>NC_090317.1:77776324-78401324 GCF_039906515.1 Pseudorca crassidens | reverse complement strand
GAAAGAAAGAAAGAAAGATGATAAAATAAAATAAAGTTATTAAAATAAAAAATAACTGAAGAAAAAAATTTTTAAGTAAAAAAAAAAAAAACGGATGGACAGAAACCTAGGACAAATGGTGAAAGCAAAGCTATAAAGACAAAATCTCACACAGAAGCATACACATACACACTCCCAGAAAGAGGAAAAGGGGAAAAAATAATATATCTTGCTCCCAATGTCCACCTCCTCAATTTAGGATGATTCGCTGTCTATTCAGGTAATCCAGAGATGCAGGGTACATCAAGTTGATTGTGGAGCTTTAATCTGCTTCTTCTGAGGCTGCTGGGAGAAATTTCCCTTTCTCTTCTTTGTTCGCACAGCTCCTGGTGTTCAGCTTTGGATTTGGCCCCACTTCTGTGTGTAGGTCGCCTGAGGGCGTCTGTTCTTCACTCAGACAGGACGGGGTTAAAGGAAAAGCTGATTTGGTGTCTGTGTCTCACTCAGGCTGGGGTGAGGGAGGGGTACGGATGCGGGGCAAGCAGAGGCCTGCGTAATGTTTCAGCAGCCTGATGCATGCCATGCGTTCTCCTGGGGAAGTTGTCCCTGGATCACGGGACCCTGGCAGTGCCAGGCTACACAGGCTCCAGGGAGGGGAGGGGTGGGTAGTGACCTGTGCTCGCACACAGGTTTTTGGTGGCTGCAGCAGCAGCCTAAACATCCCATGCCCATCTCTGTGGTCTGTGCTGATAGCCACATCTAGCACCGGTCTCTGGAGCTCTTTAAGCAGCACTCTTGGTCCCCTCTCCTCTCACACCAGGAATCAAAGAGGGAAGAAAAAGTCTCTTGCCTCTTCGGCAGGTCCAGACTTTTCCCTGGACTCCCTCCTGGCTAGCCGTGGTGCACTAGCCCCCTTCAGCCTGTGTTCACGCCGCCAAACCCAGTCCTCTCCCTGCAATCCGACCAACGCCAGAGCCTCATCTCCCAGCCCCCGCCCACCCCGGTGGGTGAGCAGACAAGCCTCTTGGGCTGGTGAGTGCCAGTCGGCACCGATCCTCCATGCAGGAGTCTCTCCGCTTTGCCCTCTGCACCCCTGTGGCTGCGCTCTCCCCCGTGGCTCTGCAGCTTCCCCCCTCCACTACCCACAGTCTCAGCCCACGAAGGGGCTTCTAGTGTGTGGAAACCTTTCCTCCTTCACAGCTCCCTCCCACTGGTTCAGGTCCCATCCCTATTCTTTTGTCTCTGTTTTTTCTTTTTTTCTTTTGCCCTACCCAGGTACATGGGGAGTTTCTTGCCTTTTGGGAGGTCTGAGGTCTTCTGCCAGCATTCAGTGCATGTTCTATAGGAGCAGTTCCATGTGTAGATGTATTTCTGATGTATCTATGGGGAGGAAGGTCATCTCCACGTCTTACTCTTCCACCATCTTCTCAAATCCATCTGACATAATTTCTAGTAGCAGGGAATAGATTTACAGAATTCTTTTTTTTGAGTATTATATTTTTATTTTTTATTAAAGTACAGTTATTTACAATACTATATTAATTTTAGGTGTACAACATAGTGATTCAGTATTTTATAGTATTGAATCAGTATAGTAAAATTCTATATTTTACTACATTTAAAGTTATTATAAAATATTGACTATTTCCCTATGACTGTTCTCTGCACTATACAATAAAACCTTGTATCTTATTTATTTTATGCATAGAAGTTGGTACCTCTTAATCTCCTACCCCATATTGCCCCTCCTCCATCCTTCTTCCCAGTGATAACCACTAGTGTGTTCTCTATATCTGTGAGTCTGTTTCTGTTTTGCTATTTTCATTCGTTTTATTTTTTAGATTCCACATATAAGTGGTAGCATACAGTAATTACCTTTCTCTGATTTTTTCACCCAGCATAATACCCTCTAGGTCCATTCAAATTTTTTCAAATGACAAAATTTCATTCTTTTCTAAGGCTGAGTAATATTTCATTGTATATACACCACAGCTTCTGTATCCAATCATCTGTTTATGGACACTAAGGTTGCTTCCATATCTTGACTATTGTAAATAATGCTGCTATGAACATTGGGGTGCATATATTTTTTCCAAATCAGTGATTTTGTTCTCTTCAGATATATACACAGGGATGGAATAACTGGATCATATGGTAATGCTATTTTTAGTTTTTTGAAGAATCGCCTTAGTATTTTTATAATGGCTACACCAGTGTACATTCCCACCAACAGTACAGTAGGGCTCCCTTTTCTCCACATCCTCACCAACACTTGTTATTTTTTGTGGTCCTTTTGACAATAGCCATTCTGACAGGTGTGAGGTGATGTCTCACTTTAGTTTTTATTTGGATTTCGGAGATGATTAGCAACATTGAGCATCTTTTCATGTGCCTGTTGGCCATCTGTATGTCTTCTTTGGAAAAATGTCTACTCAGGTCTTCTGCCCATTTTTTAATTGAGTTGTTTGGCTTTTTTACGTTGAGTTGTATGTGCTGTTTATATATTTTGGACATTAACCCCATATCAGTCATATCACTAACAAATATTTTCTCCCATTCAGTAGGTTGTCTTTTCATTTTGTCAAAGGTTTCCTTTGCTGTGCAGTAGCTTTTAAGTCTAATTAGGTGTCATTTGTTTATTTTTACTTTTATTTCCTTTGCTTTGGGAAACAGATCCAAAAACATATCGCTCTGATTTATGTCAGAGTGTTCTGCCTATGTTTTCCTTTAGGAGTTTTATGGTTTACAGTCTTACATTTAGATCTTTAATTCATTTTGAATTTATTTTTTATGTCGTGTTACAGAATTTTCTAATTTCATTCTCTTATATGTAGCTGTCCAGTTTTCCCAGCACCACTTATTGAAGAGACTGTCTTTTCTCCATTGTGTATTCTTGCCTCCTTTGTTGTACATTAATTGACCATAAGTGTGTGTTTTTTCCTAGGCTCTCTATTATTTTCTATTGAGTTATGTGTCTGTTTTTGAGCCAGTACCATACTGTTCTGATTACTGTAGCTTTGTAGTATAGTCTGGATTCAGGGAGTATTATTTCTCCAGCTCTGTTTTTCTTTCTCAAGTTGTTTTGGCTATTAGGGGTCTTTTGTGTTTCCATACAAATTTTTAAATTATTTGTTGTAGTTCTGTGAAAAATGCCCTTGATACTTTGTTAGGGATTGCATTGAATCTGTAGGTTACATTGGGTAATATAGTCATTTTAACAGTATTAATTCTTCCAATTTAAAAACAGGGTATATCTTTCAATCTGTTTGTGTCCTCCTCAATTTCTCTCATCAGTGTCTTACAGTTTTCTGAGTACATGCCTTTTACCTCCATAAGTAGCTTTATTCCTAACTATTTTATTCTTTTTGATGTGATGGTGGAAAGGATTGTTTCCTGAATTTCTCTTTCCAACAGTTCATTTTTAGTGTATAGAACTGCAACAGATTTCTTTACATTAATTTTATATCTTGCAACCTTACTGAATTCATTTATTAATTCTAGTAGTTTTTTGTGGAGATTTTAGGGTTTTGTATATATAGTATCTTTTGATTTGGAGCATTAATCCATTGACTTTTAAAGTGATTATTGATAAGTATGTACTTATTGCCATTTTGTTACTTGTTTTCTGGTGGTTTCTGTAGTTATTCTCTATTCTTTTCTTCCTCTTGTGGTTTGATGATTTTTTAATGGTATGCTTGTGTTCCTTTCTCTCTAGTTTTTGTGTATCTATCATAGGTTTTGTTGTTGATGTTTATAAAATTATTTATTTATTTTTGGCTGTGTTTGGTCTTCATTGCTGCATGCGGGCTTTCTCTAGTTGTGGCGAGCGGGGGCTACTCTTTGTTGCGGTGTGTGGGCTTCTCATTGTGGTGGTTTCTCTTGTTGTGGAGCATGGGCTCTAGGCACACAGGCTTCAGTAGTTGTGGCACATGGTCTCAGTAGTTGTAGCTCATGGGCTTTAGAGCACAGGCTCAGTAGTTGTGGCACCCGGGCTTAGCTGCTCCACAGCATGTGGGATCTTCCCAGGCCAGGGCTCAAACCCATGTCCCCTGCATTGGCAGGTCGATTCTTAACCACTGTACCACCAGGGAAATCCCTAGCATAGGTTTTTGATTTGAGGTTACCATGGGGTTTGTATATGTTGACCTACAACTAAATGTATAGATCATGTTCTAAACTGATAGTCATTTAAGTCAAACACGTTCTAAAAAATCTACATTTTATACTCCCCTCCCCCCACAGTTTGTGTTTTTTATGTCATATTTTATATCATCACGTCTACCCCTTAACTCTCTATTGTAATTATAGTTTATTTTACAACTGTTATCTTTTAGTCTCATACTTGCTTATGTAAATTGTTGATCCACCACATCTACTATATATTTGCTTTTACTAGCAGGACTATTTCTTTCCTATAAGCTTTTACTTCTTGTTGTAACCTTTTATTTTCTACTTAGAAAATACCTTTTAACACTTCTTGTTGGGTCAGTTTAATACTGATGAACTCTTTTAGTTTTTGTTTGTCTCAGAAGTGCTTTTTCTCTTCTTCAATTCTGAATATCTTTTCTGGGTATAATATCCTAGGTTGTAGGTTTTTCACTTTCAGCACTTTAAATATATCATGCCACTCCATTCTGACCTGCAAAGTTTCTGCAGAAACATCAGCTGATAGCTTTGGGGGAGTTCCCTTGTATGTGACTCTTGTTTTTCTCTTGCTGCCTTTAAAATTCTTTCTTTGTCTTTAACTTTTGCCATTTTAATTATGATATGCCTTGGTATGTGTCTCTTTGGGTTCGTGTTGTTTGGGACTCTGTGCTCCCTGTGAATGGAAATCTCTTCTTCTTCTGGAATTTTTCAACCATAACTTCATCAACTACATTCTTTGCCTCTTACTCTCTCTCCTCTCCTTCTGTGACCCTTATGTGAATGTTAGTATGCTTGATGTTGTCCCATAGATCCCTTAAACTATCCTCTTTTTTTTTTTTTTTTTTTGGCAGTACGCGGGCCTCTCACTGTTGTGGCCTCTCCCGTTGCGGAGCACAGGCTCCGGATGCGCAGGCTCAGCCATCATGGCTCATGGGCCCAGCCGCTCCGCGGCATGTGGGATTTTCCCAGACTGGGGCACGAAACTGTGTCTCCTGCATTGTCAGGCGGACTCTCAACCACTGCGCCACCAGGGAAGCCCTATCCTCATTTTTTTAAAATTTTGTTTTTCTATTTACTGTTCTGATTGGGTGGTTTCCATTAGACTATCTTCCAGGTACTTATGCCGTCTTCTGTATCACTTAGTCTGCTTCCAGTGTGTTTTTCATTTCAGTTATTGTATCCTTCAGCTCTGACCAGTTGTTTTATATTTTCTAGCTCCTTGTTAAAATTCTCATTTTGCTTGTCTATTCTTTTCCCAAGTTCAGTTAGCCTTCTTATTACTAATGGTTTGTACTCTTTATCTAGTAAATTATTTACCTCTCTTTCATTAGGGGTTTTTTTCAAAGGCAGGTTCTTTTTCTTTCATTTGAAACACATTCCTTTGTCTTCTCATTTTGTTTAACTTTCTCTGTCTCTATAGAATTAAGTGAAACTGTTACTTTTCCTGATCTTGAAGCGGTGTTCTTTTGTGGGAGTGTCCTTATGCAGTCTGTGTGTGCCCAGTGACTTTGGTGGGAGAGCTGAATCTGAAATGAGCACAGGTCACATCTTCCCCAGGTGTGTGCTGACAGCTACCACCCTAGTTGGTGGTAGGGCTGGATATGGAGGAGCTAGAGCCAGAAACAGATGTGAGCTGGGGCTTCTCCTCTGATCAATGGTTGTCACCACCCTATGGGGGCTGGGGTCCAAGATGCTGGAGTAGAAGCCCTAAGGGTTGGGTCCAAGCTGGTCCCATACTCTCTAAGTGTGCACTCTCCCCCAGCAGCAGCACCTCCACCCTAGTGGAGGGCAGAGCCAGAGCAAGTGGAGTTGGAACAGTAGCCCAGTGAGGGCTGGAGTGGATTCTGGGGCAGTTGTGAGAAACCAGCCAGAGTCCCAGGCTGTTTTCAATATGCTTTCTTTGCCTTGTTCCTGGGAGTAAGGAAGTGTGCATGCATACTGTTCATGATGGAGTCTCAGTTTCTCACAGCCCCTCTAGTAAGTCCCACCAGTTTTCAAACAAGGTAAGGGGACTCATCTTCCCAGTGTGAGACCCCAGTGCTGGAATGCCAAATATGTGGCTAGAACCATATATTTGGCATCCACTCACTTCCTAGGGAGTATCTCCAAGCCTATGATATACCCCTCTACTTCTGTGTCCCCCGCTAGTAGCACAGGTCCCAAACTGATCACTTCTCCTCTCTGCCTGACTCCTTGCAGATCTTTCTTTATAGGCTTGGTTGTAGAAGAGCCTTTCTGCCAGCCTCCAGTTAGTTTTCAGTGAGAGTTGCTACACATGTAGATATATTTTTGATGTGTTTGTGGGGGGAGGTGAGCTCCCACAAATGTCCTCCTACTCTGCCATCTTGATTCCCCCTTTTTAAAATATGTTTAAAAATCACAGCATCATAATAGGCTATGTAAAGGAGGCTAGACATCTCCCCTGTTTTAATGAGGGGAAACTAGAAGCATAGTAACAAGAAAGTTAAGTGACCTGTACACAATATTCCAGGAATCAGAATGATGCAATGGGCGGTGAAAAGCAGAGAGTGATTTCTGTGCCCAAAGGACCAAAGGTAACTTTGCCCCCCTCCCTAATAGGCATAAACTAGAGTGATTCTTGAGGGGAAGAGGTATGGATCTGCTAAAATCAATTTTTTTTCCAGATCAGGCCACCCAAAACACTTTAGATTGGACCCATTTCCCAAGACCCACTCTTCTTTAAGTGTTTTGTGTTTTGGGGGTGGGGATGAGAAGAACCCAGGACTTCTTTGAGAACTTTGAATTCATGGTGATATAAGATCTTCCTTGTATTTGGAATTCTGTTCAAGGATTGCTGATTATGAAGGACGCTTTATGGTTCTTTTGCTTTGTAAGGAATAATGAAGAGATTAATTACCAAGGTAATTAGTTTCAACATATCTAGTCTTTGCCAATAGTAAACTCTCATGCTGATAGGAAGATAAACTTTTGTCTTTTATAGTAGTTGATTTACTATGTTAAAGATACCTCACACAACTTAAAGAGAGCAAAAAAAAATCAGCACTCAACCTTATTTTTAGGAGCATGTTAAAATAGTGCATAATGGACAACATATTTTTTTTTAATTGCCAACTGTGTCCTTGTTAGCATCTCTTCCTTGTATGACTAGGAAAGTTACTGATGCGTCCCATTTATTCTGCAATCACATTTCACACGGTCAAAAGTTCAGTGCCATAGTCTGCTCATGATTTTTAGTGCCATTAATCTGAATTCATTTTGTTTTCCCCATTCTCCTGTAACTTTATCATGAGATTGGTACTTAAACAAACTATATACTGATGTCTGTTTTTCCTCAATGTATTGGATGAGACTGCATTGAAATCATGATGCTTTGTCATTAATAGCATTTGTTTAACATTTGCAATAGTGGTGTACCTGTAATTCACATATTGATGTATGGTAAAATCCTAAAGGGTTTGTTCATTCAGAGAGCTGTTTCCTTGGGGGTTGGGGGGGATCCATTTCAGTGGAGTTAAGGCTTTCAAAGGTAAACGCCACCATATATTTTTTTTCTTAGCTGTGTGGGGTCTTCATTGCTGTACATGGGCTTTCTCTAGTTGTGGTGAGTGGGGGCTACTCTTCATTGTGGTGCACAGGCTTCTCATTGTAGTGGCTTCTCTTGCTGTAGAGCATGGGCTCTAAGCATGCAGCCTTCAGTAGTTGTAGCACCAAGGCTCAGTAGTTGTGATGCATGGGCTTAGTTGCTCTGCAGCATGCGGGATCTTCCCAGACCAGGGCTTGAACCTGTGCCTCCTGCATTGGCAGGTGGATTCTTAACCACTGGGCTACCAGGGAAGCCACCCCACCATGTTCTTTTTTAAGTCTAGGAGAAGCCCAAATATTTGAACCCTACAAAAAAAAAGTCAGAAAGAGAGGCCAGTGACCCATCTGCTAGACAGAATTTGGCTTGGAACCTAGATCGTGAGACATATCTAAGCCACTTGACAGAACAAAGTGAGTTGTAGTGTCCCTAAAACATTCTGTAACTTTCAGGTCCTAGGTTTTATATTGCTTTTTAGATAGGATTTTAGGTCCTAGCTTTTTAAAATTGCAAAAGGACATTTTGCAGGTTCAGGCTAAAACAGGTCATCTTGCAGGATTTATTTTCCATTTTTTCATTCATTTATTCCTTAAATATTTATTGATCTCTAAACTTTGCATACTGGGCCCTTATGTAGTGTTACTGGGTTGGCGTGCCTTGTGTCAAATAGCTTCAACTAAGGAGGTCAAAGGAAGACCCAGACCAGTAATCTCTGTCCTTGTGATAGCAAGCAAAGAATTGCAGGCTACCACTTTGGGCTTAAGTGCAAAGCAAAGTTTACTAAAGCATAGTTACACTCTCAGAGAGAGAGTGGGCTATTTCTGTGAAGTGAAACCAGCACTCCTGTACAGGCTTAAGAGTGTTTGTAAGGAGCGTTCTGTGAGGAGGTGGGTCATGATCATGGGTGACAGGGGATCATTATTTGATTGACAGTCCCGAACTATGTAACAAGTTCATTATTGTGCATGCCCTTACCCTTAATTCACTAAGAAAAGCCTACCCAGATGGGCAAAACCACTTACAGATTTTATTATAATGATGGTATAATGAGTTTGGGTTTACTATAGGTTATACGCCTGTCTGGTCTGGGCATGTGCAGCCCAGAGAAGTTCCCTCGTGTTATTGGGTTCCCTCTTTATCTTTATCAGGATAAATTGCCCACCACCTGACCATAGTTTCACCCATTCTGGGTGGGGTCAGGGGAGGGTCCTCAGATGGTTGGGGTATAACTTGACTATTCCCCCCTTGTCTTTTTACCACTGTCACCTCCTTGCTGCTAATGTCAGGGGAGGGTCCTCAGATGGTTGGGGTATGACTCAACTACTCCCCTCTTGTCTTTTTGCTACTGTTGCCTCCTTGCTCTTAATGTCAGGGGAGGGTGCCCAGAGGGTTGGGGTGTGACTTGATAGTTTCCTTCTTGTCTTTTCACCACTGTCACCTCCTTGCTGCTAATGTCTGACTAACTACCTAACATTCCCCCCTCAAGAGTATGGGACCCAATTCTTTGTGACATGGGCGATGACTGCTCTGGCTGCTTCCTGCTGTTAAGGGGCGGAGTCTTGATTGGGTCCCTCCTCTTGCTCTCCTTCAGCTAGGAGGTAGGCTGGAGTGATGATCATCAAGGGGTCCCATGTAGATCTTGGTCTCAGGGCCAGGCTGAATGGGCTGGTAGCTACCTCGCAGAACCATTTGGAATCGAACAGCCTGTATGCGTTCTGAAATGAGTCGAACAAGTAGGTTTATGATACAAGGGCCTAATAACAAAACAAAGGCTGTCAGGACTAATGGTCCCAACAAGGGCAACAGTTATGTCCATATCTGGGTCTCCATGGAGGAGAGGAAGGTAGAAAGCCAACTAGGGCCCTGTCCTGCTCTCTCTTTCAGATTTTCTATTATTTTGATGTTTTTCTTTAAAGCCAGAAGGTTTTCTTCAACCTGGCTGGAGATATTAACATAGAAGCAGCATGTTTCATTTAACAGGGCACAGACACCCCCGGCCTCAGCTGTTATAACAGGGGTCCCAAACTCCCTGGCTGTGGATCGGTACCGGTCTGTGGCCTGTTAGGAACCAGGCCATACAGCAGGATGTGAGTGGCGGACAAGTGAGTGGAGCTTCACCTGCTGCTTCCCATCGCTCACATTACTGCCTGAACCATCCCTGCCCCCCACCCAGTCTGTGGAAAAATTGTCTTCCATGAAATTAGTCCCTGATGCCAAAAATGTTGGGGACTGCTGTGTTATAACATTGAGGGCCCTCTTATTTTGTAAAATCACCTCAGCCAGAGAATCTAGGGCTGACTGTTGCTCCTCAATGGCTGCTACCATAGCCTTCCAGGATTCCTGGACCATGATGGTAAGATTGAGAATGCTTCTCTCTAAGAGGTGTATACCCGCAAACCAAAAAATTTCCTCTAAAGACACTGTGGATCACTTCAGGCTGATCCAAATGGTGATCCCAAGTACTTTAACAGCTGTAGGAGAAGACAGCAAGACTGGATAGGGTCCCTTCCAGGTCAGCTGAAGTTGAGAACCAGGGGAGCCATCCTTCCAAGTTTTGATGAATACTTGTGTTACTGGAGAGTAGAGGCAAGGAGAAGACTCTGGGGAAGGAAGCCTTTTTACCACATGTTTCTGGAGGGCTTTTTGGAATTGTCCAAAGGAGGTGACA
This sequence comes from Pseudorca crassidens, assembly GCF_039906515.1. Classification (NCBI taxonomy): domain Eukaryota; kingdom Metazoa; phylum Chordata; class Mammalia; order Artiodactyla; family Delphinidae; genus Pseudorca; species Pseudorca crassidens. The sequence continues at coordinate 78,390,969 of NC_090317.1, read as the reverse complement.
GAGTATGTCAGTAGGTCCCCTCATAAGAAAGGGCTACCATACAGCATTTCATAAGAGTTAAGGTTAAGTAAGGCCTTTGGGGATGTTCTGACCCTTAAAAGAGCAATAGGGAAGGCTTCCTTCCAACTAAGGGAGGTCTCTTGGGTTATTTTTCTTAAGGTATTCTTTAAATGTTGGTTGGCTCTTTCTACATTTCCTGAGGATTGGGGTCTCCAGGAAGAATGAAGGTGGTACTCAATATCTAGAGCCTTGGATATCTGCTGAATAATTTGGTAAACAAAGGCAGGACCATTATCACTCTGAAGAGACAACAGGAGGCCAAATCTAGGGATTATTTCAATTAAAAGCTTCTGGGCTACCTCCGAAGCTTTTTCTGTCCTGGTGGGGAAAGCTTCCACCCAACCAGTAAAGGTGTCCAGAAACACCAAAATGTACTTATATCCTCAGTAGGGAGGAACCATTGTAAAGTCCATTTGCTAGTCTTCCCCTGGATATGTTCTGTGTCTCTGAGCTAGAAGGGCCAATGGGGGTGGCTTATTTCCCTGAGGATTGTTAGTCAGACAAATAGGGCATGATGAGGTTACCTTATTAACTACATCGTAAAGTCCCTTCCCAGAGAAGATAGAAGAAACAATCTGGTATGAGGCATCTCTCCCTAGGTGACAGGCCTCATGCAAAAATTTAATAATTTTCCACTGGAGTGACTGGGGCAGGTGAGTTAAGTCCTCTCTCCAGTACCATCCATCTGGGTCAAGGTGGTACCCATGATTTATGGCCCATTTGATTTCCTTAGGCAGGTAAGACAGGGAAGGGAGAGAACTAAGGGAAGGAACTAAGGCACCCTCTATCACAAAGGGCTGAAGGGCTGCTTGTCGGGCAGCCTGATCAGCTAGCCGATTTCCCTTTGTTATTTCATCGTCACCCTTCTGGTGACTTCTGCAATGAATCACTGGTACATGGAAAGGCTTGAGGACTACATCCAAGAGGGAGAGAATTTGAGGTCCATACTTAACTGGGTTGTTTTGGACCATCAAGTAGCCACATTACTTCCAGATAACAGCATGAGCATGCAGAACCAAAAAAGCATATTTAGAGTCAGTATATATATTAAGGGCCTTATTTTCAGCCATGGTTAAGGCTTGGGTTAAAACAATTATTTCTGCCAATTGGGCTGAGGTCCCTGGGGGAAGAGTCCGGGCCTCAATAACCTGTGTCAAGGAGACCACCACATACCCTGCCCTTCTACATCCTTCAGAAACAAAATTACTTCCATCAGTAAACCAAACCTCCTCAGGTTTTGTAAGTGGAATATCAGTTAGATCTGGTCGGGGCAACAAGGAATGATATATTATCTTCACATTGGTGAACTGGTAGACCTTCTTCAGGTAGGGGGAGCAGGGTAGCTGGATTTAAAGAGGAACAGACCATGACACATAAGTCTGGATTCTCCAACAGTAATGCTTGATATTTGAGGATCCTGCTATCTGTGAGCAAGAAATGGCCTTTCTCTTCTGAGAGAGGTAACCTGATGGGAGGTATATACTGTCAGGGGAGGCTTCTTCCACTAATAAGGCCAAGGCAGCAACTACCCTAAGATAGTTGGGCCATCCAGTAGCCACCAGGTCCAGTCTCATTGACAAATATCCTACAGGTCTCCAGACAGGGTCAAGTTCCTGAGTTAAGATTCCTAAAGCCATCCCTTGATTTTCTGCCACAAATAGTTGGAAAGGTCTATCAGTTCTTGGGATTCCCAAGAATGGGGCCTGAGATAGTAATGTCTTTAGCTGTTAGAAATCTTGGGTTTGGTTAGGGCCTGAGAGCAGAGGTTTAGAGTCAGATTTTCCTTTCAAGGTCTCATAAAAAGGTTGTGATTTTAATCCGTAATTAGGAATCCATAGTCTGTAATACCCCATGAGGCCTAAAAAGGCTCAGAGCTGCTTTCAGATAGTTGGTTCCAGCAGATCTAAATCCCTTGTATTCTATATGGGGAGATACTTCGTTCCCCTGGGGAGAGGATTACTCCCAGATATTTGACTTCCTGCTGTGCCAATTAGACCTTAGACTTAGAAACTTTATAGCTTTTTTTGGCCAAAAAATTGAAGGTCTGGGTAGCATGAGTTAAGGCTCTCTCATGGTTTTGGGAGCAAATAAGGTCATCCACATACTGGATGATAGTCCCTTCCTCCAGGTATAGATCTTGGAGGTCCTTGGCCAGGGCCTGGGCAATAAGGTGAGGGCTGTCTCAGAACCCTTGAAGTAGGACTGTCCAGGTGAGTTGTCCTCTTTTCCCTTCCTCATGCCACTCAAAAGCAAAGAGGTAGTAGGACTGGGGGTCCAGAGGTATGGAAAAGAAAGCATCCTTTAAGTCTAACACAGTAAACCAGGAGGCTGTGCCTGGGATGGTCCCCAACAAGTTGTATGGGTTGGGGACTACTGGATGGAGTGGGACAACTGCCTCATTGACAGCTCTTAAGTCTTGGACCAGTCTGTATTCTCCATTTGGCTCCTTAACAGGTAAGATAGGGATGTTGCAAGGAGAACTGTAAGGAATAAGTAGCCCGTGTTGTAAAAATCTGGATATGAGAGGCTGCAGTACCCTTTGGGCTTCTGGGCAAATTGGATATTGTTTCTTTTTTTTTTTTTTTTTTTTGCGGTATGCGGGCCTCTCACCGTTGTGGCCTCTCTGGTTGCGGAGCACAGGTTCCAGACGCGCAGGCTCAGCGCCCATGGCTCACGGGCCCAGCCGCTCCGCGGCATGTGGGATCCTCCCGGACCGGGGAACGAACCCGTGTCCCCTACATTGGCAGACGGACTCTCAACCACTGCGCCACCAGGGAAGCCCTGGATATTGTTTCTGATTGGGGAAAGAGGTTGGCTCCTTTAAGGTGATAAGCACTGGGGAGGCAGTTATAGCTCTCCCTGGGATTCTATCAGCCCAGACCTGGGGGTCTACTGACAACTTATCTAAGGCTGGTGTGCCAGTTCTCAGAGGGGGCTGTGTCTCTAAGACTAAGAACTGGAGGGGTGTTACTGGGGTGGTTCCCCCAAGTAGCAATCTGGTTCCCAGCTTGCTGGGAACAGTGGAAGGGGGCATTCAGGTATGACCAGGAAGGAATGAGAGAGAGTATATCCTTCCCAGTAACAACACAAAGGGACAGTAAAGGGCCTAGTAGTAAGTTTACCTGAGACTCCTGTACCCTGACAGGAGTCGGAGAAGGGTCCAGAGTAAGCGGCCCCTGTATCCAATAAGAAAGATATGGTCCTACCTGCCACATCCAGGTTCGCCCTTGGTTCCAATCCAGTAATACTGACGTTAAACAGGGGGGCCATTTGGAGCGGAGGGTCCCGTCAATCCAGGATCATCTGAGGGGCTGCCCCTGGCCCCGGGGCCCTTTAGCCCAAGGGGCAGTTGGCTCCCCAACGGCCACTTTTTTGGCATTTTGGACAAGGCATCTGAGGAGGCTTGCCCTTGTGGAAGCATTCCCCCCGCCCAGTAGCCAGGCTTTCTACAAACCCAACATCCGTCTTGGCTTCTGCTGGGACGGGTCAGGGTTTCTCTGGATGGGGGTTGCCCCTGTAGGGCTGCCAATAATTGGGCCTGCCTATTTTCTTTCCTCTTTTCCCTCTCTGGGTAAGGAAACTATCTTTTAAGAGGTTGGATTAAAATTGGGTTTCTGGCAGATGGAACAAATCAAGCTCGCTTGTCTAGATGGCTAAACCCTTTTTACTAATATTTATGGAAAACAAGTCAAGTTCTAAATTACTTTACCCTCTTTTTCAAAATTTGCATTTTAAAACGATGGCAGAGATAAGGGTTCCTGAGAAGACCAGATAGCACATTGGCATCTCAAAAATACAGGCAAGTTTCTCTTAGGATGACTTTGTTTCCCCTTTGTTTAATACTTACAAGCCTCTTAAGATAAATAGGGAAGGTTTGGGAGTGGTAAAAGGATTGGTGGGCTTTGGATTATTTTTGGAGCCACACTCCTGGTTTTGTAAAGACTACATTTGTAAAACAAGGACAGTTTTGTTTTTCTTTTTTCAAAGAATCGGGTGGCTACCTCAATGATATTGAAGGACTAACATACCCATTTACCTATGTTGGAAAGTTTTACTTTTCCTCATTTAGCTTAGGGGAGAAGGCCTCTTCCAAAATTCCAATCAGGCTCTGAATATCAGCTGTGATTAATTTAGTCAGACCAGTGGCCTCCTATTTTGGTAATCTATGTACAAATATTTTTGAGGATCTTCCCTAGGTTTAAGAAATTTGTGAGGGTGGTTCCCTTGCCCCTCAAGAAATATAGTGGCCCCTAACTTAGTTAATAAACCTCTTCCCATTAAAGGGATGGGACAGTCAGGCACAAACAGAAAGGAATGTAAAAACAGCTGGCCATTGATGTTGCACAAAAGGGGTTCCAGGAAAGTGTGCCCCTGCCTTTTCCCTGACACCCCCATTACATACTCTTTATGGTTACTAAGTTTTCCAATACTTTGGGTTAAGACCGAAAAGGTTGCACCAGTATCTATAAGCAAAATTCTATCAGGAGGCCTGCCACATCAATGACCACCCAAGTCTCAACATTTATTATGGAGATGGTATCTCTAGGCAGAACCACTTTTGGCCTCGGGCCCCATCAGTCTTCTGATTGTGAAACCGTCAATGGCTGAGGGGCCCCCATCACTCTCTGATGTCTGGGGCATTCCTTCTTCCAATGCCCTGGCTGTTTGCAAAGGGCACATCGATCGCAACTCTCCTTCCAGTGCCCCTTTTGTCCACACAGGGTATATTGGTCCTGTCTGGGTATCCATGGGCCTAGTGGTCCAGGAAAAGCCAGCCTCACAGTTGGTGGTCTCTGAGCAGACAAAACCACTGCAATCATTTGGGCCTTTTGCATATTTCTCTCCATGCATTCAGCATTTTTGGCCATATACCTATTATTGAAAAACAAATAAGCCAATTGGAGCAAATCGTTCTTTGGAGTCTGAAGACCAGCAGTTGCTTTCTGAATTTTGCACCTGATGGCTGGGGCAGACTGGGCCATGAAATGCATAGCCAAAAGGGCCTGTACCTAGGGGGAGGAGGGATCCATATTCATTTGGGATCCATGGCCCTGTAGGGTGAGGTCCCCTAGCTGGCATTCTAGAAGTTGTAAGAACAAATGGTTTTGTACTTCTACAGAAACTCCCATGACCAGGATAGACTGAGATGTTTTCTGTGCCACTATGGTGTTTACCACAGAATATGTGACACCATATCTATTAGAAAGTCAATCAACTTATTCCTCACTGTCAATGTTACCTGGGGGCTCTTGTGGGAAAGTTAGAATCGGGCACCTCAAGTCCAAGGGAGTCCCCGGGCCTCTTAGAGGATATCGGAGCAAGGGAAATTGCCCTGCTGCGGAAATGGCTCCCGGTCCAAATTGGGTGTTCTGTCGGGTCTTAGATGGTGATACTAAACCAGGTTCCTGTGCTCCAGGGGTTAACATAGAAACTATTATTTGATCCCCATGGGTAAGGTAAATAGGAGGTGGTGAATATGTTGGCAGCATGGGTCAGAGGGCAGTTGGAACAACTGCCGGGGCAGCTTGCTCGGCCGCTGGGAGAGCTGGATAGGCTAGAGGGAGGCTTAAGTTTTGAAATAACATATCCCCACTCTCATTTTCTCCCTCTTCCCCTTGTAGAATAGGTTCCCCCTTAGGTTTTCTTTCAGACCGCTGCACCATAAGGTGACAGCCCTCTGACTCCTTTTCCTCCTGATGCAATAGCATAAATGCTTCTACATATGGAATCTCATCTCTTTTCCCTGCTCTTTTGCAAAACACTTCTAACTGCGATATCATATAATAATTGAGGGCTTCCTTGGTGGCACAGTGGTTGAGAGTCCGCCTGGCGATGCAGGGGATACGGGTTTGTGCCCCGGTCCGGGAAGATCCCACATGCCGCGGAGCGGCTAGGCCCGTGAGCCATGGCCACTGAGCCTGCGCGTCCGGAGCCTGTGCTCCGCAACCAGAGAGGCCACAACAGTGAGAGGCCCGCGTACTGCAAAAAAATAAAAATAAAAATAAAATAATTGAGTGAGCCATTCAGGGGCCATTGTTCTTCTGTTCCTAACATATATTGGATCTGTACCCTATTATAGTAGTATATCATATCTTTCTTAGTCATAGGCTCACAGCTATGTTTTGCCCATTTATCTAATATACGCCCCAAAGGGCTCTCCTTTGGGATAGATGGAGTATTTCCCATTTTTATAAGTTTTATAACACCAGAACACAAAAGACACATATTCCAACACAAAAAGCACAAATTCCAACATCAACAAAACCAAAACCAAACCCACCAAACCGGTTCCCCAACAATTCCCCTCTCCAACAGGGTACCCCAACCAAACAAACTGGTTTGTCCTGTAAAGGAAAAGCCCAAATTGAGGGGGAAATATGTTCTAATGTGCACGGCAGAGCGACTTACTCTCCAAAATCGAGTCTGTCGATTTATAGAAGTTTGTCGGTTCCTTGCTTCAACTGCCAAGAGCTGGGGTAGCCAGCGCCACTTCAGGGAATTTTGAAGGGAACACCCTCAGGACAAATGGTCCCCGCAGCTGCTAGGGCCTAGCCCCAGTATTCCCTGACTGGCGCCGCCTAGCCACAAGCAGCAAGGCTCCTGGCTGGCTAAGCTAAATTTGTTACCGAGTCCAAGATCGCTCTGCTCGCCGCACAACAGGCCAATAAATTGGGAGACGAGGTGTTGAGACAAGGAATAGCTACTGTATTCGGAAAGCCAGCAGACTGAGAAGATGGCAGACTAGGGTCCCCCCAAAACCCATCTTATTAGGGTCTGGTTGCCAGTTTCTTTTATAGAATCAGAGAGGGAAGTAAAGTAAAAAGTCAGAATAGAGAGGGAGAGGTGGGGAGGAAGTAAAGTAAAAAGGGCCATCAGTCTTGAAAAACATCTCCTGGAATGGGAAGGGATGTGTTAATTTCTTTTTTCTTGCAGCCATTCACAGGTGGGTAGGGTTCCCTGAGGCAGGCCGTTATGTATGGCTATAATAACAAAAGCAACGAAAAGCAAATGCTAAGGTCAAAGAAACAGATCCAGCATGGAGTCAAAATTGGCTCTTCCCTGCTAAAATAGTTTTTCTAACTTTTTACAGTAGTCCCCTGTTATCCACGGGGTGGGGGTGGGGGTTACGTACCAAGAACCCCAGGGGATGTCTGACACTAGGGATAATACCAAACCCTGTTTGGTATATACTCTGCTTTTTCCTATACATACATACCTATGATAAAGTTTAATTTATGAATTAGGCACAGTAAGAGATTAACAACAATAACTAATAATAAAATAGAACAATTATAACAGTATATTGTAATAAAGTTGTATGAGTGTGTCTCTCTCTTAAATATCTTACTGTACAAATTCGGTGTCTTTTCCATCTTAACTTTTGCAGTTTGAGGTGCGACAGCAAAACTAGCATGAATTTCTTTTTCTTTCTTCACAATTTCATGGATAGAGGATTCGTTCTTACAGTAGACCTTAGCAACCTCAGCATATGATTTTTTTTCTTTCCTTAAGTCAAGAACTTTCACTTTTTCACTTAAGGGAAGCATTTTATGGCCCCTCTTCAGTATATCCAAATTGCGAGCACCACTACTCTTGCACTTTGGAGCCATTATTAAGTAAAATAAGAGTTACTTGAACACAAGCACTATGATACTGCAACAGCCAACCTGATAACAGAGATGCTGCTAAGTGACTCAGAGATGGGATATGCTGGACAAAGGGATGATTCACCTCCTGGGGTGGGATGGAATGGGATTTCACCAGATTTCATCACTCAGAATGGTGCACAATTTAAAACTTATGAATTATTTATTTATGGAGTTTTCCATTTAATATTTTTGGACTGCAGTTGACCGTGGGTAAGTGGAACTGCACACAGTGAAGCCACAATAAGGAAAGAATACTGTACATATACTTTCTTCTATAAAATTTAGATTACATTACATGTAGTCCAAATCCTTTCTTTTCTCTTTTAGCATTACACTGTGAGCATTTCCCACATCTTAAAATTTTCAAGACTGTGACTTTTGTTGGCACATCATATTTAATTAAATGTGATAACTTTTCAGTCAGCATTTATGTGTGCCTTTTTTGCTATCAGTTGTTTTATAAGCTTACTATATGTGATTAAAATTCATCTCCAATTAATCCTCAATATAAACTTTATCTAAACCTCTGGTGACACCTCTTCTTTTTTCATCTGATAAATATCTGAATCTTTGAAAAGAAAGTGGTAATAGAAACAGAAAGAGATGAGAGAAAATGGAAATAATGATAGGAAATAGTCACTAAGGCTGCTATAAGTTGGGAGGTGTGGCCTTGAATGAATGTGTAATAATAACTGCAATATTTGTAATGATGGAATAAAAAAGAATTTGTTTTTTTTAAAAATACATTTTTCCCATCCTCAAGAAATAATATGTCTGTCATTAATGCCTTGGTGCTAAGAAAAAGCCTGTTCGGAGTATTTCTTTGCTACCTGTTGTCAATCTTCTCTACTCTCATTCTCTATCTTCCTGAAGCCATGGGAATAAAGAAGAGTTCTCCTGCAGAGGAATACAACTTGCTGTGGAATGGTTTCTAGATAAAGGCCATAAAGACATTACTGTATTTGTGCCTGCGTGGAGAAAGGAGCAATCCCGCCCTGATGCACCAATTACAGGTACCATTTCATATAAGACATTTCTTCTCATCCAGAGGCAAAGCTGGCAAGATAGTTTGGGGACAGCTTGATGCTCCCAAATTAGATAATTACTTTTCTAAATTTATTAAGTATACTTAAAATGTTTTTATTAAGTATATTTTAAAGCATATTTTTCCTGATCCAAATAAACCATTTTGCTGTGGCATACAGCAGTTAAATAAAGACTTCAATTCCAAGCAAAGAATAAAGCACACAGTTGAAAAAAAGGAGTGTTTTTTCTATTTGACCACAGACTTCAGACTAAAGGGGGATGAATCTGAGTTTTCCAAAATACTAAAGAAACCATAGTAGACAATGGATCTTATTCTGTACCAGATAAGTGACTGTGGGATTTGCAGATTAGGGGGTAGAATAGAAAAAGAGAAAAGTCCCATGGCATTCAGAGCGAACTTATCCATGAGGCATAGGAGGCCCAGTGCCTAGGGCCTATGATAGATACTTTTAGGGTCCCATGTAAAAGTTTTAATTTTATTATTTTTTTAACATCAGAGGGGAAAATTGAATATAACAATGAATGTATAATAATGTACCTAACTGGATTGTTTGTTTTTATACTAACCCAGTTGTAAAGTATAATTTTTAATATTTCTTTAATGGAAGAAGGGACCCATGAAGGCAAAAGTGCCTAAAGTCCACAAAAGTCATGATGTGGCCCTATTGGCAGGAGGATCACTACATTCACTTGTAGTAGTATATGAAGCTAGCTCTTTACAGCATTTGAGAGCATAAATACCCCAGTCCTCTGAGTATCAGCTCTTGCCTGTTGTGCAAAATGAGAAGGTTCAGTGAATGGCTGTCAGAACTGTGTCATGGAGCTATCTGCCAGCTGCTGAACAGGCTCCCAGCCTCAGTCTGAGAGTGGATCCTGGCTTCTTTCCTCAGTAATTAAGAAGCTAAAAGGAAAGGGGGTCAGTACTCACGTGCTACCGCTTAATGTTTTTCCTTAGTCATGGCTTTCCCTCAGGCAGAAGGCAAAAATGTTGTCCCTAGGAGGCATGCTTTATTCTCCTTCTGGCAGACACATCCTCAGCATACTGCCCTGGTTTCTTCAGCAACCAAAAGCTGATGCTTCAGCCAAAGGGCAAAACAAGCCTCAAGAATGCTAGGATATCAGTGTTATTTCTCACTGTTCATGGTAGGTTTTAAAAACTTAGATGTCATTGAATCTATTTCCTTCATTTTATCAGAAAGAAAACTGGAATGCAAAGGGGAAGGTAACTTGCCTAAGGTCACAATCCAAATTGGTGCCATAGCCAGGAATAGAGGCCACTTTCTCTCTACGGGCAAATAATATATTAATCTAGTACCAACTTTTGTATTTGTAATATGGGGATAATGCTGTTGATTTCCAAAGGTTATTTCTACCCTCTGGCATATAATCCGTATTTCAACAGATCAAGATATCCTACGTAAACTGGAGAAGGAAAAGATTCTTGTCTTCACACCATCCAGAAGGGTCCAGGGCAGGAGAGTTGTTTGCTATGATGACCGGTTCATAGTCAAACTGGCTTTTGATTCTGATGGCATCATTGTATCCAATGATAACTACCGAGACCTTCAAATTGAAAAGCCAGAATGGAAGAAGTTTATAGAGGAGCGGTTGCTGATGTATTCTTTTGTGAATGACAAGTATGTTTCTTTCCTGTAGGCTCTGAATAGCCTAAATCCAAGTTACTACTAGGGATAGATTTCATTTCATTTCAATAAACATTTGCTGGACACTTACTGTGTACAGTGCATTATGCTGGTCACCATGGGGATAAAAGGCTGAATGAGTAACAGGACTCACCCTTAAGAGGCTCAAAGTGTACTGGAGAAGAGAAAGATTCCCACAATGTGTCATGACATGTGCTATGGTTAGAATTTTTTTAAATTGCTTTGTCTATGTGAAATGATAGGAAAAAGCCCCACAGAGGAGATAACATTTGAGATGAAGTTTCTGCAGAGGAAAGAGGGCTGCTGGGCATTTCAGGTAAAGAAGACATCATGAATAAAGCTATAAAGATGTGAAAGTGGATTGCATGTTGGGGGAACCAGCAGGCATGCCAGTATGGCTAGAACTTATAATCCACAGAAGAATGATGCACGGGAAAAATCATTCCTTTTTTGTGTTAAAGTGGAAACAGAGGGAAGAACTGCTGGCTTAGCAGAAGATAGACTTGAGGCAGGAAGGGCCATTAGAAGGCTGTGACAACAGTATAGGCAAGAGGTAGTGATGGTCTGAACTCCTGATAAGGGATAGTGGAGACAGAATGGAAGACATTTGCCTCTTGCTTGCTTGCTTTCAGATTTATGCCTCCAGATGATCCTTTAGGACGCCATGGCCCAAGCCTTGAAAACTTCTTAAGAAAGAGACCCGTTGTCCCTGAACACAAGAAGCAACCATGCCCTTATGGTGAGTACCTATGTGCAGAACCAAGTTCTGTACTGAGAGAAACATGAGAACTCTGTGAATACTTTTCTCTTCAAGGTTTCCCTTCCAAAGGGAAAATCCTGGCTTGTCCACTTTCTGAGTTAAAGTCTGTGTCTTCATGTATTATCAGTTAGGCATTTAAAGAAACATCTTAGAAATTACATGAGGAAAAGGTAACTAGGATTGAAGGAAAGAATAATTGTCACTAGTTAAAATGATGCATGTGTTCTAGCTGCCTCTCTCCTGAGCAGGGTTGCTGGGTGTAGGGAAGTACAGAAACCCACTTGGCCTATGGAATCAGAAAGGGCAATGCCAAATTGGGTTTGGCCTGAAGAAGGACATGTCTTTCAGGCAGGTGACTGCACACTCTGTCAACTAATAATACCCTTTTCTTCCAATCTGTACTTTCCAGTTTGCTTTCAAACTTTATTTTCATTTCCTTTTTAAAATATAGTTTTCTAGAGTACTTTCATGATCTTACCCAAGTCCCTAGGATACAAATTTGTGAGCCTAATAATATGACATGGGATGCCTGGTCTGAGGCTACTTTGAATGCTCACTATTTTTGGATAGTCATTTATTTATAGGATGACTAGGTGTTTGTTCTCAACTATCATTTATTCATATCATAGAGTATTTTATGTTCATTATTTTCATTTAATCCTCACAATGACCCTATAATAAAGGTATTATTATGAGCCTTGTTTACAGAATAGGAAAATGAGGCACAGAAAGTAAAATCGCTTACCAAGGTCACGGGGCTAGTAAGTGACATAGCTGGAATTCAAACTCAGGTCTGACCGGCCTCCAAGCCAGTGCTCTTTGCACTGAACCACCCTGCCTGCTGCTGCCCTACACTGCCTCAGCATGTGGGTTATACCTAGGCAAAGTTGTGAATTACAGGAAAATGAAGGCTGTTCAATGGCTCAACTCTTAGCTTTCGCATTGCAGTTTCCTCCCCAGGTTTCCACTTCTCTCTCCCCTCACAGTGTGTGATGCCACCGTGGTGTTGTCTGTCTCCTATCTTTATGAACAGTTAATTTTCTGCCTTAACTCCAAACAGTAAAACTCTAACCTGAGTGACCAGATTGTTACGACAGCTTCTGGCACAGAGAGTTGCACTACTCTGAGAGAGAGTCTTACCACAAGGCATTATTTTTCAGGCAAAAAATGCACCTACGGCCACAAGTGCAAATACTACCATCCGGAGCGGGCCAACCAACCGCAGCGTTCGGTGGCTGATGAGCTCCGCATCAGTGCCAAACTGTCCACAGTGAAAACCATGAGTGAAGGCACCCTGGCCAAGTGTGGCACAGGGCTGTCTAGTACCAAAGGTGACATAACCTCAGAAGTCAAACGTGTGGCCCCCAAGCGCCAATCGGATCCCAGCATCCGTTCCGTGGCTGTGGAGCCTGAGGAATGGCTGTCCATTGCCCGTAAGCCTGAGGCCAGCTCTGTCCCCTCACTTGTGACTGCTCTAAGTGTCCCCACAATCCCACCCGCCAAAAGCCATGCAGTGGGTGCACTCAACACCCGTTCAGCCAGCAGCCCAGTGCCAGGATCCTCTCATTTCTCCCACCAGAAGTCCTCACTGGAGCACATGACCAGCATGCAGTACCCCCCGATCCTGGTTACCAATAGCCATGGGACCCCTATTAGCTACTCTGAGCAATACCCAAAGTTTGAGTCCTTGGGGGACCACGGCTACTATTCAATGTTAGGTGACTTCTCCAAATTGAACATCAACAGCATGCATAATAGAGAGTACTACATGGCTGAAACAGACCGGGGGTTGTACGCCCGGAATCCCAACCTCTGTCCTGACAATCGTATGAGCCATAGCAGGAACGACAGCTATTCCTCTTACAACAACCTGTATTTGGCTGTAGCTGATACTCATCCTGAAGGTAGTTTGAAGCTGCATCGCTCAGCATCTCAGAACCATCTTCAGCCTTTTCCTCATGGTTACCATGAAGCCTTAACGCGAGTGCAGAGCTATGGCCCAGAGGACTCTAAGCAAGCCCCCAACAAACAATCAGTCCCCCACTTAGTTCTACATGCCCAGCACCCGACAACTGGAGCACACTCCAGCTGTCCTGGGGACTATCCCATGCCTCCCAATATCCATCCTGGGGCAACTCCCCAGCCAGGACGTGCCCTGGTGATGACTCGGATGGACAGCATTTCTGATTCCCGTCTGTATGAGAGCAACCCCATGAGGCAAAGACGCCCTCCTCTGTGCCGGGAACAACATGCCAGCTGGGACCCACTGCCCTGTGCAAATGACTCCTATGGCTACCACTCCTATCCCTTGAGTAACAGCCTCATGCAACCATGCTATGAGCCAGTCATGGTACGGAGCGTGCCTGAAAAGATGGAGCAGCTTTGGATGAATCCTTGGGTTGGAATGTGCAATGATTCCAGGGAGCATATGATCCCAGAGCACCAGTATCAGACCTACAAGAACCTCTGCAATATTTTCCCTTCAAACATCGTCCTTGCAGTGATGGAGAAGAATCCCCACACAGCAGATGCCCAGCAACTAGCAGCCTTGATTGTTTCTAAGCTTAGGGCTGCACGTTGACATGACATAGGACTTATTTCATTTTACAAATATAAATATGAATACCAATAATGCACTAATACTATGATAATAGTAACTAATAATTTTGTGTTACACTTTACAAGTTACAGAGTGTTTATGTCATTGATGTGCATAACAACCCTGTGAGGTAAGTCTTACTAATGTCTTGCTTTCTAGACAAGGAAACTGAAGCTCAGTGAGATTAGGTGACTTGCCGAGGTCACACTGCTAGCAAGTGACCAAGTAAAGACTCACACCCAAGTCCTCTGACTCCAAGTCCTATGCCCTTTTACACTGCACCATGCAGGTAATGGAGGACAAAACCCAGGGGAAAGGTCCAAATGCAAGAAACTCCAAGGGATTCCATTACCAACTGTTTTCTTAGTCACATATTCTATATTACAAAGTATCGATGATATATCTAATTTTAGAGAGCAAGAGCATCAGGATCAATCCATATGTTGAATTAACCTTTTAGGATTTTTAATAGGAATATTTAAAGGTATTTAAAAGTAAATGCATACTTTATTGCATGGATATCTGACCATTCAATATCTTTATTAACCGAGCTATAGGGTCACATCGAAGCTTCTAGAGCTATATTTCAAACTTATTGTTAGCAATTATATTGCATGTATGACTGTATGTATTTGTTTGAGAGGTGTGTGTGTATATCTCTATATAACCTTTTATATAGTGATGATAAAAAGACAGGCTCTGCACAGCCCTTAGTCTACAGCTGTGTAGATCACAAATCAGACTTGATTTTATGTCACATTTCATAGTTTCAACTAGTTTTGAAAGTGAAACTACATCCTAATATTTGAACATTGCTTTCTTAGGCACCAGAGCAAACTGGCTCTATTTCCTTTGCACTTTCTACTTGTCAACATTTATTGACAGTTCTTAGCTTTTAAGTCTCTTCACCTCAGTAAATTAGGGATCAGATTGAAGACTTCTTCTGCAGAGGAGCTGATGGATAAGCTCAAGTTCCAAGCATAGTAGATGCGTGTGCTAGACAAGCACAGAGGAGTTTAACCAGGACCAAGGGATTTCCTACCAGAATCCGCTTCCCTTAATCCCAGGAGAGATGGCCAAACTCATTTGGCGTTAAATGATGGACACAAAAGCTGCATTCAAGGAGGGTCTAATGGATGCTCTTTGGACTTCTGACCTATGCAGTATTCAACACTACAGGATGAAATGTAATGCACAGCCATGTAATCCACTTTGTGCTTCCATCCACCCTTTGGGCAATAAGGTTGATCATTGGTGGAGCAGAATTTCTTTAGGAAACAAAATTGGGGGATTTTCTAGGTGGAAAAAAGGCAGCTTCCAAAAGGGGATGCTACATCTTTGCTAATAGCTGGCTCAGTTACACACTTCAAATGCACACAAAGAGTGTGCACTTGACCTTAGGTAATTCTTAAATGCATTACTAAAGAAGGCAGGACTTTGTGTTGAGGGCACCATTTGCGCAACTTGTATCTTGCTCAGGGTGGGAACCTTTGTAGCTAAATGCCTCTAGAAGAGGTGTTTATTGTTTTTGGTTTTTTAACAGCTGCACTAAATGAACCCCTTTTTGAATCCATTGTATATTGCAACATTTTGAACCATGACCAGCTCAGTATTTCTTGAGCTGGAACTTGCTAATTTCTATGGTCGTTTTTTCATGAAAGTTGAGAAGGCCTGGTCTTGGCCTTTTGTTTCTTCATGAGAAGGTGTGACACTGCCTATAAATGTTTCTTACTGTGAAACACTCCGAATGTGAGACTGTAGTCAGGGTTGTTTCTGGTGGTTTGATAATGGCTTGCATGCTGCTTTCTGGCTTTGTGTCTCTGTCCTAGTTGATCAAAACTTCATCTCAGTGTTTCTCTTCAGTTAACCACAGTTCACATTCATCTCCTACCCTCTGATCTTTCTATCCCCCAGCATACTGAGATGTAAAATTATTTTCTGTCAGGTAGGTCCATAGAGAGTGACGTGCTTGCTATTTCACACAAACACCATTTTATACCTTCAGCTTCTTGGACCTTCTAAATCTGTCCCATGTCTAAATCAGGGTATTTGACAATCTTAGATGACTCTACTGCCTTTGTGCCAGTTAGTTCATCTTCCTACCAAAACCATCAATGACACCACTGTATCCACTAGCTGCACAACGTACAGGGAAGCACAAGATTAATCTTGTCAGCTGCAATTCATCTGGAACATGTTCATGTTTAGTACTCAAAAAAATTGTAAGCTCCTCCCAATACAGGAAATATTTTTAGGGCAGCGTATGTATTTCTTATTTCCAAAAACAATTGTCATTCTTCTCATAAAATGTGTATGAATCAAAGCGGCTAGGAGCAATGCCTCAAATAACCAGAAATGACCTTCTGTTGATACAAATTGTATCTCTTTTTTTCCTGATTGTATAGAAGCAAATGTACAAAACTCATCTTAAACTAGGTTTGGTATTGACTTTTCACTATGATGTTTGTGGCACTGTGTGTCACAAGGGAGTAGCCCAGGGGTCATGAGAGAGCTTTTATTTCCAAAGGGCAGCAGTTTATAGACAAAGACAATTTTTCAAGGCCTCTTTATTACTATGTCCAACAGCTACTGTGCATAGTTTCAAGCATTATATTGCATAAGTTTCTCTTTAGCCTGTTAAGTTTAATATATCCTTGCAAAAGAGACTTTGTGTAAAAAAGTGTCAGTGTTAGTGGTTCATCTGCAAGAATCTACAAATCAAGCTGGGAACTCCCCTGGTGGTCCAGGGGGTAAGACTCCACGCTCCCAATGCAGGGAGCCTGGGTTCAATCCCTGGTCAGGGAACTAGATCCCACATGCATGCCACAACTAAGAGTTCACATGCCACAACTAAGAAGTCCGCATGCCACAAATGAGTCTGCATGCCACAACTAAGAAGTCCATGTACCGCAACTAAAGATCCCGCATGCCACAATGAAGATCCTGTGTGCTGCAACTAAGACCCGGTGTAGCCAAAATAAATAAATAAATATTTTAAAAAATATATATAAATGGAGCTGTACAATTATCAATGCATTGAGGTCTGCACACTTCTTGACTTCCATTTTGTCTGCAATTATAAAACAGTAAATACAGAGAAAGCCTGGAACCCCTTTGGCTCCCTTGATAATAAAATCAAGCTTTCTTCCTAGGGCTAAGTGTGTGTCCTTCAGGATACTTACCTCCAAGCACTAAGCAGGGGTTACTGCACAGTGTTTTGTGTGGTTTTCAAGAAGTATATTTTGCAAGAGGTGCTTTGTAATTTTAATTCTTTCACTGAGTTTCTGAACTCATAGCAAGTCTGTGCTTGTTCAGGCCTTATATCTTGTAGATTTTGTGAATTTTTTTTCTTTTTGTGATTTTGTTGTTGTTATTTTTATTTTTATCTGAAGAAGTGTGACTCTGGAGTGGCATGGTCAATCCAGGGCACCATTTCTGTAAAACAACTCAAAGGAAAGTGAGCTTTTTCAAAGGTAACATATAGCCATTGCACTCTCTCTTAAGGTGCAAGAAATGGGAGGATGACAGATGCTTTATGGAAATGGTATATAAAACTTTTCTTCTATGTAATGAAATATACATCTATATATCTATATCTATATCTATATCATCTATATATCCTCTCTCTCTCTCTTTCTGCTAGTTTCCAGGAGAATACTTCTAAATCCATTTTTTCTGTTTTAGAATAAATTATCTTTATACAGTAATTCAAACACTGATATCCATTAACCTTTGGCACTGGGTTTTTTTCTAATATAGAAGAGTTCATTTTGAGAGGCGCTCAGTTACTGTTCTATCTATGCTTTAAGTATGGGACTTTGTATAAACACCCTTTTTGAGGGCCAACAATTTCAATACACTTTAACTCTGTGAACTAGGTCTGGAACTGCACAGGGAAAGTAATGTCAAGCTGTCCAAAGAGCCCTGCTCAGGTGTCCTCCCAACCCTTCTCTGCCTTCCCCTAGTTTGCTTCTCCTCAGGTCTGACACTGAGGTGTGCATAATCTTCAACTGAAAAGGCACTACACTTAGTTCTCATTGGAAACCAAACTAGTATATTTTGGGAACCTGCTTATCTAAATAGCTGATGCCAAAAGACTCAGCATATTCCATATCTATCATAGTGTAGCTAGCTATATACATAGGCAGATTGACTAATTTTAGTCCTGGTTTGTGTATCACTGAGCTATAGTAGTTTGCTTTATCCATTTGTGGGGTTAAATGATACTGTATAATGGCTATAAACTTTTATAAAATCTCTTTGGGTTTTTTGTTTGACCCAAACATTATGTAAGTCTCAACGACAAAATACACAAAGCTAACCTGAGGTGAGTGAAAATATATCGTGTCCCCAGTTTTGTCTGCCCCTCTAATGCATGTGCAATGTTTTGCAATATGTTCTCACTAGCATGAATGTGCTACGACTACTTCATGAGGTTTTAATTTGTTTCACCTATCATCATGATGGAAAATGCTGTCATTGACAACAATGAACTGTAACCACACTTAATTACTGCATAAATGTTTTGTTTACTAACCACTAAGGGCTCTGTTTCTTTAAGAATATCACCAACAAAGCCATACCACACATATAAATACACACACTCAGCTCCTAAAAAATTAGACTTCTGTCCTTGGGATTTGCATCTTGAGATAAGCTATAATGGGAGGGATCTCCCCAAATGAGTTCATCTGAATTTCATCACAGTAAACATATGCCCTCTAATTTTTGTATACTAACACATCTATAAGTGCTAATCAATCGGTGTTTCCCGCAGGGGTGGGCTGGACCAGGCCTTCACTGGTGGGTCAGAAACTGGTGGAGGGCTCAGGGCTCAGGCTTATTTCTGTAAAAGCCTACTGTTTCCCCCCTGAATAGCCTCAGGTCCACAGAGACATCATCTGCCGAGCCATAGCCAGAATATCAGAGCTAGAAGCAGCCTGGCACCCTACAGTTCACAGAGAAGTCACATGGGGAGTGCTCAGTTGCATGGACTCAATCAAGTTATAGGTATGAGAACTGAGGCTCCAAGAACTGAAGAGATTCAACCAAGGCTTAACAGGGAGTTGATGGCAAAGCCAGGACTGGAACCCCAGGCCTCATTGCTCTCAGGCCAGTGAGCCCTTTATCACAGTGGTGTCTGCTCTTCCCTTAGGTCTCTCTGAAGCCTCATCCTTACCCCTGCACTCCTCCTCCCCTCCCCGACACAACAGGCCAGTCTCATTCTAAAGGCAGAGGTGGACACAGTGGCTGCAGGGGACCCCAGGCTAGGAGACTTCAGAAGGGGCTAGTATTCGTGAATCTTTTTTTCTTTTATCATCCTTCTTGGGACTAAGTGTGCTCATCTCTCCCCGTCCTTTTCCTCTTCTGTCTGTTTACTCCTGCTGTCTCCTCTCACATTTCTCAGACATACATACAACAAATTCTTACTGAGTACCAAATAGGAGCTTGGCCTATACTGGACTAGGGAGAGACTGAAGAGGAGGAAACAGTTCCTGTCTTCTGGAACTTGCACTGCAGTGAGGGAATGAAACATGCTTAGAAAATAAATGAATTCCCTTTCTTAGAGGGCAGTGACAGTGTGAGGTTAGGGGAAGTGATAAGAATAATTAGAATTCTAAGAAGGGACAATTCAATGTCCAATGCTTCTCCCTAATCACAGGCAGAAAATCAATTAGTCTGACAATATCCCTCTCTAGCTTAACCTCTCTGGCCTCAGGACCTCCCATGTTCTTCGCTTAACCCATATTCCAATTATTCTGGACCCCTCACTGGTGCCCCAACATGCCATGGTCTTTCTTATAACCCTCCAGACTTTTACCTTCCTTCTACTGTTTTGACTAGTAAAGTCACCTCCTTATTAAGCTGTCCCACCTCCTTGTCCAGACATTGTTAGTCCTTTCCCCCGGGGGCCTTGCAGGCATCTTGAACAATACGTCTATTTTAGCACTTGCCACTCTGTTACAATCATGTTGGCATGCAGATCCCATACAAAACATGAAACTCCTTAGGGGCAGGAACCATATTCTTCATTACTAATGAAATTAACTCCTATCAGAAGGGGTGTGTTGACTTAAAAAAAATACACAACCTGAGAGTTGCAAGTTAAGTTTTATCTGGGGCAAAATGAGGACTGAAGCCTGGGGAGACAGCCTTTCAGATAGCTCTGAGAAACTGCTCCGAGGAGGCAAGGGGAGGAGCCGGGATATAGGGGAGTTTGCAACAAAGGGCAGGTAGTCAGGAACATCAAAAGATTACTGTTAATTAAAGAAAACCAGATAGCTCAAATTAAGGAATTTAGCGCTTTTCTGTGTATGGGAAGATGCAAGAGTCTGGGCTTACTGAAATCATTCCTTTGATATGCACCTCAACCATCTGGGGCCAGTATCCTGTATTTTCACATCCTGAGTTTCCTCAGGGCTCACCGCAGGGAGTGGCTGCAGTCTGATGGCTGCTAGATGTCAGGTATTCTTTTCAGCCCTGAGTTTCCTCAGGGCTCACCAGCTCACCTTGGAGGGCTGCAATCGTTGATGACTGTGACATCCTTTGTTTATTGATAAGGCAGGAAATATTCCATTTATAAATATTCCATTCCACTTATATTCCATTTATCAGGTGACTCTCATTATTGTTGTTGACTAGCAATATAATCAGTGCTCCCTTCCCTTGACCCTGAACCCTGCTCCTCGGTTAAATGTGTGCAGTTCAAAGACTTTCTAATCAGTCTCTGGCCTCTAGTCAGAAGGAAAATGTGCAAGGGCACTGGGCTAAGGTTGCTTCCTGGCCTGTCCTCCCCTATGCCCCCTCCCTCACTTCCTACCCCCAGCCCCCGCCATCTAAAGCAGTCCTTCCCAGGGACCTGGCTTCACAAATCCCAGGTTTCAGGAGGACTCCAGCCAACAATATCGCTTGGTTCTTACTCTCCCTGGACCTGGACTAAAAATGGCTCTGATAGCCTACTTCTCATCTTTAGGTCAGTTTTTGAGGGCCAGGGGAGAGGTCTTTGTCCTAGGTTATATGGAGACCCAAGTCCTGAGTTCAAGGCCTGTGAACCCGGGCATGAATCCACACCACTCACACATACAAAGCATGAAAAGCTTTAGAAAGCAATTGCACATCTATTATCTTATTTGATCCTTACAAGCCCATGAGGCAAATATCCTCCTTCTACAGATCAAGAAACTGTGACATGATTTACCCAAGGCTGTTCTCATTAAGTGGTGGAGCTTGCCTGGAATCTAGGTCTTTGGGTAGCTTTTTCCTCTACACCAGAGCATCTCAAACTTTAGTGTGCATCAGAATCATGTGAAGGGCTTGTTAAACCAGATTGCTGGCCGCCCTCAACATTTCTGATCCAGGCCAGGAGTGGGGTTCAATAATTTGCATGTCTAACAAGTACCCAGGTGATGCTGATATTACAAGAAACTCGTTCTACACCAAGCTGTTAACTTGTTCTGTGTCCTTAGGCAAATCCCTTCCCTTTTACTCTGCCTTAGTGTCTCAATGTATAAAATGAGGGGGCTAGACTAGAACTATGATTTCTAAACTATTTTTTTGGCAGCAAAGTCCACTTTGAAAAAAAAATCTTATATACAGTACCAATACATACACAATAGATAAAAATCCAGGCTGCTTTAGAGAAGTGCTGGACAGAACCAAGAGCTTGCAGCACCTGTCTCCCCACAGGGCAGATGCTGAGGCTATGTCCCAGAATACACATTTGCAAATCCCTTTAGATGTGGCCTAGATCCTCCTTGAGGGCTCCGTTAGATCTGACATTCCTGGATGCTAAGACTTAGCATTT
This sequence comes from Pseudorca crassidens, assembly GCF_039906515.1. Classification (NCBI taxonomy): domain Eukaryota; kingdom Metazoa; phylum Chordata; class Mammalia; order Artiodactyla; family Delphinidae; genus Pseudorca; species Pseudorca crassidens. Next base: position 78,369,386 of record NC_090317.1, on the reverse strand, counting down.
GGCAGGAGAGGGAAGAGTTGGAGGGAAACTGACTTTGCATTAACCTGTGCAGGAGACTGCTTGGCCCATGCCTGGTGCTTGGGTCCACACAGGATAGGAAATTGTAACCTTTTCAGCTGTTGGGCTCATGGACCACTTTGATAATCTGATTAAACCTGTGAACTAGCTCTAGAAAAATGATTACATACACATACCCACAAAGATATTCAGGATATCTTTTAAGAGGTGTTGGGGACTCCTTAGAGTCTTAACTAGTTTAAACCCTTGACTGGGCTCTGGCAGGACACTTACACTCAATTCCTCCTTGGCATTTTATAGCATATGCCCTCTCCTTCCTTTCACCATTCCTTGGCTCAGCCGCTTCTAGAGCCAGCTTCTTGGCTGGAATGTGGCCTGGTTCTGTCCCTTGTTTCACCTTGTCTGGGCCCAAACGGGCCCCACAGATGCCCACTCTCTCACCCAGTTATCACTTCCCCAAGTTGGGGTGGGAGATACTGTAGCCAATCTTAACCTCAGTCAACCACCACCCTGGAAATATCATCCTGAGAAAAACAAACAACTTGTGTACACTGGGGCTTTCTTAAGACACTTAACAAAGGCATCAGGTTACCATAATTGGTGGACTTTGTCCTTTTTCACCCAGCAGAGGGCTCTGACCGGTGAGACATATTTTATTCATCCCTGTCTCTTGGCAGCTCAGGGCTGACAGGGTAAGTAAGGCACTCTGAGTGTCTGAAGGAGTTGGGTGACCATAGAAGAACTCTGGTTCAGTCCCTTAGACATTTCTCTGTTCCAGTGCATACCACAGGGAAGTCCACTTCATCTTTTCTAGGCAAAAAGGTGACAAAGAAAGGTTTCTCTTTGACTTTCAACTGCTGTTTGGTGCCCAGTGAGGGCAGGCAGGTAAATGAGTCAGAAGCCTGCTGAATAGCAACAGGAAGACCTGGGTCTTCCAGCTGTCAGGGAGGTTCTGAGCAGATTCCCCTGATGCTGGCTGGGCTTTATGGCCAACAATGCCTCTTCTGGGGCCTGATGCTTCCTAGTGAGCTGGCCTCACACTACATTCCAATGAGGGGAGTGAAAATGGTTTGAGTCAGAAAAAAAGGCAAAAAAGGGGCAGTGGACCCAGATCCTGCTCTGTTATGATCCCACCTTTTCCGGAGCCCCCAGAATAAAGGAAGAAGCACACAATCCCTCATCTCACAAACACCAAAACAGTTGCCTGTTTATTGTTTTTCAAAACAAAAAACAAAATGAAACAAAGCAAAACAAAATAAAACATATTCAAAATCCTACTGTGATTTTGAATCCTACTGTGATTTTGAAAGCTGAGCTGATATGGCTGATGCAGGCTGTCTCCCAGCTTGTTTTATGGAGCATTAGGTGCACTGGCAGAGTGGGGGAGAGTGGGCTGTTGCCCCAGTAGCACTGGATGAACACCTGCACCAGGGCTGGCATCAGAAGAGCTGTAGGCCACTTTTGAGCCCATGCAGCTGGCCCTGGCTCCAGAGAAGGCCGTCCAAGTTGCCACTGTCATTGCTGCCGTTGCTGCAGTTGCCACTGCCAATGCTGCAGCTCAGGCCCAGGGTGCTGCAAAGAGAGGGGAGAGGGGAGGTCAGTCAGGGAAGGAGGCAGCTTTAGGCTCTAGAGGGGCTAAGGGTGCTTGATGTGTGTGTCTATGGGAAGGGCCCACCCTCTTGCCTGGCTTTACAAAGAGACTGGAACACATCTGAGAAACCACTTCAAGATGGGCCCCAGGGGTGGCTCTGCCCTGCCCTCAGTTGAGGGAGGAGGGAGAAAAGGAGTGGAATTTTTCAAATGAAACTTTATATAGAACCCCAGTACATAAACCAGATTAAAGCAGAGCTAATTGGGTTGAGGTAGGAAAGGAAGACCCGTACCACCCTACCCCCAGGAAGGCATTAAAAGTGGCTGCCTTAATAGGCTTTCTTCTAAGGCCCTAGATCTTGGGGGCCCAGAGGACCCTGGGCTGGATCCCTCCCACCCCAACAGCAGGTTAAGGGGCCCAAGGCCAGGCTTAGGCTGCAGGGCTAGGCCCAGCTCCCATCTCAGGATTGCAGAACTGACCTAGGGAGAAGACTGCCCTCCTCTTCCCTGGCCCTGCTCGGAACACTCTTGCTTCCCCTGCTTCCTGCAGGTCAAAAGTTCTTCCAGGTAGATGAGGGTGACAGCTGAGAGCAAAGCCATCATCTTTCCTCTCAGGGAGATCCACGGTTACACTAATGCAGCTGAAAAAACCCTTAGAGATGATCTAGCCCCATCCCCTCCCATCACTCACCATCTCACAGACAAGGGAACTGAGGCTCAGAGATGAAAAAGGACTTGCTCAAGGCCACACAGCCAAGTCGGGGTGGAGCTGAGACAAGGAGCAGGGGCAGGCACGCTGGCTCCAGCTGAGGAAGTCTCCCTACTACAGGGGGTGTGGGACTGGGCCTCCTTCTGGATAAAACAGCTCTACCTGCCCACAATTCACCCTTGATACCTTGATGTTCATCAAGACAGCCCTACCCAAGGGAGAGGAGGTCTCTCTCTCAGACATGTGGGCCCCACTCGCAACTACAGACAACCTGGCTTCCCCCACTGCCTCCTCTTCTCTCCAAGAGGCCTGCTGCCCCGGCTTACAGCAGAGAGTCCATGACACTGCCTTGGGCCTGGCCTGTTGCTGGGGTCCCTGGGTTCCATAGCCCTCTCTCTGAATGTCTAGAGGAAGAAGGGCTCATCTCCCATGAAGTGGGCAGGCAGCACAGGGACAGACTGTTTCAGGGGCCCACAGAGGTCTCTCTCTGGTACTCACAGGATTGTCCCAGTCACAATGGCCCCACATTCTGGAATGTACAGGCCCTCTGGACGGGCTCCTCTGTGTTACCAGCAGAGCCCCTCAGCAAGGGCTGCTTGGTTCCTGCCTTCCTGATGACCCAAGGGCTCCTACGCCTGTGATCCAGAGGTGAGTTTCGAGGGACAGCATGGAGCCCTGCATAGGCCTTGCTACCAAGATGCCTGGACAGTGCAGGGAGGCCTACTGATTACTCTGTGCACCTTTGGACAAATCTCTTCCCCTTTCTGGGCCTCAGTTTTCTCCTCAGGAACATGAAGAAGTTAATTAGAGCACCCGTTCTTGACTTTTTAGGAGTGGTGGATCCTTTAGAGAATCTGTTGAAAGCTATGGACCTCTCCCTTCCCAACACACACACACACATGCATGCATGCACAAACCAGATGCAATCTGAGAGGGATGCCAAGCCAGTTCTGTGTGGCTGCCTCACTGGTCCCACACACTAGGGGCTGGGACTCCTGGCAAGGGCCCAGCCAGGGACTGCAGCTTATATTTCACTCATTTTGGCCCTGACTGGGGACAGTTACCTCCCCCAACCACCCCACTCTATGTTCTTCCCTTCCTCCCTCCCTCCTGTGGGAGGCAGAGAAAGGGGTGAGAAATCCTGCTGCCATGGGCACTCACCCAGTCTTGCATGTTGGGGGTTCCAGCCGCTGGTCTAGCACAGGCTGGTCCAAAAGATACATGGTGTCATAATTCTCCAGCATAAGCTCTGATGGGTCTTCGGTCTGACCTGGCATTCGGCCTAAGGGGAAAGTGTCCCATCGTACATCTTCTGTGGAGCAAAGTGAGGAGGCAAGAGAGGGCTGATGAGCTAGTTCTCATATGGGTGCACAAGCCCACCTACTCTGTCCATCCACCCACCTTACTTAGCCTGCTCAGCACAGGCTGTGTATCTTCATCCTCACTCCTCTCTGCATCATTTCTCATCATTTCTCCTCTCCACCTTAGCATTCCCTGTCCCTTCCATACTCCCCCATACACTCTTCATGGTCCTCCTATGTGTTCACATGCAGCACCCCCACCACAGCCACCCCCAACCCCCGCATACCATGCACACAACTATCACAACTGTAGACATTTTTGTTCCTCTCCACTCTTCTTCTCCTACTTCCCCAAACATGTCCCTACACAGATACAGATGACACCTTCTTCAGACTTGGCTGTATCACTGCCTCAATCGCTCACCCTCACCCCTATTTTCACACACGCATATATATATATCCTGGAGAGTCTGGATGCCCCTGAATTCCCACCACACCTCCTCCCCAAACTGAAAGATACCTCTGCATATCTGAATGACCTAGATATCCTACACATCTATGCACAACCACCCCTCCCCCCCCAACATGTTTGAGTGCCACATCATTTCTTAGTAGCCTTGCCTTGAGAGATATACATACAGGCCCACATACCACCTCAGGGTGAACACTCTCTCAGCAGTTATCATGCTCTCCCTGCCCCCTGCAAGGTCTTGTTGCCCCAGAGGTGCACACAAAGAACATCCCTTCTCTAGGAAAGGACTGTCTCATTGCATATCCCACCCCCTATAGATGCCTCAATATACATACATAAGCATACTGACCAAACCCTCCACTCAACAAATGTTTCCAGTTTTACTCCCTGCCTCTCATACTTCTCCTGCACAGGCACACAAACCAGAAATCTTAACGTCCCTGCATCTCCACATATGTGTATACACATACAGAGGAAGTAACAACAAGGGGGAGAGGGAAAGATTTCAATGCCCTAGGCCTTTCCACATTCACAACCCCTCCCCGCCCCTGCCATACTCCACTTCGGAATGGACCATGTCAGGCACTCCCCACCCACTCTGTCCTATCACTTAAGTACCCTCCACACAGTATTATATTAAATCCCTTCCCCATCCTTACACTAGTGCATCCAGTGTTTTCAAGCGAAGCCTTCACTGGTGAGCTCCTCCAAGTAGATCCAGTTTCTGGCCTCCTGCATCTCCCTGGTACCCAAAGAATTCTCCCTGTCATTATGCCCCTGGCATTCTGGAAAGTATCAACCCTGGACTAGAGTTTTATGTTACCCAAAGAACCCCCGCAGGAAGGGCTGTACCTCTGCTTGCCCATCTCCCCATCCCTGGCTCTCTTACACGAAGGAAGTTGTGACTCTTAACACCCTGCATTGCCCTATGTATACAAAGACACCTTTGTACACAGGGACCATTCCCCCATGTCTGTCACTGACCTGACCATCCTCCCTACTCCCAACCCTGTCTACATCACTGCCCTTGGCTCTCTAGCCTGATACCTTTGTACATGTCCCCTCAGTGATAGCACAGACCACATAGGCCATCTCAACATGGCTGTTTCACTGCCTGTTTTCAGGCCTTTCCATATCCCCCCACCTCTTATTGTTTCCACTTCTCTCCCTCATACAGATGCCTCCTGGTCCTCATAGGTCTTAGCAACCCTGCCTCCTCTTCCAAAAACATATATGACCATGTGTGCATGTATGCACAGATGCACATACAGCCCACTTCACACTTTCTCTTTTCACAACCCCTACTCTCTCTCTTTCTCTCTCTCTCTCTCTCTCTCTCACACACACACACACACACACACACACACACACACAATTCTGCCTGAGTCACTGCCCCTCCCTTTGAATATTTACAAACACAGCCCTCCTTGCTCTAAGAGATTTCTCTGTTGCTGTGCCTTGGTTTGTCCAGCACATGCAAGCAATACCCATTCACACACACACACACACACACACACACACACAAATATGTTCCCCCATCTGTAGCACTCAGGGCCTTTATGTCCCAGCCCTTCCACACACACGTCCATAAGGGCAAAGACTTCACTTTCCCCCTAAGCTCTTTCACTGCTTCCCCTTTCTCTCCCTATTGTTCCCCACCAAGCCTACCCCACAGCATACCCAGTCCCAGCCCCAGGCTCCATCACATGGGCTGTGCCCCATGTCTACCCCTGCCTCCAGCGTGTACACATACACACATGCCCATGTGCACACATCAGACTGTTCATTCCTGCGGAGTCCCCCTGCCTTAAGGTTCCTGCTCCCCAACCCAAATGAGGGCATTCAAAAAACCACCCTCAGGAGCTGACTCATGTTCCTCCACCTACCATTCAACCCCCTGCTCCCTCCTGGCTTTGTCTCACTAACTTGCATACTCACCAAAAAACTGCACTGCTCCTTATTCTCCCCCTTCTGATCTCATTTCCACTTCCACTGACTGAATACCCTTGGGTTCCTTCTTTCTCATACACACAGCAAAATCCTGTCCTATCACCAACCAGCCTCCACGTGTCCATACACATTCACATATACACAGAAAGCACTATTCTTTGGCTCCTTGCCCTGATCACTGCACATGAAAAACACACGCAGAATCATACATATATCAACCACCTAACTCTAGCTTTCTGTGTTTTGCTGCCCAGTGCCCACACCCACACCAACCTCTCTGAATATGCTCTCTGCATGAGGCAGCTGGCAGCATGACAGTGCTAAGGTCCCTGGCGCTCACATGCTCCATCTTAAGGGGGAGGGAAACCAGCTGTCATCCACACACCAGGCTGTCTCCCAGGCTTGCCTCATGCTGGCTACCTCCTGCTACTTTCCATCCTTTCTCTAGGGTGAAGGGAAGCCTCAAGAGCCAGCCAGAGAGGGAAGATAGATGTGGGGAGAAAGTGGATATCAGGCTTCTTACCTGAGCTAACTTGCCATGTAGAGCCCTCTAAAGCTCCTCTTTTCTGGGCCAGGAGCCTGGCATTCTCAGCAGTGGGGGACTCTTCCTCCATAGAGAAAGGCCCCACTTCCATCCTGTCTTCCTCCTCCTCATCTTCGCCGTCGTCATCATCATCGTCGTCGTCGTCGTCGTCGTCATCATCATCACCTTCCTCCTCCTCCTCCCACTTCTGGTCATCATTTTCCTCTTCCTCCTCCTCTCCCTCCTCCTCTTCCATCTGGTCTTCCAAGGCCTCTTGCTTCTTCTTCTCATCTTCCTTGGCATCATTAAGGCTGCCCTGTTCCTCCTGTTGCTGGGCTTCTCCTTCAGGTCCAGAGCTCGAGCCAGCTGGTTTGAGGCTCCAGTACAGGCTGTCCAGTGTGTATGGAGACTTCCCAATGGGGGAAGCCTCTGAGCCCTCCTGCACCAGGTTGTTTTCTCCACTCTGGGTATAAATGGAACAGATGCGCAGCAGCTTCTCCTGCTCCTCGTCTGGCAGGACCTGCCCCATGGCTTTGAAGATGCTGAGCAGAGGGATGGAGTAAGAAAGATTCAAAATCTCAAGTCATTTTATATCCCAAAACTCCAGTTTCAATTTGGTCTCTGAGCTTCCAGACCTGCCTCTGAAAGGCAGTGCAGTAGAGCAGACAAAACACAGATACAATAGGGCCATGGACCCTGAACGAGCTCCGTAATTCATCTCTGTGGCTCACTTCCACTCTCAGTAAAATGAGGACAATAATGGCACCTAACTTAGAGGGTTGTTGAAAGGAGTAAATAAGATAGCTCACACAGAATGCCTGGCACAGTGCCTGGCACATAGTAAGCAATCAATAAATGAGAGCTATTAATCTGTACTGAAATGCTATGTAAATACACAAACTAGCCAACAGGCCTGCAGGGCTGGACATGAGAATAGATCCCTCTCTTTAGCCGAGCAATGTATCCTGAGCTCCAAAGATATGCCTGGAAGTGTGCTGTGCTCCTTCTGCATGGAACACAAAGTGTGATCCCTTTTGGGAGACAACTACAGCCCAGCCTGGAATGGAGGAAAAGAAAAAAAAAAAGCAGCAGCTGACAAGACAAAGCAGAATGTGGGCGGGAGGCCAGATGAGCAATGCAGACCTGGGCACTACAGGAGCTGGGGGGAGGCAGAGAGCACAAGGAGGGCAGGAGAGATCAAGGGAAGGCTTTGTGCAGAGACAAGAGCGAGCACACCGGGCTGTGTGCATGCGGTGAGAGTAGCCTGGCTCGAGCGGAAGGGCTGTGCTGAGCAGCTGTGGGAGCAAGAGAAGCCTGCAAAGGTTAAGTGTGTGTGTGTTGGGTGGAGGGGGTCATCTGACGTGTGCTCAAGCACAGGTGAAGGCTGCATTTCTGAAGATCACCATGGTGACCATGTGGAGGATGGCCTGGGTGGGGCAGCCTGGAGTCAGGGAGAGTCGGTGAGGGCTGACCTAGGGCACTGGCAGCAGCGATGGGAGGGAGAGAAGCTATGAAGGACAGACAGAGAGCAGGGCTTGGTGATCAGATGGTAGGGGGGAAGGCAGAGGGGAGTTAAAGATGACGACATCGTGCATACAAAGGACGGCGCTAACAGCAAAACCACCAACAAACACAGAGCGGTTGGGAAGGAGAGCTCCTGGGGAGGAAGAGGGTGAGTACCCCTTGCAGAGCCTCACATAGAACTGGGCACCCAGCAGGCACCTGGTCACCGCTGGAGGCATGGTAGGATGGACAGATGGATAGTTTCCTTCTAAGTGTATTGAGTTTGAATTGTGGGTTGTTCACAGAAGGAAGGGCCATGTGCTCAGCGGGCTGTTTTCTCTCTGGGCCCCATAGGCAGACCAGACACATAGGTGTGGTTGCTGGTCACTGGCTGCTGGGGGTAGGGCTGGGAGCTAGTGACTCCACTGGGAGACCCTCTCTGCAGGGCTAATTTCACATTCCAAGATGGCACTGGCTCAAACTGACTTGATATTGGCTGGCTGGGGGAAGCTTTCAAAAAGCTTCCAGCCTTACTACTAAGAGGAAAAGCCAGAGAGAAACTCTCTTCCCTCTCACTGTGGTCCATTTGTAGGATTAATAATAAATATTCCCAGGTACTTTATGTTGGCAAGATGCCATATTACCACTGTTTATTATTATTACACACCCACTCTCTCAAGCTGTCTAGTCTGACCACTGAGGTGCAGGGGTGATATGAATCTTAAAATCCATCTCCTTCCTCGGGTTTGCCTGGTCACAGCTAGGGACTGAGAAGGTCACAGGTCAGGCTGGTGGAAAGAAGGTGGACTTTGGACTCATAAGCCCTGGGCCCAAATCCCTGTCCCACCACCAACAAATTGCATGACTTTTGGATAAGTCACTTCACACTATTCAGAACCTTGGTGTCTTTCTTATCTGTCAAATAAAAGTATATAATATCTCCACCTCCAAAGACTGCTGTGTCAAGTTAAATGAAAATGCTTCTACAAACACAGCACCATGTCCGACACTTAATTGCCAGTGGTATCTTTTATTTTTCCTGTGGGGAAAAGAAAAGTCATGTTCTGTATGTGCAATCTAATGGAACACTGTAGAAAGAGCACAGGAGTAAGGACAGTATATCTGGAATCTGGTTTCTGGCCCCAGCTCTGACTTGCAGACTTGTTACTGACTTGCAGCCTAATACCTGGGGAAATCCCATTTCCCAATCTGTGTAACAGGATGATTAGGACTAGATTCACCGATTATCTGCGAAAGGCAGGATCTGTGCACAAGAAATCGTACCCAAGTGAGCCGCTGTTACTGCTGGCATGTGTCGCATCCCGCTGGTATGCTTGGGTTGGGAGAAGATCTCTGTGGTCCAGACTTCTCCAAGACCAGCAGCTTCCACTCTGTAGGCACTTAGGATTGGAAAGTACCTTGAAGGCCACTTATCCAACCTTTCCATGCTGCTCTTTTCATTCCCTCCCCCCATTACATACATATGCCATATTCCTTCAGAATTTTGAAATTTCCTTTATTCTTTCTCTTGCTGGAATTGCTCAAATGCCTCTAGGATTTTTTGGTTCTCCTCCCAGTTTCCCACCCATCCATATCACTTCCAGTCTAGAGCATACACATCTGGAGATTTGGCTGTTTGGTTCAGTCTCATCTCCTGGAGGTCTTGAACTGGCTGTCTTTTGTCAACAAGGCTACCTTTTTCTCTTATTAAGTTACTTATAAGGTACAACTGTGCCCCAAATGTCATTAGGGTTCAAGAAAGACTTTCTGACTCCATGGGAAAGATCAGGGGACTAAGACGGTCTTAGCATCCAGACTCCCACTTCATTTATTCCTCAAGCCTGGACTCAGCTCCCACCAAAGACAGCACTGCTGGCAATGAGACAGCAGAGTACAGTTCAGTTCAGCATTTACTGAGGTTTATTTGGGGCCTGGACTTGCATGGCGTGCTGGGGCACAGATGGCTAATGCAGAACCCTTGTCCTTGAAAAGCTTAGTCTGATAGAGGGAAGGAGACACTAGGGGAAATAGACACGAATCTCAGATTTGAGAAGTACTTGAGAGAATCAACATGACACAGTAGATAGTGCTGCCACCAAGTGAGATAGGGAGCAGAGGAAGAAGTTCACTTTGGGGCTGGGGTGGGGAGTAAGATGACCCATGCTCTTTTGGCCACAGTAAGGTGACTGGAGGCCATCTAAGGGGAGATATCTGGCATGCGGTCAAATACAGGAGGTTTAATCTTAGGGGAAAGGCCTGAGCTAGATAAAGAGATTTGAGCTTTGGCACTTTACTGGAACTAGTAAAAAAGCACAGGCATTTGAAGGAGGGAGTGGTAAACAGCATCAATGCGGCAGACAGGCAATGGACAAGGGCCCACTGGATTTGGTAATTAGGTCAAAGCAGCTCTGGGGATGAATGCCAAATTGCAGCAGCTTGAGGAGTAAGAAGGTAGTGAGGAAATTGAGACTGCTGAGTATAGACTACTCTTTTGAGATGTTTTGATAGGAAAGGAAGGAGTGATAAGCTAGTGATAACCCAACAGAGGGATGCAGGGTCAAAGGAGATTTTGCTTGTGTTGTTGTTGTTGTTGTTGTTTGGTTTAAAGATAAGAAAAACTCAGGCACTGTTCACAGGTTGAAGAGTAAGAGCCAGTAGAGCAAAGGAGAGGCTGGGGTGAGGCCCCAGTGATGCTAGCAGAGAGCACAAGTGGAGGGAAGGCTTTGAGGTTGGGCAAGGCCACCTCATACTGAGACTGGCGACAACGTTGAGTGTAGCCGAAGATCAGTTCATGAGGGCTGGACCTCAGGTCAAGGGGGCCCTGCTGGAGGCCTCCATGTGCTTGAGGAAGCTAGGGTGAAATGGGAGGGGGGGATGGGGCTTGAGATGAGTGGTAAGGTTTTCAGAACAGTCAGGAAACAGGAGAGAAAGTGGGCAGAAAACAAGTAAAAGTTCAGACAAGCAGAACTGAGGCCTGGCTTGAGATTAAAAATCATACCTCTGCAGTGGCAGCAATCTGCAGGGCTATGTGGTTTTCTCCAGCAGAGCTCAGCTACCCGGGCTGAGGAGTGGGAGAAGCAGAGTGCGGAGGATCACTCCTAGCTTGGGGGTTTGCAAGTCAGACACACCAAGGGATGGGCAGAGCTGAGGATGCTGATGATGGGTGGTTGAAGTGATCAACCACAGATAGGATTGAGGGGAAGCAAAATTGAGGCGGGTAAGAAATGGAGGGATGGAGGTCTGGAGGCAGGCAAAGAGCAGATGTTGTGGGATGCGAGGGTGAGAACTGGTAGGACAACAGGTGGTGGTCACCGAGTGGGATGCTGGGATGTAAGCTTTCAGAGGTGGAAAAGCTCTGAGTGATGGAAGTGGGTTGCTGAGTGTAGTGGAGAATGAAGGTCACTGGAGGTGAGGAGCTGCAGTGTCAGATGGGTCACTCAAATGAAACAGATATCATTCCAGAAAGCAGGAAGAGAATTGGGTGCTAAAGCCTTCCATGAGTATGAGGGAAGTGGCTCAGGGTCAGGAAATGACAGAAAAAAAGGGAGACAACCACAGGTATTTACAGGAACCAGCGCAATATTCAGTTTGACCACAGCGCCCAGAGGAGACTGGGTAAAGGGGAATCACAGGAGGTATGGTTGTCATGATAGGTTGGGGCAGAATCAGAAAGATCTTTGAATGTCAGGCTAAGAAGCCTAGACCTCATTAGGAAGGCAGTAAGGAGCCACTGAAGGTAGTTAAGCACCTATGAGAGGTATATTTTGGGAAGATAATAGAGACAGCACTGGGCGTAAAGTCAGAAGAATGGGTTCAATAATAAACAGCAGCTACCATTTATTGTGCACTTACTCTGTACAGGCCACTGTGCTAACCACTCTAGGGGGGTTGCCTTGTCCATTTTCATACTGGACTCAGTTCAGCCACGTCTTAAGCTCTGTGATCTTAGGCAAGAATACCCTACCCTCTCTGGGACTCAATTCTCTCATCTGTTAGTAGGACGGCGACAGGACTAGATGTCCTTGCAAGGGCTCGTCCAACTGTGCCATTCTAGGGCTGTGTGGCCCTGAGGCCTGCAGGGTCTCACCCTCTTACCGAATGGAATTCAAGAGACTTACAGCTGAAGGAGTTGGGGGCTGGCCCAGCAAGGTGAACCCAAGCAGGACTCAACCACCTGGGGCCAGTCAAGGGAGGCAGAGCAGTTGAATAGCCTCCAGTTCTTCCTCGCTTCCCACTGGCTTGCAGAAAACCGGCGGGCGTTCCGTCCTGAGAGAGAAGAGAGGGCCTGAGGAGAAGGAACTAGAAATCCCCCCCACCCAATCTTGCACCTTGAAAAGCTTGGCTCTGCCCATCCCTGTCTCCCCAGACTCCGACTCCCCATTCTATACCTCCCAATTGCTCAAAGTATTCAGGACCCTTTGTCCCAGTCCAGTTTACTTGGTTCTGAGAAGAAAAATGTGAAGGGAGATTTGTCCACTGCTGCTGTGGGGCCCTCTTGGGCAGACCTAAACCTTTCACAAGGGATGTGTCCTCCTGGTGCTATTCAGTCGAGAGCTGAGCACAGTGGCAGATGCTCTTGCCTGGGCTGCATTAGGCCCTGGGGCTAGGGCTAGTCTCCCTCACCAGTTTTGGTGTTAGCCACGATCAGTTCAATGGTCCATCTGAGGATGTAGGTGGGCCGGATCCCAGTGTCCCCCAGGGCTGGCAGCTCAGAGAGCATCCTTTCCAGCAGGGCCTGTGTGAAGGTCTGGGAGTGGAGGCCCCTGAGCAGGGGCTGCCAGAATTGCGAGAACGGCCTTGGCACCAGGACGTCATTCAAGTCCACGTTTTCTGGTTTGTGAGAAACACCCATTGACAGGAAAAGGGGAGGCAGGGAGGGAGAGAGAAGGAAGGAGGGAGGGAAGAAGGCGAGAAAGGGAAAGAGGGAGAGAGAGAAGGAAGAGAGGAAGAGGAGGAGAGAGAGGGAGAAGAAGAGGGGGCCCCACCAACAATAACAGAGTTGCCACCGCAGAACAGGAGGAAAGAGGAAAGTAGAAGAGCGGGGAGAGAAACCAGTTAGTATCTGGTAAACAACAACTGACTCAAAATAGAATATAAAAGAAAAAGAGTTCTGGTTCTAGCTTCGGCTTTGTCAATAACTCACTGTGTGACTTTGGGTCAGTACTTTCCCCTCTCTGGACCTCAGTCTGCCCATCTGTAACATGAGGATGTTGGACTAGATGACCTCACAAGGCCCTTCCAGTTCTGCTGTTCTAGCTCTCTACCAAGTGGCTAGATCACAATTAACATAGCACAATAATGGCATTAAGACCCCCACCCCCACCCCAGCCCACCCCAGCCCACCTTACCCCACCCAATTCCAGGCCACCTAAGGATAGCCCAATAACTACTTATCAGTGGGGCTACATGTTCTGCTCAGCCAAGAGGGCTTCCAGTAGCTATGGAACAGCAGTAAACAGCCCTTACCTCCCAGTCCACCCCTGGTGTTCTTGCCCAGGATACACAGTACCCTAAGGCTGCATCGAGCCTCCAGGACCCTACCTTCATAGTCTAACTGCAAAGCCGCCAACTGTTCAAATGTGGGGATGAGAAAGCCGTCATCCAGAAAAGCATCTAGCAGAGCCTCCCTGGAGCAAGAGGACACTAAATTAAGTAAAATGAAACAGGCAGAAGACCCTCTTCTACTCCCCTACCCACTCCCAAGGCAGCTAATGCCTTTGACTCAAATGGCCAAACCAGCATGGGGGAAAAGGAAGGCAGATGACAGTTGGTTCTCAGGCCTCAGCCTCCCTGAGTCAGGGGCTGAGCCAAAGACTGGGATCTGTGGGTTTTGAACAAGCATTTACCTAGCACAGGCAAATCTAAGGCCCATAACAAGGGCAGTAGTGGCTTAACAAGTCCGAAAGCACAGATGAAGAAAAGTCCCAGGCCCACAAAGGAGTTAAATGCCTGAGGTTATAGGGTCAAGGGCTTTTAGACTTTAGTTCCTGCTTAGTCTTTGTTTCCCTTGACAGTCCTCCAGTCTCCTACCGCTTCCCTTCTCCCTGGTTACCCTCTTTCAGATCTTACAAGCAGAAACTTTGGGGACTCAATTGCTGGGCCAAATATTATATTATCCTCATTCCTAAGGACCCCAAGAACCCAGAACTAAGATACAGAGGTTAAAAGTATAAGCTATAGGGGTAATCTCTCATCCCCATCTAGCTTAAACCAAAACCAGCAACATCCAGCTGTCTCCTCCAGAGCTAGCAGTTCCCTAAGAGAGGCTCTCCTAGCTGATTGGGCTGAGGGGGAACAAGAGCTCCCAAGGTGTCTCAATGTCTGGAGGGTTGTCATGCTCAGATCCCTCCCTCTACCAGGCTCAAGGAGGAAAGAGTTGTCCTTCCATCCATCTCCCATCTCCTCAGGTCAGTATGCAGGAAGAGCACTTAAAACAGTCAGCCAGTTGCCTGCTCAGCATGACCAGGCAGACGCTACTGTATAGCACAAGGATAGTTTTCCAAGCTACGGAGGGGGCCACCACTCACCCCTTTACTGAAGGGTACAGCTAAGAAGCCTAGGCTGGGCAGACACTGATAAAACACCTTTGGAACTACTGGTATCCTGGGAATAAAGAAGACGCCAGGGACAATCCTAACCTGCACTGCAGGCTCCCCACCCAGGCCCACTCTGCCACATACACCACCTTCCTATACTCTCCGCTCCATCCCAGATTCTTTCCAACCTCTTCCCAAAGCCCTTTCCAGCTGAATGTAGGTAGCAAGCCCCAAAGAGCCAGGGAGGAAAGGAATGGATAGACACTGTCTGCTCTGACTGAACTAAGTACTACTTTGAGGGGAAAATAAGGCTCATGGCCATACTGGGTGGGTCAGTGGGGACTTAGTCTTTGGAGGATCCAGGCCCTGGGAAGGCCCCTCCTCTCTCTCCTCAACCACAATTATCCAGGGGATGTTGATCCTCTCTAATAGCAGTTCAAAAGAGACCAGCAGTGCCTACCATATATCTTTTACCTCAAACTCGGACAAGAGATCGGCAGTGAAAAAGCAAAAGGTTAACGGCTTTTCCTAGTTGCCAAGAGCTCCACATACCACTGGACAAACAGGAACAAAGCTGGCCAGGGGATGGATGACGGTAGACATTCCTGCCTCTGGCCATTTCAGTTACTCAGAGTAGGCAAACCCCACCTGGTAGCTGGCGGGGTTTGGGGAAGAGGATCATGTGAAATGCAAGGTCACCCGTGGTGGGTCAAGATTATCCCTGGGATTTCCTACAGCAGAGGTTGGCAAGCTGGGATATGAAAACCAATTTCAGTGAGGCTGCTACGCTCTACCCTAGAGAGTAGGCAGCCCCTGATTACCTAGTTACACACCTGTTCTCCCATGTAATGCCCTTGAGCTCTGCCAGGATGCATTCTACAGGTGGGGACAGGTTATTCCACGCCTTAATGGCCTGAGGTAAATACCTAAATTTCTCCAGCACCTGCCAGCAAAGAGGGTCCCATCAGAAGGCTGGTTCAGCCAGGTAACACCCCCCCATCCCTCCAGGATTCCTTCTCATAGGACCTCTCAGCATGTCCCTTCAGGGGATACGGCAGGGTATGCAGAGGTGAGCCCACAATGTCCCTATTGGTCCTGCAACTAAAAATATCCTGACTCTCAAACTCCAGACTTTCTCTTCTTCCTCCCTCCCCACCCTCCAAATTCCCTTGTTATTGTGGCTGTCAATAACCAGATAATCCAATACATAGATATCCAATGGGGGCATTTGGCTGGAGTTGGGCAGAGACCCTTGGACCAAGGGGTGAAAGGAAGCAATGGGTTATGGAAGAAAGTGAATCAGGAGACTCAGGTTCTTGTCCTGGTTCTATCACTAACTGCATATGTGACATTGGGCCAGTCATTTCACTCATCCATGGCTTCAATTTCTTCATCTGTGAAAAGGAAGGGTTGAGGTGAATGGTTTCTAAGCTTACCTCCCTTCCTGCTAAAACAGCACCCCTCAAGCTCACCTGATCTAGGAAGGTTCCTGGACGCCATCTGCTGATCAGCTGCAGTACCGCAGGTCTAAGCAACCACCTAAACCCTGTTGTTCCCTACCACCCAGTGGGACCGATTATCCACAAACTTCCAGTGATGTGCAGGATCGGCCAACTGGACTCTGCTCCTCTTGTCTCCTTCCTACTTCCCCTCTCTCTCTTTCCAAGAAGAGTTTTGGAAGAGCTTTCCAAGCTTTGCCACTTTTCTTTAAATTTCATTCTCAAGACTTCTCTCAGGTAGCTGGCAAGGGGGAAGAAATGGCTGGGGCAGATGAAAACAGGCCAAGTCAAGGGCACTTTCTTACCTTAAACTGCTCCTCTTCATAGGATACCAGCAGTTCTCGGGCTCTTTCTGAAAACAGAATAGGGAAACAGATAGAGCAGCCAGCCCTGTGCCTTGCTCCTGATGGAATTTTGAGCCCTCTCACCTCATTTCTTGAGTTGTAAATTGGGAACTAGAATTCTTGGCTCTCCTGCCTCATGGAGCTCAAGGAAGATGATTTGTGACAGTAATTTTTTTAAGCTAAGCCTCACCACAACCCCAGAGGAAATACTGAGCCAGGGATATAACCAGAGTCAACCTAAGTCCGAGTCTTCCAAGCTCATGGGCCCCTTTCTGTATCAAGGACACCTACCATACAACTCTTTATGTCTCACAGCCTTTTGCCAATGTGGATCAACCTCTTTGTTGCCTTCGCTGTCTCCATCAGCCTTAACATCCAGCTCTGCACCTTTCTCCTCATCCTTAGGCTCTGGTTTCTGTTCTGTGATGTCATCAACGACAATGTTCTTATCTTCCTCTTGGTCTTCTTCATCTGTCTCTTCCCTGTCCTCCTCCAACTCCCAGGTCTCTCTTAGGCTGTTCTCCAGTTGGCGGCACCAGTAGGTCTTCTGGAGCCAATCCAGGACAAAGTAACAGCCTAAAGGAGGGGAGGAAGGAAGGCAGCGCCATAGTAACAGCCCAGGCAAGCAGCTCCTAGCAGGCCTCCAGCCTCATCTTGCTAACATTATGGGGAGGCCCCAGGTAAGAGGCTTGGCTCCAAGGAGGCACAAATCTCAAATATCTAGAAGCAGCCCCTCTTGCTCTGGGTTATCCCCGAGTTCTTTGCTTCCTCCCACTCACCAGCACATTTCCTAGAAAAAACCTATACCAGACTTGAAGATGGGATGCCAAAAACGGCACGGGGCTAGCAAGTGGGAGAACAGAGACTCCTTAAAGTTTGTGTCCAAGGCAAATGCCTCACTCACTTCACCCTAGTCTCAGCTCTGACCCCAAGTGAAGACCCTCCTCCCTCTCTCTCCCCCCACAGTGCCACGTAGCCCAGGCCTCTGGGCTAAACTGTGATAGGTATACTCCCTGGGGACTCACCCCTGCGGCAGTCATTTATATGGGGCATTTTCTTGTGGGTCAACTCATGGCGAAGTTCAACAATCCAATCCGGAATGTTCACCTGATTATGGGGGAGGGTGTGAGTGCAGAAATTAGAAAATATTAAAGCAGAAAGGGCCACAGAGATGAACTAACCTGGCTTCTCCCCATTTTACAGATAGAGAAACTGAGCTCCTGAGAGGAGGTTCCGTTCTTAGTGGCAGAGCCAAGATTAGGAACCAAGTCTCCTGATTCTCTTTACGCTCTGTGGAAGTGATCTTGAAAATCAGAAGACACTCGCCTCCCCCAACCACCAACTACCCTCCTCCAATGAAGAGATTCCTGTGAATGAGCATTAACAATCACCTTCTTCAGCCTCCCTCTGCCCTTGTCTGTACCAGTTGCTCTCCCAGGGTACCCTTTACTCTCCCCTCTCTTCCTCCCTTCCTCCTTCTCTCCCAGACCTCCTCCAGGAAGCTTCTCTTGATGGCTGAGAACCTGTCTGCCATCTGGGTCTCTACACACCTCCCATACTCACTCAAGGCGGGAATGTCTTGCATTTTCACCCTGCTTGGCTGAGTTTGTCTCCTCCTTCAGACTGTCAACAACCAGAGGGCAGGCACTTTAACTGCCACCTCTTTCCTGTCCCCACTCAGGGGTGCATTGGGGTGCTTCAGCTTCACCTGGGCC
Organism: Pseudorca crassidens; assembly: GCF_039906515.1. NCBI lineage: Eukaryota > Metazoa > Chordata > Mammalia > Artiodactyla > Delphinidae > Pseudorca > Pseudorca crassidens. The sequence continues at coordinate 78,351,226 of NC_090317.1, read as the reverse complement.
ACTCCCAGCAAGCTGGGCAGGCCAAGCCCACTGAAGATAGCAGCCATGAGCAAGGGAGCAGGTCTGCTTCTTTCAAGCTAGAAGTTGAGGCTCTGGGGTTCTTGCTGGGCTTGGCTGACAGTGATGGGATGAGCTAGTCTGACTGTATCCATATCACCCCATGCCCCATTAGTGAGTCCTCCTGAGAAGAGAGAATTTAGCAAGTCCACTTTATCATACACACCTCCTGAGCCAGGAACTTGAGAGGGAGCTTGGCAAACTTTGTCTTCCTCTCCGAGATAAGGTTCACAAACCTGAGTTTGGGGGAGAAATAAGTGGCATAGCCCAAGTAACTGTTTTATTCAAACCAGTGGGGCTTTAAAACACCTTGCTGAGTTACTGTCAACTTGCATTTCCACAACCTTTCCAATGACTGTTCTGTCCTGTTCTTATGGTTGGTGTCAACCACAGCAGGAATGGTTCCATCCAGTCTAACATTTACTGAGACTCTGCCCTGTACTGAAGCCATACAAATGAATAAGACACTGCTCTGGCCTTGAAGAGTTCAGTCTAGGATAAATAATCATGACATAATATAATATATTATGCTAGAACATAATATGTTATAAATGCTACAACAAAGGACTACATCAAATGATATGGGGAGCACAGCTAAACAATGGAGAAGGTAAGAAGAGCTAGGGAGGACCTCAAGGCAGACAAGGCAAACAGTATGAGCTAAGCAAAGACTCTGACAGATGAGAAAACTCAGAGGCAACCTTTTTCCTGATGTACATGATACAGCTAGAACCACTCTGAGTCGCTTTGTAAATCAGGAACTCCTGGCCCATGTCTCCATTTCCACAACTCAGTAACCTTTCAGTGTTCGTGGAGAGAATGGAAAAAAGGTGTAGGTAGGGGTAGGATTAGAAAATCCACATTAAATCATGGGCAAGGGCATTGAACCATGTAGAAAAGTTCCTCTGGGTGAAAGAGTAAAAGGGGGAAAGTAAATCAAACTGTCAAGGCTGGAAGAGACCCATAGAGACCACTTGGTCTGAACCACCCCCACCCAACATTCCAAAGAGAGGGAAAGAAAAACGGAAGAGAGAAGGCTCTCAGGAAAAAAGAGGAATGTGTGTTAACAGGGGGTACCAAAAGCTGTCACATTAAGCAATCATAAGGTGACCCATACACAGGGACACACAAGGCTTTTTGCTTCAGGTAGAACCCAAAGCCAAACTTTGCTTATCATGTGCTAAGCCCACGCCCCCCCCCCTCAAAAAACCAGCCCCCACACCCCTACCCATGTAGGTCTTACCTGACCAATGCCATGCCATAGAGCAGTCTAAGTTCATCAGTGCCCAAGCCACCAGTTACATCCATGAGCTTACAGCGTACCAGGTCTGCAGTAGAAGCCACTGCCAGGGGGAGTTCGTTGCCTAACCTAAAGGGCCACAGTCCAGCACCATCATAAAGGTCCTTTACACAGGCCCACCCTCCATCTCAGAACCTAGGTTGTAGGTTATTGCAATTATATACTGGCTCAAGAGTGTGTGGATAGACACAAATCAAGAAGCTGGGAAGAGGGAGGGTAATGTTCCTGGGATCCAATAGTACACAGGACATGAGAGGCTGGTTTAGGACATACAAAGGATATCTAACTGCTACACAGCCAATCAACAATTAAGTGTGGACACACTCCTTTCTTTCACCGTGAAACCCTCAACTCTTTCACCCAGAGAAGACCTTATTCTTGGAGGCATTAGCCCCTTGTCTGCTCCCAACTAAATCTTACCAACTGGACTGAAGCGCTCCATTCAAACATGCTTTTGCAGGCAAGCTCCCCCCACCCCCTTTCTATTTCGAATCAGAAATCCACCCTAGAGTGCTACTCCTTAAGACAAGGCTGGCTCAGCCACAGCGGTGCCCTCTCATCGGCACCCACCCCAAGATGAGAGAAGGTAAGGATCAAAGCTCACAGACTTGACAAAAGGGCTGTTGAGGCACACCCCGTTTCTTTCCGCAAAAGGGATTAGTGCACGAGCTTGGCTGCGACCTTCCCCCGGGCACTTGGGAGACAAGCAATGCCCAAACTACGCGTAGCGGGGGGCCATTAGGCATTTAGGAGAAAACTGGGTAATAAGGCCTTATGGAAATTCTACAAAGGAAGAGGTGAAGTGCCACCAGCACGCAGGCAGGAGGGCTAAGCCTGCCGCCTTACCTGCTCCTCCACACGGTGATGCGGTTCAGCGCGTACCGCTGCAATTTATGGTCGTCAGAGAACAGATACACTGTCACCTGATCCCACTCGGCCCTACTGAGCCAGGCGACCACGATGCGCTGGGCCCAGAGTGGCGGCGACCCTTTCTCTTTGACGCACTTCCCGCACCACGCACTCCACACGCGATCCATCCCCCGGGGACTCAGGCCTGGCTCAATCCCGGATTACCACCAGACACCGGGCTCGTTGCCAGGCTTTGGGCCGCCGCACTCCGCACAGCCTCCAGCTCAACGTGCTACCCTCACGCCAAACCGCCGCCGCAACAGCAACCAATGGGAGAGTGTGACCCCGACGCAAGCCCGCCTCCCACCGTTAGCGCGGCAAATCGAAACGCGAGAGCTAGAGGCTGACCAAACCACAAGTTGCGGAAACGGCCTCTCCGACCGGAAGTGTTCTTTCCTCAAAGCAACCGTACCAGCTGCAAGCATTCAGCCTCAAGGTTCCGCTAATTTCCTGGTTGCTAACGGAATTCTGTCCCAGACCCGGAGGGACACTTCTGGGCTGCAGGAGGAATTTTAGTTTGCGCTCCCTGGCGGGCCGGGGAGGGATTGTGGGCGTCCAGTGTACTGGAAAAACGCTTAATGTTTTCATTGCCATGAATCAATACCTGATCCAGTAAAACACTATGGACTCTAAAGCAAGACTGCAGAACAAATATCTAGTACCTAAATATCTAAAGTTGGGTTAAAAAAACTCTGCTGGGTTTCACATCTGTACAGTGAGGAGCTTAGACTGGGTGATCTCTAGGTTCTTTTCCATAGCTGAAAATTGTAGGATTTTACTCTGCCAGCATTCCACTGCTATGTTGGTTTCAACATCCACAAAGGTATACTTAGTTTTTCTGCACAATTTCTTGGGATTCTGGAGTTCTGGAGGGGAAAGCAATATTATGAAACCCTTCTGATTTTATGGGTTGGCTAAAATATGTTCAAGACTCTGTCCCAATCTTTCTCACAGAAGTTATTTTCCAATCTAACACATGAGAGAGAACTGTTGCTAACACTCTAACAGCATTGCTGGGAGTAACTCTTTTGCACTTTACATCAATAAATTCCAATCCATTCTCTATATGTGCTTCTTTCTCCAGCCATCTTCTCCTAAGATCTAGTCTGCCCATGGTTCTTGAATGATAGTTACTCTGTCCTGAGTAGCCATGCCAAACAGTAGGCGAGGTGTCTTCCAGAAACCAGATACCCTCTCCATGCTCAGACTCTTAGCTGTGTGCAGGCAAAGACAGGGAGATGGCTTATATGACCCCTTAAGATTCAATCCAGTCAGAGAAGTTGCCAGGTCTGCAGGAATCATTCATGAACATTTTGGTTTAGAGGTTATTTTTGGATAGTACTTTTCAGGTAAAGGGCCCTATCCTTCCCCATTCCTTCCCTATGAATTTGAGGGTCTCCCTATTCCATGTGTTCCAAGAAAACTTGACAAAGCACATAACAAGAGTACCATGTCTAATATGTGGCAAATGAGGCCTGACACCTATTGAGAATTAGGAATTACTGGATCAAGTCTGTTAAGTAGTGATAGCTTTGAGGAGGCCCTGCATTAATTTCCTGTGGATGCTATAACAAATTTCCACAAACTTGGTGGCTTAAAACAACAGAAATTATCTCACAGTTCTGGAAGTCAGAAGTCTAAAATCAGTACAGTTTGGCTGAAATCAAGGTGCTGGCAGGGCCAGAGTCCTGCTGGCTATTCTAGGGGGAAATCCATTCCTTGTCTTTTCCAGCTTCTGGAGGCTACTGGCATTCCTTGGCTTATAGCCACATCACTTCAATCTTCAAAACCAGCATCTTCAAATGTCTCTCTGCTTTGTCTTCACTTCACCTTTTCTTGGTGTGTGTAAGATCTCCCTCTGCGTCCCTCTACTACATGTGATTGTATTTAGGGCCCATCTGGATAATGCAGGGTAATATCCCCATTTTAAGAACTTTAATTTAATTATATCTGCAATTAAATTTATTTTTAAAATTAATTTTACTGTATAAAATAGCATTCTTTTATTTATTTATTTTACCATATAAAGTAATGTTCACAGGTACCAGGGGTTAGGATGTGGATGTTCTGCCAGTGGGGGGGGGGGGGCGTTGCAATTCAGCCTACCACAGGCACTATGGAATCTATCCTAGCACATGCTCAAGAATCCTAGGAATCCCTAGACATTTGATGCTGCAGGACACCTCTAGATGTGCCAGTGGGCTTGAATTAAATGAGCACTCTCCAAGTCTAAGGCATTGCTTGTAAAATCTTAAAGTGGATCAAATTTGTCTTCAAGCTACTGCTTCCCCTTATATGTTTCACCATTTCCCTCCCTCTACCCACCCCCAATTTGTGCATCCCATTCACCTAAGGCAGTCCTAAGGCCCCTTCTGAGCACCTGCCTATAAGTAGATGCCCTTCAAATCTCCAGCTCTGATCCTAATCTTTCTCTGGAGCTCCAGACCCATTTAATAATTGCACTCAATATCAACCTGTCCAAAACTAAAATATTTTCCCCATAAGTCTGCCCCCATCCAATAGCCTTCAATCCTAGTAAATGGCAACACTATTCACATAGTCATCCAAAGTTCAGTCTCTGCACTCAGACAACTTGGGCTTGAATTCTAGCTTCACCACCTACTATCTGTAAAAACTTGAGCAAGTTATTTAACTTCTGTATGCCTCATTTTCTTCATTTAAAAATGGAGAAAAAAGAGCACTTACTTCATAGGACTCTTATGTGGGTTAAAAGAGATAAGTGTAGAGCCCTTAGAACTGTGCTCAGCACATTGTAAGTACTTGAAATATTAGCCTATACTGCTTTTAACAGTATCATTGTCCACTATTCCACTTCCTCCCTCACCTCCATGCTGACCTTCCCCACAACTACATAATCTGTCTAGTAAATTCTACTTACTATTTTTTAAATTCAGTCCTCTCCTTGACATCCTCATGGCCATTGCTCTAGTTCAGGCCTTGATCCTCTCTGGATCATGTACTACTTTGCTAACCGATCTCCCTGCCTCCATCCCTTACACAGCAGGGAAGGGGTTCTCATAAACTGGAATCTAATCTTGTCAGAATCATAAATTCCTGGACTATTTTCCTGAAACAGCAGGCATTAAATGGCTTTTGAAGCATTTTTACAATTTGGCTCTAACCTACCTTATGTCTAGTTACTCCTTGTAGCACATTGAAGTTACAGCTGGTCTCTGAACATGCAAATCTCCTGTAAGCCGCTATGCCTTTATCTCTTACATTAGCACTATCAATAATGTTCTTTCCTCCCTCTTTTTGGCAAAAAATTATTCATCCTTTAAGATTCAACATCCTTTGTCAAATCTAGTTCTCTCATGCAGAGTAAATCTGTCAGGCCTTTCTCACCACAGGTTTCTCACCACACCACTATCCACATCTTTCTATTGGAGGAAGAGAAGGAAAGAAACATTTGCTGAATGCCTACCATGGGCCAGGCCCCATGCTAAGTGCTTGATAACATTAAACTTTACCTGAGCCCTGGGCTCCAAGAAAGCAGCCACAGTTGAAAAACTCCCTCACCCTTTCTTGTTCTAAAAAAGATGCTAATTGTATAGTAACACATTGCCCTGGCATATTGCGAGATCAGACCCTCTCCATACTTCCTCATGACTCCCATAGACTTGTGATGACTCTTTTGTTTACCTATGTCTATAAAACTCTAAATTTACTTTCTTTTCTTTGAGCCTTCTCCCTATGGCTATAACCAGAATAAAATCATCTCCTTAATTGCCCTGTGCATTTTATCTTTCACGTGGTGCTCACAATTCTATGAAGTTGGTTTTATTCTCATCAGTCTACAGATGAGAAAACCAAAGCTCAGCTGCATGGCTTTAAATGGTGCCATTAAGAAAGGAGGGAAATGCAATTCCCTCCCAGGTATATAAGGCTCTGAAGTCCAGGCTTTCCATAACCTCAGACATAGGCTATGATTTACCTGTTTACAGATCTGCTTCAGACCATGAAAGCTTCAAAAGTGGGGAAATCCAGGGCTTCAATCAGCCTTATCCTTGCTTGCTGAATGAATTCCTGAATAAACCACATCAACTCCTACTAAGGTAGTATTGCAGTTTTTCTCAAACTTTGTTTTTAATCCAGGCCTCTTTTTGATAACTAGGAAAAACAAATTGAAAGGCTAAACTTCTGAGACAAAGGAGAATTTACATTTTAAATGGAGAAGATAGTGCCTTATCCATAGGAATGGAACCTTCTGAGGAATTTCAGGGCAGGTTGTGGGGGGCGGCTAATGTCCCTTCCAAAATCACCAGCCTTCTAAAGCCATAAAGTGGCAGAATTTCCTCAGAGAAGTAGATAACCCATTTGAGAATGGAAGCCACTGTGTCACATTTATTGTTCTATCCAACAATACTCAGAATCAGCTCTGGGAGGTAATAGCCAGAGAACACATCTCAGGTTAACTGCCTGCTTCTATTGTAAGATTCTCTCTAGAATCATAAAAACTTCCCAATGAAGGGGACTCCATAGTTCATCTTATCCAGTGCCCTGAATAAATAGGTTGTATCTCAGTCAAAAGGGAACTTTTATCTGCTTAAGGATTGGTTGTAGACACTAATAATGCTCACATTAGGGAGTTGTTATTTGTGTCTAGCCTCCATCTTTTGTTCTGAAGTAAACGACTTGGCTTCTTTCAGCTCTCTGCCAAAATTGCGGACAGCCTTATAGATCCAAAGTTCCCACTTAACCCTTAATCTACCTGGACAGGGCTTCTGTTCCAATTCTTAGATTATGTGTTTCTCCTTAATAAAGCTAGATGCTCCTCTACTATTAGCATGAAAGTTTAGATTGGAGCAATGTAAACTGGCTGAGAGAGGGGATCATCCCTTTTAGGGGTCTGTCAGCATTTTTTTAGGCATTAGTTTTCTAATATTTCTGGATCCAGACCTATTGTAAGAGACACATTTCACTTCATGACTCATTTCACACATACACATGTATAACTGAAACAAAATTTCCACAAAACGATTCTCATCCTTACTAGATACAATTCAACTGTAATTTATTTAGTTCATTTTTTGAAAAATGCTGGTCATCACTGCCATGTAAGGGGGTCATGGACATACACCACAACACCTGAGAACCAAAACCTTCTATTCCCAAACTTAGTCTGTACATTGAGAACTGAAATCACACCTTACTGTCTACACTAACACTATTTTTATTCTACTGTCTTCATTAGCATGACTTTACTTTTCCAGGACTCCCCTCTGCCTCAGCAAATGGTTCATTACAGGAACATCCCGAAAATCCCAACAACTAACTCCCCAATGGAAAACAACAACAGGTTTTGAACTGCCATAAGATTTTTAAATCCCTCATCTCAAAAATCCTTGTCTTGGGCTTCCCTGGTGGCGCAGTGGTTGAGAGTCCGACTGCCGATGCAGGGGACACGGGTTTGGGACACGGTTCGTGCCCCGGTCCAGGAAGATCCCACATGCCGCGGAGCAGCTGGGTCCGTGAGCCATGGCCGCTGAGCCTGTGCTCCGCAACGGGAGAGGCCACAACAGTGAGAGGTCTGCGTAACACACACACACAAAAAAAATCCTTGTCTTGCTGTTTCCACGAATCCTAGATTATTATATTATAATCCTTACCTAATTCTAATCAAATCCCTGCATTGAAAGACCTATGTCAAACTAAACTTCCAATTCTTTAGTTCTAACCTTGCCTTCCCTCCCTCTGAGGCACCTCCACTGAAGCTTTGCAGAATTGGAGTCATCCTTCACCCCTGTAAGCAATAAACTCAGTTTGGTCTTATCAATAGGCTGTGTAGGTAATATTTGGGGAACCAGCTTTTGATATGCTGCAGGGTACAGATCAGCATGGGGTTTATTGGGGGAAAACTTACAAGCAAGCCAAGAAGTAGTAGGACACACAATCTCCCGAACTCTCCTTGTTCCATGGCGTAGGCCAGTCATGGATCTTCTGAGTGCACCAAGGCCAAAGTCCCAGCAAAGAGGGGTCTGCTTGGACTGTATACTGAATGTGCCACTGTGAGCAGTCCAAATGAACACAAGCTCTACCTCCACACTGGGAAAAAGGGCTAAGGTGACACCTAGTTTCTCAAAGTAACAAGAAATGTATCAACAATCTCCTAGATTGGGAACAATGCTAGGGAGTGTGCATGCCCAGGGCCAAGGTCAGCATACTGAGGGCCTCCTTGGAAGAGCCTAGTCTGCCAGGAATGCTGACATCAGCCAAAGGCCTTGTCTTTCTGCAACTGGCTCAGTACAGCACAGCCAGCTCTCAGCTAAGCTACTGATAAGGGGAAGGAAATGAGGCTGCAGGGCTATCCAGAATTGTCTCTCATTAATCATCCCAGAAGTGATTCCACAAATGTCTATTGGGTTGCAACCTGCAGTTAAAAAAACACTGTTTTAACTTTTGGGGTGATTAACATGTTCATTATACTGATGGTTTCATAAGTGTATACATTTACCAAAACTCATCAAATTTTACAATTTAAATATATGCAGTTTATTGTATGAAAATTATACCCCATTAAAGCTGTGAAAGAATTATAAAACAGGTGGGTACGAATAGAGGGTATAAATGCAACAAGATTGGTTTTTCGTTGATAATTGTTAAAGCTACTTTTGTCTGCCTTTGAAATTTTCTTAAGTAATTTTTAAATGAATTTTACCACACAGATATGAAAAAAAAACAACATAAAGAACCTATTCTAAGGGTCTGAACCATGGCTTCACAGTTATTATAAGGAGAATAACGAGTGAAAGTTGCTCCAAAGCTCCAGACACAAGTTTCTTTAGAGCCTTTTGTTACCCTGGTAGAAGAATTTCTAATATCCTAAGGGCATAGAAGAAATATGAGGAGAGTGGTATTCATGCATTCAATAATTCATTGAAGAAATATTAGTTGAGTACTCATACATACCAGGTACTGTTCTGGACACTGGGGATGAAGCAGTGAACAGAATAAAGTCCTGGCCCTCATGAAGCCTACATTCTACTGAAAGGAGAGAGACACCTAGGAGAAAACAAATATTGTGTGATATAATTTCGGGTAATGATAAGAGCTATGAAAAAAAGAAATAGGTGCAGGAATAAGCGAATAATAAGGAGTTCAGAGAAGGCCTCTGAAGAATGGATTTGATCTAGAATTTAGAATGAAACATTGGTAATGGAGACAAGGGAAGGAACAGGAGGAGGGGATTAAATACTAGAAATGAATATTATTTACCAGATATTGGAGGAAAAGTGCTAAAGGTAAGGGAGATATTGCTCAAGTGAAGTGTGTCAAAACCCCTGCATTTACCCTTACTAATAGAAGGGAATAAATACAGGGTTTGTGGGGGGCTAAATTCTAAAGGACTGGAGCTCAGGAGTCTAGTCCTGGCACAAGCTCAGGTACCATTAAGAAGCACCCAGCTTTCCCTGTCTGGGCTGGTGCTGTTAGAATCAAAATAGAATTGCTGATTTCTAGTTCATCACCTTTCTGTGTTTTATATTCCATCTATTAAATGACCCACTGGTGCCCTATTTTGCTCAGTAGTTGAACTATATATTAGGTTGGAAAGCCAGAGGTTGGGGATTGGGCATCAAGCAGCTAAGAATTGTTAAATCCTGATCCTCTACTGACCAGGGTTAAGTGACTGCTCCACTTGGGGGAATGTGACACGAGATGGATCCTTTATACTATGCCATGCCTACTATCACCTCACCACCTTCCAATTTTATATTGTTTTAATTATATTCTTCCAAACAGGTTTACATTTATGGAATATGTAAATAGTCATTAGCTATGTAAATCTGACCATATAAATATTGGGGATATTTGGAACAGTTTTTTTTGTGGAAATCCTCCTTCTTATCATTCCCATAATCCATGTTGATATGCTATTATGTATTTCCCTTCACATAACCAAATATTCCTATGCATAGATACACATATCATTTGTTTTCCAAAATAGGACTATATCATAAAGACTTTTCTACATATTGCCTTCAACAATACCTCATTAAAGCCCCTTCAAGTCATCTGGTACACCTACAATTATGTCTTTTAATGGTTGCATAATATTCCCTGTCAGGAATGTATTGTAATTTCTTCAACCATTACCTATTGCTGGGCATTCACTTTGTTACCAATATTTTTCAGCTAAGAATACAATAACATTTTTGTATAGATTTGCAGCTAAGAAATATGATACAGTAATATTCTTGTATAGATTTGCTAAAGAGGCAGTGTTGTAGTACATAACTCACACAGCTATACCCAGAAGTCCTGCTAGGAAAAGTAAATAGGATCTTAAAAAAATTTTTAAACCCTGAATTGTACTGTTTGCTGATTTCTGTGGTTTAAATACTGTCATCATAGTCGATTTCAAGCTACCAGTGTGAAATCACTGAGCGCAGACTTGGAAAGAGATGCACACAATTGGCTCTAACCTGTATGAACCAGCTTTAGGACATCACCGTGACGACTAATAGATGTAATGTTCTGTTCTTGTTTTTTATTTGTTAACTTCTTTTAGTGGCAGGAAGAGGAATAACATCCTTACTAACAGGTCTGCACTGCACATCTCTGTATGGCACCATTCACATTTACATGAAGGGTAGCCTCTGGAGTTGTGCAAAGCATAATTGAGTTCAGTGGCCCTACTTCCTAGTACCCCTAAAACGATACCACTCTACTTCTTTGTAAGGCTAACCTAAGGGCACAGGGCAGAACTTCTCGAAGTTCAGCATGTAGCAGAATCACCTGGGCTGCTGGTTAAAACCAAGATTATTGGGCTTCACCCTCAGAGTCTCTGACTCCGTAGATCTGGTGGGGGCAATACTTTTCATTTCTAACTAGATAGTGGTGCCATTGTTGATTTAAAGACCAACTTTCGAGCACTACTGGTTAGAGTAAACTAGGTGTTTTCTCTGTGAGCAAGAAATACATGGCTGGAATACTCAATTCGACTGCCTGCCTTAGGTAATAAAGGCTCAGGATAGAGTGGAGTCCCAAATTCAGATGTCTGTTGGGGCTTTGCTGGTAATAGAAGTATGTGTAGTGGCTAGCTGGGGTGTAGAAAATGTTATATTTAAGGTTAATTCTTTGCTTTGAGATTTAGGAGCTTTAGAAAGGACAAATTGACCAAGGTTTAGGGCATTGGGGGAATGGGAGCTAGGCAGTGAGGACAGGAGATGGGATTGAAATGAGAGAGAGTCAGCAGTCCAGGACCACAGTGTAAAAGAAATGTCAAAAGCGGGAGGGGAAGGGTTTATAGCCCCCTTCCTTTCTAATATTTCTCCATCTCCACACCCTAACATCTGCCTCAGGATCCTCAAATTCCAGTTTATTAAGAGAGCCTGCTGGGTGAGAATTGAGGATACAGAGGTGTGTGGAGGTGTATTGACCTGCATTCAGCAGTAATGTAGAAGGGCCTCCTTGGCCTGCAAGCCTGATTCCAGAGGATGCAGTGACATGAGCTCTGCACTAGGTGGCAGGACACCTTAGTATTCCTGTCCGTCTTCACCTTCAAAACAGTGAGCCAGACCTTTCTCTGGACTTCATTTTTTTCTATCTGTAAAATGAGAGTTTGGGGCTAGATTATATCAACAGGCCACCTCTATAAGTTCTATAGTGCAAGATGTGGCCCTTCTTGGGAACTAGTTTTGGAATCAGGGGCTGGAGACATTCTTGAGGATGCTAAGAGGCTGAAGGGATGGGCTTGCTGCTTCCCAATAACTGACTACTATCTTGGCAGGGGTGGACTTTTCACTCTTCCCTCTGCACCACCATCCTGGTCCCCAGCTGTCACTCACCTCCAGGCCTCTCAGGGGTTCCAGCCAATGACCAAATCCTCACTGCCATCATATCCTATGCCTTGTGGGATGTGTGTGTGTGTGTGTGTGTGTGTGTGGCAAGGGTAGGCTGTAGGGTACAAGCTAAAATTGACTGAGAAGCTAAAAACCTGAGTTTTGGAGGCTCCATCTTCCCATCTCTAACAAACGCTATGTCTTATCATGCCAGGGACACAATAAACCCAAATGGGGTGAGAAACAAAACATTTCTCAGGGGCATTGCAATATTGTAAGATAAGAGCTGGATCCAGAGTCGACCAGTCTGGGTTTGAATCCTATATTTGTCAATTTCCAGCATTTTGACCTTGAGCTACTTCTCTCACTCAGCCTCAGAGTCTTCATTTGTAGCACTATTGAGCTATAGATAATATATCCACTAGACTAGACTTTCTCAACCTTAGCACTATTGACATTTTGACACAAATAATTTATTGTTGAAGTTACCTTGTACATTGTGGGATGTTTAGCAGCATCCCTGTCCCTCACCTACTAGATGCCAGTAGCATTCTTCTCCCCTTAGGTTGTGACAACAAAAAATGCCTGCAGACATGCCAAATATCCCCTGTGGGTAAAATCACTTCAGTTGAGAAGCACTGTCCTAGAACACAGAGTTATTAGGAGGAATGGACATTAGAAGCACATTGCAATTTGTTGAATCTATGTATTTTTTTTACAAATTTTTAGAATTTTGATTAGAGAAATACAGAAGTAGATTGGTTTGTGAGTCAAACAAATAAGAATGTTGGATGGTTAGACTGTGCCTTCATTTGGAGAGTTGAGAAGAGAGGATTGAAAATAGGGTGAACTGCTAACATATATATATGGAATCTTAAAAAAAAATGGTTCTGAAGAACCTAGGGGCAGAACAGGAATAAAGATGCAGACGTAGAGAATGGACTTGAGGACATGGGGAGGGGGAAGGGTAAACTGGGATGAAGTGAGGGAGTGTCATGGACATATATACACTACCAAATGTAAAACAGATAGCTAGTGGGAAGCAGGCGCATAGCACAGGGAGATCAGCTCGGTGCTTTTTGACCACCTAGAGGGGTAGGATAGGGAAGGTAGGAGGGAGACGCCAGAGGAAGGAGATATGGGGATATATGTATATGTATAGCTGATTCACTTAGTTATAAAGCAGAAATTAACACACCATTGTAAAGCAATTATACTCCAATAAAGATGTTTAAAAAAAAAAGAAAAGAAAATAGGGTGACCAACGATCCTGTTCTGCTAGAACTCAGGGAGTTCCCCACAACGTGAGACTTTCAGTGCTAAAACCAGGAAAGTCTTGGGCAAACCAGGATGTCACTCTAGTTAAAAAAGGCACCGCCAGTATGTATTGTACTACATTGTCAGGCATCGTGTTGGGCACTTTACACATATTGCTCAATCCTGGCAGGCAGGCCTGTGACAAAAGTATTGATCCAAAACAAATATACTGCTAGTTATTTCTCCAGCAAAAAAAAAAAAGGAACTTATTCCAGATCAGCAAAGAATTGCTATTTGGGGTCTGCAGCCATGGTGAGCCACATGCAATTCTCCAGCAAAAATGGCGAGGAAAACTCTTTTACGGAGGGAGAAAGGAAATTGGGAGGGCTGTAGTAAATGAACAGTTCATGACTTTTCATTGGTTGAGTTGTGACTGGCTCTCATTGGCTGAGCTCTTCCCAGGCAAGAAAAGGGAGTCTTTCTTCTTCCTGTTGGACTCTGCTATGTCATAGGGTGTGAAAACTCCCCGTTCTGGTCTCCTGACTCCATTTAATTGAGGTTTCTGTTTATTACATTGGGTTGGCCAAAACATTCATTCAGAATTTTCCGTAAGAGGTTATAGAAAAACCCGAATGAACTTTGTGGCCAGCCCAATATTTTTTACAAAAGTGATATATTTATTTCCTTGGATAGGTAACCAAGACTCAGTGCAGGAGGATAGTCTAGACACAGACATTTGGGCAAATTCACTCAAAGGAGGTGAAATGGTTTCAGGCCTTCCAAAAACCCAGTGGGATGATCCAGATTCCATTCCATCCCACTCTGGGGTCTTCTTCCCTCTAAGTCCTGGCCCAAGATGCAGCCAGTAACTTGATAATGAGAGTATGGACATATGATTCTGAACATACCATGCCCAAAGCCTTCGGCATGAAGTGGACTGGAATGAGCCTCCTCAAAATATACTCTACATCAGCAAAATCATCTCCAAGGGTAAAGAGATGGTAATAAGGAATGGGGGAACCCCAGGAAGAGGCATCTATAAGATCATCTGGGCTCCTTTGGGGGTATTACCCTTGAATAGGAGGAGGTGGGGTAGGAGAGGTGAGTGGAGTAACTTGGGGCAGAAAAGAGACAGTAAATCCAACGTGCCATTCTGGAGCTTACATTTCCTCAGTGCACCATCATTTCCCAGGAATCCTCAACACTCTGCCCAAACCCCTACCGGAAAAAAAAAAACAAAAAACAAACAAAAAAACTTTTGCCCTGGAAAGGTCTGCTTAGTTGTCTGGCATCACAAGCTCTTGCCAGGCTTTTTGGAAGGAAGCTTTCTTTTCTGGGATGAGGAATTTTCTTTAGGGAAGTCTGGGGCTTTCTCTGCTAATTGCTGGAAAATATGCTGTCTATCTGTCTCTTCTGCCTGCATTTTGATGTCCTAAACAGCTATCCTCACTCTAGCCTTAGCAACTTGAAAACAGACTTGCATTTTCTCCTAGTACCCACAGTAGAATCTGAGCTGCTCACTTCTTTCCATGAGTATCTTTTGATCAAAGGCCAGGATTTATTAGTGCTGCTGTTTGCCTAATAGGAACTGCCCACTCTATCGCAGTTTTACTTTTCCTCTCTGAAGTCCACGGCTGCCATAGAATTATGTTCCCCTTCCTACTTCTACTTTCTGGTCTCTGGCTAGCCAGAGAGACTTCAAAAAGGATGAGGAAGCATGCTCACATAGATTCACTCTCATACTTAAAAACTTCTGAGGTAAACTCTCCTAGAAGCGTGAACTGTTGGAGTTGGAAGGACCTTCAGAAGATCAGCCAGTTTAACTCCCTAAGCTTAGAGAAGGGGAGGCAGTGATGACCAGAAAGGCCAATGGCCTAGCACAAGATCACTCAGCAAGTTGTGGACTGAATCTGGCACTAGAATCCACAGCTGCTGGAATCTAAATTATCATTCAGAAGACTTTTTACTTTCTGAACACTACCCTAGCCCTGGTGCAGACAAAGGGACTGAAAGTTCTAGCTAGGAGTCTGGCTATGTGATACCTTGAGCTGAAGACCAGTCTGCTGATTCCTTGCTCCTTGGAAAGGTCAGTGTCTTCACTGAAGTGCTCAGCACCAGCAGGACAGCCTTGGAGTGGGGACAGAGGAGGCCAGATCATCAGAGGGATTGGTGAGGTGACCAATGTCTCAGTGGCTTTCACTGCCAGGTGTGATCCTGAATGTAATTCATTTGCCTAGGTTGGCATAATTAAGTTAAATAATTGACTTTTCTTTATGTTTTTTTAATTACATAAATCTCTATTAAACTACTGCCACAGGTCAGCAACATGTGTTTAAGATGAAAGACCTGAGCAGCTTTTCTCGTTTTGTTTTGTTTTCTTTTTCCTGGACATGTGTGCTGTGGGTTGTGATTTTAGACACATATGTATTATATGTTGTCTGCTGGGAAATTGTTTTGTGGTTTTCATGAAAGAATGAAGTAAAGAGCAGGAACTTTAGAGACCAACATACGAGAATTCTAGCCCCAGTTTTTTTTTAACATCTTTATTAGAGTATAATTGCTTTACAATGGTGTGTCAGTTTCTGCTTTATAACAAAGTGAATCAGCTATACATATACATATATCCCCATATCTCCTCCCTCTTGCGTCTCCATCCCATCCTCCCTATCCCACGCCTCTAGGTGGCCACAAAGCACCGAGCTGATCTCCCTGTGCTATGCGGCTGCTTCCCACTAGCTATCTATTTTGTCCTGCCCCTAGGTTCTTCAGAACCATGGTTTTTTTTAGATTTGATATATATGTGTTAGCACACAGTATTTATTTTTCTCTTTCTGACTTACTTAACTCTGTATGACAGACTCTAGGTCCATCCACCTCACTACAAATAACTCAATTTCATTTCTTTTTCATGGCTGAGTAGTATTCCATTGTATATATGTGCCACATCTTCTTTATCCATTCATCTGTCGATGGACACTTAGGTTGCTTCCATGTCCTGGCTATTGTAAATAGTGCTGTAATGAACATTGTGGTACATGACTCTTTTTGAATTATGGTTTTCTTAGTGTATATGCCCAGGAGTGGGGCTGCTGGATCATATGGTAGTTCTATTTTTAGTTTTTTAAGGAACCTCCATACTGTTCTCCATAGTGGCTGTATCAATTTACATTCTGACCAACAGTGCAAGAGGGTTCCCTTTTCTCCACACCCTCTCCAGCATTTATTGTTTGTAGTTTTTTTTCTGTTTTTTTTTTTTTTTTTTTTTTTGCGGTACGCGGGCCTCTCACTGTTGTGGCCTCTCCCGTTGCGGAGCACAGGCTCCGGGCGCGCAGGCTCAGAGACCATGGCTCACGGGCCTAGCCGCTCCGCGGCATGTGGGATCTTCCTGGACCGGGGCACGAACCTGTGTCCCCTGCATCGGCAGGCGGACTCTCAACCACTGTGCCACCAGGGAAGCCCTGCTTGCAGATTTTTTGATGATGGCCATTCTGACTGGTATGAGATGATATCTCATTGTAGTTTTGATTTGCATTTCTCTAATGATTAATGATGTTGAGCATTCTTTCATGTGTTTGTTGGCAATCTGTATATCTTCTTTGGAGAAATGTCTGCTTAGGTCTTCTGCTCATTTTTTGATTGGGTTGTTTGTTTTTCTGATATTGAGCTGCATGAGCTGCTTGTAAATTTTTGAGATTAATCATTTGTCAGTTGCTTCTTTTGCAAATATTTTCTCCCATTCCAAGGGTTGTCTTTTCATCTTGTTTATGTTTTCCTTTGCTGTTCTAGCCCCAGTTTGAATTAACTCTCTAAACTGGGGTGAGTTGCTTAATCTTTCTGAGCTTTAATTACTCTAGCTGCAAATTGAGGCTATCATACTCACTTCAGTGGATTCTTGGTATGATGATATGAGATAATGTGAGTAAAGTGCTTAGCTTAGTGCCTGGCACATACACTGAATTTGTGCTCAGCCAACAGGATCTATTAACATTGTTGTTATGTCCCATGATGTTCTAAGAGTTTTGGGACCTCTAGGCATTTTGTAGCCACTCATCTGGGAAGCAGTAAACCATCCCCATAAGCCACGACCCAGCTACCCAACTCCTATCCTCTTCTGTGCTCCAAAACCAATTTTGGAGTGTGGCTAGGCTAAAGGGAATTTCCCCCTCCTCTCTACTAGCCTGGGTACTTTGCTAATATCATGGGTATATATCTTTACCTCTGCCTTTTTGCATTGTTTTATAATTATCTGTTTATATCGCTGTGTCTGTCCAGCTACATTTTTTTTCTTTCAGTTTTATTGAGATATAATTGACATATAGCACTGTGTAAATTTAATATGTACAATATAATGATTTGACTTATATACTTCATGAAAAAATGATCACAATAAGTTTAATGAACATCCATCACTTCATATAGAGACAAAATTAAAGAAATAGAAAAAAATGTTTTCTCGTGATGAGAACTCTTAGGATTTACTCTCTTAATAACTTCCATACATAAGTAGTGTTAATTATATTTATAATGTTGTATATTACATTCCTAGTACTTTTTAATCTTATAACTGGTAGTTTATACCTTTTGACCTCTTTTATCCAATTCTCCCTCCCCCCATTACCCACCTCTGGTCACTACAAATCTGATCTCTTTTTCTATGAGTTTGTTTGTTTTTGAAGTATAATTGACCTACACCACTTTGTTAGTTCCTGTTACACAACAAAGTGATTTGGTATTTTTATATACTTCAAAATGACAACCAAGATAAGTCTAGCTGTCATCTGCCACCATACAAGAATATTGCATAGCTATTGACTATATTCCCCACACTGTTCATAACAATATATATGTGAATATTTTAAGTTGCTGATCTTTCAAGTTCAAACACATTTAACAAGACTGCAATTTTACTCCCCCCACCTCATGGTTACTGTTTTTGACATCATATTTTACATCTTTTTGTTTTGTGTAGCCCTTAACTACTTATTGTCGATATAGACGGTTTTACTACTTTTGTCTTTTAAACTTCCTACTAGCTTTATACATGGCTGATTTACTACCTTTACTGTATATTTCTCTTTACCAATGAGATTTTTCCTTGTGTGATTTTTCTGTTTCTTTTCTTTCTTTCTTTTTTTTTTTTGGCCATACCTCATGGCTTGTGGGATCTTAGCTCCCTTATCTGGGATTGAACCTGTGCCTTTGGCAGCGAAGGCATGGAGTCCTAACTACTGGACCACTAGGGAATTCCCTAATTTTCCTGTTTTTAGTTGTGGCCTTTTCTTTTCTGCTTAGAGAAATCTCTTTAACATTTCTTGTAAAGCTGGTTTGGTTAACTCTTCTAGCTTTTGCTTTGACCTTTGACCTCTCCATCAAATCTGAATGAAAGCTTTGCCATGTAGGGTATTCTTGGCTGTAGAATTTTCCCCTTTGATCACTTATATATATATATATATATATATATATATATATATATATATATATATATATATATATATATATATATATATATATATATATATATATATATCTTGCCACTCCCTTCTGGTCTGCAGAGTTTCTGCTGAAAAGTCAGCTGATAGCCTTATGGGATTTCCTTTGTATATAACTTGTTGCTTTTCCCTTGCTGCTTTTACTATTCTGTCTTTAATTTTTGCCATTTTAATTACAATGTGTCTTGGTGTGGTCGTCTTTGGGTTGATCCTGTTTGGGACTCTCTGTTCTTCCTGGACCTGGATGTGTTTCCTTTCCCAGATTGGGTAAGTTTTCAGCTATTATATCTTCAAATACGTTCTCTGCCCATTTCTCTTTCTCTTCTCCTTCTGGCACCCCTATAATGGGAATATTAGTATGATTGATATTGTCCCAGAGGTCTCTTAAACTGTCCTCATTTCATTCTTTTTCCTTTTTTCTGTTCAGCTTCAGTGATTTCCACTACTCTGTCTTCCAGCTTGCTAACCCATTCCTCTGTATTATTTAATTTACTGTTGATTCCTTCTAGTGTATTTTTCATTTCCATTATTGTATTCTTCATCTTTCTTTGGTTCTTCTTTATATTTTCTAACTCTTTGTTAAAAAATTTCTGACTTCTCTCTCTGTTCATCCAATCTTCTCCTGAGTTCTTTGAACATCTTTATTATCATTACCTTGAACTATTTTTGGGTAGATTGCCTATCTCCACTTCACTTAATTCTTCTTCTGGGGTTTTATCTTGTTCCTTCATCTTGAGCATATTCCTCAGTCAATTCTTTTTGCTTAATTTGCTCTTTTTATTTCTATGTATCTGGTAAGTTGGTTATGTTTCTTGACCTTGGAGAAGTGGCCTTCTGTAGGAGACATCCTATGCAACCCAGCAGCACACTGCCCCCTGGTCACCAGAGATATATGCTCTAGGTGTGCTCTCAACTTGGGCTGAGTGGGTACTTCTGTTGTGGTGGGCTGACTACTGTGGGTGGTCTGACAGGCATGGCTGGCCCCCAGTCTGGTTAGTTGCCAGGCTCTGCCTTGTGTGGAGGTGGCCAGCCACTGGTGGGCAGGGTCTGGTCATGAGGCTGCTGGCTGTGGGGCTCTGGGGGTATCACTGGGGTAGTGCTGGCTCTTTAGTGGGCAGAGTCAGGTTCTGAAGTGGGTGCTTTCAGGGCAGGGGTTCCCAGATCTAGTGTTGGCTTACTGGTGGGCAGGATCAGTTCCAGACATGGCTGGCTGCAGGGTCTATGGTGTCTCAAAGTTGCTGTTGGCTCACTGTTGGGTGGGACTGGATCCTGGTGCTGCTTTCTGAGGGCCCAATATGTCCCAGAGCTGGAGTTGGTCTGCTGGTGGGCAGTGCTGGGACCCAAGTGTCCTGGGGCTGGTGCTGGCCTGCTAGTGGGTGGGCTACGTCTTAGTATAGCAGGCTGCAGGGCTGTGGTGGTCCTGGGGACCCTGGGGCTGGTTCCCTACCACCAGTGGGTAAGGCTGGCTCCTGAGGCTATTGTCAGCCCACTGTTGGCCATAGCTGGATCCTGGGGTCTCTGTCTGCAGGTTCCTGGTGGTCCTGGTTCTAGTACCAGTGCGCTGGTGTGTAGGGCCAAGTCCTGGGTCCTCTGGTGAACAGGGCCGGCTCCTAGGGTGGCTTTGGGCTCAGGGGATCTTAACATAGCAAGCCTGGTGGTGGGTGAGGCTGTGTCTCTGCCTGGCTAGTTGTTTGGCCTGAGGTGTCCCAGTACTGGTGCAGAAAGGTTGGTGAGTGGGGTTGGGTCCCTGTGCTAATAAGCTAGAAGGAAGTTTCCAAAATGGCACTTGCCAGCTCCAGTGCCCACATGGTGGAATGTGCTCCCCCAAATGGCTGCCACCACTGTCCATGTCCCCAGGGTGAGCTGCAGTTGCTTCCTGCCTCACTCAGAGGCTCTCCAAGATCAGCAAGTAGGTCTGACCCAGGCTCCTTCCAAATTACTGCTTCTGCCCTGAGACCTGAAGCATGTAAAATTTTTTTGTGTGCCCTTTAAGAAGTGGAATCTCTATTTGCCATGGCCATCTGGCTCTCCCCAGAGTAAGTCTCTCTGGGGTTCAAAGCCAAATGTTCTGGGGGCTTGTCTTCCTGTTGCAGGACCCCCAGGCTGGGGAGCCTGATGTGGGGCTCTGACCCTTTGCTCCTTGGGGAGAAACTCTGCAGTTGTAATTATCCTCCCATTTGTGAGTTGCCCACCCTTGGGTATGGCTCTTGACTATATTATGTCTTTGAGAGTTGTCTTTATATCTTTAGTTGTAGGAGGTCTTTTCTGCTAGTCTTCCAGTTTTTCTCATCAATAGTTGCTCTCCAAATGGTTGCAATTTTGCTGTGCCCATGGGAGGAGGTGAGCTCAGGATCTCCCTACTCTGCCATCTTTACCTCTCCTCCTCCAGCTAGACTTTAAATAAGATCAGAAACTGTCTTAATCCTTTTTGATCTCCCCCACAGCATTAAACCCATAGCAGAGCACGTGCTTAGGGTGTATTTAAATGTTAACAATTGAATGAGCCCCCAGATGCTAAGGACTAAGCCCTCAAACTCTTTCTGATTGTTAAGGACCTATCTCTCTCCTTAGATTACCATCAGTATGCTCAAAGAGTCCTAGTTGTTTCCAGTAAAAGGGTTGGTTCCAAGCTGTTTTGAGATTTTTTTTCCTTTCCTTTTCTTTTTCCTTTTTTTTTGGCCACAGTCATCCCATTTGAGTTTACTTCTTGTTCCTCTTTATGTGCACAGAAATTTGCACTTTTTTTCCTGGAACTTAACATAGTCAGTCTTAGAGTACAGTGTGTTGTATATTTCACTTATCCCGTAAGAGTGGTTACTCCTGGAGGGTGGGTTTGGCTTTGGAGCACCAGCTTTGGAGTCTGACAGGTCTGGCTGGATTGCAACTCTGGCTCTACCATTCATTTATTGGCTGTATGACCTTCAACAAGTGGCTTAACCTCTTGAGTCCAGTATCTGTATTTGTAAAATGATGTAAAAAGTTTGTAAAAATCTTATTTAATCTTTGTGACAATCCTATCAGGGATTTGAGTTGTCACAAGGGTCAAATAAGATAATGTGTGGGATGTGCCCAACATAGTCTTGGCACATAGTGGATATTTAACCAATATTAGCTTATCATTTGTTTATTAAAATAACCGTATCATAGAAAAAAATGTAGAAAATAGAGAAAAGAAGGAAAAAAATATCCATAGTTCCAGTACCTTATCATAATGTTTGGCCTTTGGGTATCTTCAGGGATCCTGCCTTATTCATCTTTGTAGTTCCTACAGTGCCTGGCACTTAGTGCACACTCAATCAATGTGTTCTATTCAACTGACTTAGAAGGGAGAAGTAAATAAATGCCAAACATATGTAGAGACCTTGACAGTTTACAAAATCCATGTCTATTACACCTTTGTTTCTCACACCAACACTTCTTTTTTTGAAATTAATTAATTAATTAATTTATTTATTTTTGCGTGTGTTGGGTCTTCGTTTCTGCGCGAGGGCTTTCTCTAGTTGCAGCGAGCGGGGGCCACCCTTCATCGCGGTGCGCAGGCCTCTCACTGTCGTGGCCTCTCTTGTTGTGGAGCATAGGCTCCAGACGCGCAGGCTCAGTAGTTGTGGCTCACGGGCCTAGTTGCTCCACGGCATGTGGGATCTTCCCAGACCAGGGCTTGAACCCATGTCCCCTGCATTGGCAGGCAGATTCTCAACCACTGTGCCACCAAGGAAGCCCTCACACCAACACTTTTAAGCTAGTAGATTGTCATTCCTCCCATTTTACTGAGGAAGAAATTGAGACTCAGAGAGTTACAAAGTGATTTGCCCAAGTCTACATAGCTAATAAGTAAATGGCAGGACCTGGCCTCTGGTCCAGGGTTTCTAACTCCACTGTCTACCCCTCACTCCCTGAGCCCAGTCCTCCCCTAGAAAGCCTAAATTGCGGGAGGTTCCCTGGCAGTCCAGTGGTTAGGCTCTTTCACTGCCATGACCCCAGGTTAAATCCCTGCTCAGGGAACTAAGATCCTGCAAGCTGTGCAGCATGGCCAAAAAAAAAAAAAAAAAAAAAAGAAAGAAAGAAATAGAAAAGAAAAATAAAAAGACAGTTAAAAAAAAAGCCTAAATTGCCATCCTTCCTCTTCCTAAAAGTGTAATGTTCCCAGGCAAACTGCCCAGCTATGCCCCCTCTTTACCCTTGGCCCTTGGGACTTAGGTTGGGGAGTGGGGATGGTGGTGGACAGGGAGCTGAGACACGGAGGGCATTGGATCTGCCAGCCCAGAGAGAGTGGAGGGAGAAAAAGCATGCCCAGAGGTGCCTGGGGCCACTTCCATTGAGGGTCTGGGGAGAGGAATTCACTTTAGAGAAGGTTCAGCTTGCCCTGGACCAGTAAACTTTGGGAGAAAGAGAGCTCCCTCTGAAGTCTCTGTCCAGGAAATTGGGAAGGGATTCTGGGCCACTTCAGTTTATCTCCGTCTCCTGTGCCTGGGGCAGGCTTATGTTCCTGAGACAACCAAAACTCTACTCTGCCTCTGCCCTTAGCTACCCACTCCTGGTATTTCAATCCCCACTCTAAAATGAGGGCTTTTGAAACTGCTCCCAGGTGAGCTAAGCTAGGACTCCAAGTAAGCCTCCTCCCCATCATACATCAGCCCCAGGTTCCATCCCTACACTCTACAGCAGGAAGCTGACTTACACACCTGTGAGGCCCTCTCTAGACTGCCTTGATTCCTGAGATCTAAGCATGTTTTCTCAGATTGATGAAATGTCCTTGCAGATACTCGTGGAGAAAATCCAGATGACAGAACTCCAGCAGGGGTTCAACAAATTGAATACAGTGGAGAAGGGTAATATAGGGGAGCAGGGAGAATGGGATGGATTTGGGGTAGGGGTTGGGGAGGCATGGCCATACTCATCTGCCTCCAGTCTGCTGGGTAGGCTTTACCTCCCTGGGCCTCAAATGCCACCCGAGTTTGAGGAAATGATTTCCAGAATGTTAAAACTGAGATGGACTTCAGGGGTCTTATCCCACCTGAGACCCTGAGACTTGTGCAAGGTAAGTGGCTGGAACTCGAATACAAGGAAAAATGCCTAGACAGTACCCAGCACACAGTAGGGACTCGAATGTTCATCTCCTTTCTTCTTCCTGACCTTCTGGCCAGGGTTCTTTTTAGGGTGACCAACTTGTCCTGGTTTCCCTAGGATTTTCCCAGTTTTAGCATTGAAAATCCTGGTCCTGGGCAGACCAGAACAGTTGGTCACCCTAGTTCTCTTATTGCTGTCCTCTCACCACCCTGCTTCCCATTGGGAAATTCAAGCTTGCAGGCAGAGTTGATATTACTTCTTGAGGAAGCAGACGCTGCATTTTTTTTTAAACCTGAGACTGGCATGTTTCAGGAGCATTGTGTCTTTGGATTTATAGATCATTTTACAATTTTTAAAGGCTTTTGTAGTCATTATCTGGTTTAATCCTCCCTCTAGCCCTAGGAGGAAGATAATCATCAGCCTATTTTACAGATAAGGTATCCAGGACTCAGGTAGGTTAGATAGCTTGCCTTAAGTCCATGTGTGTCCATGGTGCAGGGGTCAGGGATGGACAAGCAAAGCCAGGGCTTATGAAACTAGGTTCAATGTGTTTCCCATGGTACTCCCCATTGCCCCTCAAAATTGGACCTGTGACTGGACTCATAAATCTTTGGGGCTTCTCTTCTAAGGACTGAGGCCAGGGTTGTGCATCCAGTAAATCCTCAGTCAGAGTACTGCCTGTCCACATGGTGTTTTTGTGTGTGGTAGTCAGATGAGCAATTGAAGAGGGCTGGCATCTTGCTGGTTCTGGGAACTTGTTTGTAGAGTGACTCATTCTACAAGTTTCTGGGAGCCTTGAGATCCCTTTCTGTCTGCTAGTAGCCTGCCCCTCCTTCCTCCTTCTCCCCCACCCCACAGGCTCACGTTACATTTCTGGTATCTTTTTAAGATAGACTTTGCATATACTATGGGATTGTCTTGACTGTGTCAGAAAACATCCACCTAGTATAGGAGCACGTCAGCAGCCTACTGAAGATGTGTCCCCAGTAGGCATGCCAGTGGGAAGTGAGTACTAGGGGAGTGGGGGACCCCAGCCTGCTGCACCTTCTGGAACACCTCTGTACCTTCACTTTATACTCTATCAATGGTTTCTGCGCTTGAGGTTTGGGGAAAGAGGCCTGAGAGGGTACAAAGAACATGGGTTTGGGAGTCAACAGAACAGGGTTGGACCCTAGCTTTGCCCTTAATTGCTGCATGTCTTTGGGCAAGCCACTCTGCCTTCCTGGGGCTCAATTTCCTCCTCTGTACAATGGAAGGACCGCCCCACAAGATCCCTGAGGGGCATGAAAATTTTGTCACTGTTCTAGTCTCTGATTTTAGCTCCTCTGGGATTCTGGGCTTTCAGAAATGATTATGATAGTTAAGAGAAATAATAATATCATTTATTGAACTCTGGACATTCACCAAACAAGCAGAGCAGATGAGAGCTTGGGCTCTGGAACCAGGTGGTCTGGATTGGAGTCCAGCTCTGCCACTTGCTAGTTGTGTGACCTTGGGCAAGTGACTCAATCTCTCTGTGCTTCAATTTCTTTCATTTGTAACTCGAGAAAAATAAGAAGCGCTGAGCACAGTGCCTGGCACTTAAGAAGTTAGATATTATTATATAAACCACCATTTATTTCTCATAACAACCCTATGAGATAGGGACTATACTTACAACCATTTTACAAATGGAAGAAATGAGGCTCAAAGCAGATAGACCACTTTCCCAAGATGACAGAGTTAGCAAGTGTCAGTGATGAGCTTCAAACCAAGCAGTCTGACTCCAGAGCCTACTCTCTTAACTCCTGTGCTATGCAGTTCAAAGTCATCTAGAAAGGCAGTGGGTCAGTGGCAGGCCCAAGCAAGAGACCTTGGGAAGGTGGCTAAGTCCAGGAGGCCAGGAAATGAAGAAGAGCTGCTTCCTGAGCAAAGGTCTCCTGCAGAGTCAGTCCTGGCCCCCTCTTGGGACCTGGGAGGGGAAGGGGCAAGGCTGAGGAGCCCCACAGGATACAGGAGCCTAGGAGTGTCAGGGGGCCTAGTCCCTGTCTATTGCAGCATGGAGGGTCCCCAAGCCAGCTCTCTTCAATCCCAGAAACACAGTTTGACCAAAGTTTCCTTCCTCTCCTCCCTACTTGACCCAGCCTGGCCCTAGAGCAAGGAGAGCCTCCCTTATATGGATCCCTTACTCCCATGGAAAAGCCCCGTGCTAGGCTTGATACAGCCAGGTCTTCAGACAGCTCCACTTGCCCTCTTTGTACAATAACAATAAACCTATGGGTTTATAAGCAAATCATAATTTTCATATGTGTACACTACTTTAGCTGTTTACAAAGTATTTTCTCACATACCTCTTTATCTTCACAACTACCTTAGGCAGAGGAACTTCTCTCCTATTTTATTGCTGAGGAAACAGAGACTCCTAGTCAAAATGATTTGCCAAAGTCAAACCATTGAGTGTACGTGGGTTCCAAACACAAGCTGGTTGTCTCTTGCCTCTTGTTCTACCATGAGAGGCATGGAGGGAGAGGGAACCAGAAGTTAACTCTTGCCCATGCCCCCATTTGGTTCCTTTCCCTCTCTGCCATCCAGGGCATTGTCCTTACTGTAGGATTGGCAGGTTCTTGATGTCTGGATCTGACCTATGTTCTGCTAGAAGAATTTGGCAATGACATTCTAAACTAGGTGACCTAAGTGGATTCACAGTGTGCATTATTCCCAGGGAGAGGAGAGTTTGTGGATGACTGACCTCTGGGGACAAGACCCTGTCCTTCTTCCAGTCCCCACCTCCCATCTTCACTCAGGCCTGTCCTGGAGCTATTCCCAAAGAGGTCTGCCATTAGGTTAGTTGGAGGTGGGGAGGGCTTGAGTTCTCCCTACCCACCATCTAGTTCTATCCTAATAAAAGGGTCTTTGCCATGGCCTCCTTGCTGCTCATGAGGGAAAGAGAGTTTGCTGTGCAGCCATAGCTCTCACTTAGAAGGGAAAGGCAGCTGAGCAGGTAGTGGGTTCTGGGACATGCTTAGGAGCTGCACAGTTTCTGTGCCTCTGTGAATTGCCTGCTCTTAGGGACAGGCATGTAGGTCTGAGGCCCTTGACCTTCTTCATGACTGAGGAAATGTCTTCTAAAAACTCATAGAAACTGAACTCTCACTTACTAACTCATACTTGTGACCCAAATTTCCTTTCGGTGTGAGCTCTGCAGCACTCCTGGACAGGTTTATGGCAAAAATTTGAGAGGAGGGGCAGTAGGAGAGGGAGTATTGGCCCTCTTGCCGTCCAGCATACCAGCTCCTATGGCCATGAGCCTAAGAGTGGGCATTGTTCCCTTCACTAGGGCCTGTCGCCACAGAGCCCCAGAAGGGCTGCACCCTGCTGCTCTGCTATGGCCTCATGGCTTCACACTCCCAGGACATCCTCTCAGCACTGGCTGACCACCTCGTCTCCTGCACTGTGTTTTACTTTCAGAACAGCCACTGAGTACCTTGTTCTTTTTCCCCTTTCCCTTCCCCACGGTACCTCTTCCCATTCCTCTGGCTTGAAGGAGATTGAAGAGCCAGAAATCCTGGGTTTTGACCTGTTTCCTTGCTCTAGGACTCAATTTTCTGTCTAAAGTGCATTCACCCCAACCTAGCCTCACTCTGAACCAGCGGCTCTATTCCTTCTACTGGCGTTGTTTACATAGTAGAGGTCCCCTGTACCTCTTAGTAGGTTTTATAGTCCCAGACCAGGACTGCAAAACTGAAGCAATAATATTCATTTATTTAAAAAATTGTTCAACAAACATTTATTGAGTCTTATCAACTGCTAAGTGCAACGCCAGACCCTGGGGACACAGGAATGAATCACACACAATCCTTGACTTCAGAGAGTTCACATGGTCATAGTTACGTAGGCAAACAGGAAACTTCACTGCAATGTGATTAAATGGTGTGATCATGGGAAATACAGGGGCCTGTGGAAGCACCAATAACTCACTGGGCGTGGAACAAAGGCTGATTACAATGGTTTCTCAGATAAGAGTGTGAGGAGGGGCAATCAAGTCTGAGAGAAAAGCTGGTGCCAAGGTTCTGAGGCCTGGGTGGCATGCGTTCCTGGGGAATATAGAGTGGCTTGTTTCACCTGAAGCCTCATGCCTGGTAGCTGGAGGACAGGAGTGGTAGGAGTTGAGGTTAGTCAGGTAATTCTAGACTAGGCTGGTGTGAATTTGACATCCTCTGAGTGAGGAGCCATTGATAGTTTTTAAGTAAAAGTTGTTACATGATCAAATAAAAGGTTCCCCAAAAGGAAGTCTGGTAGCAGTAAAGGAAGGTGCACTAGAAAGAGAGAGGAGGAAGAAAAATGGATTAGGAGGTGAAAATTGCCTGGCCCAGTGCATTGTGAGTAGGGACAGAGAAGAGAGGAGAGGATGGAAAGATAAGAAAAGTATTCAGAAAGCAAAATATATGAAACTACCAAAGTATTAGTTTCTTATTGCTGCTTGCAATTACTACAAACTTAGTTGTTCTGTATGGGAGGAAATATAATTTTCCTTCTATCCTCCTAGGTTCCCACTGAGAATCCCCCTGTGATAAAAAGACAGATTAACAGAAGAAAAATAAATTTAATTTCCTACTTATGTATGGAAGCCCCACAAAAATATGAGATTCAAAGGTAGTCAGGCAATTAAGGCTTATTTACCATCCTGAGCTAAAGAAAGGGATAGGGTGACCATATGTGCATGGGTTTATCTCTGGGATTTTTATCCTATTCCATTGATCTACCTTTCTGTTTTTGCACCAGTACCATACTGTCTTGATTACTGTAGCTTTGTAGTATAGTCTGAAGTCAGGGAGCCTCATTCCTCCAGCTCCGTTTTTCTTTCTCAAGATTGCTTTGGCTATTCGGGGTCTTTTGTGTTTCCATACAAATTGTGAATTTTTTTGTTTTAGTTCTGTGAAAAATACCAGTGGTAGTTTGATAGGGATTGCATTGAATCTGTAGACTACTTTGGGTAGTAGAGTCATTTTCACAATGTTGATTCTTCCAATCCAAGTACATGGTATATGGTATATCTCTCCATCTATTTGTATCATGTTTAATTTCTTTCATCAGTGTCTTAAAATTTTCTGCATACAGGCCTTTTGTCTCCTTAGGTAGGTTTATTCCTAGATATTTTATTCTTTTTGTTGCAGTGGTAAATGGGAGTGTTTTCCTTCTTTTTTTTTTTTAACATCTTTATTGTGGTATAATTGCTTTACAATGGTGTGTTAGTTTCTGCTTTATAACAAAGTGAATCAGTTATACATATACATATGTTCCCATATTTCTTCCCTCTTGCGTCTCCCTCCCTCCCACCCTCCCTATCCCACCCCTCCAGGCTGTCACAATGCACAGAGCCAAAATCCCTGTGCCATGCGGCTGCTTCCCACTAGCTATCTACCTTACTAGGTTTATTAGTGTGTATATGTCCATGACTCTCTCTCGCCCTGACACAGCTCACCCTTCCCCCTCCCCATAACCTCTAGTCCGTTCTCTAGTAGGTCTGCGTCTTTATTCCTGCCTTACCCCTAGGTTCTTCATGACATTTTTTTTTAACATCTTTATTGGGGTATAATTGCTTTACAATGGTGTGTTAGTTTCTGCTTTATAACAAAGTGAATCAGTCATACATAAACATATGTTCCCATATGACTTCCCTCTTGCGTCTCCCTCCCTCCCACCCTCCCTATCCCACCATTCCAGGTGGTCACAAAGCACCGAGCCAATATCCCTGTGCCATGCGGCTGCTTCCAACTAGCTATCTACCTTACTACGTTTGTTAGTGTGTATATGTCCATGACTCTCTCTCGCCCTGTCACAGCTCACCCTTGCCCCTCCCCATAACCTCAAGTCCGTTCTCTAGGAGGTCTGCGTCTTTATTCCTGCCTTACCCCTAGGTTCTTCATGACATTTTTTCCCTTAAATTCCATATATATGTGTTAGCATACGGTATTTGTCTTTTTCTTTCTGACTTACTTCACTCTGTATGACAGACTCTAGGTCTATCCACCTCATGACAAATAGCTCAATTTCGTTTCTTTTTATGGCTGAGTAATACTCCATTGTATATATGTGCCACATCTTCTTTATTCATTCATCCGATGATGGGCACTTAGGTTGTTTCCATCTCCGGGCTATTGTAAATAGAGCTGCAATGAACATTTTGGTACATGACTCTTTTTGAATTTTGGTTTTCTCAGGGTATATGCCCAGTAGTGGGATTGCTGGGTCATATGGTAGTTCTATTTGTAGTTTTTTAAGGAGCCTCCATACTGTTCTCCATAGTGGCTGAACCAATTCACATTCCCACCAGCAGTGCAAGAGTGTTCCCTTTTCTCCACACCCTCTCCAGCATTTATTGTTTCTAGATTTTTTGATGATGGCCATTCTGACTGGTGTGAGATGATATCTCATTGTAGTTTTCATTTGCATTTCTCTAATGATTAATGATGTTGAGCATTCTTTCATGTGTTTGTTGGCAGTCTGTATATCTTCTTTGGAGAAATGCCTGTTTAGGTCTTCTGCCCATTTTTGGATTGGGTTGTTTGTTTTTTTGTTATTGAGCTGCATGAGCTGCTTGTAAATTTTGGAGATTAATCCTTTGTCTGTTTCTTCATTTGCAAATATTTTCTCCCATTCTGAGGGTTGTCTTTTGGTCTTGTTTATGGTTTCCTTTGCTGTGCAAAAGCTTTGAAGTTTCATTAGGTCCCATTTGTTTATTTTTGTTTTTATTTCCATTCCTCTAGGAGGTGGGTCAGAAAGGATCTTGCTGTGATTTATGTCATAGAGTGTTCTGCCTATGTTTTCCTCTAAGAGTTTGATAGTTTCTGGCCTTACATTTAGGTCTTTAATCCATTTTGAGCTTATTTTTGTGTATGGTGTTAGGGAGTGATCTAATCTCATACTTTTACATGTACTTGTCCAGTTTTCCCAGCACCACTTATTGAAGAGGCTGTCCTTTCTCCACTGTACATTCCTGCCACCTTTATCAAAGATAAGGTGTCCATATGTGCGTGGGTTTATCTCTGGGCTTTCTATCCTGTTCCATTGATCTATCTTTACGTTTTTGTGCCAGTACCATACTGTCTTGATTACTGTAGCTTTGTAGTATGGTCTGAAGTCAGGGAGCCTGAATCCTCCAGCTCCTTTTTTTGTTCTCAAGATTGCTTTGGCTATCCGGGGTCTTTTGTGTTTCCATACAAATTGCGAAATTTTTTGTTCTAGTTCTGTGAAAAATGCCAGTGGTAGTTTGATAGGGATTGCATTGAATCTATAGATTGCTTTGGGTAGTAGAGTCATTTTCACAATGTTGATTCTTCCAATCCAAGAACATGGTATATCTCTCCATCTATTTATATCATCTTTAATTTGTTTCATCAGTGTCTTATAATTTTCTGCATACAGGTCTTTTGTCTCCTTAGGTAGGTTTATTCCTAGATATTTTATTCTTTTTGTTGCAATGGTAAATGGGAGTGTTTTCTTGATTTCACTTTCTGATTTTTCATCATTAGTGTATAGGAATGCCAGAGATTTCTGTGCATTAATTTTGTATCCTGCTACTTTACCAAATTCCTTGATTAGCTCTAGTAGTTTTCTGGTAGCATCTTTAGGGTTCTCTATGTATAGTATCATGTGATCTGCAAACAGTGACAGCTTTACTTCTTCTTTTCAGATTTGGATTCCTTTTATTTCTTTTTCTTCTCTGATTGCTGTGGCTAAAACTTCCAAAACTATGTTGAATAATAGTGGTGAGAGTGGGCAACTTTGTCTTGTTCCTGATCTTAGTGTAAATGATTACAGTTTTTCACCATTGAGGATGATGTTGGCTGTGGGTTTGTTATATATGGCCTTTACTATGCTGAGGGAAGTTCCCTCTATGCCTACTTTCTGCAGGGTTTTTATTATAAATGGGTGTTGAATTTTGTCTAAAGTTTTGATAAAGGAGGCAAGAATATGCAGTGGAGAAAAGACAGCCTCTTCAATAAGTGGTGCTGGGAAAACTGGACAGGTACATGTAAAAGATTGAAATTAGAACACTCCCTAACACCATGCACAAAAATAAACTCAAAATGGATTAAAGACCTAAATGTAAGCCAGACACTATCAAACTCTTAGAGGAAAACATAGGCAGAACACTCTATGACATAAATCAAAGCAAGATCCTTTATGACCCACCTCCTAGAGAAATGGAAATAAAAGCAAAAATAAACAAGTGGGACCTAATGAAACTTAAAAGCTTTTGCACAGCAAAGGAAACCATAAACAAGACCAAAAGACAACCCTCAGAATGGGAGAAAATATTTGCAAATGCAGCCACTGACAAAGGATTAATCTCCAAAATTTACAAGCAGCTCATGCAGCTCAATATCAAACAACCCAATCCAAAAATGGGCAGAAGACCTAAACAGACATTTCTCCATAGAAGATATACAGATTGCCAACAAACACATGAAAGAATGTTCAACATCATTAATTATTAGAGAAATGCAACTCAAAACTACAGTGAGATATCACCTCACACCAGTCAGAATGGCCGTCATCAAAAAATCTGTAAACAATAAATGCTGGAGAGGGTGTGGAGAAAAGGGAACCCTCTTGCACTGTTGGTGGGAATGTAAATTGATACAGCCACTATGGAGAACAGTATGGAGGTTCCTTAAAAAACTAAAAATAGAATTACCATACGACCCAGCAGCCCCACAACTGGGCATATACCCTCAGAAAACCATAATTCAAAAAGAGTCATGTACCGAAATGTTCATTGCAGTTCTATTTACAATAGCCAGGACATGGAAGCAACCTAAGTGTCCATCAACAGATGAATGAATAAAGAAGATGTGGCACATTTATACAACGGAATATTGCTCAGCCATAAGAAGAAACGAAATGCAGTTATTTGTAGTGATGTGTATGGATCTTGAGTCTGTCATACAGAGTGAAGTAGTCAGAAAGAGAAAAACAAATACCGTATGCTAACAAATATATATGGAGTCTAAGAAAAAAAAAGGTCATGAAGAACCTAGGGGCAAGATGGGAATAAAGACACAGACCTACTAGAGAATGGACTTGAGGATATGGAGAGGGGGAAGGGTAGGCTGTGACAAAGTGAGAGAGTGGCATGGACATTATACACTACCAAATGTAAAATAGATAGCTAGTGGGAAGCAGCTGCATAGCACAGGGAGATCAGCTTGGTGCTTTGTGACCACCTAGAGGGGTGGGATAGGGAAGGTCCGAGAGAGGGAGATGCAAGAGGGAAGAGGTATGGGAACATATGTATAAGTATAACTGATTCACTTTGTTATAAAGAAGAAACTAACACACCATTGTATAGCAATTATACTCCAATAAAGATGTTAAAAAAAAATAAAAGAAGAAAGAAAGGGATAGGGACCTGGGGCTTCAAAGGGGAGGAAGGCAGTTCACAGGAAAATGAGAGGAGGAAATGTATGGTAAACGAAGGTTGCCCTGCTACGTAAGTCTCTCAGATGAAAAAGTTATCACTGGTAACAGCTTTCTTCCTGGTGCAGGCCCCCTTTCTAACGTTCCCTTACAAAAGGGTAACCTCTACTCTGTTTTTAGAGCTTCCCCTGTATCTGCATTTTCTCAAAATAATTCTTATGCCAAAGAGGCATATTTTGGGGTGATGTATTGAAAGTGCTACCCTTCAATGAATTGGAATATACTGTTCAAATAACTGACTGGTGCTGACCTGTTAAAGCCTGACTCATTAGGCCTGATTCACCCATAAACCAAGAAATCAACATTGGCTATTTCACTAATCACTTAACAACCTCTCCAAACAAAACAACTTTCTAATTAGCTGACTGACCTGACCTCAGGTAGGAATGACTGATTAAAACTTGCTGTATAATTAAAGAAGTGAGACAGAATTCAGAAAGATTGATTGGGTGAATGGCTGCCCAGCTCTTTCTAAGACTCAGATCCCTCTGGAGTTTGGGCCTTGCCCTGGCTGCCTATGTAATACATTCACAGAGATAGAGACAGATTCTTCCATTCTCCATGACTGAGGCTCTACAAGGCCCAGTTTCATGGAAATGTAACTTTGGAAGTTCCTAAGGTCTTTTCTGATGGTGAGTGAGGTAGAAGAGGAAATGAAGAGGATTCTAAGGGATGTTTCTGTCAACCTAAATAAGGAGGTAAACAGAGGCAAGCTCGAATTACCTGAAATTGAGTTTATTCAGGAATAGCAGAGGAACTGCAATTTGAGAAATGCATGCTGTACCAAGCTACAGGTGAGTCCATTGAGGGTTTGGACTGGGCTGCATTTACGGGCAAGGATTGCAAAGAGAGAGAAGTCCAGCCAGAATCAAAGCAGTTAAGTTCATTGATTTGAGGATAGGGAGAGATTCTTGATAGATGTTCATTAGTCAGTAGATTAGATTCAGTTTTCTGTAAATCATGCATTTATGGGAAATCAATCTCTCCATTCTTAAATTCTGTTCTTCTCAGTGCACATGCATGAGATTCTCCATTTCATATCCTCTGGTTCCATTTTAGATTGAAATCCTTTCACACTTCAGTCCTGTGCTCAAGTATAGGTTTGATGAGCCCTGTGTGGTACTTTTCTCCTTTGTGCCTGGGGCAGGGAGGGGCAAGAGGATAAGGGGGAGTACCTGGTGCTAGGATTCTAGCAAGAGATTCAGGGAAACAGGTAGCCTTAGTTTAACACTTGGTGGAGACACTTCATTCAGGACTGAGGTAGAATGATCCAATTATCAGATTCTCTGCTTGGCAGGAGGTGACTTGTCAGGTAGGAGTGCAGGATAATAATAATAAATGTGCAGAATAAATGCAAATATCTATTGACACTGTGAGGGGTGGAGCATGTAAGTAGGAGTGGTGAGTATATAAGTAGGTATGTATATTTATATAAGTATTAACACGTGTGTAAATACTGTGTGTACAGTGTCTGAATGTGTATATTTCTGTATATGTATTATATATGTAGCCTGAATGAAGCCACATAACACGTTGTGTGAATGCTGTCCCAAGTCATTTCTGGATTGAGGGAGGTTAGGAAGAAAGGAAGAGCAAGAAAGAAATATTTTCATATATATATATAAATAACCAGGCCTTACAACTTGATAGAACTTCACAGATTACAAAGGACTTTGACATCTGTTATTCTACAGCCCCCTTGTGAAGCAAGCAGACTAAGTTTTATTGTCTCCATTTTCTAGATAAGGATTTCTAGATAAGCTCAAGAAAGTTATGTGATTTTTCCCAAGGTCATACTGTAAGTAACAAAGCAGGGACAGAGACCCAAATCTCCAGATTTCCATCTCACATTTCTCTTTTCACTATGCTATGCTGGAAGCAGCAAGGTATATATATTTGTATCTCATGTGATTCTTTGAACATATGGAAATGTATCTGTGGACGCTACACTGGGAACTCCTGGAGAGCAGGGGTTATGAGCTGCTTGATCTCCAGAATTCTTATAGCAGGCTCAGCCATAGCAAGAAATGAATGTATATAAACTAACACAATATTGTAAAACAACTATACTCCAATAAAAAAATAAATAAAATTTAAAAAGAAATGAATGTAAATGTAAAGTAAGAGAGGAAAGAAGACAGATGGAAGAATGGAAGGTGGACAAGAGAAAACAAGTAGATGGAAAAATTGAAAGTTTGGAAAAAATAAAGAGAAAAAAAGAAAAAGAATGAGTATACATTGGCTTGTGAACTGATTAAAGAGAGATTCTCTGTGATATGAAAGTCCTTTCAGAGACAGCAAATATACTGGCAAGAACATGAACTTGGAACTCAGAGAAACTTGGGTTTAGAATTCACTTCCCATTTAAGTGCTCTATTACCTTGGCTGAAATTACTTTCCCTTCTAAGTTCTCAGTTTCTTTTTCTTTAAAATGGGGTTAAT
The DNA here is from genome assembly GCF_039906515.1 of Pseudorca crassidens. Taxonomy (NCBI): domain Eukaryota; kingdom Metazoa; phylum Chordata; class Mammalia; order Artiodactyla; family Delphinidae; genus Pseudorca; species Pseudorca crassidens. The sequence goes on along the minus strand of NC_090317.1, from coordinate 78,315,440 downwards.
ACATGCTCTTAGGGTGGTTTGTGGGGAAAACTTGAAAATGGAAAATGTGTGTATGGAATCTGACAAGAACTCAATAACTTAATATTCCCTTCCCTTTTCTTTCTGTGCTATCATCCCATCCCACACCTAGGGTCATTCCACTGGGATCCTGGGGTCCCAGCCATTCCCTGGCTCATTCATTTTATTCCCTGTCACATTCTCAATGAGTAGATGATGCAGGCCTTGGTCAGGCGCTCCAAGGCTTCTTCTCTGAGAACCCTGGTGCAGGTTCAGACCTGGAAAAGACTCCCTGACCCAGGAGGAGTCACAGTTAGACTCCCAGGGGATGTTGGCTGCCCAGCAGAGATGATAGGAGGAGGAAAGAGGTGGTGTGTAGAAGGGTTAAAACTAGGTTTGAATTAAAAACAAACAGCAAAAAGCCTTCTGGAGTAATCCACTGGTTATTATCACAAGGATAATTGAGAATTGACCATGTCCTCTGAGCCTCTCAAGCCTTTTATTATTTGGGTTAAACGTCCTCTGGGCCCTTGCTAGCTACCCCTTGGCTCCAGCTACTGCAGGGTACCAGACAGGCCTGAGTTGCTTGCATTGGACTGACCAGGGCCTAAGATGCTGGGAAGTTCAGGCCTTTGTTCTCTCCCTGATTCTCTTTCCCCTCACTTTCAGCAATTGATATGTTGGGTGAGTTCTGCACTCCCCTGAGTGCCAGCAGGTGCCTGGGCTGGTGCCCTCCTTTTCAAGCCTGTCATGGAGCACTTCAGCTATAATGTGAATCTGGCTGAGCCTTTGCCCTTCCCTGCTTTTGATCTCCCTTTCCCTATCCTGGCCTGTTTCTGGGCTCCCTGGACAGGTCTGTCTTTGCATTTCAGGCTTCTTTCTGCTTTTTCATCATTCTCAGACCCTTCTGGGCCCTCTACTTCTTTCAAAATCTCCATTTTGCTTTACTACCTCCTTCTCCTTAACTTGCTAAATTTTATTATGATGGGGATGCCTTGATATGGTCTGGTTCATGATCCTTTACAAAGTGTCCTTCTGTCTGTCAGTTTTCTCCCTGGAGCTTCACATAATGTTAGAGAAGCAGACAGGTCAGACAACTAGCACCTAATGTCAAGCTAAGCCCAGAAACAAGTAAGCTTTTCCTCTTTTTCTCCTCTTCTCTCCCTCTTTCCTTTTCATTCAGTCAACAAGCATATGCTGAGCCCCTTCTATGCACCAAATTTTGTGCTGGGCATTAAGGAAACAAATGGGTCAGATGGAGTCCCTGCCCTCAATGAGATAAGTACCTCTCCCACCTAGGTCTTTGCCTCTTACTAGCAATGTGTTCTTGGGAAGTCATTTAACATTTCTGGGCCTTGCTTCATACATAACTAGAATTCAAGACAGAATGTAAGTGCTATAAGAGAGGCCAAAGGAACACAAAAAATGGAAAGATTAGTTCCGTCTCTGAAAGTCAGAGAAGGTTTCATGAAAGAAGTGGTATTTAAGGTGGACCTTAAAGAATGGGTAGAATTGAGATTTAAATTCCACTCATTGAAGAATAGGTAGTGGGAAAACATGGTGAAGCATGAGAAGTAGATAGAGAATTGGGGTCATAGGATCAGGGAGTTTGAGATTGATCTTGGGGACAATGATTCCTGCCCTGCCTGTCTCCAGGGGGTGTTGTTAGGATCAAGTGAGATAAGAAATACGAGGGATATAGACTTGGGTTTTTTTGTATACAGATTTTTAAATCTAGGGGGGCGCCAGATCTTAGAGGTCCTGAAATGCTACACTAGGAGTTTAGATTATTTTGAGTTACTTTGAACATTTCATGTATATTTTTTTAGAATGGATAAATACTATATTTGAAATTAAAAATTCACTGGATGAGCATAAAAATGAAATGATGGCAATGACTGAGGAAAGAGACAGAGAATTCTTGTCTAGTAGAGTCAGGAATCTATTATCCAACGTAAAGAACAGAGAAAATAGAAAGAAAATAAACAGATAATATAATGCAGTCCCAGAAGGAGAAGAACAATAAGGGGGCAAAAAATATTTAAAGACTAAATAGTAGCTGAAACTTTCATATGTTGCTGGTGGTATGCAAAATGGTGCATCTACTTTGGAAAGCAGTTTAGTGCTTTCTTATGACAATAAACATATACATGCCAGGATCTCTATTAGGACCCAGCAATTCTACTTATAAGTATTTACCACAAGAAATGAACATATAGGTCTACACAAAGATTTGTATGCAAATTTTCATAGTAACAGTTTTTTATAATGGCCCCAATCTGGAAACATGTCATTAAATGTTCATTAACTGGTAAATGGATAAACAAATTGTATTACACCCCTACTTTGGGGTACTACTCAGCAACAACAAAAATAACATAACAAATCTCAAAAACATGCTAAGTGAAAGAAATCCAACACAAAACACTGTTTGCTTCATGATTCCACTGACATGATGAACATTTCATATATTTTTAATTGTAAAAGAAATACATGCTCATTGGAAAAAATCAAATAATAGGGAAAAGATTAAAGTAAATATAGAACATCCACCCACTCCCTACACCCACTTCCCATGGGTGTCCATGGCAAATGGTTTGACATTCAGCCTTCCAGACCATTTTCTATGTATGTACAAATATCCATATGTAGGTATGTGAGAGAGTGTGTGTGTGTATGTGAACAAAGGGAAGGCATGTGACAATATGAGAGTTGGTAGTGGATATGTTTGTATGTGGAATATACGTGAATGGATGGAGAGTGTGGTGTCTTGGAGAAAGCATTTGCATTGGATTGTGGGGAGCAAGACTATGGTGGAATATGTGTTGAAGAGTGAGCCGGATGTGCCTATACTCACGCATGCTTTGAGTATATCTGTATATGAGTGAGAGTGCATGTGAGAGTTTAAGGTGAGCATGTGCAGAGATAGGGTGAAGGGAGGACATGTGTTGGTAAGTGTGAGTGTGTGAGTATGGAGAGTGAATTAGTGGGAGGTTACTTGGGCAGCCCTAGTTATACCCCTTAGTTTATACTGCTCAATGAAAGCCTTCCACTGAATTCCTTTCAGCACCAGTCTTTGGGATGTGGACACTCTAGGTTTAAGAAAACTGTTATTTCTCCCCTCAGGCCCTGTGCCAAAGGGTACCCTCATTTAGCTTCATGCACATTCCATGAATACTTACTGTGGCACAAGGCACTGCTCTTATATTGCTCCTGGCAGATAAGAATAACTTCTGAGGAGTCATATCTCTTGACACTGTCCCAAATCCTTTTCTCTCATTGGATTCTCTTAAGAGCTTATTCTCTTCATTGTATGAGCAGAGGAAGCAAGAGCTGCTCAGAACTTGGGCCTGGGGGAGGGGGGGAGTGGTAAATTCCTGGCTCTGCTATTTCCTAGCTGTATTAGTTTGCTAGGGTTGCCGTAACAAAACACCACAGGCTGGGTGGCTTAAAGAACAGACATTTGTTTTCTCACAGTTCTGCAGGCTACAAGTCCAAGATCAAAGTGTTGTCAGGTTTAGTTTCTTCTGAGACCTCTCTCTTTGGCTTGCAGATGGCCACATTCTCTTTCTGTCCTCACATGGTCTTTTCTCTGTGCATGTGCATCCCAGGTGTCTCTGTGTCCAAATTTCTTCTTATAAGGACACCATCCAGATTAGACTAGGGCCCACCCTAAAGGCCTCATTTTAACTTAATCACCTCTCCAAATACTCTCACATTCTGAGGTACTGGAGGTTAAAGTTTCACATATGAATTTTGGGGGAATGCAATTCAGCCCATAACACTAGCTGTGTGACCTTGGCCATGTCATTTCACCCTCTGAACCTCAGTTTTTCCCCAGAACAAATGGAGATAATCAGAGATGATATTTAAAATATTTAACACCTGGCAGGGACTCTGACCAGGCTCAAACTTCAGTGACTTTAGTACTACAGCAGAGTCCTAGAGGCCCTTTGCTAGGCCAGGCATTAACCCTTTGGTTGCTGGATTGTATCAGGAGGTCTGAGGGAGGAGGTGTCCCAAGGGAGGGTTCAGGGTGGCAGTGGTGGGAGAGAAGGGTGATACCAATCAATACAGAGGTTTTTCAATATCTTAACAACCTGTACAGCTCTATCTGTGCATACCACCCAAATATCAGTCCCAAATATATAATGCCTACATGCATAGTCTAATTCCACACGCACTGGAATGCTGACCTCCTCCCTAAACACTCAACTTGGTTTCTCTAAGGAAATTCCCCAGGGCTCAATTGTAGGGTCTCAAAAACCCTGCCACCTTAAGACTGAAGAGATCCTCTCCCCTCTTTAGTATACTATGGTGTTCACCAAAGTAAACCTGGTGGCTGCTTGGGGCATGCTCTCTGGCGATTCTGAGGAAGAAACCCATCTACATGCCTTGGAATGAGTATTTTATGTTTACACCATTATGGTGCAGCAGAAGGGTCAGATTCCAGTCTGGGCTTAGCTACCTTCTCACCCTTGGTGGGCTTCACTCTTCCCTCTGTCATACAAGGAGTTGGATAGTTCAGTGTTCTGTGAAAATCTTTGCTGGGAAGCAGAAAGGAACTTGAACAGTAGTTGTTGAGTTAGAGGACACATACATCTCCCTCGTAGCAGACTATCTTGACCCTGGGATCTGTTCTTTCTCACCTCCTTTTCTTTCTCCGGGTCCGGACGTGACTCATCTTTGAGCAAGGAAGCCAGAGCAGGCTGCCTCTTGTTACTTGACTGAGGGCCACAGCTCCTTATCTCCAGACCCGTGTCTCACCTAATCTCTGACTGGGTGGTATGGTCAAGGGGAGATGGAGGCAGAAACTTTCCTTGGGGTGGGGGCTCCTTAATGGGAACTCAGGCCAAGAGAGGGTAATGGGAGATTTCAGGGCAAGCTGTTGATCCCAAGCCTCAGGGTTTAGCAGGACCTGAGTGAAGGGTGAAGTCAGCTTCAGAATCTCAGCCCTCCTGGGGCTATTTAGCAGGGCTCTTCTGGAAAGCTGAGGCCAAACGGAGAGAGAGAGAGACAGAGACAAAGACAGAGACAGAGGAAAAAGCCTCATCATAGTGGTAGCCAGTCAGAGGTGGTTTTAGCTCTGTGCATTTTTGTCACCAATGGTGAGAGTCCAGAAAAACAGGACTTTCTTGCCTTTTAGAATGTATTCATAAAGGATACTAGGTGCAGTGCTCTACCTCCAGCCCCTGCTAAATTACATTGGTTGACCCTGGCAAGAAAATCTCCTGTTTGGGTTTGACCAAGGTATGTTCACACTTAGACTTTAGCCCGACCCATCTCCCAGTGGAAGTGTCAAAAACTATCTCTGAAACACTTTGGCATGACTGTACTCAACTTAAAAAAATTTTTGCAGTAGGTAAAAGTTATTTTTAAATTAACTAGTTTTTTTTAATTTAAAAGCAGTATGTTCACAAAGTAAAGCATTTAATCAGTGCAAACAGCCAGACTGCCAAAGTTCACTACCCAGGGGTACGCACTGGTAACAGTTTATCGTGTGTTTCTACCAGAAAATGTTAATGGTTTATACAGAGGAACATTTTTTTACATAAATGAACTCATACCATACCTTTCTTTGTTTACTTAACTGTATTTGGACAGCTTTCCATATCTCTACAAACATATTTACTTCATTCTTTTTAATGAAGGTATAGTTGGAGGTAGAGTTTATACCTTAATTTAATTGACCAGTTCCCAAATGATGAATATTCAGGGATTTTCCCCATTTATAGGGGAAAACTAGAAACAACACTGTACTGATTATCTCTGTACACTTGTCCATGCACAGGTGTGATACATCTGCAGGCTAATCCCTAGGCATATAATTGTTGGGTCAAAGGGTATACACACCAGAATTTTTGATAGATATTGATGAACTGCCCCTGAGAGAGATTGTCCAATTTACACTTCTACTAGCTATGTACAAGAGTGATTGTTTCTTCATATTGTCACCCACACTGAATACTATCAAACTTCTTAATCTTTGTCAGCCTAATAGGTGAAAAATATCTCACTTTAAATTGAATATTTTTCATTATGATTGAAGATGAGCATTTTTCATTGATATTTCTCTTTCTGTACACTCCCTCTTCATGCTCTTTTCCCATTTTGTACTATTATTCACCTTATTCTTATTGATTTATAAGATCTCTGTTATTGAGGAAAGTAGTTCCTTCCTTCCCTGTTTTATGTAAATATACATTCCTAGTTTGCTGCTTGTGTTTTCATTTTATATCCTATGTATTTGTGTGGTGCAGAAGTTGTAAATGTTATGTAGTAAAATGTATCAATCTTTTCTTTTATGGCTTTTGAATTTTGTATGGTGTTTGTTTAGAAAAGGTTTCTTCACTTAGAGGTTATAGAAATTTTGCCTGGTTTTCTTCTTGTACTTTAAATTCTCTTTCTTTTTCTTTCTTAACATTTAAATCTTAGAATCTGGAAATGTCCTAATTTTGTACTTAACTTTCCAAACTTAGCACCTCTAAATCTGTTTATTTCCCTCAAGCTAGTACTTTTCAAACATTCCCACAAAACATCTCAGAGGAGAGGGAAATGTCCTTGAGCCCCTGGGGATCTGGGGAGGAAATTTGGTGCCAACTGAGGGTCAACATTTTTTTGAAGCCTCATGTTTTATTGTAAATAGCCATGCCAGTTTTGCATTATATGTCATGCTATATCCATGTTTCCTTTAGTATAAAAATAGAGATTTAAATTATTTATCCACTGAGTGAAACCAGTGCCTTAAGAAGATGGGTTGTGCCATATTTAGTCTGTGATTTCATTGCCCTGCTCTAGCCTGCTATGCACACACAGTGCTGCTGTGTTCTCCGGGACGTTTGTTGGCTACACTTTGGAGAAGCAAAGCCTCAGGCTGTTGGTCTGCAGTCAGGGTATACCACCATCAGAGGAGCATATGCAACCAGTAATGTCTGTGTTATTTTGCTAGGGCTGCCATAATCAAGTACCACAAACTGAGTGGCTTAAGACAACAGAAATTTATTCTCTCACAGTTCTGGAGGTTAGAAATCTGAAATCAAGGTGAGGGTTCCTTCTTGGGGGCTTAGAGGGAGAATCTGTTCCATGCCTCTCTCCTAGCTTCTGGTGGTTGCTGGTAGTCCTTGGCATTCCTTGGTTTGTGGTGGCATAAATCCATTTGATGCCTCTGTCTTCATATACATATGGCATTCTCCCTATGTGTCTCTGTGAGTCTTTTCTTTTCTGCTTAATGACACCAGTCATATTGGATTAAGGGCCTCCCTTACTCCAGTATGACCTTATCTTAAATAATTACATCTGCAATGACGCTATTTCCAAACAAGGTCACATTCAGAGATTCTGGGATGTATATGAATTTGGGGGGACACTATCAAATCCAGCACAAGGACTGAGTTAGAAGAGACTGGTTCAAAGAAGAGGGTGACCCTTGGTTATGCCTGCCATATCTTTCTACCCATTTATTATATTTTTTAACAAAAACCTCTTTAAAATTTTTAAAATATTTATTTATTTATTTATTTTGGCTGTGCTGGGTCTTAGTTGTGGCATGCGGGCTCTTTGTTGCAGCATGTGGGCTTCTTAGTTGAGGTATGCATGCAGGATCTACTTCCCTGACCAGGAATCGAAACCAGGCCCCCTGCAATGGGAACATGAAGTCTTACCCACTGGATCACAGGGCATGTCCCCTCTTTTAAAATTTTTATTTAAAACATTTTATTGTAGAAAATTTTAATGTATACAAAAATAAAGAGAATACTGTAATGAACTTCATATATCCATTACCCAGTTTCAAAATTATCTACTAACAACTTTTGTTTTTGTAATATCTTTATTGGAGTATAACTGCTTTACAATGGTGTGTCAGTTTCTGCTTTATAACAAAATGAATCAGCTATACATATATATATATATATATATATATATATATCCCCATAACTCCTCCCTCTTGCGTCTCCCTCCCACCATCCCTATCCCATCCCTCTAGGTGGTCAAAAAGCACCGAGCTGATCTCCCTGTGCTATGCAGCTCCTTCCTACTAGCTATCTATTTTACATTTGGTAGTATATATAGTCCATGCCACACTCTCGCTTCATCCCAGCTTACCCTTCCCTCTCCCCATGTCCTCAAGTCCATTCTCTACATCTACGTCTTTATTCTTGTCCTGCCCCTAGGTTCTTCAGAAACTCTTTATTTTTTTTAGATTCCATATATATGTGTTAGCATACAGTATTTATTTTTCTCTTTATGACTTACTTCACTCTGTATGACAGTCTCTAGGTCTATCCACCTCACTACAAATAACTCAATTTCCTTTCTCTTTATGACTGACTAATATTCCATTGTATGTATGTGTCACACCTTTTTTATCCATTCATCTGTTGATGGAAACTTAGGTTGCTTCCATGTCCTGACTATTGTAAACAGAGCTGCAATGAACATTGTGATACATGAATCTTTTTGAACTATGGTTTTCTCAGGGTATATGCCCAGTAGTGGGATTGCTGGGTCATATGGTAGTTCTATCTTTAGTTTTTTAAGGAACCTCCATACTGTTCTCCATAGTGGCTGTATCAATTTACATTCCCACCAACAGTGCAAGAGGGTTCCCTTTTCTCCACACCCTCTCCAGCATTTATTGATTGTAGATTTTTTGATGATGGCCATTCTGAGTGGTGTGAGGTGATAGCTTATTGTAGTTTTGGTTTGCATTTCTCTAGATGTTGAACATGTTTTCATGTGTTTGTTGGCAATCTGTAAATCTTCTTTGGAGAATTGTCTATTTGGGTCTTCTGCCCATTTGTGGATTGGGTTGTTTGGTTTTTTGATATTAAGCTGCATGAGCTGCTTCTAAATTTTGGAGATTAATTCTTTGTCAGGTGCCTCATTTGCAAATATTTTCTCCCATTCTGAGGGTTGTCTTTTTTTCTTTTTAACATCTTAATTGGGGTATAATTGCTTTACAATGGTGTGTTAGCTTCTGCTTTATAACAAAGTGAATCAGTTATACATATACATATGTTCCCATATTTCTTCCCTCTTGCGTCTCCCTCCCTCCCACCCTCCCTATCCCACCCTTCCAGGTGGTCACAAAGCACCGAGCCAATATCCCTGTGCCATGCGGCTGCTTCCCACTAGCTATCTACCTTATGTTTGTTAGTGTATATACGTCCATGACTCTCTCTCGCCCTGTCACAGCTCACCCTTCCCCCTCCTCATATCCTCAAGTCCGTTCTCCAGTAGGTCTGTGTCTTTATTCCTGTCTTACCCCTAGGTTCTTCATGACATTTTGTTTTCTTTTTTTTTTTTTTTAACATCTTTATTGGGGTATAATTGCTTTACAATGGTGTGCTAGTTTCTGCCCCATAACAAAGTGAATCAGTCATACATAAACATATGTTCCCATATGTCTTCCCTCCTGCATCTCCCTCCCTCCCCCCCTCCCTATCCCACCCCTCCAGGCTGTCACAAAGCACCGAGCCAATATCCCTGTGCCTTGCGGCTGCTTCCCACTAGCTATCTACCTTACTACGTTTGTTAGTGTGTATATGTCCATGACTCTCTCTCACCCTGTCACAGCTCACCCTTCCCCCTCCCCATAACCTCAAGTCCGTTCTCTAGGAGGTCTGCGTCTTTATTCCTGCTTTACCCCTAGGTTCTTCATGACATTTTTTCCCTTAAATTCCATATATATGTGTTAGCATACGGTATTTGTCTTTTTCTTTCTGACTTACTTCACTCTGTATGACAGACTCTAGGTCTATCCACCTCATGACAAATAGCTCAATTTCGTTTCTTTTTATGGCTGAGTAATACTCCATTGTATATATGTGCCACATCTTCTTTATCCGTTCATCCGATGACGGGCACTTAGGTTGTTTCCATCTTCGGGCTATTGTAAATAGAGCTGCAATGAACATTTTGGTACATGACTCTTTTTGAATTTTGGTTTTCTCAGGGTATATGCCCAGTAGTGGGATTGCTGGGTCATACGGTAGTTCTATTTGTAGTTTTATAAGGAACCTCCATACTGTTCTCCATAGTGGCTGAACCAATTCACATTCCCACCAGCAGTGCAAGAGTGTTCCCTTTTCTCCACACCCTCTCCAGCATTTATTGTTTCTAGATTTTTGGATGATGGCCATTCTGACTGGTGTGAGATGATATCTCATTGTAGTTTTCATTTGCATTTCTCTAATGATTAATGATGTTGAGCATTCTTTCATGTGTTTGTTGGCAGTCTGTATATCTTCTTTGGAGAAATGTCTATTTAGGTCTTCTGCCCATTTTTGGATTGGGTTGTTTGTTTTTTTCTTATTTAGCTGCATGAGCTGCTTTTTTTCTTATTTAGCTGCATGAGCTGCTTGTAAATTTTGGAGATTAATTCTTTGTCACTTGCTTCATTTGAAAATATTTTCTCCCATTCTGAGGGTTGTCTTTTGGTCTTGTTTATGGTTTCCTTTGCTGTGCAAAAGCTTTGAAGTTTCATTAGGTCCCACTTGTTTATTTTTGTTTTTATATCAATTTCTCTAGGAGGTGGGTCAGAAAGGATCTTGCTGTGATTTATGTCATAGAGTGTTCTGCCTATGTTTTCCTCTAAGAGTTTGATAGTTTCTGGCCTTACATTTAGGTCTTTGATCCATTTTGAGCTTATTTTTGTGTATCATTTTAGGGAGTGATCTAATCCCATACTTTTACATGTATCTGTCCAGTTTTCCCAGCACCACCTATTGAAGAGGCTGTCCTTTCTCCACTGTACATTCCTGCCTCCTTTATCAAAGATAAGGTGACCATACGTGTGTGGGTTTATCTCTGGGCTTTCTATCCTGTTCCATTGAACTATCTTTACGTTTTTGTGCCAGTACCATACTGTCTTGATTACTGTAGCTTTGTAGTATAGTCTGAAGTCAGGGAGCCTGATTCCTCCAGCTCCATTTTTCGTTCTCAAGATTGCTTTGGCTATTCGGGGTCTTTTGTGTTTCCATACAAATTGTGAAATTTTTTGTTCTAGTTCTGTGAAAAATGCCAGTGGTAGTTTGATAGGGATTGCATTGAATCTATAGATTGCTTTGAGTAGTAGAGTCATTTTCACAATGTTGATTCTTCCAATCCAAGAACATGGTATATCTCTACATCTATGTGTATCATCCTTAATTTCTTTCATCAGTGTCTTATAATTTTCTGCATACAGGTCTTTTGTCTCGTTAGGTAGGTTTATTCCTATATATTTTATTCTTTTTGTTGCAACAGTAAATGGGAGTGTTTTCTTGATTTCACTTTCAGATTTTTCATCATTAGTGTATTGGAATGCCAGAGATTTCTGTGCATTAATTTTGTATCCTGCTACTTTACCAAATTCCTTGATTAGCTCTAGTAGTTTTCTGGTAGCATCTTTAGGATTCTCTATGTATAGTATCATGTCATCTGCAAACAGTGACAGCTTTACTTCTTCTTTTCCGATTTGGATTCCTTTTATTTCCTTTTCTTCTCTGATTGCTGTGGCTAAAACTTCCAAAACTATGTTGAATAAGAGTGGTGAGAGTGGGCAACCTTGTCTTGTTCCTGATTTTAGTGGAAATGCTTTCAGTTTTTCACCATTGAGGATGGCGTTGGCTGTGGTCTTGTCATATATGGCCTTTATTATGTTGAGGAAAGTTCCGTCTATGCCTACTTTCTGCAGGGTTTTTATCATAAATCAGTGTTGAATTTTGTCAAAAGCTTTCTCTGCATCTATTGAGATGATCATATGGTTTTTCTCTTTCAATTTGATAATATGGTTTATCACATTGATAGATTTGCGTATATTGAAGAATCCTTGCATTCCTGGAATAAACCCCACTTGATCATGGTGTATGATCCTTTTAATGTGCTGCTGGATTCTGTTTGCTAGTATTTTGTTGAGGAATTTTGCACCTATGTTCGTCAGTGATATTGGCCTGTAGTTTTCTTTCTTTGTGACATCCTTGTCTGGTTTTGGTATCAAGGTGATGGTGGCCTTGTAGAATGGGTTTGGGAGTGTTCCTCCCTCTGCTATATTTTGGAAGAGTTTGAGAAGGATAGGTGTTAGCTCTTCTCTAAATGTTTGATAGGATTCGCCTGTGAAGCCATCTGGTCCTGGGCTTTTGTTTGTTGGAAGATTTTTAATCACTGTTTCAATTTCAGTGTTTGTGATTGGTCTGTTCATATTTTCTATTTCTTCCTGATTCAGTCTTGGCAGGTTGTGCATTTCTAAGAATTTGTCCATTTCTTCCAGATTGTCCATTTTATTGGCATGGAATTGCTTGTAGTAATCTCTCATGATCTTTTTTATTTCTGCAGTGTCTGTTGTTACTTCTCCTTTTTCATTTCTAATTCTATTGATTTGAGTCTTCTCCCTTTTTTTCTTGATGAGTCTGGCTAGTGGTTTGTCTATTTTGTTTATCTTCTCAAAGAACCAGCTTTTAGTTTTATTGATCTTTGTTATTGTTTCCTTAATTTCTTTTTCATTTATTTCTGATCTGATTTTTATGATTTCTCTCCTTCTGCTAGCTTTGGGGTTTTTTGTTCTTCTTTCTCTAATTGCTTGAGGTGCAAGGTTAGGTTGTTTATTCGAGATGTTTCCTGCTTCTTAAGGTGGGCTTGTATTGCTATAAACTTCCCCCTTAGAACTGCTTTTGCTGCATCCCACAGGTTTTGGGTCGTTGTGTCTCCATTGTCATTTGTTTCTAGGTATTTTTTGATTTCCTCTTTGATTTCTTCAGTGATCACTTCATTATTAAGTAGTGTATTGTTTAGCCTCCATGTGTTTGTATTTTTTACAGATCTTTTCCTGTAATTGATATCTAGTCTCATGGCATTGTGATCAGAAAAGATACTTGATACAATTTCAATTTTCTTAAATTTACCAAGGCTTGATTTGTGACCCAAGATATGATCTATCCTGGGGAATGTTCCATGAGCACTTGAGAAAAATGTGTATTCTGTTGTTTTTGGATGGAGTGTCCTATAAATATCAATTAAGTCCATCTTGTTTAATGTATCATTTAAAGCTTGTGTTTCCTTATTTATTTTCATATTGGATGATCTGTTCATGGGTGAAAGTGGGGTGTTAAAGTCCCCTACTATGAATGTGTTACTGTCTATTTCCCCTTTTATGGCTGTTAGTATTTGCCTTATGTATTGAGGTGCTTCTATGTTGGGTGCATAAATATTTACAATTGTTATATCTTCTTCTTGGATCGATCCCTTGATCATTATGTAGTGTCCTTCTTTGTTTCTTCTAATAGTCTTTATTTTAAAGTCTATATTGTCTTATATGAGAATTGCTACTCCAGCTTTCTTTTGGTTTCCATTTGCATGAAGTATCTTTTTCCATCCCCTCACTTTCAGTCTGTATGTGTCTCTTGGTGTGAAGTGGGTCTCTTGTAGACAGCGTATATAAGGGTCTTGTTTTTGTATCCATTCAGCCAATCTGTGTCTTTTGGTGGAAGCATTTAGTCCATTTACATTTAAGGTAATTATCGATATGTATGTTCCTATTCCCATTTTCTAAATTGTTTTGGGTTCGTTATTATAGGTCTTTTCCTTCTCTTGTGTTCTTGTCTAGAGAAGTTCCTTTAGCATTTATTGTAAAGCTGGTTTGGTGGTGCTGAACTCTCTCAGCTTTTGCTTGTCTGTAATGGTTTTAATTTCTCCATCAAATCTGAATGAGATCCTTGCTGGGTAGAGTAGTCTTGGTTGCAGGTTTTTCTCCTTCATCACTTTCAGTATGTCCTGCCACTCCCTTCTGGCTTGTAGGGTTTCTGCTCAGAGATCAGCTGTTAACCTTATGGGGATTCATTTGTGTGTTATTTGTTGTTTTTCCCTTGCTGCTTTTAGTATGCTTTCTTTGTATTTAATTTTTGACAGTTTGATTAATATGTGTCTTGGCGTATTTCTCCTTGTATATATCCTTTATGGGACTTTCTCTGCTTCCTGGACTTAATTAACTATTTCCTTTCCCATATTTGGGAAGTTTTCAACTATAATCTCTTCAAATATTTTCTCAGTCCCTTTCTTTTTCTCTTCTTCTTCTGGAACCCCTATAATTCGAATGTTGGTGCGTTTAATGTTGTCCCAGAGGTCTCTGAGACTGTCCTCAGTTCTTTTCGTTCTTTTTTCTTTATTCTGCTCTGCACTAGTTATTTCCACTATTTTATCTTCCAGGTCACTTATCCGTTCTTCTGCCTCAGTTATTCTGCTATTGATCCCATCTAGAGTACTTTGAATTTCATTTATTGTGTTGTTCATCGTTGCTTGTTTCATATTTATTTCTTCTAGGTCCTTGTTAACTGTTTCTTGTATTTTGTCCATTCTATTTCCAAGATTTTGGATCATCCTTACTATCATTATTCTGAATTATTTTTCAGGTAGACTGCCTATTTCCTCTTCATTTGTTAGGTCTGGTGGATTTTTATCTTGCTTGTTTATCTGCTGTGTGTTTTTCTGTCTTCTCATTTTGCTTATCTTACTGTGTTTGGGGTCTCCTTTTCGCAGGCTGCAGGTTCGTAGTTCCCGCTGTTTTTGATGTCTGTCTCCAGTGGCTAAGGTTGGTTCAGTGGGCTGTGTAGGCTTCCTGGTGGAGGGGACTAGTGCCTGTGTTGTGGTGTATGAGGATGGATCTTGTCTCTCTAGTGGGCAGGTTCACATCTGGTGGTGTGTTTTGGGGTGTGTGTGGCCTTATTATGATTTTAGGCAGCCTCTCTGCTAATGGGTGAGGTTGTGTTCCTGTATTTCTAGTTGTTTGGCATAGGTTGTCCAGCACTGTAGCTTGCTGGTCGTTGAGTGAAGCTGGGTGCTGGTGTTAAGATGGAGGTCTCTGGGAGATTTTCGCCGTTTGATATTATGTGGAGCTGGGAGGTCTCTTGTTGACCAGTGTCCTGAAGTTGGCTCTCCCACCTCAGAGGCAGAGCCCTGACTCCTGGCTGGAGCACCAAAAGCCTTTCATCCACAGGGCTCAGAATAAAAGGAAGAAAAAGTAGAGAGAATTAGTAGAAGTATGAAGAAAGAAAGAAAGAAAGGAGGGAAGGAAGGAAGGAAGGAAGAAAGAAAGAAAGAATCAAAGAAAGAAAGAGGGCAAGAAGGAAAGAAAGGAGGGAGGGAGGGAGGGAGGAAGTAAGGAAGGAGGGAAGGAAGGAAAAAAGACAGAAAGAAAGAAGATACAGTAAAATAAAATAAAGTATAATAAAGTTATTGAATTAAAAATAATTATTTAGAAAAGAAAAAAAAGGGACGGATAGAACCTTAGGACAAATGCTGGAAGCAAAGCTATACAGACAAAATCTTACACAGAAGCATACACATACACCCTCACAAAAAGAGGTAAAGCGGAAAAAATCATAAATCTTGCTCTCAGAGACCACCTCCTCAATTTGGGATGATTCGTTGTCTAAAGGAGGGAAGGAAGGAAGGAAGGAAGGCAGGAAAGAAGGAAAGAAAGAAAGAAAGAAAGAAAGAAGGTAAAGTATAATAAAGTTATTAAGAAAATATTAATATTTTTAATTAATTAATAATTAATTAATATATTAATTAATTAATATATTAAGAAAATATTAAGAAAAATTTTTAAAAAACCATATTAATAGAGCCCTAGGACAAATGGTGGAAGCAAGACTATACACACAAGATCTCACACAGAAGCATACACATACACATTCACAAAAAGAGGAAAAGGGGACAAATTCATAGATCTTGCTCCTAAAGTCCACCTCCTCAATTTGGGATCATTCCTTGTCTATTCAGGTATTCCACAGATGCAGGGTACATCAAGTTGATTGTGGAGCTTTAATCCGCTGCTCCTGAGGCTGCTGGGAGAGATTTCCCTTTCTCTTCT
Organism: Pseudorca crassidens; assembly: GCF_039906515.1. NCBI lineage: Eukaryota > Metazoa > Chordata > Mammalia > Artiodactyla > Delphinidae > Pseudorca > Pseudorca crassidens. The sequence goes on along the minus strand of NC_090317.1, from coordinate 78,299,596 downwards.
TTGTTCTCACAGCTCACAGGGGCTCAGCTTTGGATTTGGCCCTGCCTCTGCGTGTAGGTCACTGGAGGGCGTCTGTTTTTTGCTCAGACAGGACGGGGTTAAGGGAGCCGCTGATTCGGGGGCTCTGGCGCACTCAGGCCAGGGGGAGGGAGGGGTACTGCGTGCAGGTCGGGCCTGCGGCGGCAGAGGCCAGCGTGACATTGCACCAGCCTGAGGCCCGCCGCACGTTCTCCCGGGGAAGTTGTCCCTGGATCCCGGGAACCTGGCAGTGGCGGGCTGCACAGGCTCCCCAGAAGAGGGTTGTGGATAGTGACCTGTGCTCGTACACAGGCCTTTTGGTGGCAGCAGCAGCAGCCTTAGCGTCTCCCGCGCGTCCCTGGGGTCCGTGCTTTTAGCCGCGGCTCGCGCCCGTCTCTGGGGTCCACGCTTTTAGCCGCGGCTCACGCCCATCTCTGGAGTTCCTTTAAGCAGCGCTCTTAAACCCCTCTCCTTGCGAACCAGGAAACAAAGAGGGAAGAAAAAGTCTCTTGCCTCTTCGGCAGGTGCAGACTTTTCTCCGGACTCCCTCCCGGCTAGCCGTGGTGCACTAACCCCTTCAGGCTATGTTCAAGCCGCCAACCCCAGTCCTCTCTCTGCGCTCCGACCGAAACCGAAACCCAAGCCTCAGCTCGCAGCCCCGCCCACCGCGGCGGGTGAGCAGACAAGCTTCTTGGGCTGGTGAGTGCCAGTCGGCACCGATCCTCTGTGCGGGAATCTCCTCGCTTTGCCCTCCGCACCCCTGTTGCTGTGCACTCCTCCGCGGCTCCGAAGCTCCCCCCTCCGCCTCCCGCAGTCTCCGCCCACGAAGGGGCTTCCTAGTGTGTGGAAACTTTTCCTCCTTCACAGCTCCCTCCCGCTGGTGCAGGTGCCGTCCCTATTCTTTTGTCTCTGTTTTTTCTTTTTTTCTTTTGCCCTACCCGGGTACGTGGGGAGTTTCTTTCCTTTTGGGAGGTCTGAGGTCTTCTGCCAGCCTTCAGTAGGTGTTCTGTAGGAGTTGTTCCACGCGTAGATGTATTTCTGGTGTATCTGTGTGGAGGAAGGTGATCTCCGCGTCTTACTCTTCCGCCATCTTCAAGGTCCCCCCTGAGGGTGGTCTTATTGTCTTGTTTATGGTTTCCTTTGCTGTGCAAAAGCTTTTAAGTTTCATGAGGTCACATTTGTTTATTTTTGTTTTTATTTCCATTACTCTAGGAGGTGGGTCAGAAAGGATCTTGCTGTGATTTATATCATAGAGTGTTCTGCCTGTTTTCTTCTAAGTGTTTAATAGTGTCTGGCCTTACATTTAGGTCTTTAATCCATTTTGAGTTTTCTGTGTGTACGATGTTAGGGAGTGTTCTAATTTCATTCTTTTATGTGTAGCTGTGCAGTTTTCCAAGCACCACTCATTAAAGTGGCTGTCTTTTCTCCATTGCATATTCTTGCATCCTTTATCAAAAATAATCTGAACATATGTGTGTGGGTTTATCTCTGGGCTTTCTGTCCTGTTCCATTGATCTATATTTCTGTTTTTGTGCCAGTACCATAGTGTCTTGATTGCTGTAGCTTTGCAATATAGTCTGAAGTCCAGGAGCCTGATCCCTCCAGCTCCGTTTTTCTTTCTCAAGATTGCTTTGGCTATTCAGGGTCTTTTGTGTTTCTATACAGATTGTGAAATTTTTTGTTCTAATTCTGTGAAAAATGCCATTTTTAGTTTCATACGGATTGCATTGAATCTGTAGACTGCTTTGGGTAGCAGAGTCATTTACACAGTGTTGATTCTTCCAATCCAAGATCATGGTATATCTCTACATCTGTTTGTATAATCTTTAATTTCTTTCATCAGTGTCTTATAGTTTTCTGCATACAGGTCTTTTGTCTCCTTATGTAGGTTTATTCCTAGATATTTTATTCTTTTTGGTGCAGTGGTAAATGGGAGTGTTTCCTTAATTTCTCTTTCAGATTTTTCATTATTAGTGTACAGGAATGCAAGAGATTTCTGTGCATCAATTTTGTATCCTGCTACTTTACCAAATTCATTGATGAGCTCTAATAGTTTTCTGGTAGCATCTTCAGGATACTCTGTGTATAGTATCATGTCATCTGCAAACAGTGACAGCTTTACTTCTTCTTTTCAGATTTGGATTCCTTTATTTCTTTTTCTTCTGTGATTACTGTGGCTAAAACTTCCAAAACTATGTTAAATAATAGTGGTGAGAGTGGACAACCTTGTCTTGTTCCTGATGTTAGTGGAAATGTTTTCCCTTTTTCACCATTGAGGACGATGTTGACTGTGGGTTTGTCATATATGGCCTTTACTATGATGAGGGAAGTTCCCTCTATACCTACTTTCTGGAGGGTTTTTATCATAAACGGTGTTGAATTTTGTCCAAAGCTTTCTCTGCATCTATTGAGATGATCATATGGTTTTTCTCCTTCAGTTTGTTAATATGGTGTATCACATTGATTGATTTGTGTATATTGAAGAATCCTTGCATTCCTGGGATAATCCCCAGTTGATTATGGTGTATGATCCTTTTAATGTGCTGTTGGATTCTGTTTGCTAGTATTTTGTTGAGGATTTTTGCATCTATATTCATCAGTGAATTGGCTTCTAGTTTTCTTTCTTTGTGACATTTTTGTCTGGTTTTGATATCAGGGTGATGGTGGCCTCATAGAATGAGTTGGGGAGTGTTTCTCCCTCTGCTGTACTTTCAAGAGTTTGAGAAGGATAGGTGTTAGCTCTTCTCTAAATGTTTGATAGAATTCGCCTGTGAAGCCATCTGGTCCTGGGGTTTTGTTTGTTGGATGAATTTTTTTTTTCAGTATGCGGGCCTCTCACTGTTGTGGCCTCTCCCGTTGCGGAGCACAGGCTCCAGACGCGCAGGCTCAGCGGCCATTACTCATGGGCCTAACCGCTCCGTGGCATGTGGGATCTTCCTGGACTGGGGCACGAACCCGTGTCCCCTGCATCAGCAGGCAGACTCTCAACCACTGTGCCACCAGGGAAGCCCTGTTGGATGATTTTTAATCACAGTCTCAATTTCAGTGCCTGTGCTTCGTCTGTTTAATTTTTTATTTCTACCTGGTTCAGTCTCAGAACGTTGTGCTTTTCTAAGATTTGTCCATTTCTTCCAGGTTGTCCATGTTATTGGCCTATAGTTGCCTGTAGTAATCTCCCATGATCCTTTGTATTTCTGTAGTGTCAGATGTTACTTCTCCTTTTTCATTTCTAATTTTTTTTTTAAACATCTTTATTGGGGTATAATTGCTTTACAATGCTGTGTTAGTTTCTGCTTTATAACAAAGTGAATCAGTCATACATAAACATATGTTCCTATATGTCTTCCTTGTTGCGTCTCCCTCCCTCCCACCCTCCCTATCCCACCCCTCCAGGCTGTCACAAAGCACCGAGCCAATATCCCTGTGCCTTGCGGCTGCTTCCCACTAGCTATCTACCTTACTACGTTTGTTAGTGTGTATATGTCCATGACTCTCTCTCGCTCTGTCACAGTACACCCTTCCCCCTCCCCATAACCTCAAGTCCGTTCTCTAGGAGGTCTGCGTCTTTATTCCTTCTTTACCCCTAGGTTCTTCATGACATTTTTTTCCTTAAATTCCATATATATGTGTTAGCATACGGTATTTGTCTTTTTCTTTCTGACTTACTTCACTCTGTATGACAGACTCTAGGTCTATCCACCTCATTACAAATAGCTCAATTTCGTTTCTTTTTATGGCTGAGTAATACTCCATTGTATATATGTGCCACATCTTCTTTATCCATTCATCCGATGACGGGCACTTAGGTTGTTTCCATCTTCGGGCTATTGTAAATAGAGCTGCAATGAACATTTTGGTACATGACTCTTTTTGAATTTTGGTTTTCTCAGGGTATATGCCCAGTAGTGGGATTGCTGGGTCATACGGTAGTTCTATTTGTAGTTTTTTAAGGAACCTCCATACTGTTCTCCATAGTGGCTGAACCAATTCACATTCCCACCAGCAGTGCAAGAGTGTTCCCTTTTCTCCACACCCTCTCCAGCATTTATTGTTTCTAGATTTTTGGATGATGGCCATTCTGACTGGTGTGAGATGATATCTCATTGTAGTTTTCATTTGCATTTCTCTAATGATTAATGATGTTGAGCATTCTTTCATGTGTTTGTTGGCAGTCTGTATATCTTCTTTGGAGAAATGCCTGTTTAGGTCTTCTGCCCATTTTTGGATTGGGTTGTTTGTTTTCTTGTTATTGAGCTGCATGAGCTGCTTGTAAATTTTGGAGATTAATCCTTTGTCGGTTGCTTCATTTGCAAATATTTTCTCCCATTCTGAGGGTTGTCTTTTGGTCTTGTTTATGGTTTCCTTTGCTGTGCAAAAGCTTTGAAGTTTCATTAGGTCCCATTTGTTTATTTTTGTTTTTATTTCCATTCCCCTAGGAGGTGGGTCAGAAAGGATCTTGCTGTGATTTATGTCATAGAGTGTTCTGCCTATGTTTTCCTCTAAGAGTTTGATAGTTTCTGGCCTTATATTTAGGTCTTTAATCCATTTTGAGCTTATTTTTGTGTATGGTGTTAGGGAGTGATCTAATCTCATACTTTTACATGTACCTGTCCAGTTTTCCCAGCACCACCTATTGAAGAGGCTGTCCTTTCTCCACTGTACATTCCTGCCACCTTTATCAAAGATAAGGTGTCCATATGTGCATGGGTTTATCTCTGGGCTTTCTATCCTGTTCCATTGATCTATCTTTCTGTTTTTGTGCCAGTACCATACCATCTTGATAACTGTAGCTTTGTAGTATAGTCTGAAGTCAGGTAGCCTGATTCCTCCAGTTCCTTCTTTCGTTCTCAAGATTGCTTTGGCTATTCGGGGTCTTTTGTGTTTCCATACAAATTGTGAAATTTTTTGTTCTAGTTCTGTGAAAAATGCCAGTGGTAGTTTGATAGGGATTGCATTGAATCTATAGATTGCTTTGGGTAGTAGAGTCATTTTCACAATGTTGATTCTTCCAATCCAAGAACATGGTATATCTCTCCATCTATTTGTATCATCTTTAATTTCTTTCATCAGTGTCTTATAATTTTCTGCATACAGGTCTTTTGTCTCGTTAGGTAGGTTTATTCCTAGATATTTTATTCTTTTTGTTGCAATGGTAAATGGGAGTGTTTTCTTGATTTCACTTTCAGATTTTTCATCATTAGTATATAAGAATGCCAGAGATTTCTGTGCATTAATTTTGTATCCTGCCACTTTACCAAATTCATTGATTAGCTCTAGTAGTTTTCTGGTAGCATCTTTAGGGTTCTCTATGTATAGGATCATGTCATCTGCAAACAGTGACAGCTTTACTTCTTCTTTTCCGATTTGGATTCCTTTTATTTCCTTTTCTTCTCTGATTGCTGTGGCTAAAACTTCCAAAACTATGTTGAATAAGAGTGGTGAGAGTGGGCAACCTTGTCTTGTTCCTGATCTTAGTGGAAATGCTTTCAGTTTTTCACCATTGAGGATGATGTTTGCTGTGGGTTTGTCATATATGGCCTTTATTATGTTGAGGAAAGTTCCCTCTATGCCTACTTTCTGCAGGGTTTTTATCATAAATGGGTGTTGAATTTTGTCAAAAGCTTTCTCTGCATCTATTGAGATGATCATATGGTTTTTCTTCTTCAATTTGTTAATATGGTTTATCACATTGATAGATTTGCGTATATTGAAGAATCCTTGCATTCCTGGAATAAACCCCACTTGATCATGGTGTATGATCCTTTTAATGTGCTGCTGGATTCTGTTTGCTAGTATTTTGTTGAGGATTTTTGCATCTATGTTCATCAGTGATATTGGCCTGTAGTGTTCTTTCTTTGTGACATCCTTGTCTGGTTTTGGTATCAAGGTGATGGTGGCCTCGTAGAAGGAGTTTGGGAGTGTTCCTCCCTCTGCTATATTTTGGAAGAGTTTGAGCAGGATAGGTGTTAGCTCTTCTCTAAATGTTTGATAGAATTCTCCTGTGAAGCCATCTGGTCCTGGGCTTTTCTTTGTTGGAAGATTTTTAATCACAGTCTCAATTTCAGTGCTTGTGATTGGTCTGTTCATATTTTCTATTTCTTCCTGATTCAGTCTTGGCAGGTTGTGCATTTCTAAGAATTTGTCCATTTCTTCCAGATTGTCCATTTTATTGGCATAGAGTTGCTTGTAGTAATCTCTCATGATCTCTTTTATTTCTGCAGTGTCAGTTGTTACCTCTCCTTTTTCATTTCTAATTCTATTGATTTGAGTCTTCTCCCTTTTTTTCTTGATGAGTCTGGCTAGTGGTTTATCTATTTTGTTTATCTTCTCAAAGAACCAGCTTTTAGTTTCATTGATCTTTGCTATTGTTTCTTTCATTTCTTTTTCATTTATTTCTGATCTGATTTTTATGATTTCTTTCCTTCTGCTACTTTGGGGTTTTTTTGTTCTTCTTTCTCTAATTGCTTGAGGTGCAAGGTTAGGTTGTTTATTTGAGATGTTTCCTGCTTCTTAAGGTGGGCTTGTATTGCTATAAACTTCCCCCTTAGAACTGCTTTTGCTGCATCCCACAGGTTTTGGGTCGTTGTGTCTCCATTGTCATTTGTTTCTAGGTATTTTTTGATTTCCTCTTTGATTTCTTCAGTGATCACTTCATTATTAAGTAGTGTATTGTTTAGCCTCCATGTGTTTGTATTTTTTACAGATCTTTTCCTGTAATTGATATCTAGTCTCATGGCGTTGTGGTCAGAAAAGATACTTGATACAATTTCAATTTTCTTAAATTTACCAAGGCTTGATTTGTGACCTAAGATATGATCTATCCTGGAGAATGTTCCATGAGCACTTGAGAAAAATGTGTATTCTGTTGTTTTTGGATGGAGTGTCCTATAAATATCAATTAAGTCCATCTTGTTTAATGTACCATTTAAAGCTTGTGTTTCCTTATTTATTTTCATTTTGGATGATCTGTCCATAGGTGAAAGTGGAGTGTTTAAGTCCCCTACTATGAATGTGTTACTGTCGATTTCCCCTTTTATGGCTGTTAGTATTTCCCTTATGTATTGAGGTGCTCCTATGTTGGGTGCATAAATATTTACAATTGTTATATCTTCTTCTTGGATCGATCCCTTGATCATTATGTAGTGTCCTTCTTTGTCTCTTTTAATAGTCCTTATTTTAAAGTCTATTTTGTCTGATATGAGAATTGCTACTCCAGCTTTCTTTTGGTTTCCATTTGCATGGAATATCTTTTTCCATCCCCTCACTTTCAGTCTCTATGTGTCTCTAGGTCTGAAGTGGGTCTCTTGTAGACAGCATATATAAGGGTCTTGTTTTTGTATCCATTCAGCTAATCTGTGTCTTTTGGTGGGAGCATTTAGTCCATTTACATTTAAGGTAATTATCGATATGTATGTTCCTATTCCCATTTTCTAAATTGTTTTGGGTTCGTTATTATAGGTCTTTTCCTTCTCTTGTGTTCTTGCCTAGAGAAGATCCTTTAGCATTTGTTGTAAAGCTGGTTTGGTGGTGCTGAATTCTCTCAGCTTTTGCTTGTCTGTAAAGGTTTTGATTTCTCCATCAAATCTGAATGAGATCCTTGCTGGGTAGAGTAGTCTTGGTTGCAGGTTTTTCTCCTTCATCACTTTCAGTATGTCTTGCCACTCCCTTCTGGCTTGTAGGGTTTCTGCTGCGAGATCAGCTGTTAACCTTATGGGGATTCCCTTATGTGTTATTTGTTGTTTTTCCCTTGCTGCTTTTAGTATGCTTTATTTGTATTTAATTTTTGACAGTTTGATTAATATGTGTCTTGGAGTATTTCTCCTTGTATTTATCCTGTATGGGACTCTCTGTGCTTCCTGGACTTGATTAACTATTTCCTTTCCCATATTAGGGAAGTTTTCAACTATAATCTCTTCAAATATTTTCTCAGTCCCTTTCTTTTTCTCTTCTTCTTCTGGAACCCCTATAATTCGAATGTTGGTGCATTTAATGTTGTCCCAGAGGTCTCTGAGACTGTCCTCAGTTCTTTTCATTCTTTTTTCTTTATTCTGCTCTGCAGTAGTTATTTCCACTATTTTATCTTCCAGGTCACTTATCCGTTCTTCTGCCTCAGTTATTCTGCTATTGATCCCATCTAGAGTACTTTGAATTTCATTTATTGTGTTGTTCATCGTTGCTTGTTTCATCTTTAGTTCTTCTAGGTCCTTGTTAACTGATTCTTGCATTTTGTCCAATCTATTGTCCATTCTATCTCCAAGATTTCGGATCAACCTTACTATCATTATTCTGAATTCTCTTTCAGGTAGACTGCCTATTTCCTCTTCATTTGTTAGGTTTGGTGCATTTTTATCTTGCTCCTTTATCTGATGTGTGTTTTTCTGTCTTCTCATTTTGCTTATCTTACTGTGTTTGGGGTCTCCTTTTTACAGGCTGCAGGTTCGTAGTTCCTCCTGTTTTTGATGTCTATCTCCAGTGGATAAGGTTGGTTCAGTGGGCTGTGTAGGCTTCCTGGTGGAGGCGACTAGTGCCTGTGTTGTGGTGGATGAGGCTGGATCTTGTCTCTCTAGTGGGCGGGTTCACGTCTGGTGGTGTGTTTTGGGGTGTCTGTGGCCTTATTATGATTTTAGGCAGCCTCTCTGCTAATGGGTGGGGTTGTGTTCCTGTTTTGCTAGTTGTTTGGCATAGGTTTTCCAGCACTGTGGCTTGCTGGTCGTTGAGTGAAGCTGGGTGCTGGTGTTAAGATGGAGGTCTCTGGGAGATTTTCGCCGTTTGATATTATGTGGAGCTGGGAGGTCTCTTGTTGACCAGTGTCCTGAAGTTGGCTCTCCTACCTCAGAGGCAGAGCCCTGCCTCCTGGCTGGAGCACCAAAAGCTTTTCATCCACACGGCTCAGGATAAAAGGGAGAAAAAGTAGAGGGAATTAGTAGAAGTATGAGGAAAGAAAGAAGGAAAGGAGGGTAGGAAGGAAGGAAGAAAGAAAGAAAGAAGCAAAGAAGGAAAGAAGGAAAGAAAGGAGGGAGGGAGGGAGGGAGGAAGGAAGGAAGGAGGGAAAGAAGGAAAAAAGACAGAAAGAAAGAAGATACAGTAAAAATAAAATAAAGTATAATAAAGTTATTGAATTAAAAAATTCTTATTTAGAAAAAAAAAAGGGACGGATAGAACCTTAGGACAAATGTTGGAAGCAAAGCTATACAGACAAAATCTTACACAGAAGCATACACATACACCCTCACTAAAAGAGGTAAATGTGGAAAAATCATAAAATCTTGCTGTCAGAGACCACCTCCTCAATTTGGGATGATTTGTTGTCTAAAGGAGGGAAGGAAGGACGGAAAGAAAGAAAGAAAGAAAGAAAGAACGAAGGTAAAGTATAATAACATTATTAAAATTAATTATTAAGAAAAAAATTAAAAAAAAAAAAACCATGGACGGATAGAACCCTAGGACAAATGGTGGAAGCAAGACTATACAGACAAGATCTCACACAGAAGCATACACATACACATTCACAAAAAGAGGAAAAGGGAAAAAATCATAGATCTTGCTCCTAAAGTCCACTTCCTTAATTTGGGATGATTGGTTGTCTATTCAGGTATTCCACAGATGCAGGGTATATCAAGTTGATTGTGGAGCTTTAATCCGCTGCTTCTGAGGCTGCTGGGAGAGATTTCCCTTTCTCTTCTTTGTTCTCACAGCTCCCAGGGCTCAGCTTTGGATTTGGCCCTGCCACTGCGTGTAGGTCGCTGGAGGGCGTCTGTTTTTTGCTCAGACAGGATGGGGTTAAAAGAGCCGCTGATTGGGGGCTCTGGCGCACTCAGGCCGGCGGGGACGGAGGAGCACAGAGTGCGGGGTGGGCCTGCGGTGGCAAAGGCCGGCGTGACTTTGCACCAGCCTGAGGCGCGCTGTGCGCTCTCCCGGGGAAGTTGTCCCTGGATCCCGGGAACCTGGCAGTGGCGGGCTGCACAGGCTCCGCGGAAGAGGGGTGTGGAGAGTGACCTGTGCTCGCACACAGGCCCCTTGGTGGCGGCAGCAGCAGCCTTAACGTCTCCCGCCCGCCTCCGGGGTCCGCGCTTTTAGCCGCGGCTCGCGCCCGTCTCTGGATTCCGCGCTTTCAGCCGCGGCTCGCGCCCGTCTCTGGATTCCGCGCTTTCAGCCGCGGCTCGCGCCCGTCTCTGGGGTCCGCGCTTTCAGCCGCGGCTTGCGCCCGTCTCTGGAGTTCCTTTAAGCAGCGTTCTTAAACCCCTCTCCTCACGCCCCAGGAAACAAAGAGGGAAGGAAAAGTCTCCTGCTTCTTCGGCAGGTGCAGGCTTTTCCCCGGACTCCCTCCCGGCTAGCCGTGGTGCACTAACCCCTTCAGGCTATGTTCAAGCCGCCAACCCCAGTCCTCTCCCTGCGCTCCGGCCTCAGCTCGCAGCCCCGCCCGCCCCGGCGGGTGAGCAGACAAGCCTCTCGGGCTGGTGAGTGCCGGTCGGCACCGATCCTCTGTGCGGGAATCTCCCCGCTTTGCCCTCCGCACCCGTTGCTGTGCACTCTTCCGCGGCTTCGAAGCTCCCCCCTCCGCCTCCCGCAGTCTCCGCCCACGAAGGGGCTTCCTAGTGTGTGGAAACTTTTCCTCCTTCACAGCTCCCTCCCACTGGTGCAGGTGCCGTCCCTATTCTTTTGTCTCTGTTTTTTCTTTTTTTCTTTTGCCCTACCCAGGTACGTGGGGAGTTTCTTTCCTTTTGGGAGGTCTGAGGTCTTCTGCCAGCCTTCAGTAGGTGTTCTGTAGGAGTTGTTCCACGTGTAGATGTATTTCTGGTGTATCTGTGGGGAGGAAGGTGATCTCCGCGTCTTACTCTTCCGCCATCTTCCCCGGGTCTCTCTCTCTAATTTTATTGATTTGAGTCTTCTCCCTTTTTTTCTTGATGAGTCTGGCTACTGGGTTGTCAATTTTGTTTATCTTCTCAAAGAACCAGTTTTTAGTTTTATTGATCTTTCCTATCGTTTTCTTCATTTCTTCTTATTTTATTTCTGATCTGATCTTTATAATTTCTTTCCTTCTGCTAAGTTTAGGGTTTTTTTGTTCTTCTTTCTCTAATTGCTTTAGGTGTAAATTTAGGTTGTTTATTTGAGATGTTTCTTGTTTCTTGAGGTAGGATTTTATTGCTATAAACTTCCCTCTTTGAACTGCTTTTGCTGCATCCCATAGGCTTTGGATCGTCATGTTTTCATTGTCATTGTTTCTAGGTATTTTTTTGATTTCCTCTTTGATTTCTTCAGTGCTCTCTTGGTTATTAAGTAGTGTATTGTTTAGTCTCCATGTGTTTGTATTTTTTACAGATTTTTTCCTGTAATTGATATCTAGTCTCATAGCACTGAAGTCGGAAAAGATACTTGATATGGTTTCAATTTTCTTAAATTTACCAAGACTTCATATTTGACCCAAGATATGATCTATCCTGGAGAATGTTCCATGAGCACTTGAGAAGTAAGTGTATTCTGTTGTTTTGGGGTGAAATGTCCTATAAATATCATTAAATCTATTTTGTTTAATATTCATTTAAAGCTTGTGTTTCCTTATTTAATTCCATTTTGGATGATCTGTCCATTGGTGATAGTGGGGTGTTAAAGTCCCCTATTGTGTTTGTGTTACTGTCGATTTCCCCTTTTATGGCTGTTAGCATTTGCCTTATGTATTGAGGTGTTCCGATGAGGTGCTCGAATATTTACGATTGTGATATCTTCTTGGTTTTATCTCTTGATCATTATGTAATGTCCTTCTGTGTCTCTTAATAGTCTTTGTTTCAAAGTCTATTTTGTCTGATATGAGAATTGCTACTCCAGCTTTCTTTTGGTTTCCATTTGCATGGAATATCTTTTTCCATCCCCTCACTTTCAGTCTGTATGTGTCCCTAGGTCTGAAGTGGGTTTCTTGTAGACAGCATATATATGGGTCTTGTTTTTGTATCAATTCAGGTAGTCAGTGTCTTTTGGTGGGAGCGTTTAATCCATTTACATTTAAGGTAATTATTGATATGTATGTTCCTATTACCATTTCCTTAATTGTTTTGGGTTTGTTATTGTAGGTATTTTCATTCTCTTGTGTTTCCTGCCTAGAGAAGTTCCTTTAGCATTTGTTGTAAAGCTGGCTTGGTGGTACTGAATTCTCTTAGCTTCTGCTTTTCTGTAAGGCTTTTAATTTCTCCATCAAATCTGAATGAGATCCTTGCTGGGTAGAGTAATCTTGGTTGTAGGTTTTTCCTTTCATCACTTTAAATATGTCTTGCCACTCCCTTCTGGCTTGCAGATTTTCTGCTGAAAGATCAGTTGTTAACCTTATTGGGATTCCCTTGTATGTTTTTTATTATTTTTCTTTTGCTGCTTTTAATATTTTTCCTTTGTATTTAATTTTTGATAGTTTGATTAATATGTGTCTTGTCATGTTTCTCCTTGGATTTATCCTGTATGGGACTCTCTATGCTTCCTGAACTTGATTAACTATTTCCTTTCCCATATTTGGGAAGTTTTCAACTATAATCCTTCAAATAATTTCTCAGTCCCTTTCTTTTTCTCTTCTTCTTCTGGAACCCCTATAATTCGAATGTTGGTGCGTTTAATGTTGTCCCAGAGGTCTCTGAGACTGTCCTCAGTTCTTTTCATTCTTTTTTCTTTATTCGGCTCTGCACTGGTTATTTCCACTATTTTATCTTCCAGGTCACTTATCCGTTCTTCTGCTGCAGTTATTCTGCTATTGTTTCCTTCTAGAGTATTTTTAATTTCTTTTATTGTGTTGCTCATCGTTGTTTGTTTCATCTTTAGTTCTTCTAGGTCCTTGTTAAATGTTTCTTGCATTTTGTCTGTTCTATTTCCAAGATTTTGGATCATCTTTACTATTATTACTCTGAATTCTTTTTCAGTCGACTGCCTATTTCCTCTTCATTTGTTTGGTTTGCTGGGTTTTTACCTTGCTTCTTCATCAGCTGCTGTGTTTCTCTATCTTCTCATTTTGCTTAACTTACTGTGTTTGGGGTCTCCTTTTCGCAGGCTGCTGGTTCATAGTTCCTGTTGTTTTTGTTGTCTGCCCCCAGTGGCTAAGGTAGTTTCAGTGGATTGTGTAGGCTTCCTGGTGGAGGGGACTGTTGTCTGTGTTTTGGTGGTTGCGGCTGGATCTTGTCTTTCTGGTGGGCATTACCATGTCCGGTGGTGTGTTTTGAGGTGTCTGTTACCTTATTATGATTTAAGGCAGCCTCTCTGCTAATGGGTTGTGTTGTGTTCCTGTCTTGCTAGTTGTTTGGCATAGGGTGTCCAGCACTGTAGCTTGCTGGTCATTGAGTGGAGCTGGATCTTAGCATTGAGATAGAGATCTCTGGATGAGCTTTCGTCATTTGTTATTATGTGGAACTGGAAGGTCTCTGGTGGACCAATGTCCTGAACTCGGCTCTCGCACCTCAAAGGCACAGGCCTGACACCCCGCTGGATCACCAAGACCCTGTCAGGCACACGACCAGGTACGTGGGGAGTTTCTTGCCTTTTGGAAAGTCTTAGGTCTTCTGCCAGAATTCAGTAGGTGATCTGTAGTAATTGTTCCACATGTAGATGTATTTCTGATGTATTTTGCAGGAAGAAGGTGGTCTCCATGTCTTACTGCTCTGCCATGTTGAAGGTCTCCTCAGCCTGTAATTCTGCTTCTTCAGAAGGATATCATGGAGATGTTGTCAAGGTCTTTTTGAAATCCAATTAAACTCCAAACTCCAGAACTCCACACTCCAGAGGCCTTCCTTTCCACGTGCTGCCACCTCCCTTCTGCACAGGTCCTAACTCAACTAACTATTTAATCTGTAACACCCCCACAACTCGCTTGTCCTAGACATCATAATTCTGCACCCACAAACACTTCAGCATGTATTTCTAAAAGAAAAGGACTCATTTTATACATATATATATCACATATATATATATACACAATGACACTGTCACATGTTAAATAATAATCAAATAGCATATCAGTATTCACATTCCCCCAATATAAAACATCAACTTAAGACAGTGTAATGGGGGACTTCCCTGGTGGTCTGGTGGTTCAGAATGCTTCTTGAAATTCAGGAGACCCTGGTTCTACACCTGGTCGGGGAACTAAGATCCCACATGCCGCAGGGCAGCTAAGTCCATGTGCCACAACGGGAGAGCCCACGTGCCACAACTACAGAGCCCATGCACTCTGGAGCCCATGTGCTCTGGAGCCCGCACACCACAACTAGAGAGCCTGTACACAGCAACTACTGAGCCTGTGCATTTTGGAGCCCATGCACCACAACTAGAGAGAAGCCCTCGCACTGCAACAAAAGATCCCACGTGCCGCAACTAAGACCTGATGCAACCAAAAAATAGATAAATAAATAAATAATTTTAAAAAGACAGTATAATGAATTGATGTTTTTACTAACATCAATAATTTGTGAGGAATATATGAGGAATGTGCATGGAAATTACCAAGCCCTAGTACCTTCCTCACAAATCCTTAACTATTAGCACCTAAGCTTAAGGATTCTTCCAACCTCTCCCTGAAACCTTATCTTTGAGTCAGACTGTTCCCTTAATTAACTTTTTTACTTCCTTGTTAGGTTTTGTAAGAAATGAAGTCTTCCTTATTAATTCTCTTCAGAACTAGCCTCTCTCAAAAAGTTGCTTCTGACAATAAGCATAGAATTCTGCCACTCTCAATTTATGCTAGAAGCTTTTATAAAAAAAAAATTCTCTTTAGGAGAAAAAAAATACCTCACTTTTTCACAGGAAGAACTGTCTTAAAAGGACTTCATTTATTGTTTTACAGCAATTTTTGGTTCACAGCAAAATTGCGAGGAAGGTACAGAGATTTTCCCAGTCCTCACACATGAATAGCCTCCCCCATATCAACATCACTCACCAGAATGATACATTTTTTTTTACCAGGAATGATATAACATTGACACATCACAATCACCCAAAGTCCATAGTTTACCTTAGGGTTCACTCTTGGTGTTGCACATTCCATAGGTTTGGACAAATGTATAATGACATGTACCAATCATTATATTATAGTGTCATACACAGTATTTTCACTGCCCTAAAAACCCTCTGTGCTCCGCTTATTTATCCCCCTCCCCCTCACAAAGTACATTTGAAAATCCAATTCATGTGGTTTTTCTCAGAGAACTGCAAGACTGAAGGTGGATGGTGATGAGCGTCTCCCTCAAACCCAGCTCATTCCAGTTGATGTTCCCCCTTCCAAGTGACTGGCACTGACAAGCAGATTTACCAACAATTCTCCTTCATGCACATCACCAAAGTGAAGGAGATTGTGCTCCAGGCCATCTCCCATCTAGCTTGGTACCACTGCAGGAATTTTCCCCTACCTTTCTGGAGTTTCCTGCCACCATGACCAGGTACTAGGCTTGGGGTCTGACTGGCCACAGCCTGCGGGAGCAGGCTTACTGGAGAGAGTTAGATCAGAGATGTCTGGGAATGGGGCTGGAATTCCACATATCTCAGAGCCTAGGCTTCTAGGGCTATGGTTTTCAAGCTTTTTGACAGAGACCCACATTAAGAAATACATTGTACATACCACCCCCCTTCATGGATACGGGGACACGCACACATGTGCACGTGTGCACACATACATACCTTAAATGAAAGTTTCATGAAACAGTAGCTACTTTCACCATGTGTGATATACTCTGAAGTTATCTATTCTTTCCTATTTCATTTTTTTAAAAAGGCTGACCTTTAAAAAATCTATTTCAGAACTCACCATAATTTGAGAAACATTGCTCTCAGGAGGGCATAAGAATACAGTCTTTTTATTTATTTATTTATTTATTTAGGCTGCACTGGGTCTTAGTTGTGGCATGCGGGATCTTTTAGTTGCAGCATGCGGGCTCTTAGTTGAGGCATGAAGACTCTTAGATGCGGCATGTGAACTCTTAGTTGTGGCATGCATGTGGGATCTAGTTCCCTGACCAGCGATTGAATCCAGGCCCCCTGCATTGGGAGCATGTAGTCTTACCCACTGGGCCACCAGGGAAATCCTAAGAATTCAGTCTTGATTAAAGACACTGGAATCCCTTTGCTTAAGAATGCTTTGCTCTTGGGCTTCCCTGGTGGTGCAGTGGTTGAGAGTCCGCCTGCCGATGCAGGGGACACGGGTTCGTGCCCCGGTCCAGGAAGATCCCACATACCGTAGAGTGGCTAGGCCCGTGAGCCATGGCCGCTGAGCCTTGTGCGTCCGGAGCCTGTGCTCCGCAACGGGAGAGGCCACAACAGTGAGAGGCCCGCGTTCTGCTCTAAAAATCAAAATAAATAAAAAATTTTTTCTATTGGTTCCTTGCTATTATCAGAAAAAAAATCCAAATTTAGCACTGCATTCAAGGCTTTTCATAATCAAGCCTCTACCAGTCTTTTCAATCTTGGCCCCTACTTCCTACCTCTCCACTCTTTCATATTTTTTCTTTACATCTTTATTGGAGTATAATTGCTTTACAATGGTGTGTTAGTTTCTGCTTTATAACAAAGTGAATCAGTTATACATATACATATGTTCCCTTATCTCTTCCCTCTTGCGTCTCCCTCCCTCCCACCCTCACTATTCCACCCCTCCAGGCAGTCACAAAGCACCAAGTTGATCTCCCTGTGCTATTCAGCTGCTTCCCACTAGCTATCTACCTTACGTTTGGTGGTGGACATATGTTCATGCCTCTCTCTCGCTTTGTCACAGCTTACCCTTGCCCCTCCCCATATCCTCAAGTCCATTCTCTAGTAGGTCTGTGTCTTTATTCCTGTCTTACCGCTAGGTTCTTCATGACATTTTTTTTCTTAAATTCCATATATATGTGTTAGCATACCTCCAAAATTTATAAGCAGCTCATGCAGCTCAATAACAAAAAGCAAACAACCCAATCCAAAATGGGCAGAAGACCTAAATAGACATTTCTCCAAAGAAGATATACAGACTGCCAACAAACACATGAAAGAATGCTCAACTTCATTAATCATTAGAGAAATGCAAATGAAAACTACAATGAGATATCATCTCACACCAGTCAGAATGGCCATCATGCAAAAATCTAGAAACAATAAATGCTGGAGAGGGTGTGGAGAAAAGGGAACCCTCTTGCACTGTTGGTGGGAATGTAAATTGATACAGCCACTGTAGAGAACAGTATGGAGGTTCCTTAAAAAACTACAAATAGAACTATCATATGACCCAGCAATCCCACTACTGGGCATATATCCTGAGAAAACCATAATTCAAAAAGAATCATGTACCAAAATGTTCATTTCAGCTGTATTTACAATAGCCCGGAGATGGAAACAACCTAAGTGTCCATCATTGGATGAATGGATAAAGAAGATGTGGTACATATATACAATGGAATATTACTCAGCCATAAAAAGAAACAAAATTGAGCTATTTGTAATGAGGTGGATAGACCTAGAGTCTGTCATACAGAGTGAAGTAAGTCACTCTTTCATATTGTAGCTCCATGGAAACCACCATCCCCTTTCATCCTCTGTGCCTGCTTTTGCACATGGCATTTCCTCCAGTTGGACTTTCCGTCATCCCCCTTTCCTGGAAAACTACTCGTCTTTAAGACCCAGTTCAAATGTCCTCTTGTCTCTGAGTCCTGGTCTGTTTCCCCTCTTTTGAACTTCACTAGCACTCTGTGCATCCCTCTAACAGAACATATATTTACATATGCATATTCCATATATTATGTATTAATTCAAACACTTCCACATTCCCAAAAGGACATGCGACAATGATATGGAGGGTATTATGATTATTTTTTCATGTGTTACAGCACTCCTCATGGTAGAGACTAGGTACTAGTCTCCGTTGTGTTCCTGATGCTGGGCACAGTGTCTGGCTCAGAGTAGGAGCTCTGGGAATGTTTGTGGAATGGATTAGTGAGAAAATAAACTAGTGTCCAACAGCCTGTGTGTGTTCCTGGGTGCTCACTGGACCTGGCCTAAACTCACTGGACGGTGCTGTAGACAGAGCTGAGAAAGGCAATGGATACCAACTCCTGAGTCTGCCCCAAGATCCTCCAGCTTCTGCTGGAGAAACTGGAGAAGAGGCTATCCCTGGAGGATATCTAGGCCAAGAGTACCTACTCAAAGTCTCTGGCTTTGGGTTGCTGCCAATACTCTCTTTTGCTTGGGCAAAAGGGGCTAACTCCTGGGGGAATAAAATTTGGTAGTGATGGGGCTTGGGGCAGGCTTGCCCCAAAATATGACACGGTGGCATATTGATTATTTTGAATTAAAATTATTTGAGAAACAGCCAGTAAAAGAAAAATACTATAACCCTCCTTTGTTCCTCTGAAAGCAAGAAACAAATTTCGCATGGGAAGGTATCTTCACTATGCTGGGAGGATAGGCATCCTTATCACCAGAGATAGGGAATTCGAGGCCAAGAAAGCTGTATAAACAAATTCTGTTACTTTTCCATTAATTTGCCACCCCAAGCAAAAACCCTTCTCTTTTTGTCACAACTTCACAAATAATCGATTCTTTGTCTAAAAAGGTGTATAAACAGTCTGTTTCAGTCACTTCTTAGGTCCTATACATATGGGTCCTCAGTATTTACGAAATTGAATTTGTTGGGTTTTTTTCCCCTGTTAATCTGTCTTATGTAACTTTGATTATTAGACCAGCCAAAAGAAGCTAGAAGG
Organism: Pseudorca crassidens; assembly: GCF_039906515.1. Taxonomy (NCBI): domain Eukaryota; kingdom Metazoa; phylum Chordata; class Mammalia; order Artiodactyla; family Delphinidae; genus Pseudorca; species Pseudorca crassidens. Next base: position 78,280,889 of record NC_090317.1, on the reverse strand, counting down.
GTAGAGGAAAATTTTTCCTCCCATACAATGGAGAAGCAAGATACTTGAGCTCTGAAGCCAAGCAAGTCTCTGGAGGAAGGAAGATCCTGCATCTGGGCCAACTCCTCTTATTCTAGCCAGACTTTCCCTTATCTGAACTCCAAGCTCTTCATAGATGTCATTTCCCCACTCTGCATAAGAATTTGGAAAGCTAGGTCAGGGTAGGCAGCAGCTATTCTTCCTGGATACGGAGAAGACAAGAGGAATTAGGTGTTTTTCTCAAAGACATGCAGCCGACAAAGATACCACCCACCCTTTTGCTTCCCAGCCCAAGAAGCCTTCACTCCACTGGGTCAGGGAGACTGCCTTACCCTTCTTATTATCTGTCTCTTGCATGTCATGAACACCATGCTTGAGATGCTCTCTGTCCCAGGGTATCAAGAAGCCATGAAGGCTATGTAGTCTCACAACATCCTTACTCTGACCACCCAGATTCATTGCATCTTTGAGCTCAATGTTCTGGATAGCTTCCTCCCTCTGAGGGACTTAAAAAAGTCCCAGAATTATGTGCCTTGCCTGACAGGTAGGATGAGATACTTAGTGGCCAACTGGCTGGTCAATGGGCACAATAAGGATGAGGGATAAAAGGAGTGAGATTTCTTCTGCAGGTCAGGGTTAAGCCGCAGAGAGAGAAAGTGGCTTGCTAAGATCGCTGAGGGACTCAGTGGCAGAGTCTGGACTAGAACTCAAGTCTCTTGACTCTTGAACCAGTTCTCTTTCCTTTTCCTAAGGTTCTCTATTCAGAGGAGACCTGCACTGCACACTTGCACACTCCCACACTGCACTACCTGATTTTTACAGTCTAAGTTGGGGTCCATGTCTCCTGGGCAAAAATTTAAAAATCAAGGCAAGAACAGAGGTCTGAGTGAAGGAACCTGGCAAAGGTGGCAGTGGGGCCAGAGACTGACTTTTCCACCTTTTTTTTAAAGCTCCCTGATGTCCAAGCTCTTGTCTTGAGACTTGGAGTTGAGCTACCTGCATAAAGGCATGTCTGACAGGAGCCTGTTGGTAAGGGTGGTGAGCCTGCATGCCTTCAGCAACATCTTTCCCACCCTGGAGAAGGTGAGTGAAGAGGGCCCAAATGTAGAGTGGGGAGCATAGCAGAAGGAGGAAGGGAAGACTGCTTTAGCAACACAACCCCAGTCCCCTCTTGGCATAGGCCATCCTCTGGGACTGGGGAGGCTGGGATATGCAGGCTCCTTATCACTCCCCTCTCCTTGTTGGAGGGGGGGAACTAGAGTGCTCCATGATAGGTAGTATGGCTTAATGGAAAGACCCCTGGCTTTTTCATTAAGGCCTGGGGGATCTTAGATAGGCCTCTCTCTGAGCACTTGGGTTAGATGCCTAACCTTGTTTTGAAAGAACACTGATCTGGGATTTAGTCACCCTGAATTTTTGTCCCAGATATGTCCCTAACATGCAGTGTGAGCCTGAGCAAGTCTCTTCACCTCCCTGGAACTTACTTTCCCCATCTGTAAAGGGATTGCACTAGATGCCTAGCACTTTGTTTCAAGAGTCAGGACGCTTAGGATCTGGTCCCAGTTCAGCCACCATTTTGTGCGAACTTGAGAAAATTTCTACCTCTCTTTTGCCCTCAGGTTTCCCAGATGTAAATGGAAATGGATGCATTTAGACCCACGGATCTCTGAGGGGCCTTCCTGATGTAATGTGTCTGTGTGTGGCAACCCAGTGTAATCTTCAGGCCTAGCTGCCAGTGCTCCTGAATGCACTCTTTGAGACCAATGAGAAGGTGATTTGGGTCAGCATGAGTGCCCTGTCAGACATGCTCTGCCAGTGGAGCGAGTATGGCATGGGCACCTGGTCCTTGACATCCCTCTCTGAGTAAGGTCCTTCTTTTTCTTTTTATAAATTTATTTATTTATGGCTGCATTGGGTTTTCGATGCTATGCGTGGGCTTTCTCTAGTTGTGGCGAGCGGGAACTACTCTTCATTGAGGTGCTCAGGCTTCTCATTGCAGTGGTTTCTCTTGTTGCAGAGTACGGGCTCTAGGTGCGCGGGCTTCAGTAGTTGTGGCTCACGGGCTCTAGAGCGCAGGCTCTGTAGTTGTGGTGCCCAGGCTTAGTTGCTACACAGCACGTGGGATTTTCCCTGACCAGGGCTCGAACCCGTGTCCCTTGCATAGGCAGGGGATTTAGCCATTCTTAACCACTGTACCACCAGGGAAGCCCCAAGGTCCTTCTTTGATGTGGAAAAAACGTGGAAAAATTATGACTGTGTGTGTACATGGGGGTACAGGGAGCTCTGTGAGTTTTCCATGGAGGTTGTAGGTGAGTGAGCCAGCACTTGCCCAAAGGCCCAAATGTGCAGAGCATGGCCACAGTGGAGAGATTGAGACTCACACTCTGCCTCTGAGGTACAAGTCCCTGTGCCACTCTATATGGCTTTATCTGTGCCCCTCCACTACCACCCTCCGCCCCGTCCTGGGAAGAATTAAATTAGCTCCCAGAGTCTTTTTCCCAGTCCTCTAGTGCAGGGGTAGTCAAACATTTTCTGAAAAAGGCCAGATAGTAAATAGTTTAGTCTTTCTTTATGGGCTATATGATCTCTACCACAGCTGCTCAACTCTGCTGTTATAAAGCAAAAGCAGCCACAGACAATATGTAAATGAATGGGCATGGCTGTGTGCCAATAAAAATTTAATTCCAAAAACTGGTGACCAGCTGAACTTGGCCCCTGGTTTGTAGTTTGCCAACTCCTGTTCTAGTGTAACATTGAGCCATACAAATTACAGGCATTTTGTGCTCATATTTGTTGTTTCTACCAGACCATGAGCAGGGACAGTGACTTCATGATTTTTTAATCCCAAAGGTCAGCCCAGTGCCTGAAAATTGTCAATTCAACAAATGTTTATTAAACACATACTATGTCTTTAGCCCCCTGCTACGTGCCAGTAGCATACACATGCAGAGTACTGACACGTGGTAAATGTTTGTTGAATTGTTGAACGTAAGCACATATAAGTAATTGTTGAAGCTGGGTGATGAATTCACAAGGTTCATTTTACTGTTCTCATTACTTTTGTACTTTTGAAATTTTCTACATAGAAAAGTTTAAAAAAAGAACAAGAAAAATGTACAAGACAAGCAGCAGGAAGCAGGAAACAAGGATATCATGCAAAAGACCTAGGAGTGCTTATGAAGCAATGTAAAAAGGACTAGTATCCGCAAACCAGTATGCTGGGTATGTGTAAAGGTACTGCTGGATGTATGTAGGTAAGCACAGAGGGTGAGAGCATGTGTGAATGGGAGGGGTTGTGTGTCTTTGCATATGTAGATCATCCCGTGGGTGTACAGAGTGATACGGTTGTGTGCATATGCAAAGGAGGTATAGGTGTGACAGACTGTGGTCATATTTATGCCTAAAGGGGATGAGTGTAAACGCTGTGAGTGTGGTTGATGTACATGTACAGGTTTAGGTAAGTACATGCATATGTAGTTGTGTGAGAGTTTGTATGTCCAGGGGTGTACAATTGTGGATATTTTATGATTCTGTGTATGTATTCTCATATTACCCACACATCTGAGGGGTGCATGTGTGTGATCAAGGAGCAGGTTACATGTGAGTATGTAGTGGTAAATTTGGATGACTCAATGTGTGTGCATGCCAGGAGAATGGTGTCACTCAGGGCCGTGAACCTAAGGATACAGTGTCCTGTTTCTCTGGACTGGTTGGCAGAGGTCAAGTGCTATGGAAATGGCTAGAATGTCTGTGCTGGGGCTGAGGTGCTCAAAGCTCCTGGACACACAGCCCTTACTTCTCATGGGAGCGAGACTATGTCTGTGCAAGAGCCATCACTATGTTTGGAAACTTGGTTGGTAGTCAGGGAAGACAAGAAGAACATTACCTTCCTCCACAATCAGGTTTGCTACAGCCTCATTCCCTTGCTCTTCCACCTCATGGACAAGAATAGGAGATGGTAAAGGTGAGTTCACAGCCCTCAACTAGTTTCCCCTATGCTCCCTTCTCTCTGACCCTTTCTCCTCCTACAATATCCCCAGTGTCTACTAGCAGCAAGCTCCAAGTTGGCCTCTAGAGTCACTGGATGCTTTATTTCCTGTGGTGGCCTGCAGTCTGTTTCTTCAAGCAGGGAAGGCTGGTGGAGGGTGGAGAGGAGGCTCAGGAAGAGCTCACCCCTCCTCATGGAGCTCAGTCGATTAGATAAATTCCTCAGTGAAAACCTGAGTTGTTTGACGCCCACCTGATTGAGACCCACTCTTCTCCTCCAAGACCCAAAGGGCTCCTGTCCCATCCTACTCCTTTCCCTCTCTCCCCATCTCACTTCCTCTGGTTAAGCCTGGGCTAGAGGCACACCTTACCCCTTTCTCCCACAAAATGAGGGAGGAGGTCCATGTGTGTCTAGGGAGAGATTGTTTGAGGAATCTCGTAGCCTGAGGCCACAACAGTTGTCCAGCTCCTTCACTTTGGCCCCATTTACTTGCTGTACAAAAGCTAAACTCACCTTCTTCCACTGTGCCAATTTCCTCTAGTGGTCAGAACTCCAGAAGCTCCTTCACCAGATGGCCTGGGATATGGGTCTGTGGTCTCTGTAAAATGTCTGCAAGTACTTTGTAAGGGTGAATTTAATGGTTGAGACAAGGCTTTGGGTAAGAACCTGAGCTTTGGATTCTCTTACACCTCTCTGACTCCCTGGGGTGCATGCCAGGGACCCATGGCATGGCAGCTGACACCCTAGATTGACTCAAAGGTAGCTGAGTTTTAACCCTGAGTCCAAGCTTATCTTGTTTCCTTCCTGTAGTTAGAGAACATGTTCTGCAAAGTGGATATTTTCCTCTCCCAGGCCATCAACTATATCTATTGCAAGCAGCTGAATTTATACAGAGCTGCAACCTTATACATACATAGGTAAATAGGCCGAAGGACTTCCTCCTTGACACTACTTCCACCTTTCAGGCCCTGAGACCCACAGCCCTCCTTCTCCTATTCTTTGGGCTGGATCCAAGTTCTGGATGGTCTCTTATTCCTCAGCTTCTATGATAGGAGTGAAAATATAGGGGATAGAGCACTGGCTTGGGAGTTTGAAAATTTTAGATTCTTCCCAATTCTGCCACCTTACCCAAATCTCTTTGCCACTCTAGCCCCAGTTTCCTCCAGCTGTAAAACTGATTTTTTGTAACTTGTCCTGCCCTCTTCCCAAGGCAGTTGGAAGGAGAGGATCTTTCAGGGTTAAATACCAGCATGTCTGCATGCAAAATAAGCTAGATGACCTATAGGCCTGATTTTCTGGAGAAATTAGAATGTGAAAATCAGAGCCCCGAACAATGTATTTGGATGGTGGATGTACTTGCAGAGCAGTATGCAAATGACTGCTTTGGTCTTGAGCTGGCAACAGAGCTGCATTTTGAAATATTCCACACAGCTCTGCTCACAGCACATTGCCTTTTTAAGGAAATCCCTAGTTAGAACCCTAAGCCCCTTCTCAAATTTTTACTGCATTCTTTTGGGCTTTTGAGGCTGGATCTGGTTGCTCAAGCAACATCTGGAAACCACTGGCTTGGAGGAAAATGACTAAACACTTTCCTTCCTTGTTTTTATTTTATTTTTTTTCAGAACACACTGTCAACTTGCTGTCCTGTGCTGTTTCCAGGGTTCTAGATAAAAAGGGTATGGCCCTCCTGTTTGGAGTTAAATCCTGAGCAGTGGGTAACCTGGATTACTGGGATGGGGACAAGGGGGCTCGCTTTTTCAGGGCCCCCTTTAAAAATTGGGCTTCTGTTCCCTAAAGCAGTCTACTCCAGCATCATCTGAAGGGGCTAGAGGAATATTGAATGAGCCCTTCATCCCCAGTTTATCCCCCACTTCCTTACCAGAGGAGGGCCTGAAAATCTACTGTCAGGAAGTGTTCCTTTGTGTTAAGGATTCATGGTCACAGAAAGCCACTGGTAACCTTTTTCTCCCCCTTTCCCCCAAGTTAGGGGAATAAAGCTGTGGCTAAATTATTGGTTTATCTTCTCTTTAGGTTTCTTTAGTTCCAAGGTGGTGGTGGTGGAGAGGAGATGGCTAGATGGGTACTGAGATCCCTTTTCCAGCTATAAGAGTCTATTGTATTAATTTATATTTTAGCAGGGTCGTATTTATTAGGTGTCCTCTTGGTATAGCATTTTCATGGAAATTTGAAAGGAGTCTTCACATTTTGGCCCCCTACTCACTGAGGAGGCAGGACCTGTCAATCTATTTGTAGAGGTGCCATCCTCTAGTTAGACTAGATCCAGCCGCACAGGTGGTAGGGGGGTGACCTGCTGTGGGTTCAAACCCATGCTTTTAGCTTCTTCTGCACAAGCTCCTCTCCTTCCCCCACTTAACTTATTTTGTCCCTTTACTGTTACCCCTTTCCTTCCCCAAAGGATCTTCCCACCATTCTTTCATTATTAACTTCCTGCCTGTCATTCCCTGGCCCTAAGCATACAAAATGAGTACTCATAAATCTATTCAATTACATCAGCTGTACAAAATATAGTTCTCTAACTCCTGGGGGGAAACCAAGAAAGGAGAGGATACAGATGTAGAATAATTCACTGTTCCCAGGGCCTCCAGAACTCAACCAAGGTCCCAGTGAGAATCTAAGGATCAAGCTGACTGACCTCACCCCCTTTCTTTTCCTTTCCCTTTCATTTCTCTGTTCTTGCTCCTTAGAAAATCCCTTGCTTTCCTTTAAATTCAACAAAAACTCCCTCACCAGAGGGTGCTTTCCAAGAGGCAAACAGTGTTAAGGAACTAGAAAGCTGCTTTCCACAGCATGGAAATGGCTCTCCCTTCCCTCAGCGTTTCCCTAAGTCAAAAGAAGGAAAGGAAAATCATTTCCATTCCCACTGCTTCCTTGGGTCTCCTCAGGGACAGATGATTACTGCCAAAACCAGTGAGTGGATGATGAGTGGATAAGATGGCTGGAAAAGATAGAGCCCCTGCTAGCAGAGGGGAAGCAGTATATAGAGGGCTGGTCCCAGGGTTAGGAGTCCAGAGCCTTTCTTAGGCCCACAGTAGAGAGGGAAGGAGGGAAGGAGGAAGAGAGAGAGGGAGAGAAGGAAGGAGGAAGGGGGGTTGAGAGAGAAGTTCCAGGCTATTTTCCATAGGCTCCTGTTCTTGCTTGGAGGTGAGTCCAGTCCTGGCAAAGATAGGATGGGCAGAGAGGACAGCTATGGGCATGGGATGGGCATAAGAGTTCCTCTTTCCTCTGTGCTCTGAGCAAGCTGGTGAAGTGAAAGCACCTGAAAACCAAGTCAAGCCCAGACATAGTGTCTTCATAAATCAAAAATAAGGGGTGGGAAAGCAAAATGTTCAGTCAGAGAAACTGTTTATTTGGTTAGCTTCATGCCAAGAAGCTCTACTAGCTGATATTTTTCCACTGAATTAATCAGGTAAATCAAGCTGACCAAAACTGACCAAATAGTCTGCTTAGTTTTAATGTTAATGTAGACAATAACTTCCCTCTGGACCCCAGTTTTCCTATTAATAGTAGCTCTATGAATGGTGACTATTACTTATGTAATAACAGCACTAACAAAATCATTTCTAGGGTTAGCTTCTCTGGTTCTGGATGACCCCATCCCTGCGCCCAACTCCAAAACTAGTTCAGAGGTAGAAGGGAGCTGGGTCTTCTTTTTTATTTCAATCTTTGACATTCTGGCAAAGGGTAAGGAGATGTTTATCTGCAGCACGGCAGCTGCTAACCCAGGTGGTCTTTACAAAGTGGCCCAACTAGTTTAGCACCCAAAATTGGAATCAAACCCCCATGCTGCCACTTCTGACCAGTACCCAAACTCTTAATCTCAGGCTATCTGGATATCCTTCGAGTCTTCTAGGTTCCATGGTGTTGGCTAGGCTTCCCTTTTCCCTCACCCCATCCCTCCCATCCTCGTCCTGCCTCAGAATAAAGGATTATTTTCAGCACTCCATGGTTTGTTATTTCTTCTGTTTGCTCAGGTGGGTTTGCCCCTCTCCCCTCTTGAGTCTTGATTTTGCTACAACATAAGAAGATGACTGATGGAAACCAGCTAAATCTGCATAAAAGCCCCCCAACTTGGGAAATAGCCAGTATGTCAACTTCAGGTGCAAGCTCTTCTTTAAACTCAGCCTAAACCTTGACCCCATACTAATAGTCTGTGGGCTTTTGACAAAGGCTGCCTCAACTCAGATCAGAGTTATTTGCAAGTTGCTAGAGGTGTTCAAGTACTGCTACCCAGTTATTGGACATGGGCATTGGCTGGGTGTGGGGGGTGGAGGGTGGAGTTGAGTTTTAAGCATCAAAAGGTGATTTTGACTAGAGTGATGTTAGATCCCTCCAGCACTGAGATCCTGAGGCAATTAGCTTCATCTCTTTGAATCTCAATTCCTCATCTGTAAAATGGAGGTAACTCTCCTTGCCCTGCCAACATCACAGAGCTATGGGGTGCTACTTAGATGGCCATCTAGGTAGTAACGTGTCATGGTCAAATTACCCCTGTGTTCTAATTGAGTGTTAGATGTTGAAAGGTAGTTAAAGTGTATGGAATACTCCATGGATATAAAAGGCTTAGACAATATATTAGAATCATCCCGGCTCCAGAATCAGCACCCCTCTGGGGTGGAGGGACAACTCCAGGGGACAATGGCTTCTTGTGCTCCAGGCCTGAGGAAGGGGGGTAGATGGAAGAGGAAATTGTGGTCTTATTCCTTGGCTTGGGGAAGGGTGTCTTGCTCTGTTCCTAGGAGTTTCAAGCCAACCAAGATATCAATTTTCAAGATCATTTCATTTAAATATCATTTGGCTGCATAACTTCCACCCCCACCCATAAAATATGCTTTAGCCCATGCCTAAGCCCCTGTCACCACAAAGTGTTCTCTATTTTCAATCAATTATTATCGTTTCTGCCCCTGACCCAGCTTTCTAGGGATCCCTTCCCTTCCCCAGACTGCCAGCAATCAGCTCACTCAGGATCCCATACTTTGGACAGATTCCTGGAAGCTGAAACTCAGATGAGAGAGGAATGAAGAAAGATGCATTTATCCCAGAACTCCTGCCTGATTTATAGTCATCTGCCCCTAATTTCATTCTGGAACTAGGCTAGGGCCAGGCCTCATTTTCCTGGCAGCCCAACTCCACCCCATCTTTCCTTCTACCCTGGCATCCAGCCATAGAGCAGCTGAGAGTCAAAGATGATGGCTCATTGGAGGGGCCAAGCAGGTGGCCCTGGCCTAGGTTCATCCCTAGGGAGCTTCTTGTTTCCTAAACTTCCAAGAATCTCCATTCCCAGATGAGGCATGCTGTCAGTTCTTGGCAGATGACACAAAACCTGTCCCCCTTTCCCTCTTTTGCCTGAAACTAAACTTCCCTTTCCTCTGACCTATAATGTAGAAGATTCCTGCTAGGAACTGGACCAAGAAGGCTTTGGGAGGGAAACTAGGGTATAATTCTGTGTCCAAAGGGGGAAAGGACTAGTTTCTTAACCTCCAAACTAGCTTGTTTAAACCCCTATTGAAAGAATCTGGGACTACTTTCTCACACCATATACAAAAATAAACTCAAAATGAATTAAAGACTTAAATGTAAGACCTGAAACCATAAAACTCCTAGAAGAAAATATAGGCAGTATGCTCTTTGACATTGGTCTTAGCAATATTTTTTGCATATGTGTCCTCAGGCAAGGGAAACAAAAGCAAAAATAAACTAGTGGGACTACATCAAGCTAGAAAACTTTTGCACAGTGAAGGAAACTATCAACAAAACAAAAAGGCAGCCCAATGAATAGGAGAAGATATTTGCAAACAATATATCTGAAAACAAGTTAATATCCAAAATATACAAATAACTCATATAACTCAACATCAAAAAAAAAAACCTAATTTAAAAATAGGCAGAAGACTTGAATAGACATTTTTCCAAAAAAGACATACAGATGGCCAACAGACACATGAAAAAATGCTCAGCATCACTAATCATCAGGTAAATGCAAGTGAATATCTCACCTGTCAGAATGGCTATGATCAAAAAGACAACAAATAACAAGTATTGGCAAGCATGTGGAGAAAAGGGAGACCTTGTGCACTGTTGGAGGGATGATAAATTGGTACAGCCACTGTGGAAAATGATATGGAGGTTCCCCTATGAAATAAAAATAGAATTAATCCACCAATTTAACTTCTGGGTATTCACTAATTCCAAAAGATATATGCACTCCTATGTTCATAGCATTATTTATAATAACCAAGATATGAAAGCAACCTAAGTGTCCAATGATAGATAGATGGATAAAGAAGATGTTGTGTGTGTGTGTGTGTGTGTGTGTGTGTGTGTGTGTGTGTGTGTGTGATGGAATATTACTTGGCTATTAAAAAAGAATGAAATCTTGCCATTTGTGATAACATAAATGTTCCTTGAGGGTATGATGTTAAGTGAAATAAGTCAGGCAGAGAAAGACAACACATGATTTCACTTATAGGTGGAATCTCAAATACAAAACAAATGAACAAACATAACAAACCAGAAGCAGACTCATAGATACAAAGAACAATCTGGTGGTTGCCAGAGGGGAGGGGAGTGGGGAGATGAGTGAAATAAGTGGGGGAGATTAAGAGGTACAAATTTCCAGTTATAAAATACATAAATCAAGATTGGGAATATAGTCAATAATATTGTAAAAGCTTTGTATGCTGACAGATGGTAACTAGAATTATTGTGGTGATCAATAATTAAAAGTATTGATCAAGTTAATAAAAGTATCGAGTCACTATGTTGTATACCTGAAAATAATATATTGTAAGTCAATTATACTTCAATGAAAGAGAGAAAGAAAGAAAGAAAGAAAGAAAGAAAAAAGAAAGAAAAAAGAAAGAAAGAAAGAATCTGGGAATGTCCACCTCTCCAGCCTGAGCCCTGGGTCTTCAAATCTGCAAATTCTGGAATTCTGGATAGGGAGGCCTGTGCCAGGATGTTAAGCCAATCCTTAGCAGGCCAGATGTGGCAAAGAAACATTTGGTTAATAACCAGCCCAGCAGCAAAAGCCCTGGGATCAGGGAAGGAAAGCCTGAATTCCCTCTTCCAAGTCCCTCCAGGAAGGCCAACTCTCTAGCTCCCAAGATGCCTGTGGCTCCACTTCCCCACCTTTCTTGGTAAAGATGTGGAATAATGTTTGTGTCCTGTTCCTTGCCTGCAGAGGGTGGGGCTATGTGGATATCCTGTGGATTATCCCTGGAAGGTGACCTCCCTGTTCCCTCATCCTTCAGGGGAGAAAGGAAGAGCGGGATGTGGCTGGGAATTCCACTTTTGAGGAACAAGGCTGGTAGATGAAGCTAAGCCTCTCAGCCACTGTGTGGCACCATTTACCCACTTTTCCATGCATGGCTAAGTGATAGTAGCAGTGTGCAAAGCAAACTGAACTAAGAAATCTGAAAACCTTTCAGGGATTTAGTTCTAACTTGGTTAATACGATGAAGGTGCTTGGGAAAATCCTTCCTCTGTGAGTCTCAGTTCCTCAGTTCCTTTTGTGAACTGGGTAGCAGATGGGGGGTTCTCTAAAATCTCTTCCAGCTTCATTATTTGACAAGTGTATGAGTATAGTCCAATAGTCATGTGAGTGATGTAATTTTGGGCCTTTGGGCTACAGAGAGGATGAGTATAGAAAAGAGCACAAGGGCCAAAGTATGTGTGTGGAATTGGGAGTGAGGAGGACAGGGGTCGTGGAAGCAGGAGGACTTTGCAACACATGGACCAAGATTTGTCCTGAGCCTTCCATGGTACCAGGGAAAAGATGAGAGAGCCATTCATTTGCTGAGTAAAAAATGACTGACCACAAATTTGGTGCTAGGCATTATGTGATGGAGGTAAGGCTGGGCGGGGGGTGGAAGTGGGGTGGGTGATGGGTGAGACACCAAGGTGAATAAACCTCAAAGATATTTACCAGCCAGTGGGGAAGTAGATGAGTAAGCAAACAACCAGCACACAAGGGAGAATGGAGTCCATGCTAAATAGAAGTACAAACTGCTGGGAGGATGGAGAGGAAGGAGGGATAAATTTCAACAAGATGGTAAGGAAGATTTCACAGAGAAGGAACAATTTTAAGTGGGCTTTGAAAGTTGAATAGATGTGGTGGTAGTGGTGGTGTGTGTGTAGTTTAAGAAAGAGAGGACAGTATGGAAAGGGAAAGTCAGGCATTCTTGGCAGAAGGAATGGCATAAGGAAAGACAAGGTGATGGGTTCATTTATGCCATTTTGGGGAAATACAGAGTAGTCTCAGGTAACAGGAGGAATAGAGTTTGCAAAAATGGTTTGGGGCCAGATTCTGGGTTTACAGAGCCCTTTTCACATGCACAGCTCTGAACAGAATGTAGGGGACAAACTACCAAGATACGGATATTGTACTAGTTCTCTAGCTTTGGGAAGCCAAGACCCACTCCCTCACACATACAGAAGGCTACTGAAGAACAGTTAGGTGAATGGGGCAGGCAGGCCTGACTAGATCAAAGGAGGGGTGCCTGGGAGGGCACCCTGAAGGAGGATGGTCTTCCTGCGGGGAGTATTCACTCTCCTACTTTCCCCTGCAGCACAGATGGCAGAGGCTTTAAAGATCTAACCTACAAGGAACAGGAAGAAGCCCTGTCTCAAGAATGGGACAACCATTCTAGGAGACCTGGCTACCTGTCCCTGCTATGGCTGCATTGGCATGGCTAGTTATCAGTTTGTTTCAAGTTAGATCTCACTAGCCAGGGAAAAATAGCAAAAGGGTTGAGGCACCACAGGACCTGGCATCAGTCCAATTAGGGTAGCAAAGCACGTAAAATTTAGGATAGACTTATGGAAGGTTCTGTTCTCTGAGAAGTGCGAGATCTGGTAAACATGACAGGTTATAACGTGTTTGCTTAATTACTGATGAGCACCCACTCTGGGCCAGACACAGGGCTGGAGGGAGGAGTGCAGGGTGGGGGGTTGCAAAGATAAATCAGACCTGGCTTAGCCCTTGGGGAATTCATAGCTGAAATGGATATGGTAGGTAGAATAATGGACCCCCCCAAATTTTCATGTCCTAAAGCCTGGAACCTGAGAATATTACAGGGTAAAGGGAAATTAAAGTTGCAGATGGAATTAAGGCTGCTAATCAGATGATCCTACAATAGGAAGATATTTCCTGGAATATCCACATGGGCCCAATGTCATTACAGGGCCTTTATAAGTGGAGGAGGGAGGAAGAAAAGGAGGTCAGAATGATGACATTTGAGAAGAAATCCACTTGCTGTTGCTGGCTTTGAAGATAGAGGGAGGGGGCTAGAGCCAAAGAATGTAAGCGGTCTCTACAAACTGGAAAAGTCAAGGAAACAGATTCTCCATTAGAGCTTCCAGAAAACAAAGGAGTCCTGCCAACACATTGACTTTACTCCAGTGAGAATAGTGTCAGACTGCTGATCTACAGAACTGAAAGATAATACATTTATGTCATTTTCTTTTATTTTAACATCTTTATTGGACTATAAATGCTTTACAATGGTGTGTTAGTTTCTGCTTTACAACAAAGTGAATCAGCTATACATATACATATGTCCCCATATCTCCTCCCTCTTGCATCTTCCTCCCATCCTCCCTATCCCACCCCTGTAGATGGTCACAGAGCACCAAGCTGATCTCCCTGTGCGATGTGGCTGCTTCCCACTAGCTATCTATTTTACATTTGGTGGTGTATATATGTACATGCCACTCTCTCGCTTCGGCATAGCTTACCCTTCCCCCTCCCAGTGTCCTCAAGTCCATACTTTACGTCTGCGTCTTTATTCCTGTCTTGGCCCTAGGTTGTTCAGAACCATTTTATTTTTTAGATTCCATATACATGTGTTAACATACGGTATTTGTTTTACACTTTCTGACTTACTTCACACTGCATGATAGTCTCTAGGTCCATCCACCTCGCTAGAAATAATTCAATTTCATTTCTTTGTATGCCTGAGTAATATTCCATTGTATATATGTGCCGCCTCTTCTTTATCCATTCATCTATCGATGGTCACTTAGGTTGATTCCATGTCCTGGCTACTGTAAATAGAGATGCAATGAACAATGTGGTACATGACTGTTTTAGAATTACGGTTTTCTCAGAGTATATGCCCAGAAGTGGGATTGCTGGGTCATATGGTAGTTCTACTTTTAGATTTTTAAGGAACCTCTGTACTGTTCTCCATAGTGACTATATCAATTTACATTCCCAACAACAGTTCAAGAGGGTTCCCTTTCCTCCACACCCTCTCCAGCATTTATTGTTTGTAGATTTTTGATGATGGCCATTCTGAGTGGTGTGATGTGGTACCACATTGTACTTTTGATTTGCATTTTTCTAATGAGTAGTGATGTTGAGCATCCTTTCATGTGTTTGTTGGAAATCTGTATATCTTCTTTGGAGAAATGCCTATTTAGGTCTTCTGCCTATTTTTTGAATTGGGCTGTTTGTTTTATTCAAACTGATCTGCATGAGCTGCTTGTAAATTTTGGAGCTTAATCCTTTGTCAGTTGCTTCATTTGCAAATATTTTCTCCCATTCTGAGGGTTGTCTTTTCATCTTGTTTATGGTTTCCTTTGCTGTGCAAAAGCTTTTAAGTTTCATTAGGTCCCATTTGTTTATTTTTGTTTATACTGCCATTTCTCTAGGAGGCGGGTCAAAAAGAATCTTGCTGTGATTTATGTCATAGAGTGTTCTGCCTGTTTTCTTCTAAGGGTTTTATAGTGTCTGGCCTTACATTTAGGTCTTTAATCCATTTTGAGCTTATTTTTGTGTATGGTGTTAGGGAGTGTTCTAATTTCATTCTTTTACATGTAGCTGTGCAGTTTTCCTAGCAACACATACTAAAGAGGCTGCCTTTTCTCTATTGTATATTCTTGCCTCCTTTATCAAAGATAAGGTGAGCATATGTGCGTGGGTTTACCTCTGGGCTTTCTATTCAGTTCCATTCATCTATATTTATGTTTTTGTGCCAGTACCATACTGTCTTGATTACTGTAGCTTTGTAGTATAGTCTGAAGTCAGGGAGCCTGATTCCTCCAGCTCCGTTTTTCTTTCTCAAGATTGGTTTAGCTATTCGGGGTCTCTTGTGTTTCCATACAGATTGTGAAATTTTTTGTTCTAGCTCTGTGAAAAATGTCATTGATAGTTTAATAGGGATTGCATTGAATCTGTACATTGCTTTGGGTGGTGTAGTCATTTTCACAATGTTGATTCTTCCAATCCAAGAACATGGTATATCTCTCCATCTATTTGTATCATCTTTAATTTCTTTCATCAGTGTCTTATAGTTTTCTGCATACAGTTCTCTTGTCTCCTTAGGTAGGTTTATTCCTAGGTATTTTATTTCTTTTGTTGCAGTGGTAAATGGGAGTGTTTCCTTAATTTCTCTTTCAGATTTTTCATCATTAGTGTATAGGAATGCCAGAGATTTCTGTGCATTAATTTTGTATCCTGCTACTTTACCAAATTCATTGATGAGCTCTAGTAGTTCTCTGGTAGCATCTTTAGAATTCTCTATGTATAGTATCATGTCATCTGCAAACAGTGACAGCTTTACTTCTTCTTTTCCAATTTGGATACCTTTCATTTCTTTTTCTTCTCTGATTGCTGTGGCTAAAACTTCCAAAGCTAGGTTGAATAATAGACGAGAGTGGGCAACCTTATCTTGTTCCTGATCTTAGTGGAAATGGTTTCCCTTTTTCACCATTGAGGATGATGTTGGCTGTGGGTTTGTCATATATGGCCTTTATTATGTTGAGGTAAGTTTCCTCTATGCCTACTTCTGGAGGTAAGTTCCCTCTATTCCTACTTTCTGGAGGGTTTTTATCATAAATAGGTGTTGAATTTTGTCAAAAACTTTTTCTGCATCTACGGATATGATCATAGGGTTTTATCCTTCAATTTCTTAAAATGGTTTATCACATAGATTGATTTGTGTATATTGAAGAATCCTTGCATTCCTGGCATAAACCCCACCTGTTCATGGTGTATGATGTTTTTAATGTGCTGTTGGATTCTGTTTGCTATTATTCTGTTGAGGATTTTTGCATCTATGTTCATCAGTGATATTGGCTTGTAGGTTTCATTCTTTGTGACATCCTTGTCTGATTTTGATATCAGGGTGATGGTGGCCTCATAGAATGAGTTGGGGAGTTCTTCTCCCTCTGCTATATTTTGGAAGAGTTTGAGAAGGATAGGTGTTAGCTCTTCTCTAAATATTTGATAGTATTTGCCTGTGAAGCCATCTGGTTCTGTGTTTTGTTTGCTGGAAGATTTTAAAAAATTAATTACTTAATTATATCACACACACACACACACACACACACACACACACACACACACTGTATTTTATTTTTTCAAGAAATAAATAAACTGACACCAAGCATTGTAAATGGATGACCACAACAAAGCAACAATGATTGTAATTACCAAACATGAAACACACTCATACTATGTCATAATATTGACGTTCAGTCCAGTAATCCTCCACTGTAACAGCCCCTTTACTTTGCAGTGACAATTGATTTGTATATTTTTTGCCTCTGAGTCCTTCTGGGATTTATTTTTTTATTCAAACAGAAAGTCACAAAAATTATAATCATCCTCATCAGTTCACTCAGTCCCATGTAATTAATTTTTTTTCATCTTGATCTTTTGTTAGCACTTTTATGAATGCATCAGTTTTCCATTAGAGCTCTGAAAACGCTTATTCATTCAGTTGAGCAGTATAGTCAGTTACCAGAAACCTGTACTTGTCAGAGTCTTTTCCATGAATTCCTTGAAGAAGAAACCCTTTTTTTTTTTAACATCTTTATTGGAGTATAATTGCTTTACAATCGTGTGTTAGTTTCTGCTTTATAACAAAGTGAATCAGTTATACATATACATATGTTCCCATATCTCCTCCCTCTTGTGTCTCCCTCCCTCCCACCCTCCCTATCCCACCCCTGTAGGTGATCACAAAGCACTGAGCTGATCTCCCTGTGCTATACAGCTGCTTCCCACTGGCTATCTATTTTACATTTCGTAATATATATAAGTCCATGCCACTCTCTCACTTCATCCCAGCTTACATTTCCCCCTCCCTGTGTCCTTAAGTCCATTCTCTATGTCTGTGTCTTTATTCCTCTCCTGCCGCAGTGTTCTTCAGAACCTTTTTTTGTTTGTTTGTTTGTTTCTATATGTATGTGTTAGCATACAGTATTTATTTTTCTCTTTCTGACCTACTTCACTCTGTATGACATTCCCTAGGTACATCCACCTCACTACAATTAACTCAATTTATTTTTATGGCTGAGTATTATTCTATTGTATATATGTACCACATTTTCTTTATCCATTCATCTGTTGATGGACACTTAGGTTGCTTCCATGTCCTGGCTATTGTAAATAGAGATGCAATGAATATTGTGGTACATGACTCTTTTTGAATTATGATTTTCTCTGGGTATATGCCCAGTAGTTGGATTAGTGGGTCGTATGGGAGTTCTATTATTAATTTTTTAAGGAACATCCATACTGTTCTACATAGTGGCTGTATCAATTTACATGCCCACCAACAGTGCAAGAGGTTTCCCTTTTCTCCACACCCTCTCCAATATTTATTGTTTGTAGATTTTTTGATGATGGCCATTATGACTGGCATGAGTTGCTACCTCATTGTAGTTTTGACTTGCATTTCTCTAATGGTTAGTGATGTTGAACATTCATTCATGTGTTTGTTGGCAATATGTATATCTGTTTTGGACAAATGTCTATTTAAGTCTTCTGCTCATTTTTGGAATAGGTTGTTTTTTTGTAATATTGAGCTGCATGAGCTGTTTATATATTTGGGGGATTAATCCTTTGTCAGTTGCTTCATTTGCAAATATTTTCTCCCATCCTGAGGGTTGCTTTTCATCTTGTTTATGGTTTTCTTTGCTGTGCAAAGCCTTAATGTTTCAGTAGGCCCCATTTGTTCCTTTTTGTTTTTATTTCCATTTGTCTAGGAAGTGGGTCAAAAAGTCTCTTGCTGTGATATATGACATAGAGTTTTCTGCCTTTGTTTTCCTCTAAGAGTTTTATAGTGTCTGGTCTTACATTTAGGTCTTTAATCCATTTTGAGTTTATTTTTGTGTATGGTGTTATGGAGTGTTCTAATTTCATTCTTTTCCATGTACCTGTCCAGTTTTCACAGCACCACTTCTTGAAGAGGCTGTCTTTTCTCCATTGTATATTCTTGACTCCTTTATTAAAAATAAGGTGACCATATGTGGGTGGCTTTTTCTATGGGCTTTTTATCCTGTTCCATTGATCTATATTTGTGGTTTTATGCCAGTACAATACTGTGTTGATTACTGTAGCTTTTTTTTTTTTTTTTTTGCGGTACGTGTGCCTCTCACTGTTGTGGCCTCTTCCGTTGCAGAGCACAGGCTCCGGACACGCAGGCTCAGCGACCATAGCTCACGGGCCCAGCCGCTCCACGGCATGTGGGATCTTCCCTGACCGGGGGAAGAACCCGCGTCCCCTGCATCGACAGGCAGACTCTCAACCACTGCGCCACCAGGGAAGCCCTATTATTGTAGCTTTTTAATGTAGTCTGACGTCTGGGAGCCTGAATCCTCCAGCTCCGTTTTTCTTCCTCAAGATTGCTTTGGCTCATCGGTATTTTTTGTGTTTCCATACAAACTGAATTTTTGTTCTAATTTCTGTGAAAAATGCCATTTTTGTTTGATAGGGATTGTACTGAATCTGTAGATTGATTTGGGCTGTATAGTCATTTTTACAATGTTGATTCTTCCAATCAAACAATATGGTATATCTCTCCATCTGTTTGTCTCATCTTTAATTTCTTTCTCCAGTGTCGTATAGAATTCTGCACACAGGTCTTTTTTCTTCTTAGGTAAGTTTATTCCTAGGTACTTTTTCATTTTGTTGCAATGGTAAATCGGATGTTTCCTTAATTTTTCTTTCAGATTTTTCATCTTTAGTGTATAGGATGGCAAGAGATTTCTGTGCATTAATTTTGTATCCTGCTACTTTACCAAACTCATTGATGAGCTCTAATAGTTTTCTGGTAGCTACTATAGGATTCTTTATGTGTAGTATCATGTCATCTACAAACAGTGACAGCTTTACTTCTTCTTTTTCGATTTGGATTCCTTTTATTTCTATTTCTTCTCTCATTGTTGTGGCTAAAACTTCCAGAACTATGTTGAATAATAATGGTGAGAGTGGACAGCCTTGTCTGGTTCCTGATCTTTGTGGAAATGGTTTCACTTTTTCACCATTGAGAATGATGTTGTCTGTGGGTTTGTCATATTTGGCCTTTTATATTTTGAGGTATGTTCCATCTATGCCTGCTTTCTGGAGAGCTTTTTTTTAATATATGGGGTTTTTATTTTGTTGAAAGATTTCTTCTGCATCTATTGAGATGACCATATGGTTTTTCTCCTTCTATTTGTTCATATGGTTTATCACATTGTTTCATTAGCGTATATTGAAGAATACTTGCATTCCTGGGATAAAGCTCCCTTGATCATGGTGTATGATCTTTTTAATGTGCTGTTGGATTCTGTTTGCTGGTATTTTGTTGTGGATTTTTGCATCTATGTTCACAAGTGATATTGGCCTGTAGTTTTCTTTTTTGTGACATCTTTGTCTGTTTTTGGTATCAGAGTGATAGTTGCCTTGTAGAATGAGTTGGGAAGTGTTTCTCCCTCTGCGATATTTTGGAAGAGTTTGAGAAAGATAGGTGTTAGCTCTTCTCTAAATATTTGGTAGAATTCAACTGTGAAGCCATCAGGTCGAGGCTTTTGTTTGTTGGAAGATTTTTTTCAAAGTCTCAATTTCAATGCTTGTGATTGGTCTGTTTATATTTTCTGTTTCTTCCAGGTTCAGTCTCGGAAGTCTGTGCTTTTCTAAGGATTTGTCCACTTCTTCCAGGTTGTCCATTTTATTGGCATATAGTTGCCTGTAGTAATCTCTCATGATCCTCTGAATTTCTGGAGTGTCAGTTTTTACTTCTTTTTCATTTCAAATTCTATTGATTTGAGTCTTCTCCCTCTTTTTCTTGATGAGTCTGGCTTATGGTTTATCAATTATTCTTATATTCTCAAAGAACCAGCTTTTAGTTTTATTGGTCTATACTATTGTTTCCTTAATTTTGTTTTCATTTATTTCTTTTTTTTACATCTTCATTGAATTATAATTACTTTACAATGGTGTGTTAGTTTCTATTTTACAACAAAATGAATCAGTTATATATATATATACATATGTTCCCATATCTCTTCCCTCCTGCATCTCCCTCCCTCCCACCCTCGCTATCCCACCCCTCCAGGCGGTCACAAAGCACCGAGCTGATCTCCCTGTGCTATGCCGCTTTTTCCCACTAGCTATCTACCTTACGTTTGGTAGTGTATATATGTCCATGCCTCTCTCTCGCTTTGTCACAGCTTACCTTTCCCCCTCCCCATATCCTCAAGTCCATTCTTTAGTAGGTCTGTGTCTTTATTCCTGTTTTACCCCTAGGTTCTTCATGACGCTTTTTTGCTTAAATTCCATATATATGTGTTAGCATACGATATTTGTCTCTCTCTTTCTGACATACTTCACTCTGTATGACAGACTCTAGGTCTGTCCACCTCATTACAAACAGCTCAATTTCGTTTCTTTATATGGCTGAGTAATATTCCATTGTATATATGTGTCACATCTTCTTTATCCATTCATCCGATGATGGACACTTAGGTTGTTTCCATCTCTGGGCTATTGTAAATAGAGCTGCAATGAACATTTTGGTACATGACTCTTTTCGAATTCTGGTTTTCTCAGGGTATATGCCCAGTAGTGGGATTGCTGGGTCATATGGTAGTTCTATTTGTAGTTTTTTAAGGAACTTCCACACTGTTTTCCACAGTGGCTGTATCAATTTACATTCTCACCAACAGTGCAAGAGTGTTCCCTTTTCTCCACACCCTCTCCAGCATTTATTGTTTCTAGATTTTTTGATGATGGCCATTCTGACTGGTGTGAGATGATATTTCATTGTAGTTTTCATTTGCATTTCTCTAATGGTTAGTGATGTTGAGCATTCTTTCATGTGTTTGTTGGCAGTCTGTATATCTTCTTTGGAGAAATGTCTATTTAGGTCTTCTGCCCATTTTTGGATTGGGTTGTTTGTGTTTCTGTTATTAAGCTGCATGACCTGCTTATAAATTTTGGAAATTAATCCTTTGTCAGTTGCTTCATTTGCAAACATTTTCTCCCATTATGAGGGTTGTCTTTTCGTCTTCTTTATGGTTTCCTTTGCTGTGCAAAAGGTTTGAAGTTTCATTAGGTCCCATTTGTTTATTTTTGTTTGTATTTCCATTTCTCTAGGAGGTGGGTCAAAAAGAATCCTTCTGTGATTTATATCATAGAGTGTCCTGCCTATGTTTTCCTCTAAGAGTTTGATAGGTTCTGACCTTGTATTTAGGTCTTTAATCCATTTTGAGCTTATTTTTGTGTATGGTGTTAGGGAGTGATCTAATCTCATACTTTTACATGTACCTGTCCAGTTTTCCCAGCAACACTTATTGAAGAGGCTGTCCTTTCTCCACTGTACATTCCTGCCTCCTTTATCAAAGATAAGTTGACCATATGTGTGTGGGTTTATCTCTGGTCTTTCTATCCTGTTCCATTGATCTATCTTTCTGTTTTTGTGCCAATACCATACTGTCTTGTTTACTGTAGCTTTGTAGTATTTTCTGAACTCAAGGAGCCAGATTCCTCCAGCTCCGTTTTTCGTTCTCAAGATTGCTTTGGCTATTCGGGGTCTTTTGTGTTTCCATACAAATTGTGAAAATTTTTGTTCTAGTTCTGTGAAAAATGCCAATGGTAGTTTGATAGGGATTGCATTGAATCTGTAGATTGCTTTCGGTAGTAGAGTCATTTTCACATTGTTGATTCTTCGAATCCAAGAACATGGTATATCTCTCCATCTATTTGTATCATCTTTAATTTGTTTCATCAGTGTCTTATAATTTTCTGCATACAGATCTTTTGTCTCCTTAGGTAGGTTTATTCCTAGATATTTTATTCTTTTTGTTGCAGTGGTAAATGGGAGTGTTTTCTTGATTTCACTTTCAGATTTTTCCTCATTAGTGTATAGGAATGCCAGAGGTTTCTGTGCATTAATTTTGTATACTGGTACTTTACCAAATTCATTGATTAGCCTAGTAGTTTTCTGGTAGCATCTTTAGGATTCTCTATGTATAGTATCATGTCATCTGCAAATAGTGACAGCTTTACTTCTTTTCCGATTTGGATTCCTTTTATTTCCTTTTCTTCTCTGATTGCTGTGGCTAAAACTTCCAAAACTATGTTGAATAATAGTGGTGAGAGTGGCAACCTTGTCTTGTTCCTGATCTTAGTGGAAATGCTTTCAGTTTTTCACCATTGAGGACGATGTTGGCTGTGGGTTTGTCATATATGGCCTTTATTATATTGAGGAAAGTTCCCACTATGCCTATTTTCTGCAGGGTTTTTATCAGAAATTGGTGTTGAATTTTGTCAAAAGGTTTCTCTGCCTCTATTGAGATGATCATAAGGTTTTTCTCCTTCAATTTGTTAATATGCTGTATCACGTTGATTGATTTGTGTATATTGAAGGATCCTTGCATTCCTGGAATAAATCACATTTGATCATGGTGTATGATACATTTAATGTGCTGTTGGATTCTGTTTGCTAGTATTTTGTTGAGGAGTTTTACATCTGTTTTCATCAGTGATATTGGCCTGTAGTTTTCTTTCTTTGTGACATCCTAGTCTGGTTTTGGTATCAGGGTGATAGTGGCCTCATAGAATGAGTTTGGGTGTATTCCTCCCTCTGCTATATTTTGGAAGAGTTTGAGAAGGATAGGTGCTAGCTCTTCTCTAAATGTTTGATAGAATTCGCCTGTGAAGCCATCTGGTCCTGGGCTTTTGTTTGTTGGAATATTTTTAATCACAGTTTCAATTTCAGGGCTTGTGATTGGTCTGTTCATATTTTCTATTTCTTCCTGATTCAATATCGGCAGATTGTGCATTTCTAAGAATTTTTCCATTTCTTCCAGGTTGTCCATTTTATTGGCATAGCGTTGCTTGTAGTAATCTCTCATGATCTTTTGTATTTCTGCAGTGTCAGTTGTTACTTCTCCTTTTTCATTTCTAGTTCTATTGATTTGACTGTTCTCCCTTTTTTTCTTGATGAGTCTGGCTAATGGTTCATCAATTTTGTTTATCTTGTCAAAGAACCAGGTTTTAGTTTTATTGATCTTTGCTATTGTTTCCTTCCTTTCCTTTTTATTTATTTCTGATCTGATTTTTATGTTTTTCCTTCTGCTAACTTTGGGGTTTTTTTGTTCTTCTTTCTCTAATTGCTTTAGGTGCAATGTTAGGTTGTTTATTTGAGATGTTTCTTGTTTCTTGAGGTAGGATTGTATTGCTATAAAGTTCCCTCTTAGACCTGCTTTTGCTGCATCTCAGTGATTTTGAGTCATCATGTTTTCATTGTCATTTGTTTCTAAGTATTTTTGATTTTCTCTTTGACTTCTTCAATGACCTCTTGGTTATTTAGTAGTGTATTGTTTAGCCTTCATTTTTTTGTTTGTTTTTTTTACTGATTTTTTTCTTATAATTGATATCTATTCTCAGAGAGTTGTGGTAGGAAAAGATACTTGATACGATTTCAATATTCTTAAATTTACCAAGGCTTGAGCTGTGAACCAAAATATGATTGATCCTGGAGAATATTCCATGAGCACTTGAGAAGAAAGGGTATTCTGTTGTTTTTGGATGGAATGTCCTATAAGTATTAATTAAGTCCATCTTAAGGTATTATTTAAAGCTTATGTTTCTTTGTTTATTTTAATTTTGGATGATCTGTCAATTAGTGAAATTGAGGTGTTAAAGTGCCCTACTATGATTGTGTTACTGTCGATATCCTCTTTTATGGCTGTTAGCATTTGCCTTACGTATTGAGGTGTTCCTTTTTTGGGTGCATAAATATTTACAATTGTTATATCTTCTTCTTGGATTGATCCCTTGATCATTATGTAGTGTGCTTTTTGTGTCTTGTAATCATCTTTATTTTAAAGTCTATTTTGTCTAATATGAGAATTGCTACTTGAGGTTTCTTTTGATTTCTGTTTGCATTGAATATCTTTTTCCATACCCTCACTTTCAGTCTGTATGTGTCCGTAGGTCTGAAGTTGGTGTCTTGTAGATAGCATATATGTGGGTCTTGTTTTTGTATCCATTCAGCCAGTCTATATCTTTTGGCTGGATCATTTAATCCATTTACATTTAATGTAGTTATCAATATGTATGTTCCTATTACCATTTTCTTACTTCTTTTTGTTTTGTATTGTAGGCCTTTTCCTTTTCTTGTGTTTCCTACCTAGAGTAGTTCTTTTAGCATTTTTTGGAAAGCTGGTTTGGTGGTCCTGAATTCTCTCAGCTTTTGCTTGTCTGTAAAGGTTTTTGTTTTTTTTTTTTTTGTGGTACATGTGTCTCTCCTGTTGCGGTGCACAGGCTCCGGACGCTCAGGCCCAGCAGCCATGGCTCATGGGCCCAGCCGCTCCACAGCACGTGAGATCCTCCCGGACCGGGGCACGAACCTGTGTCCCCTGCATCGGCAGGCAGACTCTCAACCACTGCGCCACCAGGGAAACCCTGTAAAAGTTTTAATTTCTCCATGAAATCTGAATGAGATCCTTGCTGGGTAGAGTAATCTTGGTTGCAGGTTTTTCTCCTTCATCACTTTAAATATGTCCTGCCACTCCCTTCTGGCTTGCAGAGTTTCTGCTGAAAGATCAGCTGTTAACCTTATGGGGATTCCCCTGTATGTTATTTGTTGCTTTTCCCTTGCTGCTTTTAATATTTTTTCATTGTATTTAACGTTTTTTTAACTTTAATTTAATTTTTGGCTGTGTTGAGTCTTCATTGCTGTGTGTGGGCTTC
The DNA here is from genome assembly GCF_039906515.1 of Pseudorca crassidens. Lineage (NCBI taxonomy): Eukaryota > Metazoa > Chordata > Mammalia > Artiodactyla > Delphinidae > Pseudorca > Pseudorca crassidens. The sequence goes on along the minus strand of NC_090317.1, from coordinate 78,255,891 downwards.
CTCTAGTTGCGGCTAGCAGGGGCTCCACTTCGTTGCAGTGTACAGGCTTCTCAACACGGTGGCTTCTCTTTTTGCAGAATATGGGCTCTAAGCGCATGGGCTTCCATAGTTGTGGTGCACAGACTCTGTAGTCATGGCTCGTGCACTCTAGAGTGCAGATTCAGTCTTAGATGCTCCATGGCATGTGTGGTGTTCCCAGACCAGGGCTCGAACCTGTGTCCCTGCATTGGCAGGCAGATTCTTAACCACTGGGATACCAGGGAAGTCCTGTATTTAACTTTTGATACTTTCATTAATATGTGTCTTCGTGTGTTTCTCCTTGGATTTTTCCTGTATGGGGCTCTCTGTGCTTCCTGGACTTGATTGACTATTTCCTTTCCCATGTTAGAGAAATTTTCAACTCTATCCTCTTCAAGTATTTTCTCAATTCCTTTCTTTTGCTCTTCTTCTTCTGGTACCCCTATAATTCGAATGTTGGTGCTTTTAATGTTTTCCCAGCAGTCTCTGAGACTGTCCTCAGTTGTTTTCTTTCCTTTTTCTTTTTTCTGCTCTCGGTAGTTATTTGAATTGTAATTTTTAAATATTTTTTTACAGCAAGTTCTTATTAGTTATCCATTTTATACATATTAATGTATATAAGTCAATCCCTATCTCCCAATTCATCACACTACCACTGCACGCCCCGACCGCTTTCCCCTCTTGGTGTCCGTATGTTTGTTCTCTACAACTGTGTCTCAATTTTTGCCCTGCAAAGCGGTTCATCTGTACCATTTTTCTAGGTTCCACATATATTCATTTATATACGATATTTGTTTTCCTCTTTCTGACTTACTTCATTCTGTATGACAGTCTCTAGATTCATCCACATCCATGACTTGTTTGCTGTAAATAATGCTGCAATGAACATGGGGGTGCATGTATTTTTAAAAATAGTGTTTTTCTTTACTTTGGATAAATACCCAGAAATGGTGGTGCTGCAGCATATGGCAATTCTATTTTTAATTTTTTGTAACCTTCATACTCTTCTCCATAATGTCTGTACTAATTTACATTTTCACTAAGAGATTACAAGAGTTCCCTTTTATCCAAATCTTTGACAACACTTGTTATCTTTTTCTTAATAAATAATAGTCATCCTTATATTTCCATTAATTTGGGTCTCCTTCAATTTCTTTCTTTTCATTTTTTGAATTTTTAAATTTATTTTTCATATAGCACAGTCTTTTATTTTTACATCTTTATTTGAGTATAATTGCTTAACAATGGTGTGTTAGTTTCTGCTTTATAACAAAGTGAATCTGTTATACATATGTTCCCATATCTCTTCCCTCTTGCATCTCCCTCCCTCCCACCCTCCCTATCCCACCCATCTATGTGGTCACAAAGCACTGAGCTGATCTCCCTGTGTTATGCAGATGCTTCCCATTAGCTATCTGTTTTACATTTGGTAGTGTATATATGTCCATGCCACTCTCTCCCTTTGTCACAGCTTACCCTTCCCCTTCCCCATATCCTCAAGTCCATGCTCTGGTCTGTGTCTTTACTCCCGTCTTACCCCTAAGTACTTCATGACCATTTTTTTCCTTAGATTCCATACATATGTGTTAGCATACAGTATTTTTCTTTCTCTTTCTGACTTACTTCACTCTGTATGACAGACTCTAGGTCCATCCACCTCACTACAAATAACTCAATTTCATTTCTTTTTATGGATGAGTAATATTCCATTGTATATATGTACCACATCTTCTTTATCCATTCATCCGATGATGGACACTTAGGTTGCTTCCATTTCCTGGCTATTGTAAGTAGAGCTGCAATGAACATTTTGGTACATGACTGTTTTTGAATTATGGTTTTCTCAGGGTATATGCCCAGTAGTGGGATTGCTGGGTCATATGGTAGTTCTATTTGTAGTGTTATAAGGAACCTCCATACTGCTCTCCATAATGGCTGTATCAATTTACATTCCCACCAACAGTGCAAGAGTGTTCCCTTTTCTCCACACCCTCTCCAGCATTTATTGTTTGTAGATTTTTTGATGACGGCCATTCTGAGTGGTGTGAGGTGATCCTTACTGTAGTTTTGATTTGCATTTCTCTAGATGTTGAGCATCCTTTCATGTGTTTACTGGCAATCTGTAAATCTTCTTTGGAGAAATGTCTATTTAGGTCTTCTGCACGTTTTTGGATTGGGTTATTTGTGTTTTTGGTATTGAGCTGCATGAGCTGCGTGTAAATTTTGGTGATTAATCCTTTGTCAGTTGCTTAATTTCCAAATATTTTCTCCCATTCTGAGGGTTCTCTTTTTGTCTTATTTATGGTTTCCTTTGCTGTGCAAAAGCTTTTAAGTTTCATTAGGCCCCATTTGTTTATTTTTGTTTTTATTTTCATTTCTCTAGGAGGTGGGTCTAAAAGGAACTTGCTCTTATTTATGTCATGGAGTGCTTGTTTTCCTCTAAGAGTTTTACAGTGTCTGGCCTTACCATTAGGTCTTTAATCTATTTTGAGTTTTTTTTTGTGTGTGTGTACGGTGTTAGGGAGTATTCTAATTTCATTCTTTTACATGTAGGTGTGCAGTTTTCCAAGCACAACTCATTGAAGAGGCTCTCTTTTCTCTATTGTATGTTCTTACCTCCTTTATCAAAAATAAGGTGAACATATTGTGTGGATTTATCTCTGGTCTTTCTATCCTGTTCCATTGATATATATTTCTGTTTTTGTGCCAGTACCATACTGTCTTGATTACTGTAGCTTTGCAATATAGTCTGAAGTCTGGGAACTTGATTTCTCCAGCTCCATTTTTCTTTCTCAAGATTGCATTGGTTAGTTGGGGTTTTTTGTGTTTCCATAGAATTTGTGAATTTTTTTGTTCTAGTTCTGTGAAAAATGCCAGTGGTAGTTTGATAGGGATTGCATTGAATTTGTGGATTGCTTTCGGTAGTATAGTCATTTTCACAATGTTGATTCTCCCAATTCAAGAATATGGTATATCCCTCCATCTGTTTGTAACATCTTTCATTACTTTCATCAGTGTCTTAGAGTTTTATGCATACAGGTCTTTTCTCTCCTTAGGTAGGTTTATTCCTATATATTTTATTCTTTTTCTTGCAATGGTAAATGAGAGAGTTTCCTTAATTTCTCTTTCAGATTCTTCATCATTAGTGTATAGGAATGTAAGATTTCTGTGCATTAATTTTGTGTCCTGCTACTTTACCAAATTCATTGATGAGCTCTCTTAGTTTTCTGGTAGCATCTATAGGATTCTCTATGTATAGTATCATGTCCTCTGCAAACCGTGACAGCTTTACTTCTTCTTTTCTGATTTGGATTCCTTTTATTTCTTTTTCTTCTCTGATTTCTGTGGCTAAAACCTCCAAAACTATTTTGAATAACAGTGGTGAGAATGGGTAACCTTGTCTTCTTCCTGATGTTAGTGGAAATAGTTTCACTTTTTCACCATTGAGGACGATGTTGGCTGTGGGTTTGTCATATATGGCCTTTACTCTGTTGAGGAAAGTTCCCTGTATGCCTACTTTCTGGAGGGTTTTTATCATAAATGGGTGCTGAATTTTGTCAAAACCTTTCTCTTCATCTACTGAGATGATCATAAGGTTTTTCTCATTCAATTTTTTAATATGGTGTATCACATTGATTGATTTGCTTATATTGAACAATCCTCTCATTGCTGGGAGAAACCTCACTTGATCATGGTGTATGATCCTTTTAATGTGTTGTTGGATTCTGTTTGCTAGTATTTTGTTGAGGATTTTTGTATCTATGTTCATCAGAGATATTGGCCTGTAGTTTTCTTCCTTTGTGACGTCCTTGTCTGGTTTTGGTATCAGGATGATGGTGGCCTCGTAGAATGAGTTTGGGAGTGTTCCTCTCTCTGCTATACTTTGGACGAGTTTGAGAAGTATAGGTGTTAGCTCTAAATGTTTGATAGAATTTGCCTGTAAAGCCATCTGGTCCTGGGCTTTTGATTCTTGAAAGACTTATAAGCACAGTTTCAATTTCAGTGCTTGTGATTTTTCTGTTCATATTTCTTCCTGGTTCAGTCTCGGAAGGTTGTGCATTTCTAAGAATTTGCCCATTTCTTCCAGGTTGTCCCTTTTATTGGCATAGAGTTTCTTGTAGCAATCTCTCATGATCCTTTGTATTTCTGCAGTGTCAGTTATTACTTCTCATTTTTCATTTCTAATTCTATTAATTTCAGTCTTCTCCCTTTTTTTCTTGATGAGTCTCGCTAATGGTTTATCAATTATGTTTATCTTCTCAAAGAACCAGTTTTTGGTTTTATTGATCTTTGCTATTGTTTTCTTCATTTATTTTCCTTTTATTTCTGATCTGATATTTATGATTTATTTCCTTCTGCTAACTTTTGGGTTTTTTTTCTTTAATTGCTTTATGTGTAAGGTTAGGTAGTTTATTTGAGATTTTTCTTGTTTTTAAGGTAGGAATGTATTCCTATAAACTTCCCTCTTAGAACTGCTTTTGCTGCATCCCATAAGTTTTGGGTTGTCGTGTTTTCATTGTCATTTGTTCCTAGGTATTTTTTAATTTCTTCTTTGATTTCTTCAGTGACATGTTAGTTATTAAGTGGTGAATTGTTTAGCCTCCATGTGTTTGTAGTTTTTACAAATTTTTCCTGTAATTGATATCTAGTCTCATAGCATTGTTTTCGCAAAAGATGCTTGATATGATTTCCATTTTCCTAACTTTACCAAGGTTTGATTTGTGACCCAAGATATGATCTATACTGTGCAATGTTCCATGAGCACTTGGGAAGAATGTGTATTCTGGTTTTTTTTGGATGGAATCTCCTATAAATATCAATTAAGTCCACCTTGTTTAATGTATCATTTAAAGCTTGTGTTTCCTTATTTATTTTCATTTTGGATGATCTGTCTATTAGTGAAAGTGGGGTGTTAAAGTCCCCTACTATGATTGTTTTACTGTCCATTTCCCATTTTATGGCTGTAAATATTTGCCTTATATATTGAGGTTCTCCTATGTTTGGTGCATATATATTTAAAATTGTTATATCTTCTTAGATTGATGCCTTGATCATTATGTAGTGTCCTTCTTTGTCTCTTTAAATAGGCTTTGTTTTAAAGTCTATTTTCATTGATATGACAATTGCTACTCCAGCTTTCTTTTGATTTCCATTTGCATGGAATTTCTTTTTCCATCCCCTCACTTTCAGTCTGTATGTTTCCCTAGGTCTGAAGTGGGTCTGTTGTAAGCAGCATATATATCAGTACGGTTGTTGTATCCATTCAGCCAGTCTTTGCCTTCTGGTTGGAGCATTTAATCCCTTTACATTTAAGGTTATTATCGATATGTATGTTCCTAGTACCATTTTCTTCATTGTTTTGGGTTTGTTACTGTAGGTCTCTTCCTTCTCTTGTGTTTCCTGCCTAGAGAAGTGCCTTTAGCGTTTGTTATAGAGCTGGTTTGGTGGTGCTGAATTCTCTTAGCTTTTGCTTCTCTGTAAAGCTTTTCATTTCTCTGTCAAATCTGAATGAGATCCTTGCCGGGTAGAGTAATCTGTGTTGTAGGTTTTTCTCCTTCATTACTTTAAATATGTCCTCCCCCGCCTTTCTAGCTTGTAGAGTGTCTGCTGAAAGTTCAGCTGTTAACTTTATGGGGATTCCCTTGTGTGTTGTTTGTTGTTTTCCCTTGCTGCTTTTAATATTTTTTCCTTGTATTTAAATTTTGTTAGTTTGATTAATATGTGTCTCAGCATGTTTCTCCTTGGATTTATCCTGTATAGGACTCTCTGTGCTTCCTGAACTTGATTAATTATTTCCTTTCCTATATTAGGGAAGTCTTCAACTGTAATCTCTTCAAATATTTTCTCAGTCCCTTTCTTTTCCTCTTCTTCTTCTGGGACCCCTATAATTCGAATGTTGGTGCGTTTACTCTTGTCCCAGAGGTCTCTGAGACTTTCCTCAATTCTTTTTATTCTTTTTTCTTTATTCTGCTCTGCAGTAGTTATTTCCACTATTTTATCTTCCAGGTCTCTTATCCATTATTCTGCCTCAGTTATTCTGCTATTGATTCCTCTGGATAATTTTTAATTTCATTTATTGTGTTGTTCATCACTGTTTGTTTCCTCTTTAGTTCTTCAAGGTCCCTGTTAAATCTTTCTTGTATTTTCTCCATTGTATTTCCAAGATTTTTTATCAAGTTTACTATCTTTATTTTGAAATCTTTTTCAGGTAGACTGCCCATTTCCTCTTCATTTGTTAGGTTTGGTGGGTTTTTGCCTTCCTCCTTCATTTGCTGTGTGTTTCTCTGTCTTCTCATTTTGCTTAACTTACTGTGTTTGGGGTCTCCTTTTTGCAGGCTGCAGGTTCATAGTTTCCATGTTTTTGGTGACTGTCCCCAGTGGCTAAGGTTGGTTCAGTTGGTTTTGTAGGCTTTCTGGTGTAGGAGAGTAGTGCCTGTGTTCTGGTGGATGAGGCTGGATCCTGTCTTTCTGGTGCGCACGTCCACATCTGGTGGTGTGTTTTGGAGTGTCTGTAGCCTTATTGTGATTTTAGGCAGCCTATATCCTAATGGATTGGGCTGTGTTCCTGTCTCATTAGTTGTTTGGCATAGGGTGTCCAGCACTGTAGCTTGCTGGTCATTGAGCGGAGCTGGGTCTTGGCCTTGAGATGGAGATTGCTGGGAGATTTTCACTGCTTGATATTATGTGGAGCTGGGAAGTCTGTTGTGGACCAGTATCCTGTACTTGGCTCTCCCACTTCAGAGGCACAGCTCTGACACCTGGCTGGAGAACAAAGAGCCTGTCATCCACATGGCTCACAATAAAAGTGAGAAAAGAAAGAAAGAATGAAAAAAGAACATAATCTAAAATAAAATAAAGTTATTAAGATAAAAATAATTATTAAAAAATTTTTTAACTAATAAAGAATGGAAGAAAGAGAGAGATAAGAGAGCAAGCAAACCAAAAAAAAAAAATCCACCTATGATAACAAGTGTTGAAAACTATAACAAAAAAGGAAAAAAAGGATAGACGGAACCCTAGGACAAATATTAAAAGCAGGGGAGGAGCTTCAAGATGGCGGAAGAATAAGATGCGGGTATCACCTTCTTCACCACAAATGCACCAGAAATACATCTACATTTGGAACAACTCCTACAGAACACCTATTGAATGCTAGCAGAAAAGCTCAGACCTCACAAAAGGCAAGAAACTCCCCTCGTACCTGGGTAGGGTATAAAAAAAGAAAAAACAGAGACAAAGAATATAGACGGGACCTGCACCAGTGGGAGGGAGCTGTGAAGGAGGAAAGGTTTCCAAACAATAGGAAGCCACTTCACGGGCAGAGACTGCGGGTGGCAGAGCGGGGGAGCTTCAGAGCCACTGAGGAGAGCGCAGCAACAGGGGTGTGGAGGGAAAAGTGGAGAGAGTCCTGTGCAGAGGTTCAGTGAGGACCATCACTCACCAGCCTGAGAAGCTTCTCTGCTCACCTGCTTGGATGGTTGGGGGCTGGGAGCTGATGCTCTGTCTTCAATCTGATCACAGTGAGAGGACTGGGGTTGGCTGCGTGAACACAGCCTGAAGGGGGCTAGTATGCCACAGCTAGCTGGGAGGCTGTCTGGGAAAAAGTCTAGAGCAGCCGAAGAGACAAGAGATACTTTCTTGCCTCTTTGTTTCTTGGTGCACGAGGAGAGGGGATTAAGAGTGCCACTTAAACGAGCGGCAGAGATGGGTGTGAGCCGCAACTATCAGAGTGGACCACAGAGAGGAGCATGAGACACTAAGGCTGCTGCTGCAGCCACCACGAAACCAGTGTGCAAGCACAGGTCACTATCCACACCTCTCCACCTGGGAGCCTGTGCAGCCTGCCACTGTCAGGGTCCCGTGATCCAGGGACAACTTCCCCGGGAGAACACATGGCGTGCCTCAGGCTGGTGCAACAGGATTGGCCTCTGCCACTGCAGGCTCGACCCACACTCCATACCCTCCCTACCCCCGGCCTGAGTGAGCCAGAGCCCCCAAATCAGCTGCTCCTTTAACCCTGTCCTCTGTGAGTGAAGAACAGATGCCCTCAGGTGACCTACATGCCAAGGCAGGTCCAAATCCACAGCTGAAATCCGGTAGCTGTGTGAACAAAGAAGAGAAAGGGAAACTTCTCCCAACAGCCTCAGGAGCAGCAGATTAAATCTCCATAATCAACTTGATGTACCCTGCATCTGTGGAATACCTGAATAGACAAGGAATCTTCCCAAATTGAGGAGGTGGACTTTGGGAGCAAGGATATATACATATTTTCCACTTTTCCTCTTTTTGTGAGTCTGTATGTGTATGCTTCTGTGTGTGATTTTGTCTGTATAGCTTTCCTTTTACCATTAGCCCTAGGGTTCATCCCATCCATTTGTATTTTATTTATTTTTTTATTACTTAATAATTTATTTTCATAAAATTATTTTTTATTTCAATAACGTTTTATTTTATTTTATTTTACTTTATATTATTTTATTTTATCTTCTTCTTTCTTACTTTGTTTCTTTTTTTCCTCCCTTTTATTCTGAGCCGTGTGCAGGACAGGCTTTTGGTGCTCTAGCAAGGCGTCCAGGCTGTGCCACTGAGGCGGGAGAGCCAAGTTCAGGACACTGCTCCATAAGAGACTTCCCAGCTCCACGTAGTACCAAATGGCAAAAATCTCCCAGCGATCTCCATCTCATGGCCAAGATACAGCTCCACTCAATGACCAGCAAGCTACAGTGCAGGACACCCTATGCCAAACAACTAGCAAGACAGGAACACAGCCCAATCCATTAGCACAGAGGCTACCAAAAATCATAATAAGGCCACAGACACGCCAAAACACACTGCAAGACCTGGACCTGCCCACCAGAAACACAAGATCCAGCCTCATCCACCAGAACACAGGCACTAGTTCCCTCCACCAGGAGGCCTACAAAAACCACTGAACCAACCTTAGCCACTGGGGACAGTCAACAAAAACACAGGAACTACAAATCTGCAGCCTGTGAAAAGGAGACCCCAAACACAGTAAGTTAAGCAAAATGAAAAGACAGAGAAACACACAGCAGATGAAGGAGCAAGGTAAAAAACCACTACACCTAACAAATGAAGATGAAATAGGCAGTCTACCTGAAAAAGAATTCAGAACAATGATAGTAAAGATGATCCAAAATCTTGGAAATACAATGGAGAAAATACAAGAACCGTTTAACAAGGACCAAGAAGAACTAAAGAGCAAACAAACAGAGATGAACAACACAATAAATTAAATTAAAAATACTCTAGAAGGGATCAATAGCAGAAAAATTGAGGCAGAAGAATGGATAAGTGACCTGGAAGATAAAATAGTGGAAATAACAACTGCAGAACAGAATAAAGAAGAAAGAAAGAAAAGATTTGAGGACAGTCTCAGAAACCTCTGGGACAACATTAAACGCACTAACATTCAAATTATAGGTGTCCCAGAAGAAGAAGAGAAAAAGAAAGGGACTGAGAAATTATTTGAAGAGATTACAGTTGAAAACTTCCCTAATACAGGATAGGAAATAGTTAATCAAGTCCAGGAAGCACAGAGAGTCCCATACAAGATAAATCCAAGGAGAAACACACCAGGACACATATTAATCAAACTACCAAAAATTAAATACAAAGAACAAATACTAAGAGCAGCAAGGGAAAAACAATAAGTAACACATAAGGGAATCTGCATAAGCTTAACAGCTGATCTTTCTGCAGAAACTCTGCAAACCAGAAGAGAGTGGCTGGACATATTAAAGTGATGAAAAAGAAAAACCTACAACTACGATTACTCTACCCAGCAAGGATCTCATTCAAATTTGATGGAGAAGTGAAAAGCTTTACAGAGAAGCAAAAGCTAAGGGAATTCAGCACCACCAAACCAGCTCTGCAACAAACGCTAAAGGAACGTCTCTAGGCAGGAAACACAAGAGAAGGAAAAGACTGACAATAACAAACCCAAAACAATTAAGAAAATGGTAATAGGAACATACATGTCGATAATTACCTTAAAGGTAAATGGATTAAAAGTTCCAACCAAAAGACATAGACTGGCTGAATGGATACAAAAACAAGCCCCATATATATGCTATCTACAAGAGACTGACTTCAGACCTAGGGACACATACAGACTGAAAGTGAGGGGATGGATAAAGATATTCCATGCAAATGGAAATCAAAAGAAAGCTGGAGTAGCAATTGTCATATCAGACAAAATAGACTTTAAACCAAAGACTATTTCAAGAAACAAAGAAGGACACTGCATAATTATCAAAGGATTAATCCAAGAAGAAGATATAAAAATTGTAAATATTTATGCACCCAACATAGGAGCACCTCAATACATAAGGCAAATACTAAGAGCCATAAAAGGAAAACTCGACAGTAACACAATCATAGTAGGGGATTTTAACACCCCAATTTCACCAATGGAAAGATCATCCAAAATGAAAATAAGTAAGGAAGCACAAGCTTCAAATGATACATTAAACAAGATGTACTTAATTGATATTTATAGGAGATTCCATCCAGAAACAATAGAATACACATTCTTCTCAATTGCTCTTGGAATATTCTCCAGGATAGATCATATCTTGGATCACAAATCAAACCTTGGTAAATTTAAGAAAATTAAAATCATATCAAGTATCTTTTCCGACCACAGCACTATGAGACTAGGTATCAATTATAGTAAAAAATCTGTAAGAAATAGAAACACATGGAGGCTAAACAACACAGTACTTAATAACCAAGGAATCACTGAATAAATCAAAGAGTAAATCAGAAAATACCTAGAAACAAATGACAATGAAAGAACGACAACCCAAAAACTATGGGATGCAGCAAAAGCAGTTCTGAGAGGGAAGTTTATAGCTATACAAGCCTACCTTAAGAAACAAGAAACATCTCAAATAAACAAGCTAATCTTACACATAAAGCAATTAGACAAAGAGGAACAACAACAAAAAACAACCCAAAGTTAGCAGAAGGAAAGAAATCATAAAGATCAGATGAGAAGTAAATGAAAAAGAAATGAAGGAAATGTTAGCAAAGGTCAATGTAACTAAAAACTAGTTCTTTAGGTAGATAAACAAAATTGATAAACCATTAGCCAGACTTATCAAGAAAAAAAGGGAGAAGACTCAATAGAATGAGAAATGAAAAATGAGAAGTAACAACTGACACTGCAGAAATGCAAAGGATCTTGAGAGATTACTACAAGCAACTATATGCCAGTAAAATGTACAACCTGGAAGAAATGGACAAATTCTTAGAAATGCACAGCCTTCTGAGAGTGAAGCAGGATGAAACAGAAAATATGAACTGACCAATCACAAGCACTGAAATTGAAACTGTGATTAAAAATCTTCCAACAAACAAAAGACGAGGAACAGATGGCTTCCCAGGCGAATTCTATCAAACAATTAGAGAAGAGCTAACACCTATCCTTCTCAAACTTTTCCAAAATATAGCAGAGGGAGGAACACACCCAAATTCATTCTAGGAGGCCACCATCACTCTGATACCAAAACCAGACAAAGGTGTCACAAAGAAAGAAAACTACAGGCCAATATCACTGATGAACATAGATGCAAAAATCCTCAACAAAATACTAGCAAACAGAATCCAACAACACATTAAAAGGATCATACACTATGATCAAGTGGGGTTTATCCCAGGAATGCAAGGATTGTTCAATATATGCACATCAATCAACGTGATACAGCATATTAACAAATTGAAGGAGAAAAACCATATGATCATCTCAATAGATGCAGAGAAAGCTTTTGACAAAATTTAATATCCATTTGTGATAAAAATGCTTCAGAAAGAAGGCATAGAGGGAATTTTCCTCAACATAATAAAGGCCATATATGACAAGCCCACAGCCAACATTGTCCTCAATGGTGAAAAACTGAAACCATTTCCACTAAGATCAGGAAGAAGACAAGGTTGCCCACTCTCACCACTATTATTCAACATAATTTTGGAAGTTTTAGCAACAGAAATCAGGGAAGAAAAAGAAATAAAATGAATCCAAAACAGAAAAGAAGAAGTAAAGCTGTCACTGTTTGCAGATGACATGATACTATACATAGAAAATCCTAAAGATGATACCAGAAAACTACTAGAGCTAATCAATGAATTTGGTAAAGTAGCAGGATACAAAATTAATACACAGAAATCTCTGGCATTCCTATTCACTAATGATGAAAAATCTGAAAGTGAAATCAAGAAAACACTCCCATTTACCATTGCAACAAAAAGAATAAAATATCTAGGAATAAACCTACCTAAGGAGACAAAAGACCTGTATGCAGAAAATTATAAGACTGATGAAAAAAATTATAAGACTGATGAAAAAAATACCATGTTCTTGGATTGGAAGAATCAATGTTGTGAAAATGAATCCACTACTCAAAGCAATGTACAGATTCAATGCAATCCCCATCAAACTACCACTGGCGTTTTTCACAGAACTAGAACAAAAAATTTCACAATTTGTATGGAAACACAAAATACCCCAAGTAGCCAAAGCAATCTTGAGAAAGAAAAATGGAGCTGGAGGAATCAAGTTTCCAGACTTCAGACTCTATTTCAAAGCTACAGTAATCAAGACAGTGTGGTACTGGCACAAAAACAGAAATATAGATCAATGGAATGGGATAGAAAGCCCAGAGATAAACCCACACACATATGGTCACCTTATCTTTGATAAAGGAGGCAAGAATATACAGTGGAGAAAAGACAGCCTCTTCAAAAATTGGTGCTGGGCAAACTGGACAGCTACATGTAAAAGAATGAAATTAGAACACTCCCTAACACCATACACAAAAATAAACTCAAAATGGATTAAAGACCTCAATGTAAGGCCAGACACCATCAAACTCTTAGAGGAAAACACAGGCAGAACACTCTATGACATAAATCACAGCGAGATTCTGTTTGACCCTCCTGCTAGAGAAATGGAAATAAAAAGGAAAATAAACAAATGGGACCTAATGAAACTTAAAAGCTTTTGCACAGCAAAGGAAACCATAAATAAGACAAAAAGACAACCCTCAGAATGGGAGCCAATATTTGTAAATGAAGCAACTGACAAAGGATTAATCTCCATAACATACAAGCAACACATGCAGGTAAATATCAAAAACAGAAACAACCCAATCCAATAATGGTCAGAAGATGTAAATAAACATTTCTCCAAAGAAGATATACAGATTGCCAACAAACACAGTAAAGAATGCTCAACATCATTAATCATTAGAGAAATGCAAATCAAAACTACAATGAGATATCATCTCACACCATTCAGAATGGCCATCATCAAAACAATCTACAAATAATAAATGCTGGAGAGGGTGTGGAGAAAAGGGAACCCTCTTGCACTGGTGGTTGGAATATAAATTGATACAACCACTATGGAGCACAATATGGAGATTACTTAAAAAACTAAAAGTAGAACTACCATAGGACCCAGAAATCCCACTACTGGGCATATACCCTGAGAAAACCATAATTCAAAAAGAGTCATGTACCACAATGTTCACTGCAGCTCTGTTTACAATAGGCAGGACTTTGAAGCAACCTAAGTGTCCACTGACAGATGAATGGATAAAGAAGTTGTGGCACATATATACAATGGAATAATACTCAGCCATAAAAAGGAAAGAAGCTGAGTTATTTGTAGTGAGGTGGATGGACCTAGAGACTGTCATACAGAGTGAAGTAAGTCAGAAAGAGAAAAAGAAATACCATATGCTAACATATTTATCGAATCTAAAAAAAATGATGAGAAGAACCTAGGGGCAAGACGGGAATAAAAATGCAGACCTAATAGAGAATGGACTTGAGGATATGGGGAGGGGGAAGGGTAAGCTGTGACAAAGTGATAGAGTGGCATGGACATATATACACTACCAAACGTAAAATAGATAGCTAGTGGGAAGCAGCCGCATAGCACAGGGAGATGAGCTCGGTGCTTTGTGACCACCTAGAGGGGTGCGATAGGTTGGGTGGGAGGGAAGGAGATGCAAGTGGGAAGAGATATGGCGACATATGTGTATGTATAACTGATTCACTTTGTTATAAAGCAGAGACTAACATACCATTGTAAAGTAATTATACTCCAACAAAGATGTTAAAAAATGTTAAAAGCAAAGCTATACAGACAAAATCACACACAGAAGCATACACATACACACTCACAAAATGAGAGAAAGGGAAAAAGATATATGTATCATTGTTTCCAAAGTCCACCTCCTCAATTTGTGTTGATTCGTTATCTATTCAGGTATTCCACAGACGGAAGGTACATCAAGTTGATTGTGGAGATTTAATCCGCTGCTTCCGAAGCTGCTGGGAGAAATTTCCCTTTCTCTTCTTTGTTCGCACAGCTCCTGGGGTTCAGCTTTGGATTTGGACCCGCCTGTGTGTGTAGGTCACCTGAGGGCATCTGTTCTTCTCTCAGACATTACGGCGTTAAAGGAGCAGCTGATTTGGGGGCTCTGGCTCACTCAGGCTGGGGGGAGGGAGGGGTACGGAGTACGGGGTGAGCCTGCGGCGGCAGAGGCCAGTGTGACATTGCACCAGCCTGAGGCGTGCCGTGCGTTCTCCCAGGGAAGTTGTCCCTGGATCATGGGACCCTGGTAGTGGAGGTCTGCACAGCCTCCCAGGAGGGGAGTTGTGTATAGTGACCTGTGCTTGCACACTGGTTTCGTGGTGGCTGCAGCAGCAGCCTTAGAGTCTCTTGCTCGTCCCTGGAGTCCGCGCTGATAGCCGCAGCTCGCGCCCTTCTCTGGAGCTACTTTAAGTGGTGCTCTTAATCCCGTCTCTTCGTGCACCAGGCAACAAAGCGGCAAGAAGAAGTCTCTTGCCTCTTAGGAAGATCCAGACTTTTTCCTGGACTCCCTCCCGGCTAGCTGTGGCACACTAGCCTCTTCAGTCTCTGTTCACGCCGCCAACCCCAGTCCTCTCCCTGCGATCTAAGCTCCGAAGCCTAAGCCACAGCTCCCAGCCCCCGCCCACCCTGGCAGGTGAGCAGACAAGCCTCTCGGGCTGGTAGTGCTGGTCCACTGATCCTCTGTGCGGGAATCTCTCCACTTTGCCCTCCGCACCCTGGTGGCTGCACTCTCCTCTGTGGCTCTGAAGCTTCCCCCTCCCGCCATCCACAGTCTCCGCCCGCGAAGGGGCTTCCTAGTGTGTGGAAACCTTTCCCCCTTCACAGCTCCCTCCCACTGGTGCAGGTCCTGTCCCTGTTCTTTTGTCTCTGTTTTTTCTTTTTTCTGTTGCCCTACCCAGGTACATGGGGAGTTTCTTGCCTTTTGGGAGGTCTGAGGTCTTCTGCCAGCGTTCAGCAGGTGTTCTGTAGGAGTAGTTCCACATGTAAATGTATTTCTGGTGTATTTGTGGGGAGGAAGGTGATCTTCACATCTTACTCTTCCGCCATCTTGAAGCTCCTCCCATTCCACAGGTGTTTGATCGTTGTGTTTTCATTGTCTTTTGTCTTTAGGTAATTTTTTGTTTCCTCGTTGATTTCTTCGGTGATCTCTTGGTTATTTAGTAGCGTATGGTTTAGCTTCCATGTTTTTATGTTTTTTATGTTTCTTTTCCATATAATTGATTTCTAGTCTCATAGTGTTGCAGTCAGAAAAAATGCTTGATATGCTTACAATTTTCTTAAATTTACCGAAGCTTGATTTTTTACCCAAGATGTGACGTATCCTGGAGAATGTTTCGTGTGCATTTGAGAAGAAAGTGTAATCTGCATTTTTTGGATTGTATGTCCTATAAATATCAATTAAATCTATCTGGTCTATTGTGTTATTTAAAGCTTGTGTTTACTTATTAATTTTCTGTCTGAATGATCTGTCCATTGGTGTAAGTGAGGTTTTAAAATCCCCCACTATTACTGTGTTACTGTCTATTTCGTCTTTTATACCTGTTAGCATTTGCCTTATGTATTGCGGTGCTCCTATGTTGGGTGCATATATATTTGTAATTGTTATATCTTCTTCTTGGTTTGATCCCTTGATCATTATGTAGTGTTTTTCCTTGTCTCTTGTAACATTTTTATTTTAAAGTCTATTTTATTTGATATGAGTATTGCCACTCCAGCTTTCTTTTGATTTCTATTTGCATGGAATATCTTTTTCCATCCCCTCACTTTCAGTCTGTATGTGTCCCTAGGTCTGAAGTGGGTCTCTTGTAGAGAGCATATATATGGGTCTTGTTTTTTATCCATTCAACGAGCCTGTGTCTTTTGGTTGGAATATTTAATCCATTCACATTTAAGGTAATTATCAATATGTATGTTCCTATTACCATTTTCTTAATTGTTATGTGTTTGTTTTTGTAGGTCCTTTACTTCTCTTGTGTTTCCCACTTAGAGAAGTTCCTTTAGCATTTGTTGTAGGACTGGTTTTGTGGTGCTGAATTCTCTTAGCTTTTGCTTGTCTTTAAAGCTTTTGATTTCTCTGCTGAATCTGAATGAGTTCCTTGCTGGGTAGAATAATCTTGGTTGTAGGTTCTTCCCTTTCATCACTTTAAATATATCGTGCCACTCCCTTCTGGCTTGTAGAGTTTCTGCTGAGAAATCAGCTGTTAACCTTATGGGAGTTCCCTTTTATGTTATTTGTCATTTTTCCCTTGTTGCATTTAATAATGTTTCTTTGTCTTTAATTTTTGTCAATTTGATTATTATGTGTCTCGGCGTGTTTCTCCTTTGGTTTATCCTGCCTGGGACTCTCTGCACTTCATGAACTTGGGTGGATATTTCCTCCCCCTTGTTAAGGAAGTTTTTGACTATGATCTCTTCAAATGTTTTTTCAGGTCCTATCTCTCACCTCCTTCTTCGACCCCTATAATCTGGATATTGTTGCATTTAATATCCCAGAGTTGTCTTAAGTTGTCTTCATTTCTTTTCATTCCTTTTTATTTATTCTGTTCCATTGCAGTGAATTCCACTGTTCTGTCTTCTAGGTCACTTATCCATTCTTCTGCCTTAGTTATTCTGCTATTGATTCCTTCTAGTGTATTTTTCATTTCAGTTATTGTATTGTTCACCTCTGTTTACTTGTTCTTTAATTCTTCTAGGTGTTTGTTGTTTCATTCCTCTAGGTCTTTGTTAAACTTTTCTTACATCTTCTTGATCTTTGTCTCCATTCTTTTTCCGACCTCTTAGATCATTTTCACTATCATTATTCTGAACTCTTTTTCTGGAAGTTTACCTATCTCCACTTCATTTAATTGTGTTTCTAGGGTTTTATCTTGTTCCTTCATCTGGTACATAGTCCTCTGCCTTTTCATTTTGCCTATTTTTCTGTGAATGTGGTTTTTCTTCCACAGGCTGCAGGATTGTAGTTTTTGCTTCTGCTCTCTGCCCTCTGGTGGCTGAGGCTATCCAAGAGGCATGTGCAAGCTTCCTCTTGGGTGGAACTGGTGGTGGGTAGAGCTGGTTGTTGCTCTGGTGCGCAGAGCTCAGTAAAACTTTAATCCACTTGTCTGCTAATGGGTGGGGCTGGGTTCCCTACCTATTGTTTGCTTGGTCTGAGGTGACCCAGCACTGGAGCTTACTGTGCTTTGTGGTGGCACTAATTGCGGACTTTTGGAGGGTTCACACCAAGGAGTAATTCTCAGAACTTCTGCTCTCAGTTTCCTTGTCCCCGCAGTGAGCCACAGCCATCCTCCACCTCTGCAGGAGACCCTCCAACACTAGCTGGTAGGTCTGGTTCAGTCTCCTATGGGGTCACTGTTCCCTCCCCTGGGTCCTGATGTGCACACTACTTTGTGTGTGCCCTCCAAGAATGGAGTCTCTGTTTCCCCCAGTCCTGTCACAGTCCTGCAATCAAATCCCACTAGCTGTCAAAGTTTGTTTCTCTAGGTATTCCTTCTCTTGTTGCCAGACTCCCAGGTTGGGAAGCCTGACATGAGGCTCAGAACCTTCACTCCAGTGGGTGGACTTCTGTGGTATAAGTGTTCTCCAGTTTGTGAGTCACCCACCCAGTAGTTCGGGATTTGATTTTATTGCGATTGGTCCCCTCCTACCGTTTCAGTGCAGCTTCTCATTTGTCTTTGGATGTGGGATATCTTTTTTGGTGAGTTCCAGTGTCTCCCTGTTGATGATTGTTCAGCAGTTAATTGTGATTCCGGTGCTCTCACTAGAGGGAGTGAGCACATGTCCCTCTACTCTGCCATATTGAACCAATCCCTCTCCTTCAATTTCTTTTGTCAATGTTTTACATTTGTGTGTGTGTACATATTTCACCTGCTTGAATAAATTTATTCCTAAGTATTAATATTTAATTCTTTTTGATCCTCTTGTGAATGGGATTGTTTACTTCATGTTTTATTCAAATAGTTTGCTGTTAGTGTGTATAAAGGCAATTGACTTTTAAGAAAATTTTTATTGCAGTATATTTGTGTTAGTTTCTACTGTACAGCAAAATGAATCAGCTATACATATACATATATCCCCTCATTTTTGTATTTGCTTCCCATTTAGGTCACCACCGAGCAATGAATAGAGTTCCCTGTGCTATACAGTAGGTTCTCATTATTTATCTATTTTATACATAGTATCAATAGTGTATATATGTCAATCCCAATCTCCCAATTCATCCCACCCCCTCTTTCTCCATTGGTATCCATACATTTGTTTTCTATGTCTGTGTCTCTATTTCTGCTTTGCAAATAAGATTATCTATACCATTTTTCTAGACTCCACATATATGCATTAATATACAATATTTGTTTTTCTCTTTCTGACTTACTTCACTCTGTATAACAGTGTCTATGTCTGTACAAATGACCCAGTTTCGTTTCTTTTTATGGCTAATATTCCTTTGTACATATGTTCCACATCTTCTTTAGCCATACCTCTGTTGATGGACATTTAGGTTGCTTCCATGTCCTGGCTATTGTAAATAGTGTTGCAATGAACATTGGTTGGGGTGCATGTATCTTTTTGAATTATGGCTTTCTCTGGGTTTATGCCCATGAGTGGGATTGCTAGATCATATAGTAGGTCTATTTTCAGTTTTTTAAGGAGCCTCCATACTGTTCTACATAATGGCTGTACCAGTTTGCATTCCCACCAACAGTGTAGGAGGGTTCCTTTTCCTCCACACCCTCTCCTGCATTTATTGTTTGTAGACGTTTTGATGATGGCCATTCTGACTGGTGTGAGATACCTCATTGTAGTTTTGCTTTGCATTTCTCTAATAATTAGTGATGTTGAGCATTTTTTCATGTCTTTTTAAACATCTGTATGTCTTCTTTAGAGAAATGTCTATTTTTAGGTCTTCTGTTCATTTTTTAAGTTATTTTATTTTATTTATTTATTTTTTTGTTATTGAGTTGTATGAGCTATTAATATATTTTGGAAATTAAGCCCTTGTCAGTCACATCACTTACAAATATTTTCTCCCAGTCTGTAGGTGGTCTTTTCATTTTATTTATGGATTTCTTTGCTGTTCAAAAGCTTATAAGTTTGATATCTTAGAAATATTTAGTATGAAGATTAAAAAATAATTTTATCTTTATACTAGAGTTTAAATTGTTTTATATATCACCTTACAGTATTAGAGTACTCTGAATTTGACTATATACTTAGGTTTCTCATGATTTTGTACTTTCAGATATTTTCATGTTACTGTTTAGTATGTTTTCATCTCAGCTCGAATAACTCCCTGTAGCGTTTCTTGTAAGATAGGCCTAGTGGTTATGAACTCCCTCAATGTTTGTTTGTCTGGGATAGTCTTTATCTTTCCTTCTTTGAGGGAGAGCTATGCCAGGTAAAATATGATTGATTAGCATTTTTCTTTCAGCACTTTAAGTGCATCCTCCTACTCTCTTCTGGCATGCAAGTTTTCTTCTGAGAAATCCTTGGATAGCCTTAAGGGGGTACCTTTATATGTGACAAGTCTTATCTCTTGCTGATTGCAAAATTCCCTCTTTGTCTTTGATAGTTTGATTATACTGTATCTTGGTGCAAACCATGTTTGGCTCAATCTGTTTGGAAACTGTTGAGTTTCATGTACCTGGAATTCCATATGTCTCTCCAGATTTGGGAAGTTTTCTGGCATTATTTCCTTAAATAAGCTTTCTACCACTTGCTGTGTTCTCCTTCTGGGGCTCCTATAATATGCATATTAGCCCTCTTGATGGTGTTCCATAAATCTTGTAGACTTTCTTCATTCGTTTTTAGTCTTTTTTTTCTTCTTGACAGGGTAATTTCAAATGACTGGTCTTCAAGCTTGCTGATTCTTTCTTCTGCTTGATTGAACCTGCTGTTGAAGCTCTCCATTGCATTTTTCAGTTCACTTTATTGTTCAAATCCATAACTCATCTTTGGTATGTTTTCTATCTCTTTGTTAAACTTCTCATTTTTTCATGTATTATTTCCATGATTTTGTGTAGTTGTTTGCCTGTGTTCTCCTGTGGCTCATGGAGCTTCTTTAATAAAATTTTAAATTTTGTCAGGCAATTAGTAGATCTCCATTTATCTAGGGTTGGTATTTTATTCCTTTGGTGGTATCATGTTTCTCTAATCCTTCATAATCCTTGCAACCTTGTGTTGGTGTCTGTGTATTTGAAGAAGTAGTCAGCTCTTCAAGTCATTACAGACTGGCTTTGGCAGGGAAATCCCTTTATTAGTCAACCCAGCCAGATATTCTAGATGGGCTGTCAGGTGGGGACCACAGGCAGGCCTTCCCCTGGTGTCTGTGGGTGAATGGCCCTGGTAAGCCTATTGTCTGTGTCCACAGTGGCTGACCTGGCATCAGGGTTTACTGATGCAGGCAAGGTGCCAAGGTCTACAGTGACCTAAGAAACTCACTTCCCCCTGTTCTCATGGGAGTGTATGGAGGAGATCTCTCTTCACCCTGTGCTGCATGGGCTTGGGGGAGGGGTGACTCAGGGAGAGTGAAACTTCCCTTACTACTCTTTTTTATGTGTCTTTCCTAATTTCTGTGTTCATCCTGGGCACTATATTCTCTTAATTGGAATCCAGAGTTCTCATGAAAATATTTTTGCATGTTGATAGCTGTTGTATCAATGTTTCTGTGAAGGAACATAAGCTGGAAACTCCTATTCCACCATTTGCTGATGTTACCTCTCTCCCCTAAAGTTTTGTCAAGAGCTGAGCTAAGCTGAAGACAAATGAACTTCCATATGTTGGTGTATCCAGTAAAGACAACAAGCCAGAATTAAAACCAACAATCTGATTAATACAACAAGCCTTTTATTACTTACTGTATCAGTATACACAAGAAGCTAAACTGGAGAGAGCATCAACTCCCCTATTTTTCAATTTTTTCTCCCTGTAACAGCATCAGTTGAGAGTAAGGTAGATCAACACAGATATAAGGAATTGTCTCATTGCCCAGGGAGCCCCAAATAAAAGACCTCTACCACTTTACATACTCAGGGTCAGGGAGAGGAAAAAAAGGGGAAGAGCTATGAATGGAAAAGTGTTTCATATTGAGTCAGAGTAGAGAAAAGTGTAGTTAATATTCTACTCACCTCCATATGCAGACACACCTGAAGAAGGTCTCTGCCAAAGGCCCTAGATAAAGAAGACTCCAGTGGAGATACTGGCTCTGACAATGCAGCTGTGCATAGGAACATAGCTGGCCAAGGGACCTTAATTCTTCAACATTTTTGCTAATTTGCTATTTTCCAGCCAATCAGTTGCTGAAAGGGAAATGCTGAAACCCCTGAACATAACTTCAGATTTGTCTATTTCTCCTTTCAGTTTTATCAGTTTTTGCTTGATGTTTTTTGATGCTCTGTTGTTTGCTACATACACATTTAGAATTGTTGTGTCTTCTTGGTGGATTGACCCTTTTATCATTATGTAATTACCATCTTTGTCTCTATACGTTTCCTTTACATTGATGTTTACTTAATCTGATGTTAATATAATAATTTCTCCTTTGAAATATTAACATTAAACAATGTTTAATGCACATCAACAGATGAATAGATAAAGAAGTTGTGGTACATATATACAATGGAATGTTACTCAGCCATAAAAAGGAATGAAATTGGGTCATTTGTTGAGACGTGGATGGACCTAGAGACTGTCATACAGAGTGAAGTAAGTCAGAAAGAGAAAAACAAATATCGTACATTATCGCATGTATGTGGAACCTAGAAAAATGGTACAGATGAACCGGTTTGCAGGGCAGAAGTTGAGACACAGATGTAGAGAACAAACGTATGGACACCAAGGGGGGAAAGCTGTGGGGGAGTGGGTTTGGTGGTGTGATGAATTGGGAGATTGGGATTGACATGTATACACTGATGTGCATAAAATTGATGACTAATAAGAACCTGCTGTATAAAAAAAAAATTAAAAATTTAAAAAACAACTAATACTAAACTTTCTTTGGGTTATTTGTATGGAAATATGTTAATATAAATATTTCAGACATTACATGAAATTCCTAAAAATCTTATATGTTCTGGTATAATCTTATAAGTCATAATTCTTGTTATTATTTTAAAATGTATATCTCAGAAATAACTAAATTTCCTTGTCAATTGCATTATTATGAACTTTCATCAAATCTTTAACCATGGTCATTTTTAAGTCTTTTGTCATTTACAGACAGATCTGGGTGTACTCTAATGCTTTTGCAAAAATATTCCTATAAAAGGGTTCCATCTTCAAGGAATTCATGGAAAAGACTCTGACAAGCACAGGTTTCTGGTAACTGACTATACTGCTGAAATGAATGAATAAGCATTTTCAGAACTCTAATGGAAAACTGATTAATTCATAAAAGTGCTAATAAAAGATCAAGATAAAAAAATTAATTACATGGGACTAAGTGAACTGATGAGGATGATTATAATTTTTGTGACTTTATGTTTGAATAAGAAAAAAAATTAACATTAAACAATGTTGGGTAATTCCATGCAAATTGTCTGACCTGAATAAAGCATGTTCTTTAGACTATGGGCTTTTCAGCACAGTTTGTAGATCTGTGGAATGTGAGTACCAAATTTAATTTTCATCATGAAGTTTGAGACATTATGTCCTATGAATAATTCAAATGAGACAAGAAATCACTTTTGGGAAAGCTGATAAAAAGATCCCATCAGCTAAATATCTCTGCCATTAGATAAATATCAACATAACATCGTTGTACAACCTTACATGTCCTGCTGATATTTTTTTAACACATTCAATAAAATCATTGTGGCAGCATATAGAAATAATCTCTTGTCTTTTAACTTCAAGGTGTCTGAGATGAAACTGAGACAAGTGTGGAATCAATATGAAAAACAAATTATATCAACTGTTTAGAAATTGAATGCACCTCTGATGAGAGAAGAACTAAGATATATGAAACTGTGTGAAAGTTCACAGATTAAAATATCTTAACATCAAATGTTACCATACAATTTAAATGTCTTTTCTTCCAAGTAGTGGAGGCATATTTTCTGGGGAGGCCATTTATTCATGCCTTCCACATAGAATAAAAACCAATACAGGAATGACAATAGTTATTAGATATTGTTGATGATTCAACTTTGAAACCATCACTAGACACTCTATACTTTTTCATGCTTTCTAGAACAGTTAATTGAAGAGCATTGTTAAATATAAGGGAAACTACTATTTTAAAAACTTATGTTTTGGGCTTCTGGTGGCGCGGTGGTTGGGAGTCCGCCTGCCGATGCAGGGGACACGGGTTCGTGCCCCGGTCCGGGAAGATCCCACATGCCGCGGAGCAGCTGGGCCCGTGGGCCATGGCCGCTGAGCCTGCGCGTCCGGAGCCTGTGCTCCGCAACAGGAGAGGCTACAACAGTGAGAGGCCCGCGTACTGCAAAAAAACAAAAAAACAAAAAAACTTATGTTTTGTCATTTCTGTTCTGTGTAACTAGAATTATCTCTATGCATGTCTTCAAAACAGAACACAGAAATCAATTGGCTAACGTGAGCCTCAAGCTGTAAAATCTGTCATGTAAAGTTACTGTGTTTATGAAGATAGTCTCAAGTTTGACTAATCAATTTCACAATAAGTAAATGGTATATATTTGAAATATAAAAACTTAAACCAATAAAATATTAAGGAATGTGACCACAAATTTAATTTGATAAAAAGTATTTATTGCTAATAAAAATACTTTAAAAACAGTGGAAAAGTAAACAAAATGTTTACAAAGTATATCTTTTTCTATCCTTTTACCTTTAACCTATCTTTGTCATCACGTTTGAAGTGTATTTATTAGGTCATGTTTCTCTTATTAATCCACTCTCCCAACCTCTGACTTTTAATTGGTGTATTAAAACCATTTACATTTAAAGAAATTGTTTATATGTTAGGACTTAAGTATTCCATTTTATTATCATTTTTCGGTGTGCTCACTCTGCTTTTTGTTCCTCACATTCCTCCTTCTTGCCTTCACGTGCTTTTCTTGAGAATTTTTTGGATTACACTCTGATTTATTTATAGTGCTATTAAATATATAACTATGTATCATTTTCGTAGTGCTTCCTCTGTTTATCACAATATGCATACAAACTTATTACAGTCTGTTGAAATCACATTTTTTTTATCCTTTTGTGGCTGGTTTATTTCATTTAGCATAATGTTGGGTTTTTTTTTTTCCCGCTTGCGTCTCCCTCCCTCCCACCCTCCCTATCCCACCCCTCCAGGCAGTAACAAAGCACCGAGCTGATCTCCCTGTGCTATGCGGCTGCTTCCCACTAGATATCTACCTTACATTTGGTAGTGGACATATATCCATGCCTGTCTCTCGCTTTGTCACAGCTTACCCTTCCCCATCCCCATATCCTCAAGTCCATTCTCTAGTAGGTCTGTGTCTTTATTCCTGTTTTACTACTAGGTTCTTCATGACATTTTTTTTCTTAACTTCCATATATATGTGTTAGCATAAGGTATTTGTCTCTCTCTTTCTGACATACGTCACTCTGTATGACAGACTCTACGACTATCCACATCATTACAAATAGCTCAATTACATTTCTTTATATGGCTGAGTAATATTCCACTGTGTATATGTGCCACATCTTCTTTACCCATTCATCTGATGATGGACACTTAGGTTGTTTCCGTCTCTGGGCTATTGTAAATAGAGCTGCAATGAACAATTTGGTACATGACCCTTTTTGAATTATGGTTTTCTCAGGGTATATGCCCAGTAGTGGGATTGCTGGGTCATATGGTAGTTCTATTTGTAGATTTTTAAGGAACCTCCATACTGTTCTCCACAGTGGCTGTATCAATTTACATCCCCACCAACAGTGCAAAAAGGTTACCTTTCCTTCACACCCTCTCCAGCATTTATTGTTCCTAGATTTTTTGATGATGGCCATTCTGACTGGTGTGAGATGATATCTCATTGTAGTTTTGAGTTGCATTTCTCTAATGATTAGTGATATTGAGCATTCTTTCTTGTGTTTGTTGGCAGTCTGTATATCTTCTTTGAAGTAACGTCTATTTAGGTCTTCTGCCCATTTTTGGATTGGGTGGTTTAATTTTTTGTTATTAAGCTGCATGAGATGCTTATAAATTTTGGAAATTAATCCTTCGACAGTTGCTTCATTTGCAAATATTTTCTCCCAATCTGAGGGTTGTCTTTTGGTCTTGTTTATGGTTTCCTTTGCTGTGCAAAAGCTTTGAAGTTTCATTAGGTCCCATTTGTTTATTTTTGTTTTTATTTCCATTGCTCTAGGAGGTGGGACAAAAAGGACCTTGCTGTGATTTATGTCATAGAGTGTCCTGCCTATGTTTTCCTCTAAGAGTTTGATAGTTTCTGGCCTTACATTTAGGTCTTTAATCCATTTTGAACTTATTTTTGTGTATGGTGTTAGGGAGTGAAATAATCTCATACTTTTACATGTACCTGTCCAGTTCTCTCAGCACCACTTATTGAAGAGGCTGTCCTTTCTCCACTGTACATTCCTGCCTCCTTTATCAAAGATAAGGTGACCATATGTGCGTGGGTTTATCTCTGAGCTTTCTATACTCTTCCATGGATCTATTTTCCTGTTTTTGTGCTAGTCCCATACTGTCTTGATTACTGTAGCTTTGTAGTATAGTCTAAAGACAGGGAGCCTGATTCCTCCAGCTCTGTTTCTCGTTCTCAAGATTGCTTTGGCTATTCGGAGTCTTTTGTGTTTCCATACAAATTGTGAAATTTTTTATTCTAATTGTGTGAAAAATGCCAGTGGTAGTTTGATAGGGATTGTATTGAATCTGTAGATTACTTTGGGTAGTACAGTCATTTTCACAGTGTTGATTCTTCCAATTCAAGAACATGGTATATCTCTCCATCTATTTGTATCATCTTCAATTTCTTTATTCAGTGTCTTATAATTTTCTGCATACAGGTCTTTTATCTCTTTAGGTAGGTTTATTCCTAGATATTTTTATTCTTTTTGTTGCAATGGTAAATGGGAGTGTTTTCTTGATTTCACTTTCAGATTTTTCATCATTAGTGTATAGGAATGCCAGAGATTTCTGTGCATTAATTTTGTATCCTGCTACTTTACCAAATTCATTGATTAGCTCTACTAGTTTTCTGGTAGCATCTTTAGGATTCTCTATGTACAGTATCATGTCATCGGCAAATAGTGACAGCTTTACTTCTTCTTTTCCGATTTGGATTCCTTTTATTTCCCTTTCTTCTCTAATTGCTGTGGCTAAAACTTCCAAAACTATGTTGAATAAGAGTGGTGAGAGTGGGTAACTTTGTCTTGTTCCTGATCTTAGTGGAAATGGTTTCAGTTTTTCACCATTGAGGACAATGTTGGCTGTGGGTTTGTCATATATGGCCTTTATTATGTTGAGGAATATTCCCTCTATGCCTACTTTTTGCAAGGTTTATATCATAAATGGGTGTTGAATTTTGTCAAAAGCTTTCTCTGCCTCTATTGAGATGATCATATGGTATTTCTCCTTCAATTTGTTACTATGGTGTATCACGTTGATTGATTTGCATATATTGAAGAATCCTTGCATTCCTGGAATAAACCCCACTTCATCAAGGTGTATGATCCATTTAATATGCTGTTGGATTCTGTCTGCTAGTATTTTGTTGAGGATTTTTGCATGTATGTTCATCAGTGATATTGGTCTGTAGTTTTCTTTCTTTGTGACATCCTAGTCTTGTTTGGTATCAGGGTGATGGTGGCCTCGTAGAATGAGTTTGGGAGTGTTCCTCCCTCTGCTATATTTTGGAAGAGTTTGAGCAGGATAGGTGTTAGCTCTTCTCTAAATGTTTGATAAAATTCGCCTGTGAAGCCATCTGGTCCTGGGCTTTTGTTTCTTGGAAGATTTTTAACCACAGTTTCAATTTCAGTGCTTGTGATTGTTCTGTTCATATTTTCTATTTCTTCCTGATTCAGTCTTGGCAGGTTGTGCCTTTCTAAGTATTTGTCCATTTCTTCCAGGTTGTCCATTTTATTGGCATAGCATTGCTTGTAGTAATCTCTCATGATCTTTTGTATTTCTGTACTGTCAGCTGTTACTTTTCCTTTTTCATTTCTAATTCTATTGATTTGAGTCTTCTCCCTTTTTTTCTTGATGAGTCTGGCTAATGGTTCATCAATTTTGCTTATCTTGTCAAAGAACCAGGTTTTAGTTTTATTGATCCTTGCTTTCGTTTCCTTCATTTCTTTTTCATTTATTTCTGATCTGATTTTTTATGATTTCTTTCCTTCTGCTAACTTTGGGGGGGGTTTGTTCTTCTTTCTCTAATTGCTTTAGGTGCAAGGTTAGGTTGTTTATTCGAGATGTTTCCTGTTTCTTAAGGTAGGATTGTATTGCTATAAACTTCCCTCTTAGAACTACTTTTGCTGCATCCCATAGATTTTGGGTCGTCATGTCTCCTTTGTCATTTGTTTCTAGGTATTTTTTTATTTCCTCTTTGATTTCTTCAGTGATCACTTCATTATTAAATAATGTATTATTTAGCATCCATGTGTTTTTATTTTTTACAGATCTTTTCCTATAATTGATATCTATTCTCATAGCGTTGTTGTTGGAAAAGATACTCAATACAATTTCAATTTTCTTAAATTTACCAAGGCTTCATTTGTGACCCAAGATATGATCTATCCTGGAGAATGTTCCATGAGCACTAGAGAAAAATGTGTATTCTGTTGTTTTTGGATGGAATGTCCTATAAATATCAATTAAGTCCCTCTTCTTTAATGTATCATTTAAAGCTTGTGTTTCCTTATTTATTTTCATTTTGGATGATCTGTCCATTGGTGAAAGTGGGGTGTTAAATTCCCTTACTATGAATGTGTTACTGTCTATTTCCCCTTTTATGGCTGTTAGTATTTGCCTTATGTATTGAGGTACTCCTATGTTGGTTGCATAAATATTTAAAATTGTTATATCTTGTTCTTGGGTCGATCCCTTGATCATTATGTAGTGTCCTTCTTTGTCTCTTGTAACAGTCTTTATTTTAAAGTCTATTTTGTCTGATATGAGAATTGCTACTCCAGCTTTCTTTTGGTTTCCATTTGCATGAAGTATCTTTTTCCATCCCCTTACTTTCAGTCTGTATGTGTCCCTAGGTCTGAAGTGGGTCTCTTATAGACAGCAAATATATGGGTCTTGTTTTTGTATCCATTCAGCCAGTCTGTGTCTTTTGGTGGGAGTATTTAATCCATTTACATTTAAGGTAATTATTTATTTGTATGTTCCTATTCCCATTTTTTAAATTGTTTTGGGTTTGTTATTGTAGGTCTTTTCCTTCTCTTGTGTTTCTTGCCTAGAGTAGTTCCTTTAGCATTTGTTGTAAAGCTGGTGTGGTGGTGCTGAACTCTCTCAGCTTTTGCTTGTGTGTAAAGGTTTTAGTTTCTCTATCAAATCTGAATGAGATCCTTGCTGGGTCGAATAATCTTGGTTGCAGGTTTTTCGCCTTCATCACTTTAAATATGTCCTGCCACTGCCTTCTGGCTTGCAGAGTTTCTGCTGAAAGATCAGCTGTTAACCTTATGGAGATGCCCTTGTGTGTTATTTGTTGTTTTTCCCTTGCTGGTTTTAATATGTTTTCTTTGTATTTACTTTTTGACAGTTTGATTAATGTGTGTCTTGGCGTTTTTCTCCTTGGATTTATCCTGTATGGGACTCTCTGTGCTTCCTGGACTTGATTAACTATTTCCTTTCCCATATTAGGGAAGTTTTCAACTATAATCTCTTCAAATATTTTCTCAGCCCGTTTCTTCTTCTCTTCTTCTTCTGGAACCCCTATAATTCGAATGTTGGTGCATTTAATGTTGTCCCAGAGGTCTCTGAGACTGTCCTCAGTTCTTTTCATTCTTTTTTCTTTATTCGGCTCTGTGGTAGTTATTTCCACTATTTTATCTTCCAGGTCACTTATCCGTTCTTCTGCCTCAGTTATTCTGCTATTGATCCCATCTAGAGTATTTTTCATTTCATTTATTGTGTTGTTCATCATTGTTTGTTTCATCTTTTGTTCTTCTAGTTCCTTGTTAAATGTTTCTTGCATTTTGTCTATTCTATTTCGAAGATTTTGGATCATCCTTACTATCATTATTCTGAATTCTTTTTCAGGTAGGCCACCTATTTCCTCTTCATTTGTTAGGTCTGGTGGGTTTTTTTCCTTGGTCCTTCATCTGCTGTTTGTTTTTCTGTCTTCTCATTTTGCTTATCTTACTGTGTTTGGGGTCTCCTTTTTGCAGGCTGCAGGTTCGTAGTTCCCGTTGTTTTTGGTGTCTGTCCCCAGTGGCTCAGGTTGGTTCAGTGTGTTGTGTAGGCTTCCTGGTGGAGGGGACTAGTGCCTGCGTTCTGGTGGATGAGGCTGGATCTTGTCTTTCTGGTGGGCAGGTCCATGTCTGGTGGTGTGTTTTGGGGTGTCTGTTGACTTATTATGATTTTTCGCAGCCTCTCTGCTAATGGGTGGGGTTGTGTTCCTGTCTTGCTAGTTGTTTGGCATAGGATGTCCAGCACTGTAGCTTGCTGGTCATTGAGTGTAGCTGGTTGTTGGTGTTGAGATGGAGATCTATGGGAGATTTTTGCCATTTGATATTATGTGCAGCTGTGAGGTCTCTTGTTGACCAGTGTCCTGAAGTTGGCTCTCCCACCTCAGAGGCAGAGCACTAACTCCTGGCTGCAGCACCAAGAGCCTTTCATGCACACGGCTCAGAAGAAAAGGGAGAAAGAGTAGAGAAAATAATAGTAGAAGTAGAAAGAAGGAAAGAAAGAAGGGAGGGAGGGAGGAAGGAAAGAAGGAAGGAGGGAAGGAAGGAAAAAAAGGAAGAAAATAAAGTAAAATCAAATAAAGTAAGGTAAAATATAATAAACTAATTAAAATAAAAAAATAATTATTAAGAGAAAAAAAACCAAAAAACAAAAAAACGGATGGATAGAACCCTGGGACAAATGGTGGAAGCAAAGCTATACAGACAAATTCTCACATAGAAGAATACACATACACACTCACAAAAAAAGGAAAAGGGGAAAAAATAATAAATCTTACTCTCAAAGCCCACCTCCTTAATTTGGGATGAATCGTTGTCTATTCATGTATTCCACAGATGCAGGGTACATCAAGTTGGTTGTGGAGCTTTAATCCACCACTTCTGAGGCTGCTGGGAGAGATATCCATTTCTCTTCTTTGTTCTCACAGCTCCCAGGGGCTCAGCTTTGGATTTGGACCCGCCTCTACCTGTATGTCACCGTAGGGCGTCTGTTCTTCACTCAGACAGGATGGGGTTGAAGGAGCCGCTGCTTTGGGGGCTCTGACTCACTCAGGCTGGGGGGAGGGTGGGGCACGGACTGCGGGGTGAGCCTGTGGCGGCAGAGGCCAGCGTGATGTTGCACCAGCCTGAGGCACACAGTGTGTTCTCCCAGAGGAGTTGACCCTGGATTCCGGGACCCTGGCAGTGGCAGGCTGCACAGGCTCCTCAGAAGAGGGGTGTGGATAGTGGCCTGTGCTCGCACACAGGCTTCTTGGTGGTAACAGCATCAGCCTTAGCATCTCATGTCTGTCTCTGGGGTCCGCACTTTTAGCCGTGGCTCACGCCCGTCTCTGGAGCTCCTTTAAGCAGCATTCGTAATCCCCTTTCCTCACTCACCAGGAAACAAAGGGGGAAGAAAAACTCTCTTGCCTCTTCGGCAGGTCCACACATTTCCTCGGACTACCTCCCAGCCAGCTGTGGTGCAATAACCCCCTGCAGGGTGTGTTCATGTGGTGAACCCCAGTCCTCTCCCTGCACTCTGACCGAAGTCCGAGCCTCAGCTCCCAGCCCTGCCCGCTGCGGTGGGGGAGCAGAGAAGCCTCTCGGACTGGTAAGTGCCTGTCGGCACCGATCCTCTGTGCAGGAATCTCTCCGCTTTGCCCTCCGCACCCCTGTTGCTGTGCTCTCCTCCGCAGCTCCGAAGCTCCCCCCTCCGCCACCCACAGTCACCGCCCGCGAAGAGGCCTCCTAGTGTGTGGAAACCTTTCCTCCTTCACAGCTCCCTCCCACTGGTGCAGGTCCTGTCTCTATCTTTTGTCTTGGTTTATTCTTTATTCTTCTGCCCTACCCAGGTACGTGGGGGGTTTCTTGCCTTTTGGGAGGTCTGAGGGCTTCTGCCAGCATTCAGTAGGTATTCTGTAGGAGTTGTTCCACGTGTAGATGTATTTCTGGTGTATCTGTGGGGAGGAAGGTGATCTCTGCGTCTTACTCTTCTGCCATCTTCCCGGAAGTCCCACATTTTTTATCATTTAATTTTACATCTTTATTGGAGTATAATTGCTTTATAATGGTGTGTTAGTTTCTGCTTTATAACAAAGTGACTCAGTTATGAATATACATATGTTCTAATATCTCTTCCCTCTTGCATCTCCCTCCCTCCCACCCTCACTATCCCACCACTCTAGGTGGTTACAAAGCAGTAAGTTGATCTCCCTGTGCTATGTGGCTGCTTCCCACTATCTATTTTACTTTTGTTAGTATATAGATGTCCATGCCACTCTCTCACTTTGTCACAGCTTACCCTTCCCCCTCCCCATATCCTCAAGTCCATTCTCTAGTAGGTCTGTGTCTTTATTCCAGTCTTGCCCATAGGTTCTTCATGACCTTTTTTTTTTTTTAGATTCCATATATATGTGTTAGCATATGGTATTTGTTTTTCTCTTTCTGACTTACTTCACTCTGCATGACAGACTCTAGGTCCATCCACCTCACTACAAATAACTCAATTTCGTTTCTTTTTATGGCTGAGTAATATTTCATTGTATATATGTGCCACATCTTCTTTATCCATTCATCTGATGATGGACACTTAGGCTGTTTCCGTCTCCAGGCTATTGTAAATAGAAATGCAATGAACTTTTTGGTACATGGCTCTTCTTGAGTTATGGTTTTCTCAGGGTATATGCTCAGTAGTGGGATTGCTGAGTCATATGGTATTTCTATTCGTAATATTTTAAGGAACCTCCATACTGTTCTCCATAGTGGTTGTACCAATTCACATTCCCACCAGCAGTGCAAGAGTGTTCCATTCTCTCCACACCCTCTCCAGCATTGATTGTTTCTAGATTTTTTGATGATGGCCATTCTGACTGGTGTGAGGTGATATCTCACTGTAGTTTTCAGTTGCATTTCTCTAATGATTAATGATGTTGAGCATTCTTTCATGTGTTTGTCGGCAATCTGTATATCTTCTTTGGATAAATATCTATTTATGTCTTCTGCCCATTTTTGGATTGGTTTTGTTGTTGTTGTTGTTATTGAGCTACAGACGCTGCTTCTAAATTTTGGAGATTAATCCTTTGTCAGTTGCTTCATTTGCAAATATTTGTTCCCATTCTGAGGGTTGTCTGTTAGTCTTCTTTATAGTTTCCTTTGTTGTTCAGAAGATTTGAAGTTTCATTAGGTCCCGTTTGTTTATTTTTGGTTTTATTTCAATTTCTTTTGGAGGTGGGTCAAAATGATCTTGCTGTGATTTATGTCATAGAGTTTTCTGCCTATATTAACCTCTAAGAGTTTGATAGTTTCTGGACATACATTTAGGTCTTTAATCCATTTTGAGCTTATTTTTGTGTATGGTGTTAGGGAGTGAAATAATCTCATAGTTTTACATGTACCTGTCCAATTTTCCCAGCACCACTTATTGAAGAGGCTGTCCTTTCTCCACTGTACATTCCTGCCTCCTTCATCAAAGATAAGGTGACCATATGTGTGTGAGTTTATCTCTGGGCTTCCTATCCTATTCCATTGATCTATCTTTCTGTTTTTGTGCCAGTACCATACTGTCTTGATTACTATAACTTTGTAGTATAATCTGAAGTCAGGGAGCCTGATTCCTCCAGCTGTTTTTCGTTCTCAAGATTGCTTTGACTATTCGGGGTCTTTTGTGTTTCCATACAAATTGTAAAATTTTTTGTTCTAGTTCTGTGAAAAATGCCAGTGGTAGTTTGATAGGGATTGCATTGAATCTGTAGATTGCTTTGGGTAGTAGAGTCATTTTAACAATGTTTATTCTTCCAATCCAAGAACATGGTATATCTCTCCATCTTTTTGTATCACCTTTAATTTGTTTCATCAGTGTCTTATAACTTTCTGCATACAGGTCTTTTGTCTCCTTAGGTAGGTTTATTCCTAGATATTTTATTCTTTTTTTTGCAATGGTAAATGAGAGTGTTTTCTTAATTTCACTTTCAGATTTTTCATCATTAGTGTACAGGAGTGCCAGAGATTTCTGTGCATTAATTTTGTATCCCGCTACTTTACCAAATTCATTATTAGCTCTAGTAGTTTTCTGGTAGCATTTTTAGGATTCTCTATGTACAGCATCATGTCATCTGCCAACAGTGACAGCTTTACTTCTTTGCTAGATTGGATCCCTTTTATTTCCTTTTGTTCTTTGAATTCTGTGGCTAAAACTTCCAAAACTATGTTGAATAAGAGTGGTGCGAGTGGGCAACCTTGTCCTGTTCCTAATCCTAGTGGAAATGATTTCAGTTTTTCACCATTGAGGATGATGTTGGCTGTGGGTTTGTCATATATGGCGTTTATTATGATGAGGAAAGTTCCCTCTATCCTTACATTCTTCAGGGTTTTTATCATAAATGAGGTTGAATTTTGTCGAAAGCTTTCTCTGCATCTATTGAGATGATCATATGGTATTTCTCCTTCAATTTGTTAATATGGTTTATCACGTTGATTGATTTCCGTATATTGAAGAATCCTTGCATTCCTGGAATAAATCCCACTGGATCATGGTGTATGATCCTTTTAATGTGTTGTTGGATTCTGTTTGCTAGTATTTTGTTCAGGATTTTTGCATCTATGTTCATCAATGATATTGGACTGCAGAGTTCTTTCTTTGTGAAATCCTTGACTGGTTTTGGTATCAGGGTGATGTTGTCCTTATCGAAAGAGTTTTGGAGTGTTCCTCCCTCTGTGATATTTTGGAAGAGTTTGAGAAGGATAGGTGTTAGCTCTTCTGAAAATGTTTAATGGAATTCACCTGTGAAGCCATCTGGTCCTGGGCTTTTTTTTGTTGGAAGATTTTAAATCACAGTTTCAATTTCAGTGCTTGTGATTGTTCTGTTCATATTTTCTATTTCTTCTTGATTTAGTCTTGGCAGGTTGTGCATTTCTAAGAATTTGTCCGTTTCTTCCAGGTTATCCATTTTATTGGCATAGAGTTGCTTGTAGTAATCTCTCATGATCTTTTGTGTTTCTGCAGTGTCAGTTGTTACTTCTCCTTTTTCATTTCTAATTCTGTTGATTTGAGTCTTCTCCCTTTTCTTCTTGTTGAGTCTGGCTAATGGCTTATCAATTTTTTTTTTCTCAAAGAACCAGCTTTTAGTTTTCTTGATCTTTGCTACTGTTTCCTTCATTTCTTTTTCATTTATTTCTGATCTGATTTTTATGATTTATTTCCTTCTGCTTACTTTGGGTTTTTTTTGTTCGTCTTTCTCTAATTGCTTTAGGTGTAAGGTTAGGTTGTTTATTCCAGATGTTTCCTGCTTCTTAAGGTAGGATTGCTTTGCTATAAACTTCCCTCTTAGAACTGCTGATGCTGCATCCCATAGGTTTTAGGTCGTCCTGTCTCCATTGTCATTTGTTTCTAGGTATTTTTTTAGTTCCTCATTGATTTCTTCAGTTATCACTTCATTATTGTGTAGTGTATTGTTTAGCCTCCATTTGTTTGTATTTTTTACAGATCTTTTCCTGTAATTGATATCTAGTCTCATAGTGTTGTGGTCAGAAAAGATACTTGATACAATTTCAATTTTCTTAAGTTTACCAAGGGTTTATTTGTGACCCAAGATATGATCTCTCCTGGAGAATGTTCTATGAGCACTTAAGAATAATGTGTATTCTGTTGTTTTGGGATGGAATGTCCTATAAATATCAATTAAGTACATCTTGTTTAATGTATCACTTAAAGCTTGTGTTTCCTTATTTATTTTCATTATGGATGATCTGTCCATGGTGAAAGTGGCATGTTAAAGTCCCCTACTATAAGTGTGTTACTGTCTATTTCCCCTTTTATAGCTGTTAGTAGTTGCCTTCTGTATTGAGGTGCTACTACTTTGGGTGCATAAATATTTACTATTGTTATATCTTCTTCTTGGATTGATCCCTTGATCATTATGTAGTGTCTTTCTTTGTCTCTTGTAATAGTCTTTATTTTAAAGTCTATTTTGTCTGATATGAGAATTGCTACTCCAGCTTTCTTTTGGTTACCATTTGCATGAAATATCTTTTTCCATCCCCTCACTTTCAGTCTCTATGTGTCCCTAGGTCTGAAGTGGGTCTCTTGTAGATAGCATATATATGGGTCTTGTTTTTGTATCCATTCAGCCAGTCTGTGTCTTTTGGTGGGAGTATTTAATCCATTTACATTTAAGGTAATTATTTATTTGTATGTTCCTATTCCCATTTTTTAAATTGTTTTGGGTTTGTTATTGTAGGTCTTTTCCTTCTCTTGTGTTTCTTGCCTAGAGTAGTTCCTTTAGCATTTGTTGTAAAGCTGGTGTGGTGGTGCTGAACTCTCTCAGCTTTTGCTTGTGTGTAAAGGTTTTAGTTTCTCTATCAAATCTGAATGAGATCCTTGCTGGGTCGAATAATCTTGGTTGCAGGTTTTTCGCCTTCATCACTTTAAATATGTCCTGCCACTGCCTTCTGGCTTGCAGAGTTTCTGCTGAAAGATCAGCTGTTAACCTTATGGAGATGCCCTTGTGTGTTATTTGTTGTTTTTCCCTTGCTGGTTTTAATATGTTTTCTTTGTATTTACTTTTTGACAGTTTGATTAGTATGTGTCTTGGCGTGTTTCTCCTTGGATTTATCCTGTATGGGACTCTCTGTGCTTCCTGGACTTGATTAACTGTTTCTTTTCCCATATTAGGGAAGTTTTCAGCTATAACCTCTTCAAATATTTTCTCAGTCCCTTTGTTTTTCTCTTCTTCTTTTGGGACCCCTATAATTTGCATGTTGGTGCGTTTAATGTTGTCCCAGAGGTCTCTGAGACTGTCCTCAGTTCTTTTCATTCTTTTTTCTTTATTCAGCTCTGCAGTAGTTATTTCCACTATTTTATCTTCCAGGTCGCTTATCTGTGCTTCTTCCTCAGTTATTCTGCTATTGATCCCTTCTAGAGTATTTTAAATTTCATTTCTTGAGTTGTTCATCATTGCTTGTTTCATCTTTAGTTCTTCTAGGTCCTTGTTAAATGTTTCTTGCATTTTGTCTATTCTATTTCCAAGAATTTGGATCATCTTTACTATCATTATTCTGTATTCTTTTTCAAGTAGACTGTCTATTTCCTCTTCATTTGTTAGGTCTGGTGGGTTTTTATCTTGCTCCTTCATCTGCTGTGTTTTTTTCTGTCTTCTCATTTTGCTTATCTTACTGTGTTTGTGGTCTCCATTTTGCAGGCTGCAGATTCGTAGTTCCTGTTGTTTTTGTTGTCTCTCCCTAGTGACTAATGTTGGTTCAGTGTGTTGTGTAGGCTTCCTGGTGGAGGGGACTAGTGCCTGTGTTCTGGTGGATGAGCCTGGGTCTTGTCTTTCTGGTGGACAAGTCCATGTCTGGTGGTGTGTTTTGGTGTGTCTGTGGCCTTATTATGATTTTAGGCAGCCTCTCTGCAAATAGGTGGGATTGTGTTCCTGTGTTTCTATTTGTTTGGCATAGGGTGCCCAGCACTGTAGATTGCTGGTCGTTAAGTGGATCTGGTTCTTGTTGTTGATGGAGATCTCTGGGAGATTTTTGCCATTTGATATTACTTCAAGTAGGGAGATGTCTTGTGGACCAGCGTCCTGCAGTGGTTGTCCCACTTCAGGGGCACAGCACTGACTCCTGGCTAAAATTATTAAAATAAAAACTAATTATTAAGAAAAAAAATTTTTAAGTAAAAAAAGAAAACGGACGGACAGAACCCTAGGACAAATGGTGAAAGCAAATCTATACAGCAAAATCTCACACAGAAGCATACACATACAAACTCACAAAAAGAGGAAAAGGGGAAAAATAATAAATCTTGCTCTCAGAATACACCTCCTCAATTTGGGATGATTCCTTGTCTATTCAGGTATTCCACCGATGCAGGGCACATCAAGTTGATTGTGGAGATTTAATCCGCTGCTCCTGAGGCTGCTTGGAGAAATTTCCCTTTCTCTTCTTTTTTCGCACAGCTCCCAGGGCTCAGCTTTGGATTTCGCCCGGCCTCTGCATGTAGGTCGCTGGAGGGTGTCTGTTCTTAGCTCAGACAGGAGAGGTTAAAGGATCAGCTGATTCGGGGGCTCTGGCTCACTCAGGCCGGGGGGAGGGAGGCGTGTGGATGCGGGGCGAGCCTGCGGCAGCAGAGGCCAGCAGGATGTTGCAGCAGCCTGAGGTGTGCCGTGCGTTCTCCCGGGGAAGTTGTCCCTGGATCCCAGGACCCTGGCAGTGGCGGGCTGCACAGGCTCCCCGGAAGGGAGGTGTGGAGAGTGACCTGTGCTCACTCACAGGCTTCTTGGTGGCTGCAGCAGCAGCCTTAGCATCTTATGCCTGTCTCTGTGGTCCGCGCTGTTAGCCGTGGCTCGCGCCTGTCTCTGGAGCTCCCTTAAGCAGCGCTCTTAATCCCCTGTCCTCGCACACCAGGAAACAAAAAGGGAAGAAAATGTCTCTTGCCTTTTCGGCAGTTCCAGACTTGTTCCCGGACTTCCTCCTGGCTAGCCGTGGTGCGGTAGCCCCCTTCAGGCTGTGTTCATGCAGTCAACCCCATTCCTCTCCCTGGGATCCGACTGAAGCCCGAGCCTCAGCTCCCATCCCCCGCCCGTCCCGGCGGGTGAGCAGACAAGCCTCTCAGCCTGGTGAGTGCTGGTCAGCACCGATCCTCTGTGCGGTAATCTCTCTGCTTTGCCCTCCGCACCCCTGTTGCTGCGCCCTCTTCCGCGGCTCCAAAGCTTACCCCCTCCGCTACCCACAGTCTCCGCCCGTGAAGGGGCTTCCTAGTGTGTGGAAACCTTTCCTCCTTCACAGCTCCCTCCCACTGGTGCGGGTCCCATCCCTGTTCTTTTGTCTCTGTTTATTCTTTTTTCCTTTTCCCTACCCAGGTACATGGGGAGTTTCTTGCCTTTTGGGAGGTCTGAGGATTTCTGCCAGCATTCAGTGGGTGTTCTGTAGGAGTTTTTCCACATGTAGATGTATTTCTGATGTATGTGTGGGGAGGAAGGTGATTTCCGCGTCTTACTCTTCCGTCATCTTCTGGACAGTGAAATCACATTTATTTTCACTTTGATAAAAATCTAGAAACTTTATCTCCAATGAGATCACTTTACTCAAAACAGACTCACAGACTTTGAAAACGAACTCATGGTTACCAGGGAAGAAGGGTAGGAGGGAGGGATAGATGGGGAATTTGGGATTGACATGTACACACTGCTATATTTAAAATAGATAACCAACAAGGACCTACTCTATAGCACAGGCTCAATACTCTGTAATAACCTAAATGGGACAATAATTTTATAAAGAATAGATACATGTATATGTATAACTGAATCACTTTGCTGTACACCTGAGACTAACACAACATTGTCAATCAACTATACTCCAATATAAAATTAAAATTATAAAAATAAATAATAAAATGTTTTCCTTTATACATTGTTTCACATCACATGCTCTTTCTTTTTTTAATTGAAATACAGTTAACATACAATATTATGTTGGTTTCATGTGTACTACATAATGATTTGAAATTTGTATATAGTATAAAGTGATTGCACAAATAAGTATAGTAAATATCCGTCCCTATAGTAAGTTATTACAATATTACTGACCAAATTTTTTATGCTGTATATTATATCCCTATGACTTAAATATTACACAACTGGAGGTTTGTACCTCTGAATCCACTTCACCTATTTTTCCCACCCCGAACCCCTCCCTCTGGCAAACACCATTTCTCTGTAGATGAGTCTGTTTTTGTTTTGTTTGTTCATTTTATTTATTTTTAGGTTCTATATATAAGTGAAATCACATTGTATTTGGCTTTTTCTGACTGATGTATTTCACTTAGAATAAAACTCTTTAGGTCTATCTATGTTGTTGCAGATGGCAAGATTTCATTTTTTTATGGCCACGTAACTTTTACTGTATCTTATACCATGACTTCTTTATCCATTCAGTTATCAATGGACACTTAGTTTGCTTCCATATCTTGGCTATTATAAATAATGCTGCAATGAACACTGAGATGCATATATCTTTTTCAATTAGTGTTTTATTTTGGGTAAATACCCAGAAGTGAAATTGTTAGATCATATGGTAGTTCTATTTTTAATTTATTGAGAAGCCTTCATACTGTTTTGCATAGTGGCTTCACCAGTGTACAATGCCTCCAACAGTGCATGAGGGCTCTACTTTATCCACATCCTTGTCAACACTTGTTATTTGTTGTCTTTTGATGATAGCCATTCTGAAAGATGTAAGATGGTACCTTATTGTGGTTTGATTTTCATTTTCTTGATGATTATTAATGTTGGGCATTTTTTTCATGTGTCTATTGGTCATCTATATGTCTTCCTAGAAAAATATGTCTATTCAGTCTTCTGCCGATTTTATAACTGGGTTGTTTGTTTTTGATGTTGAGTTGTATGAGTTCTACATATAGTTTGGATATTGACTCCTTATCAGATATATCATTTTCAAATATCTTCTTCCACTCAGTAGGATACCTTTTTTATTTGTTGATAGGTTCCTCTGCTGTAAAAATCTTTTTAGTTTGATGTAGTCTCATTTGTTTTTTTTGTTTTTGTTTTTGAGTCCCTTTCCTGAGGAGACATATCTGAAAAATATTGCTAAGACTGATGTCTAAAAGTGTACTGTCTATGTTTTCTTCTGGGAGTTTTATGGTTTCAGGTATTACATTCAAACCTCTAATCCATTTTGAGTTTATTTTTGTATGTGGTGTGAGAAAGTAGTCCAGTTTGACTCTTCTGCATGTAACTGTCCACTTTACTCAATACCATTTGTTGATGAGGCTGCCAAAGATTAATTGACCATATAAGAGACGGTTTGTTTATGGACTTTCTATTCTGTTCCATTAATCTATGTGTCTGTTTTTGTGCCACTACCATAATGTTTTGATTACCATAGCTTTGTAGTACAGTTTGAAATCAGGGAATATGATACCCCACATTTGGATGTTTTTCTCACAATTGTTTTGGCTAGTTAAGGTCTTTTGTGTCTCAATATAAATTTTAGAATTTGTTCCAGTTCTGTGAAAAAATGCATTTGGCATTTTGATAGGGATTGCAATAAATCTGTAGATTGCCTTGAGTATTATGGACGTTTTAACAATATTAATTCTTTCAATCCATGAGCACTGCATAATTCTCCATTTGTTTGTGTTGTCTTCAATTTCTTTAATTAAAATCTTATAACTTTCCAAGCACATCACAGTTTTACAAGCACATCAATATCATACTTGTACCTGTCTTAGAGAGATTAAATAAGCTTTATAAAGATTATTTCTATGTATTTTTATCTTTCTGATGCAATTGTAAATGGAATTTTAAAAATTATTTCCCTTTCTGATAGTTCATTGTTTGTGTATAGAAACACAACAGATTTCTGTAATTAATTTCATATCCCACAATTTTACTAAATTCATTTATTAGTTCTAGTAGTACTTTGGTGGTATCTTTAGAATTTTGTACATATATTATCATGTCATGTGCGAACAGTGACAATTTTACTTATTTCCTTCTAATTCAGATTCTCTTTCCTTCTTTTTACCATCTGATTACTGTTGATAGGAATTCCAACACTATGTTGAATAAAGGTGGGGAGACTGGGCACCCTTGTCTCATTCCTGAACTTAGAAAATAATTTCAGCTTTTGAATTTTTAGTATGATGTTGGCTGTAGTTTTGTCATATACCCAATTCTATACTCACTTTGTTCTATACCCATTTTGTTGAGAGGTTTTTTTTTTATCATAAATGGATGTTGAATTTTGTCAAACGTCTTTTTTTGCATCTGTTGAGATGATCATATGATTTTAAGTCTTCATTTTGTTAATGTGGTGTATCACATTGATTGATTTGCAAATATTGGACCACGCTTGCATCCCTGGGATAAATCCATTTGATCATGGTATATGATCTTTTTATTGTATTGTTGAAATTTGTTTGCTAATATTTTGTTGAGGATTTTTGCATCTATGTTCATCAGTGATATTGGTCTGTAATTTTCTTTATTGTGGTGTCTTTGATTTTCATATCAGAATGATGATGGTCTCATATAATGAGTTCAAAAGTGTTATTTTCTCTTCATTTTTTTGGAATGCTGTGAAAAAATATGTGTTAACTCTTCTTTAAATGTTTGGTCAAATTCACATGTGAAGGCATCTGGTCCTGAACTTTTTATTGTTGGGAGTTAATTTTTTTATTAGTGAATTAATTTCATTACTGGTAATTGGTCCATTCATATTATCTATTTCTTCCTGAAACACTCTTGGGAGATTGTATGCTTCTAGGAATTTACCCACTTCTTCTAGGTTGTCCATTTTATTGGTGTATAATTGTAGTAATCTCTTATGATCTTTCTATATCAGTGGTGTCAATTGTAACTTCTCTTTTATTTCTTACTTTACATATTTAGGCTCGCTCTCATTTTGTCTACATAACTCTTGCTAAAGGTTTATCAATTTTGTTAATCTTTTCATAGAACCAGGTATAAGTTTCATTGATGTTCTCTAATGTTTTTTAGTCTCTATTTCATTTCTTTCTGCTCTGATCTTTATCATTTCATTCTTTCTACTTTGGTGGGGTTTTTTTCTAGTTCCTTTAGGCATATGGTTACACTGTTTACTTGAGATTTTTCTTGATTCCTGATGTAGGCTTGTATTGTTATAAAATTCTCTCTTTTTGCTGCTTTTGCTGAATCTAATAGATTTTGGACTGTTACATTTGTATTTTCCTTAGTCTCCAGGTATTTTTTGAGTTCCTTTTTTTTTTCAGTGACCCATTTGTTGTTTGGTAGCATGTTGTTTAGCCTCCTTGCAGTTCTGGTTTTCATTTTTTTTTTGAAGTTCATTTCTAGTATTACACCACTGTGGTTGGAAAAGATGACTGATATGATTTCAATCTTCTTACATTTATGGAGACTTGTTTTGTGTCCCAACATATGGTCTCCTTGAGAAGGTTCCATGTGCACTTGAAAAAAGTGTATATTCTGCTGCTTTTGGATAAAATGTTTTATATATATCTTCTAAGTCTATTTGTTATAATGTGTCTTTAAGGCCAGATTTTTCTTATTGTAGTTCTGTCTGGATGATCTGTCCACTGATGTAGGTGACTTTTAAAATCTCCAGTATTATTGTGTTACTGTCAAATTCTCCCTTTATGTTTGTTAAAAGTTGCTTGATGTATTTAGGTGCTTTTATGTTGGCTGCATAAATATTTACAATTGTTCTAGCTTCTCATTGGGTTGACCCCTTTATCATTATGTAATTTTTTTCTCTTGTTACAGCCTATTTTTTGTCTATTTTGAATGATATAAATATTGCTACCTGAGCTATCTTTTTATTTCCATTTTCATGGGAAAACTTCTCCTATCCTCTTTTTTTTGAGATTGAAATTTGTTTTTATTATAACCCATCTTACTATCACTCTACACATTACTACCCTGAAGCCTTTTTTTTTTTTTTTGGTGTCATTCTTTATGGTTTTTTTGAATTTTATTTTATTTTTTTACACAGCAGGTTCTTATTAGTTATCTATTTTACACATAGTATATATATGTGAATGCCAATCTCCAAATTTATCCCACCACCACCACACATCTACCCCACTTTCCCTCCTTAGTGTCAATACGTTTGTTGTCTACCACCTGTATCTCTATTTCTGCCTTGCAAACCAGTTCTTCTGTAATATTTTTCTAGATTCCACATATATACGTTAATATATGATATTTGTTTTTCTTTTTCTGAATTACTTCACTCTGCATGACAGTCTCTAGGTCCATCCACATCTCTACAAATTACCCAATTTTGTTCCTTTTATGGCTGAGTAATATTCCATTGTATATATGTACCACATCTTCTTTATCCATTCTTCTGTCGTTGGGCATTTAGGTTGCTTCCATGACCTGGCTATTGTAAATAGGGTTGCACTGAATATTGGGGTGCTTATGTCTTTTTGAATTATGGTTTTCTCTGGGTATATGACCAGTAGTGGGATTGCTGGATCA
Source organism: Pseudorca crassidens (assembly GCF_039906515.1). Classification (NCBI taxonomy): domain Eukaryota; kingdom Metazoa; phylum Chordata; class Mammalia; order Artiodactyla; family Delphinidae; genus Pseudorca; species Pseudorca crassidens. The sequence continues at coordinate 78,212,175 of NC_090317.1, read as the reverse complement.
TATGGTAATTCTGTTTTTAGTTTTGTAAGGAACCTTCATAATGTTCTCCATAATGGCTGTATCAATTTACATTCCCACCAACAGTGCAAGAGTGTTCCCTTTTCTCCACACCCTCTTCAGCATTTGTTGTTTGTAGATTTTCTGATGATGCCCATTCTAACTGGTGGGAGGTAATACCTCATTTTACTTTTGATTTGCATTTCTCTAATTATTAGTGATGCTGAGCAGCTTTTCATGTGCTTCTTGGTCACCTGTATGTCTTCTTTGGAGAAGTGTCTATTTAGGTCTTCTGTCCATTTTTTGATTGGACTGTTTGTTTATATATATATATATTTAACATCTTTATTGGAGTATAATTACTTTACAATGGTGTGTTACTTTCTGCTTTATAACAAAGCGAATCAGCTATACTTATACATATATCCCCATATCTCCTTCCTCTTGCATCTCCCTCCCAACCTCCATATCCCTCCCCTCTAGGAGGTCACAAAGCACCATGCTGATCTCTCTGTGCTATGTGGCTGCTTCCCACTAGCTATCTATTTTACATTTGGTCGTGTATATATGTCCATGCCACTCTCCCACTTTGTCACAGCTTACCCTTCCCCCTCCCCATGTCCTCAAGTCAATTCTCTACTTCTGTGTCTTTATTCCTATCTTGCCCCAGGTTCTTCAGAACCTTTTCTTTTTTTAGATTCCATATATATGTGTTAGGATACAGTATTTGTTTTTCTTTTTCTGACTTACTTCCCTCTGTATGACAGACACTAGGTCCATCCACCTCACTACAAATAACTCAATTTCATTTATTTTTATTGCTGAATTGGTTCATATTTTCTATTTCTTCCTGGTTCACTCTTGGAAGGTTATACCTTTCTAAGAATTCCTGGTTGTACACAAATTTGTGGCTGTTCTTCTAGGTTTTCCATTTTATTGGAATAGAGTTTCTTGTACTAGTCTCTTATGATGCTCTGTGTTTTTGTGGGGTCTGTTCTAACTTCTCCTTTTTCACTTCTAATTTTACTGATTTGAGTCCTCTCCCTATTTTTCTTGAGGAGTCTGCCTAAAAGTTTATTAATTTTTTTTATCTTCTCAAAGAACAGCTTTTTGGTTTAATGATCTTTGTTATTGTTTTCTTTGTTTCTATTTCATTTATTTCTGCTCTTATCTTTAAGATTTCTTTCCTTCTACTAACTTTGGTTTTTGTTTGTTCTTCTTTCTGTAGTTCCTTTAGGTGTAAGGTTAGATTGTTCATTTGAGATTTTTCTTGTTTCTTGAGGTAGGATTGTATTGCTATAAATTTCTCTCTGAGAACTGATTTTGCTGTATCCCATAGGTTTTGGATTGTCATGTTTTTATTGTTATTTGTCTCTGGGTAATTTTTGATTCCTCTTTGACTTTTTCAGTGATCTCTTGGTTATTTAGTAACATATTTTTTAGACTCCATGTGTTTGTGTTTTTTACTTTATTTCCCCTGTAGTTTACTTCTAATCTCATAGCATTATGGTTGGAAAAGATGCTTGATATTTTTTCAATTTTCTTAAATTTACTGAGGCTTGATTTGTGACCCAAGATGTTATCTATCCTAGAGAATGTTCCATGTGCATGTGAGAAGAAAGTATAATCTGCTGTTTTTAGAAGGAACATCTATAAATGTCAATTAAATATATCAGGTCTGCTGTGTTATTTAAAGCTTGTGTTTCCTTATTAATTTTCTTTCTGGATTATCTGTCTATTGGTGTAAGTGAGATTTTAAAGTCCCCTACTATTACTGTGTTACTGTCGATTTCCTCTTTTATACCTGTTAGCATTTGCCTTATGTATTGAGGTGCTCCTATATTGCATGCATGTATAATTATTATATCTTCTTCTTGGATTGATCCCTTGATTAATATGTAGTGAACTTCCTTGTCTCTTGTAACATTTGTTATTTTAAAGTCTGTTTTATCTGATATGAGTGTTGCTACTCCAGCTTTCTTTTGATTTCCATTTGAATGGAATATCTTTTTCCATCCCCTCACTTTCAGTCTGTATTTGTCCCTAGGTCTGAATTGGGTCTCTTAGAGACAGCATATATATGGGTCTTGTTTTTGTATCCATTCAGTGAGCCTGTGTATTTTGGTTGGAGCATTTATTCCATTCACCTTTAAGGTAATTATGGATATGTATATTCCTTTTTCCATTTTCTTGATTGTTTTGGGTTTGTTCTTGTAGGTCCTTTTCTTCTCTTGTGTTTCCCACTTAGTGAAGTTCCTTTAGCACTTGTTGTAGAGCTGGTTGGTGGTGCTGAATTCTCTTAGCTTTTGCTTGTCTGTAAAGCTTTTGATTTTTCTGCTGAATCTGAATGAGATCCTTGCCAGGTAGAGTAATCTTGGATGTAGTTTCTTCCCTTTCATCACTTTAAATATATCATGCCACTCCCTTTTGGCTTGTAGAGTTTCTGCTGAGAAGTCAGCTGTTAACCTTATAGGAGTTCCCTTGTATGTTATTTGTCATCTTTCTCTTGCTGCTTTCAATAATTTTTCTTTGTCTTTAATTTTTGCCCATTTGATTACTATGTGTCTCGGCATGTTTCTCCTTGGGTTTATCCTGTATGTCACTCTCTGCACTTCCTGGATTTCAGTGGCTATTTCTTTTCCCATGTTAGGGAAATTTTCGGCTATAATCTCTTCAAATATTTTCTCGGGTCCTTTCTCTCTCTCTTCTCCTTCTGGGACCACTATAGTGTGAATGTTGTTGCATTCAATGTTGTCCCAGTTGTCTTTTAGGTTGTCTTCATTTCTTTTCATTCTTTTTTCTTTATTCTGTTGTGCAGCAGTGAAATCCACCATTCTGTCTTCCAGGTCACTTATCCGTTCTTCTGCCTCAGTTATTCTGCTATTGATTCCTTCTGGTGTATTTTTCATTTCAGTTATTGTATTGTTCATTTCTGTTTGTTTGTTCTTTAATTCTTCTAGGTCTTTGTTAAACATTTTGCATCTTCTCAATCTTTCCCTCTATTATTTTTCCGAGGTCCTGAATCATCTTCACTAACATTATTCTGAATTATTTTTCTGGGCAGTTTCCTCCCTCCACTTCATTTAGTTGCTTTTCTGGGGTTTTATCTTGTTCCTTAATCTGGTACATAGCCCTCTGCCTTTTCATCTTGTCTATCTTTCTGTGAATGTGGTTTTTGTTCCACAGGCTGAAGGATTGTAGTTGTTCTTGCTTCTGCTGTCTGCCCTCTTGCTCCCAGTAGTTATTTCCATTATTTTATCTTCCAGGTCACTTATCCGTTTCTCTGCCTCAGTTATTCTGTTCTTGACTCCTTCTAGAGAATTTTTAATTTCATTTATTGTGTTGTTTATCATTGTTTGTTTGCTCTTTAGTTCTTCTAGGTCCTTGTTAAAAGTTTCTTGTATTTTCTCTATTCTATTTACAAGATTTTGGATCATGGTTACTATCATTAGTCTGCATTACTTTTCAGGTAGACTGCCTATTTCCTCTTCATTTGATTGGTCTGGTGGGTTTTTACCTTGCTCCTTCATCTGTTGTGTGTTTCTATGTGTTCTCACTTTGCTCAACTTACTGTGTTTGGGGTCTCGTTTTTGCAGACTGGAGGTTCATAGTTCCTGTTGCTTTTTGTGTCTGTCCCCAGTGGCTAAGGTTGGTTCAGTGGGTTGTGTAGGTCTCCTGGTGGAGGTGGCTGGTGCCTGTGTTCTGGTGGATGAGTCTGGATCTTGTGTTTCTGGTGGGCAGGACCAAGTCTGACGGTGTGTTTTGGGGTGTCTGTGACCTTATTATGATTTTAGGCAGCCTCTCTGCTAATGTATGTGGTTGTGTTCCTGTCTTGCTAGTTGTTTGGCATAGGGTGTCCTGCACTGTAGCTTGCTGGTCATTGAGTGGAGCTGGGTCTTGACACTGAGATGGAGATCTCTGGGAGAGCTTTCACTGTTTGATATTACATGGAGCTTGGAGGTCTCTGGTGCACCAATGTTATGAACTTGGCTCTCCCACCGTATTAGCACAGTCCTGGCACCTTGCTGTAGCACCAAGACCCCGTCAGCCACATGGCTCACAAGAAAAGGGAGGAAAGGAAAGAAAGTAAGAAGGAAAGAAAGAATGAAAGAGAGAGAGAAAGAAAGAAGAAAGAAAGAAAGAAAGAAAGAAAGAAAGAAAGAAAGAAAAGAAAATGAAATTAAAAGTTATTAAAATAAGAATAAAAAACTTACTAAAAATTTAAAAATTAACAAGTAATAAGAAAAAAAGAAAGAAGGAAAAAGGAGAGCAACCAAAGCAAAAAACAAATCCACCAATGATAACAAGTGCTAAGAACTATACAAACAAAACAAAACAAACAAACAAAAATGGACAGAAAGTGCTCTAGGACAAATGATAAAAGCAAAGCTGTACAGACAGAATCACACAAAGAAGCATATTTATACACACTCACAAAAAGAGAAAAAGAAAAAAATATATCTATCTATCTATATATATATATAAAGGAAGAGAGCAATCAAATCAATAAAGAAATCTACCAATGATAATAAACTCTAAATACTAAACTAAGATAAACATAAGACCAGAAACAAATTAGATGCAGAAAGCAAACCCCAAGTCTATAGTTGCTCCCAAAGTCCACTGCCTCAATTTTGGGATGATTCATTGTCTATTCAGGTATTCCAGAGATGCTGGGTACATCACATTGATTGTGGAGATCTAATCCACTGCTCCTGAGGCTGCTGGGGGAAATTTCCCTTTCTTTTCTTTCAGCTCCTGGGTTTCCACTTTGGATATGGCCCTGCCTTTGCGTGTAGGTCACCTGCGGGCATCTGTTCTTCACCCAGACAGGATGGGGTTAATGTAGCAACTCATTAAGGGACTCTGGCTGACTCAGGCCGGAACTAAGGAGGGGTGTGGAATGCGGGTTGACCCTGCTGCAGCAGAGGCCAGCATGACATTGCAACAGCCTGAGGCGGGCAGTGTGTTCTGGGGAAGTTGTCCCTGTATCTTGGGACCCTGCCAGTGGTGGGCTGCACTGTGGATAGCAACTTGTGCTTTCACACAGGCTTCTTGGTGGCTGCAGCAGCAGCCTTAGCATTTCATGCCTGTCTCTGGGGTCCGTACTGATAGCCACAGCTTGTGCCTGTCTCTGGAGCTCATTTAGGTGGTGCTCTAAATCCTCTCTCCTTGCACACCTTGAAACAACAGTCTCTTGCCTCTTAGGCAGTTCTAGACTTTTTCCTGGATCCCTCCCAGCTAGCTGTTGTGCACTAGCCTCCTTCAGGCTGTGTTCATGAAGCCAACCCCAGTCCTCTCCCGGGGATCTGACCTCTGAAGCCTGAGCCTCAGCTCCCAAACCCTACTCGCCCTGGTGGGTAAACAGACAAACCTCTCAGGTTTATGAGTGCTGGTTGGCACTGATCCTCTGTGCAGGAATCTCTCCACTTTGCCCTCTGCACCCCTATTGCTGAGCTCTCCTCCGTGGCTCTGAAGTTTCCCCCCTGCTAGTCTCTGTCTCCGCAAGTGGAGGGGCTTCATAGTGTGTGGAAACTTTTCCTCCTTCACAGGTCCCTCCCAGAGGTGCAGGTCTTGTCCCTAATCTTTTTTTTTTTTTTTCAGTATGCGGGCCTCTCACTGTTGTGGCCTCTCCCATTGCGGAGCACAGGCTCCGGACGTGCAGGCTCAGCAGCCATGGCTCACGGGCCCAGCTGCTCCGTGGCATGTGGGATCTTCCCGGAAGGGGACACGAACCCGTGTCCCTTGCATTGGCAGGCCGACTCCCGACCACTGCGCCACCAGGGAAGCCCCCTCTCCTTAATCTTTTGTCTCTTTATCTCTTTTGCCGTAGCCAGGTACGTGTGAAGTTTCTTGCCTTTTGGGAAGTCTGAGGTCTTCTGCCAGCGTTCAGTAGGTGTTCTATAGGAGTTGTTACACATGTAGATGTATTTCTGGTGTATTTGTGGGGAGGAAGGTGATCTCCACGTCTTACTCCTCCACCACCTTGAAGGTCTCACTGGTCCATTTATGTTGTGTGTGGCACTTTTTTACAGCATCAGTTAGAAAATGGATACAATGGGGTAATGGGAACATACATAATTATGTTTTAGTATGAAAAGTACTCTAGAAAAAAAAAACCCAAAGCAAGTTGTGAGAGTGCAGAGGACAGGACGTTGTCTTAGGGAGGATTCAAGATATTTCCCCCAAAGAGGTGGCATTGGAGATGGGTATGGAAGAATAAGTAGTCTCCTCGATAGATAGCTGGAGGGGATGGGACAGTCATTAAGAGACTGGCTGGAGGAGATTGGTTCAAGGTGGTGGAGTAGAAGGAAGTACACTCACCTCCTTTTTCAAGAGCACCAAAATGACAACTAACTGTGGAACAACGATCAACAGGAAGATGCTGGAACCCACCAAAGAAGATACCTCACATCCAAAGACAAAGGAGAAGCTGCAATGAGACGGTAGGAGGGGTGTAATCACGATAAAATCAAATCCCATACCCGCTGGTGGGGAACCCACAAACTGGAGAACAAATATACCACAGAAGTTCTCCCATTGGATTAAAGGTTCTGAGCCGCATGTCAGGCTTCTCAGCCTGGGAGTCTGGCAATGGGACTAGGGATTCCCAGGAAATCTGACTTTGAAAGCCAGTGGGATTTGATTGCAGGGACTCCACAGGACTGGGAGAAACAGAGAATCCACTCTTGGAGGGCACACACAAAGTCTTGTGTGCACCAGGACCCAGGAAAAGGAGCAGTGACCCCGTAGGAGGTAGAACCAAACCTACCTGCTTGTGTTGGAGGGTCTCTTGCAGAGGCAGGAGGCAGCTGTGGCTCACAGTGAGGGCAAGGGAACTGGCAGCAGCAGTTCTGGGAAGTATCCATTGGTGTAAGCCCTCCTGGAGGCTGCCACTAACCCCACTATATAGCCTGTAGGCTCCAGTACTGGGTTGCCTCAGGCCAAACAACTAACAGGGAGGGAACACAGCCCCACCCAGCAGCAAACAAGTGGATTAAAGTATTACTGAGCACAGCCCCGCCCACCAGAGCAAGACCCAGTTAAGATATGATGGAGAAATCAAAAGCTTTACAAACAAGAAAAAGCTAAGAGAATTCAGTGCACCAGACCAGCTTTGCAACAAATGCTAAAGGAAGTCCTCTAGGCAGGAAAGAGACTAGCATTTTTTTAAAAAGTCTTGTACATATATAGACTATTAAGTCAAAACCTCATGGGATTGTTTCCATCTCCGGGCTATTGTAAATAGAGCTGCAGTGAACATTTTGGTACATGACTCTTTTTGAAGTATAGTTTTCTCAGGGTATATGCCCAGTAGTGGGATTGCTGGGTCATATGGTAGTTCTATTTGTAGTTTTTTAAGGAACCTCCATACTGTTCTCTATAGTGGCTGTACCAATTCACATTCCCACCAGCAGTGCAAGAGTGTTCCCTTTTCTCCACACCATCTCCAGCATTGATTGTTTCTAGATTTTTTGATGATGGCCATTCTGACCGGTGTGAGATGATATCTCATTGTAGTTTTGATTTGCATTTCTCTAATGATTAATGTTGAGCATTCTTTCATGTGTTTGTTGGCAGTCTGTATATCTTCTTTGGAGAAATGTCTATCTAGGTCTTCTGCCCATCATCAGATGAATGGATAAAGAAGATGTGGCACATATATACAATGGAATATTACTCAGCCATAAAAAGAAACAAAATTGAGGTATTTGTAATGAGGTGGATAGACCTAGAGTCTGTCATACAGAGTGAAGTAAGTCAGAAAGAGAAAGACAAATACCGCATGCTAACACATATATATGGAATTTAAGAAAAAAAATGTCATGAAGAACCTAGGGGTAAGAAAGGAATAAAGACACAGACCTACTAGAGAATGGACTTGAGGATGGGGGAGGGGGAAGGGTAAGGTGTGACAAAGCGGGAGAGAGGCATGGGCATATATACACTACCAAACGTAAGGTAGGTAGCTAGTGGGAAGCAGCTGCATAGCACAGGGAGATCAGCTTGGCACTTTGTGACCGCCTGGAGGGGTGGGATAGGGAAGGTAGGAGGGAGGGAGATGCAAGAGGAAAGAGATATGGGAACATATGTGTATGTATAACAGATTCACTTTGTTATAAAGCAGAAACTAACACACCACTGTAAAGCAATTATACTTCAATAAAGATGTAAAAAAAAAATACCTCATAGGAACAGCACACCCCAAAACTACAGTAGATATACACACACAAAAGAAAAAGCAAACTAAACACAACACTAAAGACGTCAACAAACCACGAGAAAAAAACAAAAGAGGAAAGAAAGAAAAAAGACTGGCAAAAACAAACCCAAAGCAATTAAGAAAATGACAATAGGAATACACATATCAATAATTACCATAAAGGTAAATGGATTAAATGTGACAACCAAAAGACATAGACTGGCTGAGTGGATACAAAAACAAGACCCATACATATGCAATCTACAAGAGACCCACCTCAGACCTAGAGGCACATACCGACTGAAAGTGAGGGGTTGGAAGAAGGTATTCCACGCAAATGGAAATCAAAAGAAAGCTGGAATAACAATACTCATATCAGACAAAATACACTTTAAAATAAAGACTGTTGTAAGAGGCAAAGAAGGACACTACATAATGATCAAGGGATCAATCCAAGAAGAAGATATAACAATTGTAAATATATATGCACCCAACATAGGAGCACCTTGGTATATAAGACAAGTACTGACAGCCATTAAGGGAGAAATTGACAGTAACACAATAATTGTGGGGGCTCTTAACACCCCACTTTCATCAATTGACAGATCATCTAGACAGAACATCAATAAGGAAACACAGGCCTTAAACGACACATTAGACCACATGACTTAACTGATATTTATAGAGCATTCCATCCAAAACAGCAGAATACACATTTTTCTCAAGTGCATATGGAACATTCTCCAGGATTGACCACATGCTGGGCCACAAGGCAAGCCTCAGTAAATTTAAGAAAATTGCAATCACATCAAACACCTTTTCTGATCACAACACTATGAGATTAGAAATGAACTACAAGAAAAAAACTATAAAAAACACAAACACGTGGAGGCTAAACAATATGCTACTAAACAGCCAATGGATCACTGAAGAAATCAAAGAGGAAATCAAAAAATACCTAGAGACAAATGACAATGAAAGCACAATGATCCAAAACCTATGGGATGCAGCAAAAACAGTTCTAAGACGGAAGTTTATAGCTATAAAATCTTACCTCAGGAAACAAGAAAAATCTCAAATAAACGACCTAGTCTTACAACTAAAGCAACTAGAGAAAGAAGAACAAACAAAACCCAAAGTTAGTAGAAAGAGAGAAATCATAAAGATCAGAGAAGAAATAAATAAAATAGAGACTAAGAAAACAAGAGCAAAGATCAATGAAACTAAAAGCTTGTTCTTTGAAAAGGTAAACAAAATTGATAAACCTTTAGCCAGACTCATCAAGAAAAAAAGGGAGAGGACTTAAATCTATAAAATTAGAAGTGAAAAAGGAGAAGTTACAACTGACACCACAGAAATACAAAGGATCATAAGAGACTACTACAAGCAACTGTATGCCAATAAAATGGACAACCTGGAAGAAATGGACAAATTCTTAGAAAGGTACAGTCTCCCAAGACTGAACCAGGAAGAAATATAAAGTATGAACAGACCAATCAGAAGCACTGAAATTGAAACTGAGATTAAAAAACTCCCAAAAAACAAAAGTCCAGGACCTGATGGCTTCACAGGCAAATTCTACCAAACATTTAGAGAAGAGCTAACGCCTATCCTTCTGAAACTGTTCCAAAAAATTACAGAGGAAGGGAGACTCCCAAACTCATTCTATGAGGCCACCATCAACCTGATACCAAAACCAGACAAAGATGCCACAAAAAAAGAAAATTACATGCCAATATCTCTGATGAACATAGACACAAAAATCCTCAACAAAATACTAGCAAACAGAATCCAACAACACATTAAAAGGATCAGATACCATGATCAAGTGGGATTTATCCCAGGGATGCAAGGATTTTTCAGTATCTGCAAATCAATCAGTGTGATACACCAGATCAACAAATTGAAGAATAGAAACCATAGGTTCATCTCAATACATGCGGAAAAAGCTTTTGACAAAATTCAGCACCCATTTATGATAAAAACTCTCCAGAGAGTGGGCATTGAGGGAACATACCTCAACATAATAAGGGCCATATACAACAAACTCACAGCTGACATCATACTCAATGGTGGAAAGCTGAAAACATTTCCTCTAAGATCAGGAACAAGACAAGGATGTCCACTCTCGCCACTTTTATTCAACATAGTTTTGGAAGTCCTAGGTATGGCAATCAGAGAAGAGAAAGAATTAAAAGGAATCTAAATTGGAAAAGAAGAAGTTAAACAGTCACTGTTTGCAGATGACATGACACTATACATAGAAGCTCTTAAAGACACTACCAGAAAGCTACTAGAGCTCATCAATGAATTTGGTAAAGTTGTGGGTTCCAAATTTAACACAGAGAAATCTGTTGCATTTCTATACACTAACAACAAAAGATCAGAAAGAGAAATTCAAGAAACAATCCCATTTACCATTGCATCAAAAAGAATAAAATACTTAGGGATAAACCTACCTAGGAGACAAAAGACCTGTACTCCAAAAACTATAAGACGCTGATAAAAGAAATCGAAGAAGACACTAACAGATGTAAAGATATACCATGTTCATGGATTGGAAGAATCGATATTGTCAAAATAACTATACTACCCAAAGCAATCTACAGATTCAATGCAATCCCCATCAAACTACCAATGGCATTTTTCACAGAATTAGAACAAAAAAATTTTAAAATTTGTATGGAGAGACAAAAGGCCCCAAATACCCAAAGCAATCTTGAGAAAGAAAAATTAAGCTGGAGGAATCAGACTTCCTGACTCCAAACTACACTACAAAGCTATAGCCATCAAAACTGTATGGTACTGGCAAAAAAAAAAGAAATATAGATCAATGGAACAGGATAGAAAGCCCAGAAATATACCCTCTTGAACTGTTGGTGGGAATGTAAATTGATACAGCCACTATGGAGAACAGTATGGAGGTTCCTCAAAAAACTAAAAATAGAACTACCATACGACCCAGAAATCCCACTCCTGGGCATATACCCTGAGAAAACCAAAATTCAAAAAGGCTCATGTACCACAATGTTCATTGCAGCTCTATTTACAATAGCCAGGACATGGAAACAACCTAAGTGTCCATCAACAGATGAATAGATAAAGAAGATGTGGCACATATATACAATGGAATATTACTCAGCCATAAAAAGAAACGAAACTGAGTTATTTGTAGTGAGGTGGATGGACTTAGAGACTGTCATACAGAGGGAAGTAAATCAGAAAGAGAAAAACAAATACCATATGCTAACACACACACACATCTATCTATCTATCTATCTATCTATCTATCTATCTATCTATCTATGGAATCTAAAAAAAAGAAAGGTGGTTCTGAAGAACTTAGGGGCAGGACAGGAATAAAGACTCAGACATAGAGAATGGACTTGAGGACACAGGGAAGGGTAAGCTGAGAAGAAGTGAGAGAGTGGCGTGGACATATATACATTACCAAATGTAAAATAGATAGCTAGTGGAAAGCAGCTGCATAGCACAGGGAGATCAGCTCAGTGTTTTGTGTCCACCTAGAGGGGTGGGATAGGGAGGATGGGAAGGTGATGAAAGAGGGAGGAGATATGGGGATATATGTATATGTATAGCTGATTTACTTTGTTATACAGCAAAAACTAACACCATTGTAAAGCAATTATACTCCAATAAAGATGTTTAAAAAAATAAAAATAGGCACTTCCCTGGTTGCACAGTGTTTAAGAATCCACCTGCCAATGCAGGGGACACGGGTTCAAGCCCTGGTCCAGGAAGATTCCACATGCTGCAGAGCAACTAAGCCTGTGCGCCACAACTACTGAGCCTGCACTCTAGAGCCCACGAGTCACAACTACTGAGCCCACGTGCCACAACTACTGAAGCCTGTATGCCTAGAGTCTGTGCTCCACAACAAGAAGACACTGCAACAAGGAGCCCATGCACTGCAACAAAGAGTAGCCCCCGTTCGCCACAACTAGATAAAGCCTGTGCACAGCAATGAAGACCCAACGCAGCCAAAATAAATAAATAAACTAATTAATTAATTTAAAAAATTTTAAAAATTAAAATTAAAAAAAGAAAAAAAAGAAAACCCAGAAATAAACCCACACACCTACAGTCAATTAATCTACAACGAAGGAGGCAAGACTACTCAATGGTGAAAAGACAATCTCTGCAACAAATGGTGCTGGGAAAACTTGCCAGGTACATGTTAAAAAATGAAATTAGATCATTCTTTAACACCATACACAAAAGTAAGCTCAAAATGGATTAAAGACCTGAATGTCAGACTGGACACTATAAAACTACTAGAGGAAATCATAGGCAGAACACTCTCTGACATTAATCGCAGCAATATCTTTTTTGATCCATCTCCCAGAATAATGGAAATACAAACAATAATAAACAAATGGGACCTAATTAAACTCAAAAGCTTTTGCACAGCAAGGGAAACCATAAACAAAACGTAAAGACAACCCACAGATTGGGAGAAAATATTTGCAAATGATGTGACTGACAAGGGATTAGTCTCCAAAATTTACAAACAGCTCATGAGGCTTAATGTCATCAAAACAAACAACCCAGTCAAAAAATGGACAGAAGACCTAAATATACATTTCTCCAAAGAACTCATACAAATGGCCAATAGGCACATGAAAAGATGTTCAACATTGCTAATTATTAGAGAAATGCAAATCAAAACTGCAATGGGATATCACCTCACACCAGTCAAAATGGCTATCATTAAAAAATCCACAAACAATAAATGCTGGAGAGGATGTGGAGAGAATGCAACACTCCTATACTGTTGATGGGAATGTAAACTGGTACAGCCACTATGGAGAACAGTATGGAAGTTCCTTAAAAAACTAAAAATAGAGCTACTGTATGACCCTGCAATACCACTCCTTGGCATATATCTGGAGAAAAACGTGGTCCGAAAGGATACATGCACCCCAGTGTTCATTGCAGCACTGTTTATAGTAGCCAAGACATGGAAGCTATGTAAATGTCCATCGACAGAGGAATGGATAAAGAAGATGTTGTGTATATACATATATATATATATATATATATACACAATGGAATATTACTCAGCCATTAAAAAGAATGAAATAATGCCATTTGCAGCACCATGGATGGACCTCGAGATTGTCATAATGAGTGAAGTAAGTCAAAGAGAAATATTGTATGATATCCCTTATATGCAGAATCTAAAAAGAAATGATACAAATGAACTTATTTACAAAACAGAAACAGATTCACAGACTTAGAGAATTAACTTATGGTTACCAGGTGGGGAGGAAGAGGGAAAGAGGGAGTTTGGGATCGACATGTACACACTGCTATATTTAAAATAGATAACCAACAAGGACCTACTGTGTAGAACGGGGAACACTGTTCAATGTTATGTGGCAGTCTGGATGGGAGGGGAGTTTGGGAGAGAATGGATACATGTATATGTATGGCTGAGTCCCTTTGCTGTGAACCTGAAACTATCACAGCACTGTTAATCAGCTATACTCCAACATAAAAAGTTAAAAAAAGAAAAGAAAAGAAAAAGAGGCTGGCTGGTTTAGGACTCTTTTTTTTTTTTTTTTTTTGGCCACACCGCATGGCATGTGGGATCTTACTTCCCTGAACAGGGATTGAACCCATGCCCCCTACAGTGGAAGCATGAGTCTTAACCACTGGACCACCAGGGAAGTCCCAAGACTGGCTGGTTTAGGGAATCAAAAAGCAAATGGGCTAGTGTGGATAAGGGACAGGACATTTGAGGGGAAAGGGGCAGGGATGGATGGAGTGAGAGAGGAAGCTGCTGCTGCTACCCTTCCCACTTGTAAAGTGCCCAAATTATTTTCTGCCCTCTTTGGCTGAGGTAAGAATTCGGCTTTGTAGAACTAAGGCCTGATACGGCTGTGTTTGTCACCACCACCTTTCCTCCCTCCATTCTCACCATGAAGTCCACTGTGGTGACCCTCCCTCACAGCAGCCCCACAGTTAGGCAATGACCAAGAGGGAGGAGGGGAGCCATGTCTTGAAACTCTCAATCCAACAAGGCCCTGGCTCTGAGGGATGGGCTGAAAAGGAAGAGTTGGGGAGGGTGTTGGATTGTGGTAAGAATCTTCATTCCTCCTGGGAATTTCTGGTCTAGTGATGGGAAAGAGGCATGGAGGCTGGGCCAAAGGGTGGGAGTGAGGGCTATCTTGGAATTTAGGATCATCTGGGTGCTCCATTGGCAAACTCTCAACAGCAGCAAGATAGGAGACTGGCCCAATTCCCAGGAAGGATTTCTGGAGGCAGAGGTTGTGGGAGAGGGGGGAGGAGATGTGGCTTGTCCCAGGGGGCTGGAGCCTCTGCCAATCCTGGCATAGGCCATAGACAAGCTTCTCTCTGAGGTGGCTTGCTCCCCTGCCCTTCCCCTTCACCCATTCCTACCCCAATCCTTGGCACCAGGGTGTCCGGAGAAAAGGGAAGAAAAATGAGTGGGCAGAAACAGCTGGATATAGCCAGGAACACATCTGGCCTCCCAGGCTGTCTTCTGGTTCTCACTTCTCCCTCCTCCCACACCCCTTTCTCCTTTGCAGGCTTCTGATAGGAGAACTGTTATGGAGATGGAGGAGGGGGAGGGGAAGAGAAAGTTTTCAAAATATTAAAGCGGGGCTGGGTTGGTTGGAATTGGGGGAGAGAGTTGTTGAAATATTAACTGGATTAACTGGTCTTGTGAGGTGGCCTCTTGCCTGGAGCCTGACCACCTAACTTCCTGTTTTCCCTCCAGCTGCCTCCTCCCCTCCCTCTGCTCTGGGCTGGAACTGTGCCCGGGGGAGGAAGGAGGAGCAGCAAAGTTGGCCAGGGTCTCTTGTCTGATTCCCTGCAGGCTGGAGGCCAGGACAGCCTCTGTAAGCAAGCAGGCAGGAACACATACGGTCTTGAATCAGATCGTTGCCTCTCAGTACTTGCTTCTCTGGCCACAGCAGGAGCAAGAGGCTCCTGGAAAACCCCACCTCCTTGCCAGCTCTTCCATGAACACACCCTGGTCCTGGGGCCTCTCCATGCAGGAGCAGTCACAAACTCCAGAGGTGGCAGCAATGCTGGCTACAACACCCGTCCCAGCGTCACTGGCCCCAACGCCCAGCCAGCCGCCCGTCCCTTCCCTGCCAGTATTCATGGACTACGCAAAACAACCAAGTGAGTGAGCAAGGGCTGACCAAGGAGTGGGGGCAGTTCGGGGTAGGGGGTTTGAGGTTCCCAAACTGGAGGTGGTTGTCTGTGCCCTCTTCCTTTTTAGCCCTCAGGGACAAACACAGGAGGCCCCAGCAGGTTGCCTGTCAGGGGGTAGGGAACACTGAAATGTTGATCTGTGTAGGTGTTTTGACTCCTTTGGTTTGCTTTTCTGTGCTCCTCCCACCCTCTGTCTCTCTTCAGACCCCCCCCCCACCCCGCCCAACTCTGTTCTTACTCCTTTCTGTTCCCAGGCAAGGAACTCATTTAGCCCAAAGCAATTTTAGGGCACCCAGTAGAGAGATCCACAGAGGCTGCTGCTTCTCCTGCTAGTGCTGGTGGTGCTGGTAGTGCTGCTGAGGAGTGCCCAGGACTAGGTGCCAGGGGAGTCAGAGTCAAAAAAAAATCATTTTATATCTGGAAATCCAAGACGCAAACCCAGAGTTAAAATAAGAAGCCTAAGAACACTTCACAAAATATTTGTTTGATTTTTTTAATGTGAAAGAAAAATTAAACTGACACAATTAATTGTTCATTAGTTTACTAATGTTTTTCAAATACACAAATTTCCAAATATGATTAGAACTCACATTTTAACCTTTCATCTTTACTAACAGCCTTTTAAATTAAAAATATATGTTTAAAGCAAAAAAAATACGCATCGCTGTCAGGTCTGCTGACCCCCCAGCCAGTTTCTCAAGTCAGGCACTTCCTACTCCCTGTGGAGGCCTAGGGATCTCTAAGACCCTCCAACTTCCCCTGTCATCCCCATCTTCACTCCCCATTCCCTGCCCTTAGCCTCCCTCAGTACCCCTTTTTTTATTCCCTCCCTCACCCCACCCCATCACTGTCCCAAGTTTTTAAAGTGAGGGACAGAGGATTGAGCGACATCCCTGTCCCCATCTTGGCCATTTAGTCTGTGTTCGCCTGTCTGTGACTTACCCTGCTGTATACCATGGCACAATTGTTCTCTCAGAGTCACCAGGCCAGGTGTCTCCCAAGAGCCTCTGAAAGACATTTGTTTCCATGCTAGGCTGGTTTTTCTCTTGGAATTGCTGGGTCCAGGAGAGATTCTGGCTAGCCACTGTGACCATACCTGAGAGCTGGCTGTCCTCCTGATTCCCGAAGACCCAGAAGGAAGAGACATCCCCACCTCCATGCCTAGGGTAGCTTCTCTTGGGTGCCTGAGGTAGCTTCTCTTGGGTGCCTGGGCTACCACATCACTTTTGTTGCCCTCAGCCCCTTCCCTGCTCTGGCCAAGCCTGGGAGGGGAGAGGAAGGCAGGAGGACCCCGTCGTAACCCCTGTCATCCCTCCTCTTGCTAGCGGATCCGAGCCAGCCGAGAAGCAGACTCACGGTTGGTCATGGAGGGCTGACGATAAACTGATCCTGAACGTGGTGGGCACGTGCCATGAGACCTACAAGGGCACCTTGTGGGCCTTTCCAGGCACCTGCCTCTACAAGTTGACTGAGCCACCCCAACCTGGCACCCCAGCTGCTCAGGGTCCACCAATTCAAGAGTTTTTCTTTGACCAAAATCCTGAGCCCTTTGGCTATGTGCTGGCTATGGTACTCAGCAGCTGCACTGCCCTGCCAATGTTTGTCGGGATGTCCTAGAGGAGGCTTATTGGGGCCTGGTGGAAGCACTGCTGGCACCTTGCTGCTGGCTTAAGCTGAGTGGCAAGGACACACAAACCCAGGACTTCCTATCTTGGGAGGTCTGTGAGAATGTCCACATGGATGAGTGCCTTCAGTGGAACTCCAGTGAAGACCAGAGACTGCGGAATACTTGGAAGCCATGGCTCTGGGTGCTTCTTGACCAACCCCAGTCTTCCCTAGGGGCCAAGGTAACTCACTAACATTGTGCGGTGCCATGCTAGTCATTTGTACTCCCAAAGGACCCTGCCAAGTTGCCACAATGGCTACACACTTGACATGGTGTTTGGGACCTGAATCTGAAGAGATGCTCAGGACAATTTGAGGGAATCTCCAAAAACGGGGGAGGGAAGAAGGGTGGGAGTCTAGTTAGAGAGGTGGGATGGCTGGTAAATGGGGGTACTTCTGACATGCCTCTTTTTCCCCAGTGCTTTTCTATGATCTCCACACTCTTTGCCGTGTGTGCTCTGGTCATCTTCTTCCAGGAGAGAGAGGTCCAGCTGGATTACTTCTCTGTCAACTTCATTCCTATGGGACATGGGGTGAGGGCAGGGGGAAAAACAGCAGCAGTAGCAGCAGCAGAACAACGGTCTCGTTTACCACTGTGCCCCCGACCTGCTCTACCTGGAACTACTCTGTGCCCTTTGGTTTGGAGCTGAGCTCTTTGCCCGTGCCATTTCCTGCCCTGATAAGGTGCACTTCCTGTGTAGCCCTCTCAATCTAGCCTACATCTTCTGTCTGTTCCCTGTGCTGGTGGAACTGGTAGTGGGTGACAAGGCTGAATGGCAACCCCATCTCAGCCTAATGCTTGGGGCCATTCATTCTCTCTATGTCCTCTGTGTGCCTTTCTCCTGATTTGGGTGGCTGAGATCTTATTCTTTGGCTTGCTCTTCCTCTATGGGGAGCTCTTGAGTATGTCCACCCGAGGTCAGGGTGAGCCTCACTTTGGAGACATTTCTACATGTCTCTGATGGACTGTCATAACACTCACCACTGTCGACTATGGAGATGTCTACCCTCTCTCTGCTCTGCGCCAGCTCAATGCTGCTGTCACAGCCACTGTGGGCTTGTGCACCAGTGTCGTGCTGGTGCCTGTGCTCCTAGTCTGCTTCCAGTGCTATTATGCTGTAGCCCTGGCTCGCCAGAAACGTAGGCCCAGTGGGATCCTGTGATGGTCCCAGTGGTCTAGACGGGTGTATCCCACCTTCCCTTCCTTCCTCTTGTCAGTTTTTGGTTACAGATAAGGATTTCTGGCTTTGGATTTGGCAAAGAATCCTTCAAGAGTAGTCCCAGGTCATGGCAATCCCTGCTAGTCAGGATCAGCTAGCCATGGCCTGAAAGGTAGACTCCTTCCCATCATCAGGGAGGCACCCTGAAGGAGGCAGCTTAGGGGCAAGGCCAGCTAGGCTTCAGCTTCCCCCTGCCCCACCCTAGACTTTTCTCTTAATCCTAGAGTGACCAGGAGGCATAGAGGATAGTTCTTCCTGGACTGGTGCTATATGCCCCTCTCAACAAGTTCTCCCTTACCATTACCTAATCCCAGTCCCCCAGCTAGACTGTAGTCTAGATGGGGAAATTTTGAGTGATGGTAGCAATATAATATTAACATCAGTCACCTATAGATATCATTGGTGATTGGCTGTGGATATCTGACTTGTTATGGGTGTTGATGGTGAATGGTACCAGCAGTGCCCAGGTATAGCCAGATTGTAACATTGCTCCCTGTACTGCTCCTGGCACAAGTGCTCCTTAGAATCATAAAGGGGCCTTTGAAGATTCTCAGAGACATTAAACAGATGAGAGTCAGTCAGGTCTGAACCCAGAGTAGCACTCTAACTTGATAACCTCCTCTTCATCCCATTTTGTCCTTCCCCCTTCCTCTCCTCTCCTTCCCATCTCTGATTTTTTAATAATATTTTAGATATAGTATTAACCATCATTAACCATGATATATTAGTCATTATTAGTCACACTATTTCAGCTACAATAACAATATATAGTCACTAATAGACACGAAATGTTATCATTGCATATTACATAGATGGGAAGGAGGAAATTGGATTTGTTGGCAAGAATAAGCAAGTGATTTCCTCTTCAAGATTTTTTACATATTTTTGGATTTTTACTCATTTACAATTCTTTTCTTTTTTTAATTTCTTCTAAACACTTTTCAGTACCCACAACGGGTCTACCTCCAATCCTTGCTGCTACTGAATATTCCCACCTTCCTACCTTTTCTTCTCCTCCCTCTCCTTTCCCCCTCCTCTTTCTGCTACCTGCATGCTCTTCCCTCCTGGCTTTTCCTGTGGTGCCCACAACCATGCACCTCTCTTTGAACTGGCTTCCAGGAAGGAGAGAAGGGACGTACTCAGGTCTGACTTCAAGTCAGGTCACTGGGGTGTCTGAGGAAGTGCCCCAGGCAACTAGGCTGAACTGGGAGGTTGAATTGAACTCTCACTGTTGCTGAAGCTGTGAGCGTAATTCTGTTTACAAAACTTTTAAATAAAATATCCTTTGAAGTCTCCATTCCAGGGTCCATCTGTGGTTCCTCTGACAGTAGATTATGGGCACCAGCAGGGATAGGGTGGCGTAATAAACTAATGGCAAGATGTGTGGACAAATAATTTGATAGAGTAAAAAGCAGTTTCTATCTTTATTGTATGTGTTCCTCACAATAAACTAGTATTACTCATAGACACCTTGACTAGGAAAGAAGAACTTTTTGTTTGTGGTGGGAACAGGGCAGGGAGAGGAAGGAGACAGGTCCAGGAGTTGAAGAAGTGTAATGGAAGGCTGGCTTTCTTGTTTAGGGCATGGTGGTGGAAACCCTTATCATAGGTGGGAGGTTGAGGAAGGAGAGGTTTCCATTTAAGAAGCACTGAAAGGGCTTCCCTGGTGGCGCAGTGGTTGAGAGTCCGCCTGCCGATTCAGGGGACACGGGTTCGTGCCCCGGTCTGGGAAGACCCCACCTGCCGCGGAGCGGCTGGGCCCGTGAGCCATGGCCACAGAGCCTGTGCGTCCGGAGCAACGGGGGAGGGCACAACAGTGAGAGGCCCGCGTACCGCAAAAAAAAAAAAAAAAAAAAGAAGCACTGAAAGAAGAACAAGAGTATGACAAAACATCAAAGACAATCTCCATCTTCTCATTACCTAGTAGTGAAAGATGTTGGAACACTTAGCTGCTTTCAGAGACCATTCTAGTCCACTGCCCTTAAGTTAAAAATGGGAAAAATGAGGTGTAGCGAAGGGAGAGGATTTTCCCAAGGGCACGCAGAAGTACTGGCAGAGCTGGGAGTTCTGTTACTTCAGAGAAATACTGTATCAATCTTTGTTAACTCACCAGCATCAGAAGTGGATGATTAGAATTTCCAGCCAAAAGTAGAGAAGACTGTATCCCATTGTAGGCAGCAGCAATGGTAGCAGTGGGATGAGGGGGTGGAGATGGGGTTAGGATGTCAGGGAGAGCCTTGGAAGACCTCAGGGAATGGCTGGGCCCTATTTGGGTAGGAAAAGAATGTAACAGAACATTATAAAGAGAATGAGGTAAAATGTCAGGGCTGGGAGAAAACTGAGAGTTCATCAAGTCCAACACCCTCCTGTTTCAGGTGGGGAAACTGAGACCCAGAAAGAGGCTGGGACTTGACCTGGTTTATATAGTGAGTCAGGAGCAGAACTAGAGCTGCAACCACCTCTGTCACATGAGAACACTGTCTTCCTTTGTGTTCCCCCTTGCATCTGCATTGGATGGTCAGACGTTTTAACCAAGAAGGAGGGTGGGGGAGTATATGGTTTCGTGACTTGCCTAGTACTTCTATAATGGAACATAGAATGACAGCAATAAAAGGCTTAGTCTGTGCCTATTTCTGTAACAGAACCATACATCTGAATTCATCCTAAGCCTCCAGCACATAATGCCCTGCAAGAATGAGTCCACAGATTGTCCCAAATATAGTGAAACTCTAAGACTAAGCCCACAAATCCCTTGAACCTTAGGGCCTTCCCCAAATATTGAGCATTTTCCAGTATTTATTCTCCTTATGATTTATGTTCTCATTTTTGTACTAAGGTCATACTGGGTCTTCTGCAAAGGCATGAATTGTTTCTACTCTGAGGAGGGCAAGAAGTAGATGGGGATGCTAAACACTTTAATTTGAGCATATGGTAGATATGTGTGTCTCATATGTGAAAACTTCTCAGTCACAGAATTAACTTATACTCACCCTCACAGCACAGTCACACTCCACCCCTAAATACTGAGCCACATCACCCCAAATCTACATATGTTACCCATGGCAGAGACCCCACTGGCCATGGCCTCTGTACAGCACTGGAAAGCCTCTTGCTACTGCTGTCTGGGAAGGAAGGTACAATCTCCCAGCACACACTTCTGTCTGGATTCCTCTAATTAGGGAGGGGCCAGAAAGTCTGCCGGCCAACCCCTAGTTTATGTGTCTGGTTTTTTCTGGTGAAGCATCTGGTTGTCTTCTGTGTCCCACTCCTGCTTCAGCTCTTTTGGCAGAGTTGGCCTCAGCAGGTCAAGTCGAGTTTGGCCTGTGCTTTCAGGTCTGACCTATAGAGGGCAACCACTGCTAGTTTATGAGAAATTATTCAGGGTGTGGTCTCCCCCTCCTTTCACTTCATTTTTAGCCTTCGTAAAATTCTAGAACCACAGGCTATCAGAATCAGAGTGTATGGGACTTCTCTGGTGGTCCAGTGGTTAAGACTCCATGCTTCCACTGCAGGGGGCACGAGTTCAATCCCTGGACAGGGAACTAAGATCCCACATGTCATGTGGCATGGCCAAAAATAAAAAAAAAAAAAAAACTTTAAAAAAAGAACTAGAGGATGTGTTTTAGAAAACTTATATTTGGATCCCTTTATGATATAGATAGGAGAAATTGAGGCCCAGAGAAGGGATGAGACCAGTCTAAACTCAGACAATGATTCAGTCTGGCAGTTAGAGCTAGAACTCAGATTTCCCAAATCTCAGTCCAGAACTCTTGAAACACAGCACTAAGCCTCTAATCCAAATGCCTCATTTTATAGTTTCAGAAACTGAGGCTCAGGAATGAATTTGTCTAAAATCATACAGTTGTTGTGACAGAGCTAGGACTGGAACCCAGATATTCTAAATTCTAGTCCAGGACTCTTGAAAGATAATGTTAGGCATCTAGATTATCCTGTACGTTATAGATGGAAAGGGCTCAGAGAGGGAATGCAATCTTCCTGAAATCACAGAATAAATTAATTACAGTCAGAACTAGAACCCAAGGCTGGCTGTAGAATAGAGGCTGAAGAAAAATTGGGGATTCTGACTTTTAGTGCCTCAGAAGCTCCAGTGGCTTGGGGACTTGGCATCTCTGAATTAAATAGCAGATACTTGCAGTCCTTGCTTAAGCTGGACATTTAGTCCCTAAGAGGCTGGAATCTGGGGCACAGTGTGTATGTATGTGGGGGGGGGGAGGTTCTGTCCACCCTTGTTCCGGCCCCCCTTCATGGAAAAAGCTCCTAACGAAAGGCTCACCTCATTTCTCCCCTTTCAAGGCCTCTGGTTTGAGAGTGAGAGGATGACTCATTCAGCACCCACAGTTGCCCCTGCTGAGAACATAATTGCTAGCTAGGATATCACCATAGCACCCAGCCATCACATTTGCAGAGTGCTGTCTTGTTTTTGTCAAGGTTCTTTCCTATATTTTTCTTTCATTGAAACTGCTCCAAGCCCTAGGGAGCCAGATGAGGCAGATATCATTACTCCTTTTACAAAGAGAAACTGATTTATGGGGGTTGGACAGGGGGGAAGTCTTGACTGAACAAATTTAGAACAGACTAATCCCTTAATCCCTTGATTTCCAAGTCCCTTGATCAAAGAATCCCTTGATCCTTTGATTTCCAAGTTTCTGGAGTTTTCCACATGAACACCCAGAGCCCCAGAGGAAGCATCAGTGTCCCCCAACTGCCCTGATGGCAGCTTCCTCCCTCATTTATTCATCAGTGTCAGACACTATATTGAACTTTCACTGGAGATGAAGAAGATCTAGACACTGTTTTTGAATATTCACAATCTGGATATCTATCAAGTCTCTACCTGACCCATCACTATCCTCAGCCTTCTCTTCTAGCAAAATGCTCTGAAAAGTGCCTTTCAACTGATGGTGTTAAATCAATTTTATAATCTTTTCAGAGCACTTGATTAGGAGTCAGGAGACCAGCATTCTAGTTCTAGTTCTTCCATTACTTCACTGTGGAGTGATGGGTCATTCCTTTCCTGTTGTCTGTTTCACATCTGTAAAATGGTAAGGCTGAGGAGTGGGAAGATGGAGCATTTGGGTGTTAAGAACCTCCGGCTCAGATCATCTAGGAGATGGAGATTCTTTGGGCAATGCCCTCTCTTTAGGTGAAAAGCTGGAGGGTAGGAGCCAGCTGACTCTGCTATGAGACCCTTCATCCTGGCTGCCTTCCTCCTTAGCTCTGTGAGCCCTTTTCAAGGGGAGGGGTGAGGGATTTGAGCTTCCTGAGGCCCTCAGAGGGACCTCATTTCTACCTCTACTCACCAGCAACACTCAGGAAGCATCAGAGCTGTTTTGAGTTAGAAGCTATTCAGCCAGATTCACCCCCTGGGGTTGAGGGTGGGGCAGAGACAGAGAGATAGAATCAGAAACAGAGAGACATAGAAGAGAGAGAGGCAGAAAGGAAGAGGCAGAGAAACAAAGAGGGAGCAGAGAGAGAAGGGCAGAGAGGGAGAAGAGGAAGAGAGAGAAGAAAAAGAGACAGAAAGATAGAAGGAAAGAGAGAGGGAGAGGAAGGAAGAGGGGAGGGAGGGAGAAAGCCAGTGAGAGAGAGAGAGAGAGAGAGAGAGAGACAGAGAAGAGAGAGGGAGAGAGAGAAGAGAGAGGGAGAGGGAGAGAGGCAGGAAGAGACAAAAAGAGACAGAGAAAGAGGAGATAAGGAAACACAAAACAGTGAGGAGAGAGACAGGCAGGGGAGGTGGCAGAGAAAGAGAGAGAATAATAGAGATAGTGGACATATCTAGTCCCTGATGTCCTCATGGGAGTAGCTGCATAAAATCCTGCATCTTGCAATAATAGAATCCAGAACTGGAAGTATCCTTGAAAAAACTGAGGCTGGAGAGGAGTTGAGACTTGCCTGTAGTCACACAGCAAGCTAGTGGCAATGTCAAGACTCAAACTCATGAGTAGAATAAGGTAACTCAAAAAGAGGCTGGAGTGAGATTCCAGAGGCCTGGGCTTTGTCAGTCTGTCTTTGCTGGACTGTGGGCAATGCAGTAACACAAGAAGAGTGCCAGCACATTGACTGCCCCAGAGGAGGCAGTAGCATGAGGGGATTTCGTCCTTTTCCCCAATCAGCTCTCCTCTGAGGACCAAGACACACAAAGCTGTGAAGGCTAAATGGGGTAAGTTCTGTTCTCTTATACAGTGCTTTTGGGAGGTTTTAGAGGTAGACTTCATGGAAGAGGTTACCTTAGGGTTGGGCCTTAAAGGATGAAAACATTTAAAAAATTTTAATGCAAAGATGGAGTCATCCTACTGAAAAATTCAAACAACCCAGGAAAATCTAACATGGGTAAGATTTTGATAAGTGCAGACGGAGTGGTTCTAGTCCAAGTGAATAGCACAAGGGTCAGGAGAGCTTGGGGTGAGCATGTGTAAGGGGCTGGGCAAGGTGCCATTTGCTTTCTGGAGAGCAGAGGGCATGAACAGAGGCAAGGAGTTCCAGGTTTTGGTTGCCCCATGAATGTCAGGTGTCCAGGTTTGCTTGCGCTGACAGTGGAGAGAATAGGAAGGATTTTTGAGCAGAGATGAGGCAAGAACAGGGCTGAGCTGTAGAAAGATTCCCTCTGGCAGGCAGCCTGCCTCAGGGAAAGTGTATTAGTGGAAAGATACTGACATCAGGGAACGCTGATAGAAGATATTTTCTGTTGTCTGGTGATAGACGGGTCTGATGCAGTGGAGTGGGAGTGGGTATGGATGTGGTGAGGAGAGGATGGCTTTCTAAGGCTTCTTTGGAAAAAATACTCTATAAGATTTGAATTAGGATGATTGTTGGGGGAGGAAGCAGAAGGATGAACAGGGGTTCAGGAAGTCGTCCCTCAGAACTTCCAGACAGCTAACTTTTTTTGTAGCTTCCCATTGGAGCTACAATGTGTGTGTGTGTGTGTGTGTGTGTGTGTGTGTGTGTGTGCATGCGTGCATCTTTTTTTTTCTGTGTGTCTGTTGCTCTGAGAGTGTATGTTTCTTTGTGTCTCCCAATGCTCATGTGCAGCTTCCTGCATCTGTGTATCGATGCGTGTCTCCAAGCATCTAAATGAGTCTATATTTTCTGTGTGTTTCATCTAATCTATGCTGTGGTTAAATTGTTGGCTAACAGAATGACTTCACATTGTCTTATGCATTTGGGGGTGCAGGAATAGTCATCCTTTTCCCTAAATGTGTTTCTGAATTCTACTTGCTAATCTAGGCTGTGATGAACTTGATTGATTAAAAGAACTATTTCAAATTGCCTGTGCTCCATGGCACAGCTACAGCTTGAAATCCAATTATTGCTGGCTGTAGGAACTACAATAATGTGTTTGGCTTGATTTCCAGACAATAATTTAGGACCTCACTACCTCTCTATGCAAATGTACCCAGCTAAATGAGACCAGAACTGAGAAAGTTTTTTGCAAATGGAACTCTGGCTCAATGAGAGTTCTCGGCTGCCTTGTGAATGAAGTGGGGAGGGGGCTGCAGCCCTGAAGGACCCCAGACACCTGATTATGGTTTGATTCTGCCTAGAGACAGAAGTGTGGAGTCCACACAGGCTTTAGGTCACTTACAGAGTTTAGACCATCCACTTCATTTTCTTTCCATTTCAACCTGTGAACTGGGGAGTCTTCTCATCATGCTTTCTTCTCCTCCCCAGGAGCCAGCAGCTCTATCAGGCACAGTAGACTGTCAATAAGTATGTGTTGCCTTGAATTGAATTATGGCTGTCTAGGCCAAGGCTCAAAGAAAAAAAGAACTTTATCTAATCTCTCATAGAGGAATTACAGCTTGAACCCTGGTTTCTGAATTTCCTGTCAAGAGCTCTTTTAACTATATCATCCTGCTCAGGCTTGAGATAGCTCAATTTCAGACCACGGGAGTGGATGGCTTATGCTGCACTGACCAACGGTGCAACTGGGACCAGTTCCTTTTCCCTCTCTGGGCCTCAGTGCTGTCATCTACACCATGGAAAGTTTAGACTATGAGGTCTTGAAAGGGCCCTTAAAGTTCTGTTTCTAGGAATTTGTGACCAACACTGAGAAATAAACTTGTATGCCCCTGGGTGAGGTAGAGAGGGAAGGAAGCAGTTAGGGCCTGTCTCAGAGTCTATGTGTCATACATTTCTCCCCTTCTCCTGACTCCAAATCTCCATTAAAAGAAGTAAAATAACTTTTCCGGTTTAGGAAACCTTGCTCTGACCCATAAGCCACTGGGCCTCTGGGAAGTGGGACAGCATGTCCGGTCTGTAGCCTCCAAAACCTTATAGGGTTAGAAAGGCCTAAGTGGCTGACCAGGCAGGTGGGGAATGGTTGGCCCAGAGAAGTTCTTCAGTTCCGGAGGATCTAACTCTGGTGGGGAAGGGGGGCGACTGCCACTTAGCCCTGGGCCAAGCCAGTGTGTTCTGGAAAGGCCAGGAATGATGTCATGGGACGCTTTGGGCTGCAACAACAGGAAACCACTGAGTGTTTACATTGGCTTGTAGAGCCCAGGCAGCCTGTTTTTTCTTCACTTCCTCAGTCTATCTGTTTCCTCTGATTCAAATACTATGAAGAGAGACTCACTGCCCAGGCCAGGAAAAGCGGAAGGGAGGACCTCAGGAGAAACAGCCCCCTTCCCAGCCCAGAGTGCTAGATGATTGGGAGGGAAGGTTAGCATTACTCTAGCTGGGGCCCTGCCAAGGACAGATCTTAGGATAGGGGAAGCAAGGTAGTTAGGACATGCTCTGAGTGCTCTACAACCATAATGCCTCCTCCATAATTATACTAAAGTGACTCTGACCTACCTCTCCAGCCCCACTATCTTTCACCAAGCTCCTAGGCAGTATGACAGGGTGGTTCAGAATGTGGTCTTGGTGTCAGGCGGACCTGGGTTTGACGATCTACCTTACCACTCACCGCTGGCTGTCTGAGAGTGAACAGTGGCTTTGCTTTTCCAAACCCTTACTTCTCTAGCCTCAGTTTCTTCATTGGCCAAATGAGGATAACTAATACCTCACAGGGCAGTTCTGAGAATTAAATGAACTAATGTATGGTATGTATGGTGTCCAGTGCAGAGTTAGCACTCGATAAATGTCAGCTTTAATTACTATTCCTCAGACGTGCCAAGTTTAAAAAAAATCTATCTTAACTCCTTTATGCCATCTGAAATAGGATCCTTTCCCTTAAAGCGTGCTTCAACTGGTAGGGCAGAGACACCATCTAGAACAGTGCAATCACCCCACTGAGGCCAGTGAAGGGGAAACAGTTTTCCCAAGGTTACACAGAAAATGAATTCTATAGCCATGGCTAGAACTACTACTAGAACTAAAACTTGGATTCTCCAGAACCCTAGCTCAGCTATGGTTCCAGTGCACCATGCTGAACTCAAAAAGCACCAACTGCTAGACCAAACCCTTAGTAGCCCTTATGATTCATCAACTGGTAATACTACTTTTCTCCAAGAGGATGTATGTATTTGTGTGTGTGTGTGTGTGTGTGTGTGTGTGTGTAGTATTGCTACTGCTAAACTACAATACTAAAATTTATTGAGTATTATTATGAATACGTTATAAGTATCAACTCATTTCATCCTCACAACAACCCTTTAAGGTAGGTACTATTATTATTAGACCCATTTAATAGATGAAAATATAGGCTCTGATAGGTTATGTGATTTGCCCAAGGTCACACAGCTGGAAATGACAGGTCCAGGAGGTAAATCTAAGTAGTCTGACTCCAAGTTGATGAGCACCTGAAATGTGGTTACTCTTACTAAGGAACTTAATTTTTAATATAATTTTATTTCAATAAATCTAAAGTTAAAGTTTAATAGTCACTTGAAGCTAGTGGCTACCATGTTGGACAGAGCAGGTGTAGGCAATACTGCTTCTCCAGAAGGATAGAAATCATATCTAATAAACTTTTGTGTCATGACAGTGCCCTGCACAGTGCATGGCAAATCTATTACATTCATCTATTCAGCTAAGTTAGGAGGATTTTGTGATTCAGGCAAGAAGGGAGTCTATACTACAGCAGTTACAGTCAGGAGGGATATTTGGGAAATCATTGTTATCATCACTATTATCATAGATAGCTAACAGGTATTAAATACTTACTATGTGCTAGGCAACTGTTCTAAGTGATCTACCTGGATTAATTCACAACCTTATGAAGTAGGTATAAGTACTGTTATCATCATTCCCATTTTGCAGGTGAAGGCACTGAGGCACAGAAAGTTTAAGTGACTAGTAAGTTGCAGAGCCAGCATATAAGCCAAGGAAATCTGGCATTAGAACCCAATCTCAACAATGACTGTATACTGTGAAGAAGAAGATAGTATCTGTGGGACTCAGTGTTGGGTTAGATGTGGGGATTAAGAGCAGTCAAAGATAACTTACATGTTCTTTTGGTCATGGAATTCTGGGTAACCAGTAGGACATTTATGCATCTAGGGGACACTGGGGCAAAGGAACAGATGTACGGGGAGCAATATGAAGACTTTGGTTTGGTTCATAGTAGGGTTGTGTTGCATGTGGGATGTCCAGGGGAAGATATACAGTAGATGGTTGGCCATGTGGGTTTGGAGCTCAAAGAAGTGTGCAGATCTATAGATAGAACATTGGAAGTCATCAGAATAATAATGGTAATTGAAGTCACAGGAGTAGATGTGATCTCCCAGGGATAATTTGTAGTGTTAACAGAGGCCAGAAAGCACTATGCATCAACATGAAGGAGAGATTCTCTGATAGTGGAATTTTATGTAGAATGTATGGACTCCTTTTGAAGCTTGTGGTAGGTAAGCAAGAAAAAGTAAAAGGAACAAGGAGGTCAGGGAGAGAAACTGAACATTTTCCCCTCTGGGGGAATCTTCTCTGGCTTCCCCCAGTGGGAATGTCTTTCCCCCAAATCTATTCTTATCCAGTGGTCTCTAGCTCAGACTTTGGCTCCATCATGAACACAATTGGGCAAACCCCAACCCTGGGCGTCATCTTTGACATTTCCATCTCCTTCACCTATCATATCCAATCTGTTATCAAGGACTGTTGGCTCTTTTTCCAAACTTGACCTCTTTCCCCAATCTCCATTTCCCTGGTCCAGGCTACCATCAATTTTTGCCCATATGACTGAAATAGCCTCCTTCTTGGTCTTACTTACATCCTTGCCTCTTTATAGTCAGTTCTCAACCCAGCGTCCAGAATGATAGTGTTAAAACAAAAGTTAGTTCATGTTGCTCCTTTGCTCACAACTGCCCCATGGCTCCCCCAGCACACTCAAGACTTATAATTCTATTAAAGATGCCCAGCCTCTATCCTGGGCTCCAGACTCATGTTTAGCATATCCATTTGCATGTCTTGCTGGTAAACCAAAGACAACTTTGGTTTACAACAGAACTTCTGTTTCCCTCCACCTCAAAGCCTGTCCTTCCACAATCTTCCCTATCAAAGAAAGATGGCATCACTATACCCAGGTGGCAAGCCAGAAATCTGAGTTATTTTTGTCTCCTCTTCCTCTATCACCCCCTCATTATTCAGTCTATCAGCAAGTCTTGCTATACTCAGAATATATCCCTAATATATACACCTCTCTCCTCATTTACTTCCAACCGTTGGGTCATAGTCCCCATCATCTCTCACCTGGACAACTGCCATAGCCTCCTAACAGGTCTCCTTGTTTTCACCCTTGCCCCCTACAACACATTCTCCATAAGGAACCCAGAAGAATCTTTGTAAAACATAGATTATGCCTTTCCCCTGCTCAAAACCCTCCAGTGTCTTCCTATCATGTGAGGACCACAAGCCAAATTCTTTTCCATGGTCCACAAGGTCCTACATAATCTGGCCTCTCCCAGGCTCTCCAATCCTACTTCTTGCTACTCATTCCCTTTCTCACCACAATCCAGCCCATGCTGACCATTTTCTGATCTTTCAATGGTCCAAGTTCATTGCCATCTTCTCTTCCTTACTTGTCGTCTGATTCACTCCTTCAGGTTCAGATGGTCAGTGGCTCTGGGAGATTCCCTCTCACCTACCAGACTAGGAAATTCCTTTTGTGTTTCACTCTCACAGCATCCTCCCCTCTTCTTTCACAGTATTTACCCCAGGTTCAATTATTGGTGTGGTTATCAATTTAATGACTAGATTGCAAACTCTATGAGGACAGGTATTGCCTGTCTTAGAACTCTGTCCCACATGCCTAACACAGTGCCTGGAATATAGTATTCATTCATTTGCTCATTCATTCATTGAAGAAATATTTATAAGCACTTATTTTTTCCAGGCCCTGTTCTAGAAGCTTGGGGTACAAAACAGACATAAAGTCTCTGCCCTCATGGAGCTTGCATTCCAGTGGGACACACAGTGAGTGGCAGGTATTATATTTGGTATTTACTGGGTCTGTGATCTTGAGCCTAAGAAGAAATGGTATTACTTAGTTTGTTCATTTATTCAACAAACATCTACTGATTATTTTCAATGAACCAAGAACTTTTGCATCCTTTCATTTAATCCTCAAAACAACCCTATGAAAGAGATACCATCATGAACCCCATTTCTAGGACAGAGTAACTGAGGTCAGAATGATTTAGCAACTCACCTTAGGTCAAATAACTAGTAAAGAGTCAAGTACAGGCAGTTTGGCCACAAGGCCTGCTAGCTTACACATCACAGTATAGCACGCTACTTTTTTTTTTTAAACATCTTTATTGGAGTGTAATTGCTTTACAATGGTGTGTTAATTTCTGCTTTATAACAAAGTGAATCAGCTATACATATACATATATCCCCATATCTCCTCCCTCTTACGTCTCCCTCCCACCCTCCCTATCCCACCCCTCTAGGTGGTCACAAATCACCAAGCTGATCTCCCTGTGCTATGCAGCTGCTACCCACTAGCTATCTATTTATTTGGTAGTGTACATATGTCCATGCCACTCTCTCACTTCCTCCCAGCTTACCCTTTCCAGTCCCCATGTCCTCAAGCCCATTCTCCATGTCTGTGTCTTTATTCCTGTCTTGCCCCTAGGTTCTTCAGAACGTTTTTTTTTTTAGATTCCATATATATGTGTTATCATACAGTATTTGTTTTTCTCTTTTTGACTTACTTCACTCTGTATGACAGACTCTAGGTCCATCCACCTCACTACCAGTAACTCAATTTTGTTTCTTTTTATGGCTGAGTAATATTCCACTGTATAGATGTGCCACATCTTCTTTATCCATTCATCTGTCAGTGGGCACTTAGGTTATTTCCATGTCCTGGCTATTGTAAATAGAGCTGCAATGAACATTGTGGTACATGAGTCTTTTTGAATTATGGTTTTCCCAGGGTATATACCCAGTAGTGGGATTGCTGGATCCTGTGGGAGTTCTAGTTTTAGTTTTTTAAGGAACCTCCATACTGTTCTCCATAGTGGCTGTATCAATTTACATTCCCACCAACAGTGCAAGAGGGTTCCCTTTTCTCCACACCCTCTCCAGCATTTATTGTTTCTAGATTTTTTGATGATGGCCATTCTGACTGGTGTGAGGTGATACCTCATTGTAGTTTTGATTTGCGTTTCTCTAATGATGAGTGATGCTGAGCATCCTTTCATGTGTTTGTTGACAATCTGTATATTTTCTTTGGAGAAATATCTATTTATGTCTTCTGCCCATTTTTGGATTGGGTTTTTTGTTTTTTTCGTATTGAGCTGCATGAGCTGCTTGTAAACTTTGGAGATTAATCCTTTGTCAATTGCTTCATTTGCAAATATTTTCTCCCATTCTGAGGGTTGTCTTTTCCTCTTGTTTATGTTTTCCCTTGCTGTGCAAAAGATTTTAAGTTTCATTGGGTCCCTTTGTTTATTTTTGTTTTTATTTCCATTTCTATAGGTGGTGGGTCAAAAAGATCTTGCTGTGATTTATGTCATGGAGTGTTCTGTCTACGCTTTCCTCTAAGAGTTTTATAGTGTTTGGCCTTACATTTAGGTCTTTAATCCATTTTGAGTTTATTTTTGTGTATAGTGTTAGGGAGTGTTCTAATTTCATTCTTTTACATGTAGCTGTCTGGTTTTCCCAGCACCATGTATTAAAGAGGCTGTCTTTTCTCCATTGTATATTCTTGCCTCCTTTATCAAAGATAAGATTACCATATGTTCATGGGTTTATCTCTGGGCTTTCTATCCTGTTCCATTGATCTATATTTCTGTTTTTGTGCCAGTACCATAGTGTCTTGATTACTGTAGCTTTGTAGTGTAGTTTGAAGTCTGGGAGCCTGATTCCTCCAGCTCCATTTTTCTTTCTCAAGATTAGCATGCTACTTTTGACACATCAGTTCTGGGCCTAAAATGATATGCGAGAACCCTTGCAAGGCCACTGATACAGAGGGAGACCTTGAGAAAAGGCAGCCATGCAGAAAATGTCCAGTCTAGACCAGGCCTGATATGGCTCCTTTTGCATTCTCCACTTCTCACAGTGATAGGGTAGACCTCATAATTGGTTTCTATTTGACAGATGGGGGAAATAGAGACAGGACCAGGGAAGGAGTCACCTAAAGGCATATTGACTGTGAAGAAAGACACTGGCATCCTTTTATTTAAGGGCGCATAGGACAGGGCACTGAGGGTTAACTCCAGGAAGGGGGAAGGCAGTGGTAGCTATAGAACAAGCACTTGATTGTCACTCTAAAACCTGAACTCCTAGGGAAAACCCCACTTCCATGCCTTTATATGAGCACTGATCTCCAATTCCTCCTTACCTTTGACCAAGTATCTGGAAGATAAGAGCCAGAGAAAATGGTTCAGTGGTTCATCTCCCACTATAAAGGCAGATATAGGGAAAAAAACTCCAACACTGAAAGAGGGATAAAGTGCAAGGACAGGTAGAAGGGGGCATAGCCCTACCAGACTGGTCTTCCCTGAAGTCCGGGGCAGAGCTCTGTTGCATAGCCACCTTCTGCTAAGTGACTCCCAATCCACAGTGTTGGGAAAACAAACAAAGGAAGTAGGGGAAGAGTTGGCAGTTCCTGGGTGTGGCCTGGGCTGTGCCTATCAGTGAGCATGAGCCTGTGCGTGGGATCTGTTTGTGGGTAAAATGAAAACAGCTTGACATGGAGATAGAGCAGGTCTGGGAAGGGAGGAGATTCAAAGGGGGATGTGGCAGAATAAGTGAAGAATCTCTGTGCCTAGTTTTGTTACCAGAACACAGTGGGTGGGAAGGAGGCAGGGCTTATTATTTATTTATTTATTTGTTTGTTTGTTTATTTTTGGCTGCGTTGGGTCTTCGTTGCTGCATACAGTCTTTCTCTAGTTGCGGTGAGCAGGGGCTACTCTTCATTGCGTTGTGTGGTGGCTTCTCTTGTTGTGGAGCACAGGCTCTAGACATGCAGGGTTCAGTAGCTGTGGCACACAGGCTCAGTAGTTGTGGCTCTAGAGTGCAGGCTCAGTAGTTGCAGTGCATGGGCTTAGTTGCTCCATGGCCTGTGGGATCTTCCCAGACCAGGGCTTGAACCCGTGTTCCCTGCATTGGCAGGTGGATTCTTAACCAGTGTGCCACAAGGGAAGCCCAGGGCCTAATATTTGCATGGCCTGTGCAAACATATGTGTATGTGTGTAAAGTGCCAGGGGAAGAGGACTAGTACCAGTGTCTTTGTAAAGTCTGTCTGTATGGATGTGCATGTCAGTTTCTGTGTGGTATTCAAGAAACACTGGATACAGACAGTATGTCTAAGAGACATGTTACATGAGAGGTATACAAGAGAAACATGGGTGAAGTGAGCAGTGTGTGGTGTGGATTGTAGGGGTACATTGAAAAGTGAGGTTTTGGCAGAGTGCATGGTGCACTGGCTGTGTGGAGTATACATGAGCTGTGGAATGGTCTAGGTGCATCAGGCCCCTCAGTGGTCTTAGCCATGTCTTTTTTTTTTTTTTGCGGTATGCGGGCCTCTCACTGTTGTGGCCTCTCCCGTTGCGGAGCACAGGCTCCGGACCCGCAGGCTCAGCAGCCATGGCTCACGGGCCCAGCCACTCCGTGGCACGTGGGATCTTCCCGGACCGGGGCACAATCCCATGTCCCCTGCATCGGCAGGTGGACTCTCAACCACTGCGCCACCAGGGAAGCCCTAGCCATGTCTTTTTGAACCTCAGCCTCTCTGTTGAAAAATCGGGATAATCCCCACCCCTACACAGGGTTGTATGAAAAGTCAGTGAGTTAATCCATGAGACGTATCCAGCACATAATAGGTGCTCAAGAAATGGTTATTACCATTATTCTGGCTGCAAAGTGAAGTTGCTAACATCTGGATCAGAGCAGGGGCTCTTTAAATATTTGCCAAATTGAGGAATGAATGACTTTGGTTTGGTTTTGCCTGTTTGACACGAAATAGTCAATAACTAAATTAGGCCTTGAATTGGCCCATTATTTTGTCTATGTTGAGAGCCCTGGAGCTGGAGCCCTGGACTTTCAAAGTCCGTGGTGGGTGAGATGGGGAAGGGAGGAGATGGGTGAAGTCAGTCAGCCAGGCCTGGACAAAAACCAGGGGACGGACAGTGCCAGGAGCTGTCCAGGCACTCAAGGAACTGATTCCAGGAGAGGTGAAGGCAGTGAGGTGCCAGCACCCAAGGGAATATTGTGAAGGGTGAGAAACATCTAAATTCTCCATGCCTGGCCTGGATTCTGTTATTCCAAGGCAGCTCTTGAGTTTGAGGCTCAAGCCTATCCAGGACAAGGGAAAATTGGCCACCTAGAGAGCAGAGGGAAGGGAGGGGCAAAAATTGCTTGCAGAGTAACTACTCATTGCCATGAACTTGACCATATGTAAAGCATAGTTCTACAACCTATGTCTCTAGGGTCTGGCCCAAGGCAGGGGCTCATGAAGTGGTCATGGAGAACAGAAGCCACATAGTGCCAGGGCTACAACAGTGCTGGGCTATAAATTTGGTTTCCTGATTCCTTACTTGTTTGTATATCATCTGTCTTTTCTCACAGTTCTTCATGACTGTTTCCCCAGTACCTAAAATAGTACCTGGCATGGAGGAGGTACTTTACAAAGGGTTACACTAGATCACAGCAGTAAGAGTAGTACTTGTAGCTGTTATTTTCACTTTTCCCCTCTTTTTTGGATATTTTTTATTGTGATAAAATGTGTATAACACTTGCCAATTTAACCATTTTAAGTGTACACAGTGGCACCATTACATTCAGTGTTGTGCAACCATTGCCACTTATCTATTTCTGAAATTCTTCCATTAACCCAAACAAAAATTCTGTAACCTTTAAGCAATAACTTACTTCTCCCCCTCCCCCCAGCCCCCAGTAACCCGTAATTTACTTTCTGTCTATGAATTTTCCTATTCTGGATATTTCATGTAAGTGGAAGCATACAATATTTGTCCTTTAGTTTCGGACTTATTTCACTTAGCATAATGTTTTCAAGGTTCATTCATGTATCAGTGGCCTATATCAGATTTCTTTCCTTTTAGTGGCTGAATAAGATTCCATTGTATGTATATACCCACTTTATTTATCAATTCATTTGTTCATGGACACTTGGAGTGTTTCTGCATTTCGCTATTGTGGATAATACTACAACGAACATTAGCATACAAATATATGTTTTGAGTCCCTGTTTTCAATTCTTTGGGGTATATACATCAGAGTGGAATTACTGGATAATATGTAATTCAATGTTTAGCTTTTAGAGGAACTGCCAAATTGTTTTCTGCAGTGACTGCACTATTTAACATTCCCACAGCAATGTAGGAATGTCCGAATTTCTCCACAACTTTGCCAACCCTTACTTTCCATTCTTTTTTTAAAGCTTTTGATATTTATTTACTTACTTTATTTTTAATTCTGGTAAAATATATAAAACAATGTTTACAGCCTTAGCAATTTTTAAGTGTTCAGTAGTGTTAAATACATTCACATTGTTGTGCAAACTATCTACACAACTCTCCATCTTGCAGAACTGAAACTCTATACCCATTTAACAATAATTTCTTATTTGCACTTTCCTCCAGTCCCTGGCAAGCACCATTCTACTTTCTGTCTCAATAAATTTGACTACTCCAGATACCCCATATATGTGAAATCATACACTATTTCTCTTTTTGTGACTAACTTATTTCATTTAGCATAATGTCCTCAAGTTTCATCCATGTTGTAGCATATGTCAGAATTTCCTTCTTTTTGTAAAGCTGAATAATATTCCATTGTGTGCATAGTGCACATTAAAAAAATTGTTTGTATGTAGTTCATTTATTTTCTAAATTGAGGTATAGTTGAGTTGTAAGACTATATTAGTTTCAGGTGTACAACATAGTGACTCAAAATTTATATAAATTATACTCCATTTATAGTTATTATAAAATATTGGCTATATTCCCTGTGCTTTATAATATATCCTTGCAGCTTACTTGTTTTATGCATAGTAATTTGTACCTCTATCTTGCCCCTTCCCCCACCATATCTTCCCCCTTCCCCCTACCATATCCCCTATCTTGCCCCTTCCCCCTACCGTATCCCCACTGGTAACCAGTAGTTTATTCTCTATATCTGTAAGTCTGTTTCTTTTTGGTTACATTGACTAGTTTTATTTATTTATTTTTACTATAGGTATTTTATTTATTTTTAAAATTTTTTTATTGGAGTATAGTTGATTTACAATGCTGTGTTAGTTTCAGGTGTACAGCAAAGTGAATCAGTTATACATATATCCACTCTTTTTTAGATTCTTTTCCCATATAGGTCATTACAGAGTATTGAGTAGAGTTCCCTGTGCTATACAGTAAGTCCTTATTAGTTATCTACTTTATATATAGTAGTGTGTACATGTCAATACCAATCTCCCAATTTATCCCTCTCCCACTCCCCTTTGGTAAGCATGTGTGTTTCCTATGGCTGTGAGTTTATTTCTGTTTTGTATATAAGTTCATTTGTATCATTTTTTTTAGATTCCACATATAAGTGATATCATATGACATCTGTCTTTCTCTGTCTGACATACTTCACTCAGTATGACAATCTCTAGGTCCATCCATGTTGCTGCAAATGGCATTATTTCATTGCTTTTTATGGCTGAGTAATATTCCATTGTATATATATATACCATGTCGTCTTTATCCATTCATCTGTCGATGGACACTTAGGTTGCTTCCATGTCCTGGCTATTGTGAATAGAGCTGCAATGAACATTTTGGTACATGACTCTTTTTGAATTATGGTTTTCTCAGGGTATATGCCCAGTAGTGGGATTGCTGGGTCGTACGGTAGTTCTATTTGTAGTTTTTTAAGGAACCTCCATACTGTTCTCCATAGTGGCTGTACCAATTTACATTCCCACCAACAGTGTAGGAAGGTTCCCTTTTCTCCAAACCCTCTCCAGCATTTACTGTTTGTAGATTTTTGATGATGACCATTCTGACCCATGTGAGGTGATACCTCACTGTAGTTTTGATTTGCATTTCTCTAATAATTAGCGATGTTGAGCATCTTTTCATGTGCTTTTTAGCCATCTGTATGTCTTCTTTGAAGAATTGTCTATTTAGATCTTCCATCCATTTTTTTGATTTGTTTGTTTGTTTTGATATCGAGCTGCTTAGGCTGTGTGTATATTTTGGAAATTATTCCCTTGTTGATTTCTTTGTTTGCAAATCTTTTCTCCCATTCTAAGGGTTGTCTATTCTGTGGGAGAAAGTATTTGCAAACGATGTGACTCACAAAGGATTAATCTGCAAAATATACAAAACAGCTCACACAGCCCAATATCACAAAAAGAAAACAACCCAATCAAAAAATGGGCAGAAGATCTAAATAAGCATTTCTCCAAAGAAGACATACAGATGGCCAAAAGGCACATGAAAAGATGTTCAACATTGCTAATTATTAGAGAAACACAAGTCAAAACTACAATGAGCTGTCACCTCGCAGCAGTCAGAATGGCCAACATCAAAAAGTCTACAAATAATAAATGTTGGAGAAGGTGTGGAGAAAAAGGAACCCTCCTACACTGTTGGTGGGAATGTAAATTGGTACAACCACTATGGAGGACAGTATGGAGGCTCCTAAAAAAACTAAAAATAGAGCTAACATATGATCCTGCAATCCACTCCTGGGCATATATCTGGAGAAAAACATAATTCAAAAGTTACATGCAGCCCAGTGTTCATAGCAGCACAATTTACAATAGCCTAGACATGGAAGCAACCTAAGTGTCCATTGACAGATGAATGGATAAAGAAAATGTGGTATATATATATATATATATATATATATATATATACACACACACACACACACATATATATATATAATGCAATATTACTCAGCCATTAAAAAAAATGAAATAATGCCATTTACAGCAACATGGATGGACCTAGAGATTATCATACTAAGTGAAGTAAACCAGACAGAGAAAAACAAATATCGTATGATTTTGCTTATATGTGGAATCTAAAAAAATGATACAAATGAACTTATATACAAAACAGAAATAGACTCACAGACATAGAAAACAAACATGGTTACCAAAAGGGAGTGGGGGAGGGATAAATTAGGAGTTTGGGATTAAAATATTCATACTATTGTATGTAAAATACATAACCGACAAGGACCTACTGTATAGCACAAGGAACTATACTCAATATCTTATAATAACCTATAATGGAAAAGAATGTAAAGAAAGAATATATATATTATATATATGTATAACTGAATCACTAACACAACATTGTAAATCAACTATATTTCAATAAAAAATTTTAAAAAGAAAATTGTCTATTCTGGTCTTCTGCCCATTTTTTTTTTTTTTTTTTTGTGGTATGCAGGCTTCTCACTGTTGTGGCCTCTCCCATTACGGAGCACAGGCTCCAGATGCACAGGCTCAGCGGCCATGGCTCATGGGCCCAGCTACTCCACAGGATGTGGGATCTTCCCAGACCAGGGCACGAACCCATGTCCCCTGCATTGGCAGGCGGACTCTCAACCACTGAGCCACCAGGGAAGCCCTTCTGCCCATTTTTTAATCAGGGTTTTTTTGACGTTGAGTATTGTATTAGTTGTATATTTATTTTGGATATCAACCCCTTATTGGTCGTATCATTTGCAGATATTTTCTCTCATTCTGTGGGTTGTCTTTTCGTTTTGTTGATGGTTTCCTTTGCTGTGCAAAAGCTTTTAAGTTTAATTAGATTCCATTTGTTTATCTTTGCATTTGCCTCCTTTACCTTAAGAGATAGCTCCCCCCAAATTGCTACAATTTATGTCAAAGAATGTTCTGTCTATGTTTTCTTCTAGAATTTTTATGGCTTCTGGTCTTACACTTAAGTCTTCAATCCATTTTGAGTTTCATTGATTTTTTTCTATTGTTTTTATAGTCTCTAATTCATTTATTTATACTCTGACCTTTATGATTTCTTTCCTTCTAAAACTTTAGGTTTTGTTTGTTCTTCTAGTTCCTTTAGATATAAGGTTATGTTGTTTATTTGAGATTTTTCTTTTCTCCTGAGGTAAGCTTGTATCACTGTAATCTTCCCCCTTAGAACTGCTTTTCCTCCATCCCATAGATTTTGGATCATTGTTTTTCTTTTTTTTCTTTTTTTTTTTTTGTGGTATGCGGGCCTCTCACTGCTGTGGCCTCTCCTGTTGCGGAGCACAGGCTCCAGACGCGCAGGCTCAGTGGCCATGGCTCACGGGCCCAGCCGCTCCGTGACATGTGGGATCTTCCTGGACCAGGGCACGAACCCGTGTCCCCTGCATCGGCAGGTGGACTCTCAACCACTGCGCCACCAGGGAAGCCCCATTGTGTTTTTCTTTTTCATTTGTCCCCAGGTATTTTTTTAAAAATTTCTTTAGTGATCCACTTGTTGTTTAAAGCAGTATCTTGTTTAGCATCCATGTGTTTGTTTTTTGTGTTTTTATTCTTATAGTTGATTTCTAGTCTCAGAGTGTTGCAGTCAGAAAAGATGCTTCATATGTATTCAATTTTCTTAAATTTATTGAGGCTTGTTTTGTTGCCTAGCATGTGATCTATCCTGGAGAATGTTCCATGTATGCTTGAAAAGAATATGTATTTTGCTGCTTTTGGATGGAATGTTCTATGTATATCTATTAAGTGCATCTGGTCTAATGTGTCATTTAAGGCCAGTTTTGCCTTATTGATTTTCTGTCTGGATGATCCACCCATTGATTTAAGTGGGGTGTTAAAGTTCCCTACTATTATTGTGTTAATGTCAATTTCCCCTTCATGTCTCTTAATACATGCTTTATATATTTAGGTGGTCCTATGTTGGGTGTGTGTGTGTATATATATATATACACACATATATATATATATAATTATTATATTTTCTTGGATTGATCCCTTGATCTTTATGTAATATCATTTGTCTCTATTCAAATCTTTTGCTCATTTTTAAAATTGGACTTTTTGTATTTTTGTTGTTGACTTGTACGAGTTTTTGATATATTCTGGATATTAAGCCCTTAACACATATATGATTTGCAAATGTTTTCTCTCATTATGTAGGTTGTCTTTTCAGTTTATAGATAATGTCTTTTGATACACAAAAGTTTTTAATTTTCATTAAGTCCAAATTATCAATTTTTTTCTTTTTTGTTTTTGGTGTCATATCTAAGAATACCAATGGTGGTAATTCTTCTTTAAATATTTGGTAGAATTCATCAATGAAGCTACCTGATCCTGGATTTTCCTTTGGGAGGTTTTTGACTACTGATTTAATCTCTTTACTTGTTATAAGTCTGTTGAGGTTTTCTATTTCTTCTTGAGTCAGGTAATTTGTATGTTTCTAGGAATTTTTCCAATTCATCTAAGTTATCTAATTTGTTGTTATATAATTTTTCCTAATATTCTCTTACAATCCTTTTTATTTCTGTAAGGTCAGTAGCAATGTCCCCACTGTTATTTCTGTCTTTAGTTTCATGTGCATACTCTCTCTTTTTCTTTGTCATTCTAGTTAAGGTTTGTCAGTTTTGTTGATCTTTTCAAAGAACCAACTTCTGGTTTCAGTAATTCTCTCTATTGGTTTTCTTTTTTAAAAAAATAAATTTATTTATTTATTTTTGGCTGTGTTGGGTCTTCATTGCTATGCGTGAGCTTTTCTCTAATTGTGGTCAGTGGAGGCATCTCATTGTCGTGGCTTCTCTTGTTGTGGAGCACAGGCTCTAGGCATGCAGGCTCAGTAGTTGTGGCACATGGGTTTAGTTGCTCTGCAGCATGTGGAATCTTCTTGGACCAGGGCTTGAACCTGTGTCCCCTGCATTGGCAGGCGGATTCTTAACCATGTGCCACCAGGGACGCCCTCTATTGGTTTTCTTTTCTCTATTTTCTTGTCTCAATTCTAATCTTTCTTGTTCCTTCCTTCTGCTACCTTTGGGTTTTTTTATAATTCCTCAAGGTGTAAAGTTAGGGTATTGAGTATAGATTTCTCTTCTTTTTAATGTAGGTATTGACAGCTATAAATTTCCTTCTGATAATTGTCTTCAATTCATCTCAATAATTTTGGTATGTTGTGCTTTTATTTTAATTTATATTTAAGTAGGTTCTAATTTTCCCTGTGATTTATTCTTTGATCCATTTGTCATTTAAGATTATGATGTTTAATTTCCATATATTTACATCATTTCCATTTTCCTTTTGTTATTGACTTCTAGCTTCATTCCATTGTGGCTGGATAAAACGCTTTGTATGATTTCAATTTTTTTTTAATTTATTGAGACTTGTTTTGTGACTTAACATATGGTTTATCCTGGAGAATGCATCACTATGAACTTGAAAAGCATGCATTCAACCATTGTTGCATAGTGTTCTATATATGTCTGTTAGGTCTAGTTGGTTTACAGTGCTACTTAAGTCCTCTGTTTTCTTGGTTATCTTCTGTCTAGATGTTCTATTTATTATTGAAAGTGGGTTATTGAGTTTTCCACTAGTTTTGTACAATTATCTATTTCTCCTTCAATTTTGTCATCATTTGCTTTATGTTTTGGGCACTCAAATGTTTGGTGCATATATGTTTCTAATGATTATATATTCTGGTTGCATTGACACTTTACCAATATATAATTTCCTTTTTTGTGTCTTGTAATATTGTGACTTAAATTTTATTTTATCTGATATTTATATAGCCACCCAGCTACTTTTGGTTACTATTTGCAATGGATAATATTTTTCCATCCTTTCACTTTCAACCTATTTGCATTTTTTGGATACAAAGTGAGTCTCTTGTTGACAGTATATAGTTGGGTCATGTTTTTTAACCACTTCATCAATCTCTGCCTCTTGATTAGTTAGTTTAATCCATTTACATTTAAGAAAATTACTGATAAGTACGGACTTACTTACCCTTTTGCTATTTGTATTCTTTTTTGTCCCTCATTTTCTCCATTACTGCCTACTTTTGAGTTTATTTTTTTTTTCATGAGGAACCATTTTGAGTCCCTTCTCTTTTCCTTATATGTATATACTTTAGATTTTTTTGTGTGGTTACCATATGGATTATGTTTAACATATTTATATGTTAATAACATATTATGTGTTTATAACAATCTAAATTGAATTATTAACAGCTTAACTTCAATAGCATACAAAAACTCTGCTACTATACAGCTCAGTCCTTTTGTGTTACTGTTTCACAAATTACAACTTTATATGTTTTGTGCCCAATAACATATTATAATTATTTTTATATGTCTTTTAAATAATGTAAGAAATAAAAATTGGAGTTAAAAGTATTAGCCTTGATGTTTACCTATCTATGGACCTTTATCAGAGATCTTTATTTCTT
Source organism: Pseudorca crassidens (assembly GCF_039906515.1). Taxonomy (NCBI): domain Eukaryota; kingdom Metazoa; phylum Chordata; class Mammalia; order Artiodactyla; family Delphinidae; genus Pseudorca; species Pseudorca crassidens. The sequence goes on along the minus strand of NC_090317.1, from coordinate 78,169,096 downwards.
CATATGACTTCTAGTTACTGTCTAGTGTCCTTTCATTTCAACCTAAGAGACTTGCTCTAGCATTTATCTTGCAGGGCAGGTCCAGTGTTAACAAATTTCCTCAGCTATTGTTTATCTAGAAATGCCTCAATTTTGCCCTTGTTTTTGAAGAAGAGTTTTGCCAGGTACAGAATTCTTTGTTGAGAGGGGTTTTTTTCCTTTCAGCATTCTAAATATATCATCACAATATCTTCTATCCTCAATGGTTTTTGATGACAAATTGGGTGTTAATCTTCTTCAGAATCTCTTGTATTTATTTACATAATGAATCACTTTTCTCCCTTACTGCTTTCAAGATACTGTCTTTTGACAGTTTGATCATGTATCTCTGTGTGGATATCTTTGAATTTACTCTAGTTGGAATTTGTTAAGGTTCTTGATTTGTAAATTCATGTCTTGCATTAGATTTGGGAAGTTTTTGAACATTATTTCTTCCAGGATTCTTTCTTCCCCTTTATCTCTCATTTCTCCCTCTGAGATTCCCATAATATGTATGTTACTCCACTTGATTTACTTCAGGTCCCTTAGGTTCTATTCACTTTTCATTATTCTTTTTTCTTTCTACTTGATAAATTTCACACTTCATAAATTTCAATTGGCCTCCCTTCAAGTTCACTGATTTTTATTTCTCCCTGATTAAATATGTTGTTAAATCCCTCTGTTGAATTTTTTCAGTTACTATACTTTTTAGCTCCAGAATTTCCATTTGGTTCTTTTTTTTTTATAATTTCTATCTCTTTATTGATGTTCAAAACTTTTTGATACATCTTCCTTCTGATTTTCTTTAGTTTTTTCTTCATGTTTTCCTTTAGCACTTTGAACATATTTAATACAGTTGTTTTGAAGTCTTTGCCTAGTAAGTCTTATGTCTGAACTTCATTAGGGATAGTTTCTATTAATTTTATTCCTTTTGAATGGGCCATACTTTCCAATTTCTTTGCATATCTTGTGATTTTTTTTTTGTTGAAAACTGGACATTTGAATATTATAATGTTATAACTCTGGAAATCAGATTCTCCTCCTTTCCCAGGGTTTGCTGTTTTGTTGATTGTTGAAAGGCTGGAGTAGTCTGTATGTTTAGTGAGTACTCCAAACTATTTTTGAAAAGATTGTATTCCTTGTCATGAATGGTCTCTGAAGTCTCTATTCCTTTAGCTCATGTTTGGCTAGTGTTTTGATAGAGATTTCCCTGAATGCCAGGAGCTAAAAACAAAATCAAATAACAACAATAAAAGAAAAGCACCCTCCCTCAGAAAAACCTGAAACACCTCTCCCAGTCTTTACAGACTGGTTCTGTGCTGGGGCAATCTAACACTTAGTCAGGTTTGCACTGAGCTGGGGTGAAAGTTAGTGTGGTCTGAATTCTAAGTTAGGCAAAGTAGAGACAAGTTCCTTGCATTAGTCCTTCAAGTAGACCTCATAAAACTTAGAACAGACATATACAATACTTTGCAAATAAGGTCTTCTCTGCTCCCTCTGGAACCAGGGACCAGGGTCCCACACTGGAAGCATGGGCTTTTACCACGTTAAGACTGCTACCATACCGAGGAAGGGGGGAGCAAGGGTATGCACCACAAAGCTCTCCTACCATTTCCAGTTGCCTTTTTCTTGATTTAGCATTCACTTGATTGCTAGAAACATTTGACTGCTTTTCAGAGTTCTAACAAAGTTGGTTCTAACACTTTCTGCTTATTTTTTGATGTCTCTGTGGAGAAATGAGAGCTTGGAATTTTCTACTTTGCTATTTTGCTACATGATCTATAATTTTTTAAACAATAGCTTTATTGAGATATAATTCATATATCATAAACTTTACCTTTTAAAGTGTACAATTCAGTGGGCTTTAGTAATCACAGAGTTTTGCAAACATCACTATTATCTTAATTTTGAACATTCTCATCACCATAAAAAGTGACTTTATCAGTCACTTCCCATTTTCCCCCTCCTCCAGCTCTAGGCAACCATTAGTCCAATTTCTGTCTCTAAGGATTTGTCTTTTCTTAATATTTCATATAAATAGAATGATGCATTATGTGGTCTTTTGTTACTGACTTCTTTCACTTAGTATAATTTTTACATAGTTCATCCATGTCATGACATGTATCAGTACTCTATTCCTTTTTAAAAAATTAACTCTTAATTTTGAGATAGTAGTAGATTCACATGCAGTTGTAGGAAATAAGACAGGGGGGTCCTCTGCAGTTTTTTCCCAGTTACCGACAACTATAGTACAATATCACAACCAGGATGTTGACGTTGAAACAGTCAAAATACAGAACATTTCCATTACTACAAGGATCCCTCATGTTTTCCTATTATAGCCATATTCACCACTCTCCTACCTCCACCCTCTTCTTTATACCTGGCAGTCTCTTATCTGTTTTCCATATATATAATTTTTGTCATTTCAGGAATGTTAAGTGACTATAATTTTACAATATGTAGCTTTGGGAATTGACTTTTTTCACTCAGCATAATCTTTTGAGGTCCATACATATTGTATGTTTTAATTGTTTATTCCCTTTTTATTGCTGAGTGGTATTCCATGTTATGGATGTACCACAGTTTGTTCAAACATTCACCCACTGAAGGACAGTTAGGTAGTTTCTGATTTGGAGCTATTATGAATAAAGCTGTTATGAACTTTCATGTGCAGGTTTTTGTGTGAACAGAAATTCTCACTTATCTGGGATAAATGCCCAAGAGTGCAATTGTTGGGTCATATGGTAGTTACATTTTTAGTTTTATAAGAAACTGCCAGAAATTGGGTCATCTGTAGAGACGTGGATGGACCTAGAGACTGTCATACAGAGTGAAGTAGGTCAGGAAGATAAAAACAAATATCATGTATTAACGCATATATGTGGAATCTAGAAAAATGGTACAGATGAACTGGTTTGCAAGGCAGAAATAGAGACACAGATGTAGAGAATAAATATATGGACACCAAGGGGGGGAAAGTGGTGGTGGGATGAATTGGGAGATTGGGATTGACATATATACACTAATATGTAGAAAATAGATAACTAATAAGAACATGCTGTATAAAAAATAAATAAAGTTAAATTAAAAAAATAAAATTCAAAAAAAAAAAAGAAAAAGAAACTGCCAGGACTCCCCCGGTGGTGCAGTGGTTAAGAATCTGCCTGCCAATGCAGGGGACATGGGTTCGATCCCTGGTCCCACATGCCATGGAGCAACTAAGCCTGTGTGCCACAACTACTGACCCTGAGCTGTAGAGCCCACGAGCCACAACTACTGAGCCCATGTGCCACCACTACTGAAGCCCACATGCCTAGAGCCCATGTTCCACAACAAAGAGAAGCCACCACAATGAGAAACCCATGCACCACAATGAAGAGTAGCCCCCACTCACCACAACTACAGAAAGCCCGCGTGCAGCAATGAAGACCCAATGCAGCCAAAAATAAATAAATAAATTATAAAAAGAAAAGAAACTGCCAAACTGTATTTCAGAGCTACACCATTTTGCATTCCCAGCAGCAATGTATGAGTGAATCAGTTTCTTCATATCATTATCAGCATTTGGTGTTGTCACTGTTTCTTTATTTTAGACATTTTGATGGGTTTATAGTGATATCTCATTGTATGACCTGAGCTATTTTATGGTGTCCACCTCAATGGGGTTCATGTGAGAGTTCATGTGTGTTAAGTGTCTGGCATAGCTAGGTAAATGCTAGCTATAATAATTATTACAAAAATGTTAATGATATAGTCCCCACCTTCAAAATAGTCATTATATTGTGGAAGAAAACGACATGGAAACAATAATGTCAACCCAGATTGCTAAATGGAGGAGGCATGAACCAGAAATTAAGAGATCCCAGACTGGGGATGGAAGATGGTTGGGCAAGATTTCCTAGGAAAGGTGATATTTAGCTAAGCTTTGAAGAACAAGTTAGTTTAGCTAAGTAAAGGGAGGAGTGACATGGATGCATTTCAGGCAGAGAGTACACATAGGGGATGATGGCCAGAAGTTTAATATGGCTGTGTGACAGGGAGATTGGGGTGGAGAAAAGTCTCCCCAACCAAAAGGTTGTGGAGGAGGCAGCGAGGGATCGAGCAGGGACTTACTACAAAATGGAGTTTAGAATTAACCTCATAGGTACTGGGGAGCCATAGAATCTCCAGGAGTGACATTTAGCCAGGTTGGAGACTTTTATGGTGTCCCTTATCTCCTGAGGCTTCTTTCTCAGACTCCTGATGTCAAGGAGCTGGCTATTTTCTGGGTCTCCGATGGGTTGGCCATGCTCCCTTTTCAATGGTTTGTTATAAAAAGCTCTCTACATATTAGACATATTTATAATTCCTCCCTAACCCATCACCAAACAAAGCCCAAACATGGCCATAGATGTGTAATTAATCACATCTCAGTTCTTATTAAGACAATAAACTCCGATTTCCATTTTTTAACCCCCTGCTCCTGTTTCCCCTGTTTTCCCCCAGGCCTCTTTCAGGCTTTCTTGCTTTCTCTTCCTGTGCCTGACCTAGTGAAATTCAGAGAGCCTGGGTTGCCTCATCTCTACCAGGAAGTGTGTTTGCTTTAATGGTCTGACATTCCTTAAAGCTATTTGTAATAATAGGAACTCTTCTCACACTTGTAGTTTCTAATAGCTTATTCTCTTGTTAACCTCATGAGAACTCTGGCAAGATAGGTATTCTGTTTTGTTAAAAAGGAAGCTGAATTTCAGAAGGATGAAGTCACATGCCCAAGTTTACTCAGTGTTTCTGAGGCAGTTGGGCCTTAAACCTATGTGGTCCAATGCCTTACTAGATTAGACACCGCTTCTTCACCTTCTTGGCCAAATCTCTTTGCTTTCTCCCCACTGATCCTTACAACCCCCAAAGGACAGGTTTGGGCTTGAAAGTTTCTACTTCTTATCCAAGGACTCTGACAAAATGACTGAGAAGGGGCAGTCAGAGAGGCATCCAAACAGGTCTAGAAGGGAAGCACGTCCTTTCATCACTGTAAACTAACACCCAGAACCACGGTGGCACATCAGGTGAAAACCTTTAAAGGTCCCAGATGATGAACAGATTGTGGTGGCCCTGCCAATACGTAATTCAAAATAAAAACAAAAAGCCATTGAAATCAGTGTAAAGAAGTTAATTAATATTCTGATATCTCATGATAATTAATTTGAAGTGTTTTAAAATATCAAATAGGAAAGTGTTCTCACTTTAGAGGTCATTTTTTTGTGCACTGGCTTTGAGGGTGACTATTTATTGGCCTATCTGCAGTACATGGTGGGTGTGAGTGCCTAATGAGGGCTGCTTGGGCTGACGGCCACACTTGCCTTGGTCTCTCTGTCTGTCATGGTCTCTGGGGGGCCCTCTCAGTTCCCACCCCTGAGGAACTGGGTTTCGTAGGGACTGCCTCAAGGGCTCAGTTCAAGCCTCTAGCTAAAAGTTGTTGGCTTGATGAAGGAGTTTAGGACAGGACAAGGAACTGAGGCTCCCTCTTTTCTCTGGCTCCCACTCTCCCTTTTTCTCTGACTGTCTCTGACTATATATATATTTTTGCCTCTTTCTCTTTGCTTTTTTCTTGCCCTCTCTATTCAGTTATATCTCTTAGTCTTTCTCTTTCTTTGCCCTAGTCTCTCAGACTCAGTTTCTCCTTTATTTTATCCTTTCTATTTCTCTCCTGTCATTCTGTCTTTCTTTCTCTATTTTCCTCATATTTCAGTGTTTCTTCCTTTGCTTCTTGACCTCTGTGGATGTGTGTCTTGGTCTCATTATCTCCCTCTCTTTGTCTTATTTTCTTTCCCATCACAGAGCCCACAGGGACTTTTAAAGAAGTTAAGTTGCTGTATCCTGGGCTTTTTCTCCAGAGGAGTTAGGGATGGAGACTTAAGGCTAAATTTGAACTTTTCAGGCTTGGGTGGGGCCCTCCAAAGAGAAAACTAAAGCAGGAGGGAAAACTGGCTTACTCAGTAATAGGATGGAGGCTGGGGTGGGAACTTGGCAAAAACTGTGAGCTCCAATGTTCAGTCAGTGTCCTGGCCCTGTGCTCTCTAACTGAGGCCTTGAGGCTATTTTTGGAAGCTTTCAAAATATCCCAGAAGACTCCTACCCCCTCCATTCAGCCTGGGTTGTCAGAGGATTCATTGATGATAGAAGAACTAAGGCCTGCCGTCTATCCTTCCTGAGCTCCCACCAGGCCTGAGAAAACAGTAGTAACACTGGCCCAGAGTGGAGTGTCTTGGAGAGAGAGGGGAGTAGTCGCAACACATGATGAGACACTCAGGGAGCACAATGGAGGTGAATAAAGCACCTCAAACCCCAAGATGCCAAAGTATCCTATCTGGAAGGCATCCTAGAAGTCAGCTGGTCTTGCTCCCTGAATATGTATACATGGGGAAGACTGGAGAGGGCACTATTTATATTTCTCAAAAAGGAAGGGAGAAAAAATCTCTTAGATCCATTTCCATCACCTGTGTCCTAGTTTACTATATCTGTCATGGATTGTTTCAATAGCTTGTTTTTTTGGCTTCTAGACTCTCTCTGGGCAATCTAGCCTCCATACTGGCCAGAGAAACCTATCGTAATTTGGGGTTGGGGTGGGATTGCAGGAGTGTGTCACACCTGCTTAAAGCCTTCACTAGCTCTCCAGTACCTATTGGATAAAATCCAAAATCCATTAGCTTGACATGTAAGCCTAAGCCTGTTTGTTAGTTCCCACTTACCTTTCTAAATTATTCTCTTACTTGCCATGTTTCCCTTTGGAATGTTCAAACTCCCTGCCACTCTCCATATTCTCACAACCTGACATTCTCTCTTTCCCCTCTCCCAACATCTGTCCCCCCCAAAAAAAACCCATTAACACATGCCTACTGGTAGAAATTAAAACAGCTTATTGAGCATCTACTATCTGTCAGGTACTGTGCTGGGTGCTGGGAGTGTACAGTGAATGAGACCAGAGGGGGAGGACACAGAGGGCAAACAGGCAATAAACATAAAGAACACATGGTAGTCTTCTCATTTTATGGATGAGGAAACTGGGTCTCAGAGAGAGAATATGATTTGGCCACAACATACAGCTAGTGCTGAGATCCCAAATGCAGATTTGTTTAACTTTAAACTTGGTACTATTTCCGCTATTTCCACTACCTACCTCCCTGAACCTACTGCCTCCAAATCATTTCCTTCACCTACCTGTCTTAGTTCTCAAAATTACTCCATTAGAATGGTACTCTTGTGGGGTAGCACTTGCTTCCAAGAATTCCCTATCAACATGTTAGGACAGTATACCTGGGAGCCTGAGAACACATAGGTGGCTATTAGCATTTCTCAGTTTACTAGCTTTAATCTCTAGCAGGAAGCAAAGGAAAGCAGGTGCCAGATGCTAAGCTCTGATGGAAGGCAGAAGAATGATATAGTAGCCAGAATGAGGGCTTAAATGTATTGGAAGTAAATATGGATTAATATTTTTATAACCTTGGCAGGACAAAACAGAAATAACAAAACAAATATTGATAAGGTTGACAACAGAAAAAAAATTTGCATTGTGAAAAATTAAAGTCAAAAGACAAAGGAAAAACTGATGACATATTTGCAAGATATTTGACATATAAGGGGGTGATATCCTTAATTATAAGGAAATTTTCTAAATCAATGATAAAAAGAGAACACCTCAGGAAAAATTGAACAAAGGATATGAGTCAATTCACAAAATAAGCAATATATGACTAACTTAACATGAAAAGATGCTCAACCTCACTAGTAATTATATAAATGAAGATAAAGATGAAGGAATTTTTTTTTTTTTGTCTAGCATATTGGCAAAGATTAAAATGATTGATACCCAGTGTTGGTGGGCATGTGGGGATAAAAGTACTTGCATGCACTGCTCATGGAAATGAAAGAACAATCTCTCTGAAGATTATTTGGCAACACGTATCAAAATTTAAAATTTGCTTACCCTTTGACTCACTGAGAAATAATTGTGGAACAGTGTGTAGAGATATATGCATAAGGTTATTCATTACAATGTTGTTTGATAATACAAAATTAAAAATAACCCAAGTGTCCTTAGATAGCAGAATGCTTAAATAAACTATGGTACATCCATGCAATGAAACACTATGCAGCCACTTAAAATGATGAAATAGATTTATATTAGTTGATATAAAAGGATGCCCATGAAATACTTTTGAGTGAAAAAAAGCAAATTATAAATCATCATGTAGAGAGTGTAAATTATGGTTGGTGTGTGTGTGTGTGTGTGTACACACACACACACACACACACATATATTAGCTTTAAAAGTAGTTTATTTCCTTCTTCAGAAACACATGAGCCTTCTGACCATTGTGCAAGACAACATAAATATATATATATATATATATCCTGGACTATATTAAGAGAAATATCATTTCTAGAAGAAGTTCAGCTACACCTTGGGCACAGTCCTCCAGCGTCCAGCTTTGGGCATGGTGTGTTAACAGGCACACAGACAAATGACAAATGAAAAATTGAGGTCTATCCAGAGGGAAGTAAGTAGGCTAGAAGGGACCCAACTCAGGGAAATAGGTGAAGGTGCTGGAGCCAGAGAGGATAAAAATTCCAGGGAAACTGGTTCTGGCTTAAATAAAAGAAACTCTTTAAATGCTCTAGTTCTCTTGTGATTGAGTAGGCTGTCTAGCTAGGTATGGGAAGTGAGCTTCTCACCACTGGAGGTAAGTAAGAAGAGGGTCAGGGAGTCAGTTAGATGGCTTCCAAGTCAGTTCCCCTCTAGTTTTTGAGTCTCACACTTGACAAATGTGGACCTGCATTGCCTGCCTGAGACGGATGGGAAAGGCAAGGGCAGGAGCCCCTGGGAATAAAGCCTGGTGGGACCTGTGTTGAGTTAGAGCAAAGACCATAGTCAGCCTGGCTTCCCACCCCCAGTCCCTTGGAGAGATCTCCCCTTACCTCTCCTGGCCTCTCTTCCCCACTAGCCCTTTCCTTCTCCTACAGCATCTGACCTGTTGGGACTGCAGGGCTTCCAGCAAGGAGACTGGAACTCCTACAGCCCTTCCCTCCGTCTGGGTCAGAGAGTTTAAATTGGTTGATTGTTAGGCTGAATAGGTAGGCGGTTACCTAGGTGGTGTGATTCCAAGGGCACTAGGCGGATCCCCTTGTTTTAAGAGACCTCCCCAATGTCTGATTTTTCACCATAGTGCTTTGTCCTTTGAATCTTGAATGCTTTCCAAAGTTTCTTTGCAAAAATGCCAATAATTCCGGGAAGGGGATCACCTTAAGCTGCCAGGAAAAGGGGAGGGGTAGGGAAGGGCTTCTGCATTCTGCAGAAAGCCTCTTCTGAGAGTATCTAGAGAAGTTTTGTATGCTGGGAAGCTAAGTAAGGCAGAAGAGGGGAGGAGGCCTTTGGGGAGGAATTTTTCTATCCAGGGGCCCAATCTACAGTGCAGTTAAAGCTTAGAACAGCTAGACTCAGTAGCTCCTAGGCCTGGCTGCGCATTAGAATCACCCAGAGAGTTTTTAAAAATACTGATGCCCAGATTTCACTCAAGCCAGAAGATTCTGATTTAATTGGTCTAGGGTGGGGTTCAAGCATAGTTGTTTTTGCAAGTCTTCCTAACTGATTCTAATGTGTAGCCAGGGCTGTGAACCAAGTTAAGAGAAGCCCAGTCAGATATAATCTAGTTTGGGGGAGAACAAACAGGGCTAGATCAGCCTTCTGGTTCTCAGTAGTGCAGAATCATGTGGAAGGGACAGTACTACCCCTCTGCCCCCCAGCTACAGCCCCTTGCCTCAAGGGTGATTAAAGGCAGGAGGGCTAGTTACTTGTGTAGATGACCAAACTTTCCGGTTTTCCTGGGATTTTTCTGATTTTAAAACTTTTCTGATTTCCCACATCCCCAGCAAATCAGAAAGGGTGGCCACCACAGTGTGACTGCAAGTATTTAAACCTTCAGTCATTTATTTGAACACAGATTGGGACAACCAATTCTTTTTCCCCCTCAGTTTTCTCTTCTGTGAAACAGGAATAGCCTTTGAATGTTTATGCTGACTCTCTCACTTGCTACTATAAAATGGAATAACATTAGTGAAAGGGCTCAGTGATCTGTAAAGCACTGCATACAGTACTGGATGGAATGTTATAAATAATAAGCACTACCTGCCAGGCTGTAAAGGTCATAGGATTCTTGCCAGTCAAATCTGTAATGTCCATTGTGGTGATTGGCTGGCTCTCATTTATCCTTTTCTTCTCTCCCATGGTTTTCTTTACCTCTTCTTTCAACATTTAAAAAATGTTGGAAAGGACCACTGACACCTTTCGGTCCTATCCCACCATTAAACAGATGGAGAGACAGAGGCCTAGGAGGTAAAGTAACTGTTGATCAAGATCATACAGCTCATTAATGCCAGAGCTGGGATTCAAACTCAGCACATCTTGATGCCCAGCCCCTTCATTCCAGAGTTACATAACATTGTCCAACCACCTCCCTGACTCCCATAAGCCCATATGTCCTTTATGAGGGCACTGTATTTAATTTTTCCCATAAACATTGTCTGAGCACAAAGAGAAAAGGAAGCTCAAGGGACTATGGGAGTTCAAGGCAGGGGAACCAAATTCAGCTTGGGGAAGTGGCTATGGTCAGGAAGGGCCTTTCAGATGAGATGAGTTGAGACTTGAAGAAAAGTAATAGTTCTTCAGGTAAACAGGGGTGTGTGTGTGGCGGGGGGAAGCCAGCAGGGAAAGGGCATTTTAGGCAGTGGGAAAAGCAGACCCAATGGCCCAGAAGAGTCAGAAAACATGGTTCTTCAGTCCAGTCCAGTGGTTGGTGTGACTAGAAAGCAGGGTGATTGGTAGCTGGACAGATGAGGCTGGTCATATAAATTCCTACTAAGGAGTTTGAACTTTAGCCTGTAGATGTCAGAACACCATTGAAGGGTTTTAAGCTTGGGTCAGATATTTAACTCTCTTTAACCACTTTTAACTCCAGGACAAATAGAGAGGGATTAACAAAAACAATGTGAGAGTTAGCGTTATCCTCAATCTCAGAACAAGACACACACTTTCCTGGCCCAAGTTGCTGAGTAATGGAATGACACCTAGCCCTGACTCATCCCTGGGATACTGGACTGGGAGGAGGCCCAGCTCCTGTGTGGAGGTTCAGTCTCACCCTCCCCTGTCTGGGCTGAGTCTAGGCTGAGCCAGATAGACTCTGGGCCCAAGCTGGCTGGCCTTCAGGCTGTCGCTCAAAGAGTGTGCTTCCTAGGTTGCTCCGGGACAAGGGGCCCAGGGGCCCCGGGCCTCTCTACCCCTGGCAGTTCTGTTCCCTGGAAATGCATCCCCCAAGATCTCTGCTCTGGTTCTTGTTCCAATCTGCACTGGGGGAGTGTTCCCCATCTGTATTCTGGGCTTCATGTAATGATCCCTTCAATTCAGTTCCCTATAGCACAAGGTTCTCTTCCTTTCTCCCCCATGGAGTTTTCCTGAAGCATGTTCATTCACTGACAGTCTAATGAGGAAGGCAGACAAAAGTAATTATAGGACAGTAGGAGAGCTGGGTGTCCAAAGCATAGTGGTAACACAGAGAAGGAAGGCAGTACCTGTGGTGGGGGTGGGCAGCTTCCCAGGGAAGATGACATATGGCTTGAGATGTAAAGGTTGATAGGGGTTGGTCAGGGGGAGAAGGATTATAAAACTGAGGGAACAATAGGCTCGAAGGAACAGAGCTTTGAACTGACCTAGGGATGATTAGGTGCGGTTCCAGCATAGAGGAAATGCATGGTGGGGTTAGGGAGGACAGGGAATGCGGGAGGAAACGTTGAGATAAGACTGCTCAGCTTCCTCCTGGGCCTCTCCACTTGATGGTTCATGGATACCTCAAACTCACCGTGTCCAAAAACTTCATCTTCTTGCCCCACAAATTGGTCCTCTTCTAGAGCTTCTAATCACTGAGTCCTAGTAATTCTATCTCTTTAATTTCTCTGTAATGTATCCTCTTCTCTCTGTTCCTAAAACTACCATCCTAGCCCAGTACTGAAGAATGAATATGACTTTTCCCATTCTACAAAGAAAATTATGTGACTGATCATGTCTCCCTTTTCATATGGAGTACAGGATGCTCAGAGCCAAATTCACAGCTCAACTGTGTCAGCCCTAGTGGCTTCCATATCTGTCCTCTATTCTTACCAATTTATCCTCCTCTCTCACCATCAACAAGGTTCCTCAATTTTGTCTTCTGATTCTAATGTCTGTCATACTGATTTAAAAATTGTATTTATTTATTTTATAATTCTATTGCATTTCGGTGGTGAGTTACCTCAGATCATTTATGGAACAAATTGAGAACTGGATGAGTTGACAGATGGTTGGCCCACAGGAGATAAAATATTTCAGATCCTCATTATTTTCACCTGAACTATTACAATGGCTTCCAAACTGAGTTCTATATCTCACACCCCTATCTCATCCCCTCCAATCTGTCTTCCTCTGGCCTGTAACATTATTCTTTCTAAAAGCAAATCCTGATCAAGTCATCCCCCTGCTTTAAAACCATCAACAGTTCCTCATTGCCCTGAGGATAACATTAAAGACCCTTAGCATGAGTTGCAAGACCCTTTGGAAACTTACCACCTTTCATTTATTTGTACTTATTGAGTACCAATTATACTATGTGCTAAATACTGTTCTAGGCACTGGCATTCAATAGTGATCAAAAATATGTACTGTTCTTGCCCTCATGGAACTTACAGGCTATTTGGGGAGACAGACATTAATCAGCTCAAGACTCAAATGAATGTATACTTACAAACTGTGGTCAGTTCTCTGGATGAAGGGTGGCTAGTTCTCTGAGGACATATGGCAGGGGGCCTAAGTTTTAGAAAGTTCCACAAGAAGTGGTATTTGGTCTAAAAGAAGGAATAGGTTGGTGTTAACTAGGTAAATTGTGGGTGTAGGGAAGTATGTGCCCCCTGCAGAACAAATAGTATGCAAAGGTCTTTGTAGGGGATAGATTGGAGGAAGCATGATACATTTTAGAAACAGAAAGAGAACGCCAGTGTAACTGGGATGCAAATAGCAACAGAGAGAGTTGGTTGAGAGGCTGTAGAGGCAGGCAGGAGCCAGACCATAAAGGGCTTTCAAAGGCCATGACAAAGATTCTGTTCTTCATCATAAGAGCTAAGAGAAGAAGCCACTGAAGGTTTTTAAACTAGAGAGTGACAGGATCCGATTTGCATATTGAAAAGTTTCCTCTGACTGCTTTGTGGAGAATAGATTGGAGAAGAGCCAGAAAGGATGTGGAGAGATCAGTTAGGAACCTGCTACAGTTGTCCATTTGACTCAGCTGGGACCAGGGTAGTAACAGTAGAGATGGGGAGAAGTGGACAGATTTGAGAGCTATTTATGAGGCCCATTGATAGGACTTGGCAATGGACTGAAATGGTAGGGGTGAAGAAGAAAGAGATATTAAGAATGACTCTTAGGTTTCTGAAGGAGGACAGGTTTGAGAGGGAAGATAAGAGAAATCCGACTTTTTGAAGTGTTGAGTTAGAGGAATCTGTAATGTGGAGCCTCTTTGCCACATGACCTAGTGCTCCAGCCTTATCAATCTGCTTGCAGGTTTCTAAATTTCTGTGATCTCTCTTGCTTTCTTCACTTTATAGATCCTGTTCCTTCTGTCTGATGCACTACTTTCATTACTCCCCCCACCCCATCCCCACTTTCCAGGAGGAAGGAGTAGCTAGAAGAATGTCTCTAAGGTGTGAATGTACAGGGTGTGTATGTGTGTGTGAATATAGAATAACCAAGTGAGTGCAGTAGTTAAAAGTGTGTGTCCTGCGTCAGAGCATCTGGGCTTATATCCTCTCATCTTCAGATGCCAATGACCTTGGGCAACTTACTTAAACCTCTCTCAGCTTCAGCTTCCTCATCTATAACACAAAGATAATAATACTAATGATTTGAGGTGGTTGTGAGGATTAAATGAGATAATAATGCATATCTAGTACTTAGCAAGGTTTCCGATACATAATAAACACTCAATTAAGATTGTATTTATTGTTGGGCATTTGTGTGTGTGTGTGTGTGTGTGTGTGTAGTGGGGGTTGGGGTGGGCATGGGCAAAGAAGACACCAGCCTGATAGAGAAATCCAGCTGCATTTAAAGGGAGAGATGAGTCTGGAAATGAAAGGTATAGGGCCTGGCTGTGGACAGAGAGAAAGTGCCAAAAATCACACTGTTCATAAGTCACCAGAGGAGCACTCACACCTAGGCCAGGATGCCAAATCCTATGACCCTTCTACTCAACTTACTGTTTTCGTTCACTAGAGGGAAAATGAAGAAAAAGTGCTTGCTAAAAGGCAGGGTGTATCACTTCAGCAGGGAGATGGTGGAATGTTCAGGATGTAGTCTAAGGGAAGAAATAAGGTAGGTCCAGCATATGGGATATTGTGTAAAAAGGAATGGTGGAGGTAGGCAGTAGTTTAAAAAAGTAAAATTATTACTGGGTCTAGTGTCTGGTGAGCTGGACTCTAGTTTCAGCTCTTATACCCTGGCTGTGTGGTTTTGGGCAGGGCTCATAACTTCTCTGAGCCTTTTCATAGTAGGGCTGGGAATCTCTACCTTGTCAAAACAAGGAATAAATAAGATAATAAAATTAACATGTGGGAAAACAGACTATAACCACCACCATCCACAAATAACATATGAGCATCATTGTTAACATTGCACATGCCAGATAGCAGGAGCTCCAGAAAAGGTTCTTGGATGAAAATCAGCATCTGTATATAAGAAAGTGTGAAAAAGAACATCTGTACATTCCTGTGTGGATAGACAGGTGGTTGATATAGAGTTCACAGGCTTCCTTTTCTTAGAAATAAAAGATGTGTTTCCAGGCTTCTAGTTTCTTTCTCCTACCAAACACTGGCTGGGAAGTTACTGGCCTCTCTTGGGCTCAGCCCCTTGAAGAGAAGGCCACCCCACACTGAGGGGCATTATGGAGGGAGGGTTTGTGGGGCATAAGGCATGCCCAGGCTCCATTCATTATCAAAACCAACCAGTGTTAATTGAGATCCTACTCTGTGCCAGGCACTATATTGCATGCTGGGGCTACGATGGTAAGCAGAACCTAGTTCCTGCCCTCATCAAAATTATGGTCTAACGGGGAGTGTAATAGTTTTCTATGGCTACTATAACAAATTAGTACAAACTTAAAGACTTAAAGCAACACTAGCTTATTCTCTTACAGTCTGGAGGTCAGAAATCTAAAATGGGTCAGCAGGGCTACGTTCCTTTCTGAAACTCTGGAGGAGAATCCGTTTTCTTGTCTTTTCCAGTTTCTTGAGACTGTCTGCATTCCTTGACTTGTGATCCCTTCCTCCATCTTCAAAGTCAGCAATGGCAGGTTGAATCCTCATCACATCACTCTGACATCTTCTTGTGCCTTCCTCTTCTGCTCTTCCACTTATAAGGACCCTTGTGATGACATTGGGCTCACCTGGATAATCCAGGATAATCTCCCCATCTCAATGTCAGCTGATTAGCAGCCTTAATTCTATCTGCAACCTTAATTCCTCTTTGTCATAAAATATAACATATTCACAGGTTCTGGTGATTAGGAGGTGGACATTTTGGGGGGGACATTATTCTGTTATTCTGCCTGCTGCAGAGAGGTAGACATTAAATAAGCAAATACATAGATAAAATACATTATTGCAAACTATAGTAAGTGCTGGGGAAACAAATCTCTGAGAATAAAGGGTTTTTTGGGGGGAGGTGGGGACAGAAGGCATTCTACTTTAGAAAGGACGGACAAAGAAAGGAATTATATTTAAGCTGAGACCTAAAGGAAAGGAAGGAGCCAGCTATGCAGATAGCTAGAGGAAGAGTGTTCCAGGAAGAGTGTATCAGGCAGAAGGAAAGGCATCTGCAAAGACCCCAAAGTTGAAAAAGTATGACACTGAATGGTAAGTGGAAGTAGCCCAAGTCCAGCCTTTCCTAAAGAGTGGGAGAGCTCAAGTAGGAGCAGAATACCTCACAGAAGTAAATCAAATAAATGTGATAAGGTGAAGGGGTTTCATTGCCTCCACCTCCATTCTCCATGTAGTCTATGAGGTCAGAGGCATAAGGATGAGAAGCAGCCCCCCTAGACCAGCAGGCAACCCCATGAGCCCTGCAGTGTACTGTGCTGATTCAACTCCCTAGAAGATGGGGACAATCAGAATGTGGAGCACCAAAGGACTGGTGTACTTGCAGCTCAAGGACACATCCAGCCAGTGGGTAGATCCAGACAGAGGCTTTTGCCCAGGAAGCCAGGATGATCTCATCTCAATGGCAAGCATCATCAATCAGGAGGCCTGGAGTTGGGCGCGTTTCTGGGAGATGAAGAGAGAATGCAAGCCACAATCCTTGATGTCAGGAGCTTTGGCTGGAGATCTGGAATTCATGTCACAGGAGGAATAAGACCTACTCAGTTTCCAGATCAACTGCTAGACAAGAGAGCCCACATTTTTCCTGGGTGTCAGATACTCCGCTGAGCCATGGTAGGTAATTTGTCCAGGTTTGTTCTCGGCAGAGAGACTCACCAGCATGCTTCTGTACCTTTATTCCCCTCCCCAAGAACCACTCAGCTTCTATTTCCAGGAGATATCCCCAAAGCAACAGGACTGTAGGACCATTCCTCTTTTCTCCTAACTTGCTTGACCCTTATTGCTCTTGAGTTCGGAGATCCAGCAGAAAGAACACTGGCCTGGGACTCAGGAGAGCTAAGTTTTTCCCTGAGCAAGTTCATTTGCTTCTCTTGGTCTTTATGTGCTCACATATAAAATGGGGACATGTACCCTAGATGACGTTAAAGGTGTGATATTTCAGGATTCTGATTTCTGTTTTCATCCTTTCACAAGGATGTGAGAGAGGTGGGATTAGGAAGTGATGAAGGACCATGCCAGTTCTAAGATTCAGTGTTTCTATGAGTTAAACACAGGGCTCTCTCTCTTCTCCCAAACATTCTGACATTCAGAATAATTGACCAGAGGTCTTGGGACATCTGGCAGTACATTTGAGGCTTTGTTGATCTGAGGAAAGTAGAGCCAGACTTCTCAAGCTCCCAATCCCAAAGCCTTTGAGAAGGGGAGGCTGAAAGGGTTGGGGAGTGGTGTTTGTGTGAGGGGAAGTGGGGAACAGCTCCTCTTTTTCCCCTGAGGCATTACATCCACCAGCAGCACATCATCTAGAGCCACTGGGGAGGTTAAGGAGCACATGATGTGTCTGGCTCTGAAAGGCATGTCCAACCCAGGGGAAGGCCCCGCATTTTCCCCATTGAGAAACATCCACATATGGGCTCTCATCTGCATGTATACAAATGGCTGGGTTGAACATACCCAGTGCATTGGGGGGCGGTGGGAAGAAGGGGAAGAGCTCTTGAAATATAGTTAGGGATGTTTGAGACCTACATTTCTCAGGTAAAAGAATGTTAGAATGTTTTCTGGTCTGAGACTAGGGATTAAGGAAAGAAAAAGTATTTCAGGAGGATGAACCTACATGTCACTCACTTGGAAATACACACACATACATGCAAATGCATAAATAGACAAGTATGGGAGCATATAGACAATACACATATGACCAAATAGAGGCACATCTGGACCCAGGAAAACCCTGGAACATGCATTTCTACCCCAAATAAACACAGCTATGACCATCCTTTTTCCACATGCAAGTACCTTATGGTTTGCAAAATACTTCTCATGTTCAACCTTATATATCTTCTTGACAACAATCCTGGAAGGTATCAATTATTATTACCTCAATTTTTACAGATGAGGAAACTGAGGCTTGGGGTTAATCAATTGATTTGCCTAAATTTATCGAACTAGTAAATGGCAAAACTGAGGCTAAAACCCGGTCTTCTGGCTTCAAATTCAGTGCTCTTTTATACTATCTCATGCTGCATTCTATGTGGTGCTTTCTTTCTCTCTCCCATACACATACAAAAATTCATGCTGCTATCTTGCTGCATATATGCCTATCTCTATATGGTACAAATATGCATTCACATTTTCTGAATGAATAAAATGGATGGATGAATAATAACGTCAAATGGCTTAATACATATATAAATGCACAAAGCCACCAGCAGAAGGTGCTGAGCAGCACTTTTATGGAGGCCTCAGTAATGAGGGGAAGAGTCTGTTCAAACCCACGAGTTATCCTTCCTTCTGTTCCTTTTCCACTCACCTATGGGCTCCTTTTACAGAGCATAGGAGCTTTCCATGACGGGCCAATGATTTCAATTGGCCCTGCTGAGATGAAACCTTTGATCCCTATACCTCAACACTTAGGATGTGGGGAGTAGTGGAAAGAACACATTATTTCTGTTTCTTCTCTGTCTCTCCCACCGGGCAATGAGCTCTGTGAGAGTGGGGATTTCTTCCGTCTTTTCATGTCTATATCCCTGGGGCTTAGTACAGTGCCTTGTGTATAATAAGCACACACACACACACACACTCATTTTCTGAATGAATTTAAAAAATGGATGGATGAATAATAAAGTCAAATGGCTTAATTTCAAGTCCTTACTTGTAGTGTGATCATGGCCAAGTGCCCTAACTTTTTTGAATTTCAGTTACCTTATCTGTCAAATAAAGATTGATACCTACTTTGTCTACCTAAGTCTACCTAAGTTTTTCTTAGGAGTAAATGAAATAATGATTTGAAAATAGCCCTGTTTTTACTTGAAGCTTTTAACATGCTGGTTTCATAGACTCTCAAAGTATAGCAATCTCCTCTTCAACCACCCACAGTGTGTAGTCATCCAACCTTTGCTCACACACTTCCAATTATGACTTCAGTATTCATTGAGTGGCCATTTCCAGTTTTAGACAGATATGACCATAAGGACCTTCTTCCTTGCATCCATCATAGCTTTCTCTGAGCTCTGCCCTTTGGGGTCATATGGAGCCCGTCTGTTCCTTCTTTCTTAAGGTGGGCATTTAGCAGTCCAAAGACATAGACAACATCTCCTTGAATCTTCCCAAGGTCAAACAACCTCAGATCCTCCAACTATTCATGTGTCCTGGGCCCAGCTCTCTCCCCAGCTAGCTCACATGGACATATACCCCAGTGTGTGTGTCTCTCCCTTAAAGAGGGGTGCACAGAAGGATACAGTCATCAGATGGGCTCAGACCAGGGAAGCAAAAGGCAGGACTGTCCCCTTCCCCCTAAAAATTAGCCTTCTGAGTTTGAATTAACTCTCCTGGCAGCCACAGCTCACTGCTAACGTTCACGTAGTTTATTAACAAGTAAAACCTCAGAGGTCTTTTTAGCCATACTGCTGCTAAGTCACATCTTTCCCATCTTTTCCTCACAAGGTGATTATTTGGACCCAAGCACAACCTTTACATCTGTTATCCTTTTAAGCTTTACCATCACTCGGGCTTGTCATAAACTTTTTGGATCCTGACTCTGTTGCCCAACCTATCCACATTCCCTCCCAGATTTTTTTCTTCCTTCTCTTCTTCCTCCTCCTACTCACCTTTCTTTCTTTCTTTCTTTTTCTTTCTTTCTTTCTTTCTTTCAGGCTCATTGAAAAACTCAAATAGTATAAAAATATATATATTAAGAAGGAAAAATTCTCCCTTTACTCTCCTCTAAAATCCCAGTCCCCGTTCCAGAGGTAACAACTAGTATCAATTTCATGTGCATCTTTCCCCTTTTCTGGGGACTTACAAACATATTTATAAAAACATAGATATTTTAATTCATAAATGGTATCATACTATTCATACTGTTCTGTGATTTCAGAGTAGATTTTTAAAAAAGTCTTTTCATAGTAGTTCATCCTTTTAAAAGGCTGAATAACATCCTGTTGTATGGCTATACCATGTATATAGTCAGTCCCATAGTGATGAACATTTAGGTTGTTTCTTTTTATTATTATAGTATTGTAGTAAATGTCCTTATAGATGCCTCTTTGTGAACAATAGAGTGTTTCCCTAAGATAGACTGGTAGTAGAGCTGGCGCATGCACACACACACCCCCAGCCCACCCCCACAAATAGAGCTGTGAATGGGGGGAGGAGTAATGAGATAGGAATAGAAGGCTCTATTCATTGGTCTTGTCTCCTAACAGGAGAATTTGAGGCAGTGTAAGGGGGAACTTGGGCCTTCAGAGAATCTGCACATAATACCAGTTGATAGGCTTCTAGGGTTGGACATGAGAATAGTAGATCCCTCTCTTTAGCTGAGCAATCTATCCTGAGCTCTAAAGATATGCCTGAAAGTGTGCTGTGCTCCTTCTGCATGGAACACAAAGTGTGATCCCTTTTGAGGGACAACTACAGCCCAGCCTGGGATGGAGGAAAAGAAAAAAAAAAGCAGCAGCTGACAAGACAAAGCAGAATGTGGGCGGGAGGCCAGATGAGCAATGCAGACCTGGGCACTACAGGAGCTGGGGGGAGGCAGAGAGCACAAGGAGGGCAGGAGAGATCAAGGGAAGGCTTTGTGCAGAGACAAGAGGGAGCACACTGGGCTGTGTGCATGCGGTGAGAGTAGCCTGGCTCGAGCGGAAGGGCTGTGCTGAGCAGCTGTGGGAGCAAGAGAAGCCTGCAAAGGTTAAGTGTGTGTGTGTTGGGTGGAGGGGGTCATCTGACGTGTGCTCAAGCACAGGTGAAGGCTGCATTTCTGAAGATCACCATGGTGACCATGTGGAGGATGGCCTGGGTGGGGCAGCCTGGAGTCAGGGAGACCAGGGAGAGTCGGTGAGGGCTGACCTAGGGCACTGGCAGCAGCGATGGGAGGGAGAGAAGCTATGAAGGACAGACAGACAGAGAGCAGGGCTTGGTGATCAGATGGTAGAGGGGAAGGCAGAGGGGAGTTAAAGATGACGACATCGTGCATACAAAGGACGGCGCTAACAGCAAAACCACCAACAAACACAGAGCGGTTGGGAAGGAGAGCTCCTGGGGAGGAAGTGGGTGAGTACCCCTTGCAGAGCCTCACATAGAACTGGGCACCCAGCAGGCACCTGGTCACCGCTGGAGGCATGGTAGGATGGACAGATGGATAGTTTCCTTCTAAGTGTATTGAGTTTAAATTGTGGGTTGTTCACAGAAGGAAGGGCCATGTGCTCAGCGGGCTGTTTTCTCTCTGGGCCCCATAGGCAGACCAGACACAGGTGTGGTTGCTGGTCACTGGCTGCTGGGGGTAGGGCTGGGAGCTAGTGATTCCACTGGGAGACCCTCTCTGCAGGGCTAATTTCACATTCCAAGATGGCACTGGCTCAAACTGACTTGATATTGGCTGGCTGGGGGAAGCTCTCAAAAAGCTTCCAGCCTTACTACTAAGAGGAAAAGCCAGAGAGAAACTCTCTTCCCTCTCACTGTGGTCCATTTGTAGGATTAATAATAAATATTCCCAGGCACTTTATATTGGCAAGATGCCATATTACCACTGTTTATTATTATTACACACCCATTCTCTCAAGCTGTCTAGTCTGACCACTGAGGTGCAGGGGTGATATGAATCTTAAAATCCATCTCCTTCCTCGGGTTTGCCTGGTCACAGCTAGGGACTGAGAAGGTCACAGGTCAGACTGGTGGAAAGAAGGTGGACCTTGGACTCACAGGACCGGGCCCCAAATCCCAGTCCCACCAACAACAAATTGTGTGACTTTTAGATAACTCCTTAGACCCTAAATTTCCTCATTTCTACCCTTAAAGGTTCTTGTTAGGTATTGAAATGGCCTCCCCCTTGCTCAGCACACGATAAGTGCCTCATTAATGATATCTTCTCTTCTTTAAACCAAACCCTAGCTTTTGTTTCCAAGAAGTAGGTAGAAGATTGAGGATGGTTAAAAGCAAGACTTCTCTACCGCTGCAGTTTTTACTCTCAGCCATATTATGACAAGAGGACCTCTTACCTTTGGGGAGACAAGAGTATATCCTTCTGCTTATTTTCTTGTTTGTGTAAAGAGCACAGCTAGCCTAGTGCTTGGGCTGCTGATCCAGGGGAATTAAGAGAGAGAGAGAGAAGGACTCTGAGTGCATAGCCTTAAGCTTATGTTTGTCCTCACCTCTCTGTTAAATTTCTCTTCTATGAATGAAGGAGAAGAGCAACTTAGAGGCTTAGTTAATTCCTTACCCAAGCATCAGCCAAGAGCAATTGTGTGGAGTGAAGCAGAAGAGATCTAATTTAGATGTAAAGAAGGACTTTCTAACAATGATGAAAATGAAAAGCAGTCCTCAGAAAGTTCTGAGTGAAGGGGAACTTTTAACTGTTACCATCCAATGGATTGGGGAGGAATGCTTCTTTAGTCAAAGTATTCTTGGGATTCAGGACTGCACCCTACCCAGTTCCTCTCTGATATTGCCTCTCCTGCACTATTGTGTCCTCTGAAAGAGGAATACCATTTAGAATGCAGAAGCTTCTTTACTGCAGTGAGCTTATATCTTGAGTGGGAAGTGATTACAAGTCCAATCTCATTTCTCTCTTGAGCTTGGCATAGGCTTTCACATAAATCAGACTTACTCAGTTCCTGCTTGCCATTTCCTTGACTCTGACATCCAGATGTGGGGCAGCTCTGGAACAGTCCCAGCCTCCGAGGAATCCTGAGCCTTTCCACTTGAACCCATGTATGGCCCTAAAGCACAGGTCAGATTTCTCCTTTTGTATCTCCTACCCCCTGATTCAGATCCCCCCCTCCACCCCCGCTTCTTTGGACTCCAGCTTCAGAATGTCCTTGCACTGCCCCTCACCTAGCTTTACTGCTTGAAAAATAGTTGCCTGTTCCTCCTTGAACTTTGAATTCAGCTCTTCTAAAAACCCAAGTGTCTGGGCTTCACTGGTGATGCAGTGGTTGAGAATCTGCCTGCTAATGCAGGGGACACGGGTTCGAGCCCTGGTCTGGGAGGATCCCATGTGCTGCGGAGCAACTAGGCCCGTGAGCCACAACTACTGAGCCTGCGCGTCTGGAGCCTGTGCTCCACAACAAGAGAGGCCGTGATAGTGAGGGGCCCGCGCACCGCGATCAAGAGTGGCCCCCGCTTGCCACAACTAGAGAAAGCCCTCGCACAGAAACAAAGACCCAACACAGCAAAAATAAATAAATAAAATTAATAAAAGGCAGAATAGGTGATAGTGTGCCCCGAGCACACTATTAAAAACAAAAAACAAACAAACAAAAAAACCCCAAGTATCTTCATACCTCTTACTTCCCTCACCCAGCCAACATATGTGGGGATGTTTAGCCCTTACTCCCATGTCTTCTCTCTACAAACACTGGCATAAACCTCATCATGTCTAAAGCTAAGTATTGGGATTACTCTGGCCCCAAGAAGATTGAGCTAACTCAATTCACATGGGATCATGTTAGGGTGTGGGGTGGGTGAGGGAGATTAGTTCTGGCCATATAGGCATGAAGTATTTTACAAAGAGGTAAAAACAAAGGTGTGTTTCCCTGGCCATCTTGAAGAACAAGAGGGCACCTCAGCTGCCTCTGCTCTGCTTTGGAGACATGGAAATATCAAATATGGGTCCCTCCTAGCCAGGAGGTTTCAAGTCTAACCTTCAAGCAATGTCCAGCTGCTTGACTATAATCACCATAACAAACTTCTGTCTGGTGAAGTGGCGGCAGCACTACTCCTCTGATTCTAGCCTTCAAAAATTCTTGCTTGTATTACAGAAACAGCTTAACTGAGCCCTTTGTCTTCTTTATTACCCCTGAATCCATTCTCCACACTAGTTGCCTGATCTTGAGTAAGTTCTTTCCTCTTTTGGATCCTCAGTTCCCTTGACCTGAATGGGGGCTAGACTAAACAGTCTCCTCCCATTTCCCCACCCTTCTCCCCAGGGGGCTAACCACCTCCTCTCTCAGCCCCTCTTTCCATCAACCTCCTTGCTTCCCTACCTTTTGACTTCCCTTCCCTCACTTGAACTCCTGTGTCTCTTTTCCCTTTTAATACTGTGTTCAGATGCTTGACACTCCCTAATCAGGTCTCTTATGTGTCTGTGTTTGGAGCAGGGGGTGTGTTGGCATGGGATGTGGGGAATGACACACAGGGGGTTTCCACTTTCCAGGATGGACAATGAAAGTTGGAGTTTCCAATCAATTTCTCCTCCCGCTTTAGGCACTTAGCCTAGTTCCAGGCCCCTGTGAGCTCTAGAATATGAATGAGGGAATCAGTGAGTTCCTTGAACTCCTGGGAGAAAAAGGCCATGACAATGTCAAGGAATGTGATTGATGCCATTGCTACCCATGCTGCTGAGGCTTTCTGGGGAGTGCTGCTCTTCCTTGGGTCAACTGCTCAGCTCCAGAAAATGGTCTGGGCAGGGAACTCTGTTTTCCCTAGCACATATCAATGGATTTTGACAGCACTGAGAGAAGCTGAGGTACATTGATGCATGGACCCTGTTGAGCTGGGAAAGCATAGTGAATAGGACTGCTGATTCCTGAGAGCAAATGCAACGCCAGTCTTTATGCAACCCTGCTAGACTCATCTATTGTCCTAGGAAGTCTACTTCCTTTGTTATCCTTTTATAATGTCAGAGTGGGAAAGGACCTTGGAAGCCCAGGAGTTCAGCCCTTTCTTGTTACAGAAGGGGAAACTCAAGCCCAGAGAGGGGAAGGGACTTACCCAAGGCTACACAGTGATCAGAGAGTGAGTTAATGGCAAAGTTATGACTAAAATCCAGGTGTCCCGACCATCCCTCTCAAATATCCTTTTCACTGCCCCAAGCTGGCTCATCATCCCTGAGGTATGTGTTACCCTACCTCACAAAGAATACTCAGACCGTGCCTCCGCACAATTACCAGTGGATAGTAGAAAAAAGAACTATGGCCCGTCACTTTCAAACTAAAGCTCAGACTTAACTAGATGACTGTTACAGTCTAGAACACCTCTATCCTGGGATTCTGTGACCTTGACAAGAAGCAGAAAGGGTGCTGGCAGACATATCTCAAAGGAGTGGACTGGGGGTGCATCTAACCTGGGGGAATTATCAGACAGTGAATCAGGTATCAGTGAATGTGTTGTGGGGGCTATAGGATCAGGATTTGAAGAAAGTGGAGACTGGGATTTGTAGGAAGGAAAGTGAATAGAGACAGATATGGGAAAAAGGAGCCCAATTCTGATAAAAATGAGGATTGAGCAAGGATGGGGTTGAAATATGATGGGAAAAGCGATATAGAATCCTACAGAAGAGAATTGATGAAGTGTTGGAGAAGCTGAGGCAGTTTAGCCAAGAGAAAAGAAGTTTCAGGGGGATATGGGATCTTCAGACTTCTGAGGAGTTAGGGACAGCAGGGGATTTGTGTTGTCTCAGGGAGCAGAGCTGAGATCCATAGGCGGAGCCACAGAGGAGTTCAAATACACACGGGAAGAACTTTCTGAGAGTCAGAGCCGTCTTGAGTAGGAACGGAGAGTTTTGACAGGTAGTGAGCTCCCCATTAGTGGAAAGTTGCAGTCAGAGCTGTAAGCCTCTTTCCAGGGTGCGGCCTAGGGCCCAGCCCTACTTGGGGGTGGGGCCGAATGGCCCGGATGCTGAGGGCCAGGGGCCGTGAAGGGGGTGGGAGAGGGGCAGGGAGGCCCAGGTGAGGGGTGAGAGCCCCCACCGGGGCGCCCAGGCCCAGCCTGGCCCCCAAGTAGCTGGTGTGGCCAGGCAGGGCAGGGCAGGGCTGGGCTGGGCGGGGCGAGGCCCGCGGCCGGCTAGAAGGCGGGCGCGAGGGCGGGGAGCGGTGCGGAAGCCGGGCCACATAAAGGAGCGGGCGGTGCGACGGGGGCGGCTCTTTCCTGGGTGGGGTTTGTGAAGTCGTGGCCCGTTAGCAGGAAGCGGAGCAGTCGCCCCGACGCTGGCGAGAGACCCAGTCCGAACCCCCAGTCCCCGGAGTCCGAGCCCTGTGTACTGCGTTCTCAGCGCCGTCCGACAGCTCCCAGCCAAACTTCACCAACTCCGCCGCCTTTTCCGCCACCATGCCCAAGACGGTGAGTGCCGGGGATGGGCGCTTCCGACCCCGGGGGCTCTTGCGGACCCTCATAGCCCCTCGCCGATGGCCGGGGACTTGGGCAGCCGCGCGTCCGCTCGCGATGCCGCGCCTTCCGCCGAGGCCAGGCGTGGGGAGGGGCGGCAGTGGAGTCCGGGTCTGGCGCGCCCTCGCGGGTAAAGGGGTCCAGGGATAGAAGTGTGGGCCGGGCGGGCCGGTTTCTTTCAAAGATTCTAGTTCCTTGTGTTTGGATTGCCACAGTAGGGAAGGCTTCCTTGGGGGCCCAAGGTCTCCTTTTACCCCTGACGGGCCCTGGGCGCAGGGGAGAGGACTCTGGTTCGGAAGAGGACACTTACCCCAGTCCAGGAATTGGCGCTTTTATGGGGCGAGGCTGCCACTGACCAGGAGGGGCCATGGGAACCGAGAAGCAAGGAGGAGGGTGGGAGCTGCTCAGGGCGGATCCCGTAACCCCACTCACCTTTCCCACAGCCTCCCCAGGCGGCTTCAGCTGTTTCCCACTAGGAGGGGAGGAGAGAGTTGTGGACTCATCGAGGCCGCTTGCTCTTAACCGGGAGCGCTAACACTTCACTAGGCACCAGTCTGAAGGGAGGCAAGAAGACTTTGCAGGCGGGGCGGGCTGGACGCGCGCGGTTGGGGGGCGGCTGGACGCGCGCGGTGGGGGGCGGGTCGGGGAGAAGACTGGTTTCTTCCTCTTCTCCACTCGCCAAATCCCTGCCTTTCCCATTACTTACTGGCTCTCTATTTCCTCCTATTCACTCCGTACTATTCTGTGAGGTGTGGACTCTCCAGTGGGGCCACACCTTTCTAGGGTGGTGGTAGCTTCTAAGGATCTGGTCTCCACCCTACTGGCTGTTTTGAGAAGAGAAGAAGCCTCCTGGGAGTGGGGCCTAGGGGGGGCCGGATGCCCAGGAGGGAGGGGGGAGGGGTGTGCCTGAATAATGAGCCCTGCTTGCTTTTGTGCAAGTCATGCCAAATGGCTGCTGAGGCTCTTCCCTTGCTCAGGAAAGCTGGGTGACCACCCTAGCTTGAGTCCCTTAGGCCAGGCAACTTGTTGCACTGGCTTAGGCTCTGCAGTTATCCCAGACCCCTCTCCCTAGGACTGCCTGAGCCTTGTAGAGCTGAGATAGTGACTAGTGGCCTTGAGAAGGACTGAGGGTCCCTGAAAGAGAGGAGTGGGGGGCCCAGTTCTTTTGGTGTGTGCTGAGCTTTAGTTGCCACATTGCTGTGTTCCAGCCTTACTGCAAAGTCATTGTTGCCTTTCCAGAACCTGTCCTTCAAAAACACCAAGGTTTCAACAAGTGTGTACTTCTACCTTCTCTCTCTTTTCAGTTGCTAATGGTTTTATGACATGGGGCTTTTCCACACACCCCCTTCTACCGCCCCACATACACACAAAGTGAGACAGAATGGTTTTGAAAAGGGGGGAGGGCAGTCTCTGCTATCACAGAGGATTATAAAAATCCTTCCAGAAGCCTCTCTTTGGCTTTATCTCTCTGTGGTTGACTCTTTGACTCGTTTTCAGATGTGGCTTTGCCTAAATAGGTGGGTGGATCTCTGGGAATAGACTGTGCCCCACAACCGCTTTTCTTTAGTGACATGTCTCCTGTTCAATCCTGAGATATCTCTCATTTATGTGCAACTTAATGGGCCTGGAAATTATCTCAAAGTTATCTAAACCATCCTGTCTCAGTCAAAAGTGGCAAAGACGACAGCATGGTGATCTTTTTCCTGCTGTGGAGAGATTGGAGTATGAGCTGTTTGAGGTCAGGCCTAGGGTACTGAAAGTAGTTTTATACAGATTGACTGAAACTTGAATCATATTGGAAGGAGAGGGCTGAATTTTGATAGACTGGCAGATTTGGAGAATTTCCTATGCTGTTTGGCTCAAGGAATTGTGGTACTCCAAGGACAATGGTGCTTCAAGGACAAAGGACGACCCTGCCTGAAAAAGTTTCAGCGTTACACCCCCTACCTGACTCTTAATCTCCCTCCCCACCATGTTGCGATGGTTACGAAATTCCTGAGCCCACCTGGGTGACGCCCACCTGGGCAATGGGACCTGTCCCAAGTAAGGAATGGTCAACTTTTAGGAGAAACAACTATATCATGCCTGTTAAGACCATAGAATCTTAACCTGAAAGAGATCTCAGACACTATCTAGTATCTCTCTCTCTCTCAACTAATGAGGATATTTAGGCCTAACAGGAAAGGACTTACCACCTAAGGGCACATGGTGACAGAACCAAGATCGGGGTCTGTGCTTTTTGATGCTCATTCCATTGACCCTCTATTCTCACTCAGTGAAGGATTTTTGAAGTTGAGCCCCCTCTCTTGCTCAAAGCAAATTGGCCCCTATTCTCAGGACTTCTGGTCCTCAGATAAAAGGAAGTAGATGATTTGGGCAAAGTAACCAAGGTTGGCATTTGTGTGGTCTCCTGGTGAGAGTTTGAGGTGTCACAAAGTGCCTCATGTTACTTTTCTCATTCCTTATCCCAATGCTGAGGCATCCAGGGGCACACTCTAGTTCACTGCATACCAGCTAGTAACTTTAATGAAGAGAAAAAATTCCTTATTCTCTATTCCTTCTTTACTAGTGTGCTTTAGGCTATTTCTGGAGTATGACAGATAGGGAAGGTAGTGGAAAAATCAAATCCATTCATTCATATGAACGATGTCTACAGTCTGTCTAGGGTTAGTTTCACTTTTACAGCCAATTTTCTCCCTTAGTCACCCAGCTACCTTTAAATCTGTTAAAACATGCCCCTCTACACGCCCGTCCCCACAACCAGTTCTTGGATTCTGTGCTTCTACTTGCCAGTTTCCTGAGTCTGCTTTAGTAGCCAGAATGAAGAAGTTTATTAACTACTGTCAATACTTTGTGATGATGATAAGACAGTTGTAAAACAAAAAAAAAAAGTTTTTTCCCCTCCCTACCCTCTTTAACTTTTTTAGATCACAAAGTCTTTGGGACTCTTGGATTCCCTAAAAAGTGACTGTTTTGAATTTTCAAGATGTTCTTGAGTTTTTGGTTTACTAGAGTCGAAAAGGCTCTTCACAATTGTCAAGTCCAATTGTTCTCATTGTATAGATGGCGAAACTGAGACCCACAGATAGGAGGGACTGACCTAGAATGATGCAGCAAGTCAGTAGTGAAGCTAGGATTTGAATCTGGGACTTAGTTAGAGGATCAGTCTTCGTAAAACCTCTTCAGTTTGCTGAGTTTTTAGCTCTAGCTCGACAGGTCAGGGGAAAGGTGATCAAATGGTCATTGATGGGACCATGCATGTGAGCAGATGTAAGGAGTCCAGCTCCTTGAAGTATCTGAAGGCTTCTGGGTCTGCATTCAGCTAAACTTTAACAGGGGCTGTGTGGACTGTTTATTCTCCTGCCATTCCTAGCATTACTTGAGCCACTCGAGTGGCACTAAAGTGGTACTTGCTGAATAGGAGGCAGAATATCAGTCTCTTAACCCTTCCCTGCCTGTAGACTTCAGGGGTGGACAAAGGATCAGGAATGGAGGTTATGTGAGAGAGACTACTCTTTGGATCCTGCATTTGTCCACTTCTTCGGTTCTCCAGTTCACTTGGCCCTCTGTGAAGTTTAGATGATAGAGCAGGAACCATCTTGGGGATTTCCTTTAGGCTTCTCCTTGAATAGCTCTCTGGGAAGAGGGGCTAGTGTGGCAAGAGAGCCTTTGTGGGACCCTCGAAGGTACCAACTAATCTATACTCTATGTAAGGCTTGGAGAAGGGAAGGTTGCTCTATGAGTGGGTGACAGAGATGGTATTGGTCACAAGTCTGCTAACTCTTCATTATTATCTAGCTGCCTGTAACAATAGCTTGTTTTAAGGGTGTTCTTTTTTTTAAACTTTAAAAAAAAATTTATTTAGTTTTGGCTGCGTTGGGTCTTCGTTGCTGCATGCAGGCTTTCTCTAGTTATGGCGAGCGGGGGCTATTCTTCGTTGCCGTGTGCAGGCTTCTCATTGTGGGGTCTTCTCTTGTTGCAGAGCACAGGCTCTAGGCTCATGGGCTTTAGTAGTTGTGGTGCGTGGGCCCAGTAGTTGTGGCTCACGGGCTCTAGAGTGCAGGCTCAGTAGTTGTGGCCCATGGGCTTAGTTGCTCCGCGGCATGTGGGATCTTCCCGGACCAGGGATGGAAGCCGTGTCCCCTGCATTGGCAGGCAGACTACCAACCACTGTGCCACCAGGGAAGCCCTTGAGGGTGTTCTTCTTACTTTTCTCTTTCTTCCTTCTCTCAGGAGATTGCTTTACTGAATGGTGGAGCTGGAAGGGACATTCAGAGGTCATCTGGTCTATTTCTCTGACTCCAATTCCAATTCTGTCTAGAGGGATGAGATGAGTTGACAGCTACATTTATTCTGAAATCTTTTCTAAGTGTTACTTGGCAACAGGATATCTAGGTCCCTTTGTAGTTTCCTGGGAATCCCCGTCACTGGAATTTCAAAACTCAAGGTCCCCAGAAGGGAGAATATCTGTCTACCAACACTACTAGGATTGGGTCTTTAGCGGCTAGAGTTGCTGAAAATTGGCATCATTACAGGTTGGGAACAGTCTGTTTCTGATCTTTCAAAGATAGAACTGAGTTTATCATGTATATCTTTCCTAACTCATGATATTTTCTCCCTGCTACCTCATTCTACTCTTCTTCCCCTGAAGAAAACAGTACAAAGGTGATACCTTTTGGGGAAGTCTGTTGGTCAAGTGAAGGAGGTCGTCTTGTCGTGACTGACTGGTTTTGCTGTTCATTCCTCCTCCTTTTTTTTTTTTTTTAAAGGAAGACTATTTTTTTTTGCTGTACGCGGGCCTCTCACTGCTGCGGCCTCTCCCGCTGCGGAACACAGGCTCTGGACGCACAGGCTCAGCCGCTCCGCGGCATGTGGGACCCTCCCGGACCAGGGCACGAACCCTTGTCCCCCACATCGGCAGGCAGACTCCCAACCACAGCGCCACCAGGGAAGCCCCCCTCCTCCTATTTAATGCTTGATAGAGCTGAAAAACTTTTCAGTTCCAGGTTCTGATTTGTGGTGCAGGAGCAGTCACTTGGAGGGTTAGCTCAGGACTCCATTGATTTGGTAGGTGGGTGTTGGGAAACGGCAGGTAACACTGACCTGATAATTTTTCTTCTTCTCTTTCCATGTAAGAAGAACATCTTCCCTGTCCTCAGTAAAGTGATCTAAATGAAGTGGGCCTTTAGGCAAGGTCTTTCTTCAGGCCCTCAGTCTCTCCAGCTTGTCATGAGAGAACTGTACTAGTAATAGATACATTCTAGGGACCCTTCCAGTACTGATGTTCTTGAAAGCCTTGATGGTACAAACCTCAAGCCTCCCATTGGTACGTCTATTCCTTCAGACATCCTTTCCTTAACATTTGAGTGCCTTCTTTGTACCAGGCAGTGTGCTAGGCTATGCTGAGAATACAAAGTTCAACAGCACTTGCTAAAATGTATCTTCTTGTCTCCCTACACCTCTGGAGTGCTGTTTCTTCCTGGGTACTGGGTTCAGAATAGAGAGTTTCTAGCTTGGGAATTGGTTTGTCTCATTAGTACCTCTGACACGAACACTGGCATGAGTGTTCTTGGCCGTTTCCTCTTGAGGCTACAGACTACGGCCTATGTCTATGGGCTATGTCTGAGGAACAAGAAAGAAACCAACTGAGACTATATTGTGAAGGCTGTGGGTTGACTGAAGAGCCTCAGACAAACACTCAGAAAACCTCCTGGGTTTCCCCCCATTTCTTCTCCTTGACTGTCGCTGAGAGGCCAGGAAGCTACTGAGTTATATTTCAAGTTTACTTTTAACCTGTGTGGTAGTTAGATATACTGGTAGACAGTGAGGAGCTGGTGGGCATAAACCGACCTCCTAAGGTATCTATCACCAATGAGCTGAAGGCTGGCTGTTGTGGGGTGCAGCATTTCAAATGCATCTGTATTTACGATGACCAAGAGCTTCCTTAGCCTTAAGCTTCCCTTTTAGCTGATTGTTCTGAGTGGTCTGGGTTTCTCACAGGAGTGTTGAATCACAGAGCAAAGGAGCTGGCCTTAAACTTTGTAGTTTAAGTTTAGTTTATATTTTAGATGGGGATACCAAAGTCCAACAAACAGAAGTAATTTGAATGAACTGGTAATAAGGCTATGACTAAAATCCAACTTGCCTGGTCCCAGATTAAGGGAGGAATTTTGAATGTCTGCCTTTCAAATGGCACTTGATGCAGTGTGCTCAGTGTTTTCGCCCTTTGTGCTGTGGGTGACTTGACCATAGTGTTAAAATGGTCCTGGGAAGAGCAGTGGTTCTGAGTATGTAGAGCTCATCTCAAAGGTTACTTTGTATGGAGATAATTGAGATGGTTCAGGCTCTGACCTTGCTTTTGGGATTCTTTGTAGCACTTCCCAGGAAGGTAAGTGTTTTGCTTTGGCTGTAAAGTGTGGTGGAAAGTAGATATGTGCACTGAAGGGAGGTAAGGAGAGGAGACTAGCTATGTTTTCCTGCTTGAGGCTAGACTTCACAGTTTTAAGAGTCTTTATTTAGATATATATATGTATATATTTTTATTTATTTATTGGCTGTGTCGGGTCTTAGTTGCGGCATGCGGGATCTTTTGTTGCAGCACATGAGCTCTTTGTTCCAGAGTGTGGGCTTCTCTCTAGTTGTGGCACACGGGCTCCAGAGCGTGCGGGCTCAGTAGTTGTGGTGTGCGGGCTTAGTTGCCCTGCAACATGTTGCATCTTAATTCCCCGACCAGGGATCAAACACACGTTCCCTGCATTGGAAGGCGGATTTGTAACCACTGGACCACCAGGGACGTCCCAGTAAGAGTCTTTATTGAGTAGAGTTATTTCTTTCCCATATTCATACCTGGAAAGGTTAGCCCGCTTGTTCAGGATCACATGAAGTTGGTAACAGGTTTTGTTTTTTATGATAGCTATGATTATCCTTACCAATTAATTAATTAATTAATTAATTTATGGCTGTGTTGGGTCTTTGTTGCTGCGTGCGGGCTTTCTCTAGTTGCGGCGAGCGGGGACTACTCTTCATTGCAGTGCGCGGGCTTCTCATTGCGGTGGCTTCTCTTGTTGCGGAGCATGGGCTCTAGGCACATGGGCTTCGTTAGTTGTGGCATGCGTGCTCAGTAGTTGTGGCTCATGGGCTCTAGAGTGCAGGCTCAGTAGTTGTGGTGCACGGGCTTAGTTGCTCCACGGCATGTGCGATCTTCCCGGACCAGGGCTCGAACCCGTGTGCCCTGCATTGGCAGGTGGATTCTTAACCACTGCACCACCAGGGAAGTCCCTCGGTAACAGTTTTGAAAGGAGAACTTGGCTTTCCTGATTCCCAAGTTAGTGATCTCTCACTGGACTTGCCTGACT
Organism: Pseudorca crassidens; assembly: GCF_039906515.1. NCBI lineage: Eukaryota > Metazoa > Chordata > Mammalia > Artiodactyla > Delphinidae > Pseudorca > Pseudorca crassidens. Next base: position 78,135,704 of record NC_090317.1, on the reverse strand, counting down.
TGGAAGGATGATTCTTTTCATCCATGAGACACAGACGTCCAGAGAATTGGCTCTGTGGTGATTACATTAACAATATGGCCACAGTGGAGTTCCCCTAAATAGCTTCTGCTGTAGCAAGTTTCAGTCAGCGGGTGACTCACTTCTTCTGGGGCCTCAAAATGACTTTTTTCTCTTCCTGCCTGCCCCTCACCCAAGTTCCCCACTTTCTCTTTGCCATTTAAAATTTTGAGCTCTGACCTCTTTGTATTCTGACTCAGTGCTCCAGCTTGTCTTGTTCCTTGAGTTAGGTGAATATTATGGTACTTTCTTCCACTTTGGTGACGCTATTTTCTGCTTTGCAACCATTTGAATACAGACTGGAGTGTCCTGGCCTCAACCCTCACTACTCACCTTTAGGTTTTGTAGGCCAAGGCTGATGAAGGTAGCTAGCCAAAAAAAGGACTTTTTAGGCCTTTATAGAAAGGGAACATAGAGTACTGGTGAAAAGCACAAACTCTAGAACCAGACTGCTTGGATTCAAATCCCAGCTCTGTGACCAACTAGTTTTGTAGCCTTGGGCAGGTTACTTAACATATGTGCTTCATTTTCCTCAACTGTAAAGTGAAGATAATGGTAGTACCTATCTCGTAGGGTTGTTGTAAGGATTAAACAGGGCAATTCCTATAAAGTGCTTAGAACTGTGCCTAGCATCTATCTAATCAGTGCTATGCAAATGTTAGTTATTATTATTTATGGAACTACTATGTGCCCAACCCTGTGCTAGGTAGGATGGTAAGAATGAAGGCAGGCAGCTGCATTCTCACTGTTATTTGAGTGGTTACTAGGTACTATTTACTATAAGGGATACAAATAAATGAATGGAGGATACAATTGCTGCCTTCATAGATCTCCTATTTAACTGGAGATTTAGGGCTAACTCACTTAAAAACAGTTTGACAAAAGTGTGTACATGACATTTTCTATAGATTTTGAGAAGAAGGGAGTTTATTGGGACATGAACAGGGCCTTAGAGGATGTGTACACTTGGGGGCAGTGGCTTTTCTGGGTGGGACAGTGATGTAGTTTTGGTATGTGGGTGTAAACCAAGTGGCCCTATGCCAGTGTTCTCTTGAAAATGAGTTTGTCTGAAATGAAGGAAGGCTTGATGTGCTGACTGTTTGAAGGGATTGTGGATTGTACAAGCCACAGAGTACATGTCAGCATAGACCAAGTTGCTTTTTATAGGGTCAGTTGGAGCCAACAGTCCTGTCTCAACTGGCAAACCCCTTCTGAAGGGGTCTGTTGGGGGAGACTCTACCTTGGGTTTTCCAGAATCCGGTGAATTAACTAAAACAAATTTTGTTGTCTTTGTTGCCCAAGTGGGTATGTGAGCAGCTCCTTCCTTCATGTTTCCATGTGAGCTAAACCAAGGAATAGAGCTTAGTGATTACTCTCTTTAGGTCAGCAGCCTAAAACCAGCTTTTAGTTCTCTCAGTGGCTTTGCTATGACATAGGTATTTGAGAAAGGATGTAAATGAGGGGAGGATTTCTTCGTGTGTGATTGTGATAGGTTGAAGAGTGTGGAATTTTCTGGCCAGGACCCAGCTGGAGCATCTGGGCCTTAAACTTGAAGAAAGAACTTTTGGGTAACTTTCAAAGCACAGCTCTTCGGCTGTGCCTGATGACAGAACCAGATTTGATGCTCCTTTCAGTGGGCTTGTTGTGGCATAAGGTAAGTGTTGAGTTAGCTCCTAGGCCACTGGTATGGTGACCTACCACTGTGTTTGCTTAGTAGTAATGCTTTGCCAGGTAACTCCTGTGATAGGTGACTTCAAAGGTTGAAGTTTCTTCCTGTCCCTGGGGACCGTTCTATGTGGGAATTTGGTAGATATTTTGTGTGGGCAGGGTATCAATCCGGATCTAATGAGAGAAAAGTTGAGATGTGGGCATTTGGTCATACGTAACAAAGTATAACCCTGAGAAATCCTTTCCTGGATATTTATTTGGCAGATAGGAGGGGGAATAAGGCATACCTATCGGGCTTGGTCAGCATTTCCTTCCCTATCTTTAGTCCTGGCCTCCCTTAAATACCTGGGAAAGGTCAAGGCTCGTTTTTCTCCACTGAAGTATATTTAGATAAGGTTCCTGATCTTACTGTTTTGGTCTAATCTGCCCCTCCCCCCTCCCCCACCCCTGTCCTTTTTCAGAAATCTCAGCCTGAAGGTTAGATGAAGTATACCAAGAGTATTCCTATATACCTGTTGTATACCTGTTGTAATCTTTAACTGGGGTTGACTAAACTGTGGTATGCAGTTGGAGGGTGGGGGTCAAGGTAATAGCCAATTTGGTTGTCTTTAGTTAAGGTGTACAAATCTTTGCTATCTTCAAGGGTTTTAAGTGAGCCAAACATCTCTCTAATTATCCTTGCAGATATTCCTGGGAGATTGACTAACCCATAGAAGTTCCCTTGTTGAGAGCAAAAGTAACTTAACATTTTACGTTTGAATTTTTCTTTTCTCTGACTTGAAAATACCAACAATATCAGAAATATATAACTGGAGTAAAGCCCTTTTCCTCAGGTTCCTTACTCTTCTTGGCACCTGGGCCTTGGCCAATCTAGCATATGCTTGGTGAGGACATCTGCCACTTTGCTTCAGGGTTATACTACACCTCTCTGCTGGTACTTGGAGAGGTGCTCCAGCAGGACCTGAAGAGGGCCTGGGGAAAATTTAGCCTTAGTTGCCTTTCTTTCTACCATAGCCTGGGCATTTTCCTAAGGTTGGGAGTTTGCCGCCTGGCCTTAGGCCAGTTGCCAGAGGAAACCAATGACTAAAGGCTTCCCCCCTGCGACGTCAGCTTCTGGAACCTTTCCTGATGATTCCTTACCAGTCAAGTATGCCTTATTTGGCTATATTTTCCCCCCTCAAATGCCTTTGCCACCTCAACTAGTGCCTTGTTCTTCTTTGGTACAGGGAACACCTTCCTCATGTTTATATAGTGCCATCTGCAAACTTTTATTTTCTCCTTCTTTGGGTTTTGTTTGGAGCAGGAGGTGAGGCTCTTTGCTGGGGCCAGGGTGGGGGCCAGTGAGAAAGGAGAGAGGAAGATGAGAGAGCTTTGGAATGACTGTGATTTCTCCACCCTGCTTTCTTATCTCTCATTGCCCTCCTTACTCTGCCTGGTCACCTCCCTCTAGCTTCTTACTTAGATCTCTGATAGCCTAAGAGTAGTCTTGCTCAGCCTGGAAAGGCTCAGAGTGTGGGGGTGGGGTGGGGCGCGGTTGGGCTCTCAGCATCTGAAATTACTCCTTTGGAGTAAGTAAAGCCTTCCAGTTGCTGAGTTCTTTACGTGTGCCTTTCGTTTGCTTAGGCTTCTCAATTGACTTTCCTGAGCGGGCTGCGTCCAGCGTCCCTCTGCCTCTTATCTCCAGTCCTGAGCTGTCTAGCCCTAGCTTAGAAGAGCTTAGCTTTTGACACAGCTTGGAGCACTTGTCTGGAATTTTTTTTTTTAATGCTTTTGAGTAGAAATGGTACAACAAAAAGAATAACAGACCGAATCAGGATATTTGGTTTTTAGTCTCTGCCTGTGTGACCTTGGGCAGGTCACTTTTATGGGCCTTAGTTTTCATATCTGTAAAATGAGAACATTGGCTTTTTCTGACATTCAGATTATTTGTGCCTAGTCTTTAAGAAGATAGTAAGAGGTTCTTGGAAAGAGTGTAACAGAACAGAGAACAGTGACTATTTGGAGAAGTTGCTCTTTCCTCTTTAGAATGGTATTGGAAGTGTCATTTCCCCCCCAGCTATCAAAGTGTAAGTAGCCCTCTCTATTTCAGTGAGTTTTCCTTAGGCGTATTAGATCCACCTACCACAGAGCTTGCCATAGGTATCCTGGCTTGGAGAGACAACTGTTAACTGAGTGCCTTGGGGGTGGGGCCTTTGAGTTCAGCCTGCAGAGTACAGTTGCAGGCTATTTTGGGTCATTGGTGACTCCAGGAAGAATAGAAGACCCTTGAATTGGTCATTGTTCCAGTAGGGAAGGAGAAGACCAAGAAACAAACCAAAACTGAAATGCAAATGAGATTTGACTTCCTCTACTCCCTTCCCCCACAACATCCCTCTCCTTAGGGTTATGAAATTGCTTTTGGCTGAGTCTTAAATTGCTAAGCTCCCCGTCCCCTTCTTCTGTCAGAGTCACCGGTGCCTTTGTTGCCCTTGGATCGGGAGAGCTAGGTGATGTGGTCTTGGGTGGAGTGAAGGGGAGAAATTTCTAGTGAGGGAGATTGCCATAGGCCTAGTGTTCAGCCTTCAACTTATCTTGCATTTTGTGAATATGGCTTCCTGTGGTGTTAGACCTGTAGATGAAAGGGGAGGGATTTCTGAATTTCCCATGAGGGAGTGATAGGCTGATGAGGCATAAGCTAGTTCCTGGAGATGGTGTGCCCTTGGCTGGATCTGTTTTCACCCTTCTTCTTCCTCCTCACTGACATTTTGCACAAGGATCCCGGGCTGTATATCAACCACCTAGGAGTTGGCCATGAACATGATCTTCACCTGCCCTGAGCCTCCTGGAGTGAGGGCAAGATAGAAGTCTTCTTGGTGTCTGTCTTCTTTCCTTTGGGAATAAGTTCTTAGGGCAGTTTAATCAGAGAAGACTTAGTTGGGTAAAGCTGGACAACGCTTTTGGGTGGAAGATTCTTCTCCAGCATTGAGCTGGAACGGCCTCTGGACCATGCAGGAACTTGCTGCTTGGAGTAGCCACCTTGCTGGCAGCCTTTCCTTCCTAGGGGCCTCACATGTGTTGTTAAGGATTCCAGTCACAGTTGGTAGATTAGAAATGCTGTTGGTGAGGGAGAGTAGGGAAACCGGTAGAGGAGAGAGAAGGGGAGAAGGAAAGAGGAGTCAAATAGAAGAAGAGTGGTTATTTTTATACTTCTCCTTTTCATAAAACCCAACGTGGCATATGACAGAGTTTAGCAAATAGAGGGAGACATCTTCCATAAGTCCACCATTTTAACATAGCAGTTATTGTTTATGTGTATTTCTCATCACATCTCATATATGTACCTTAGTTTTCCATGGTATAATCGTATTGTACATAAAAAAATCTTACTTCTTTATCCCTATTTAACATATCACTAAAAACTTAGGTAAATGCTATTTAGTTTTTAAAAATGAACATTTTAATGCCTTTACAAAATTCCATCCAGTGACTATGTCATAATTTACTAACCATTCCCCTTTTGCCGGTCATTTAGATTACTCCCAGCATTTGCCAGTATTTATAACACTGCAGTGAATGTGAACAAGAGAAAATTTAAACCCCTTAGCATGGTATATATGGAGAGCCCTTTGATACCAGGCTCCATCCTAGCTCTCTCTCCAGACTCAGGTCCACTTGGCCCCACATGTACGCTATGCTGTAGCTTTGTGGGATTAAGTTTCCCCAAGTAAGCCATACCTCTTATATCTTTCACCTTTAGCATATGTTTCTTCTTTCAACTTGAAATGTCAAGTGTCTCTTCCTCCCCTCCCCTCACTCCATGACACCTCCACTGGATATTTTCTTTAATACTCCCAGGTAGTATTAGTTGTACTATCTTCTGTGTGCCCACTGTACCTTGTAAGAATTTCTGTTATGATACTTACCATGTGGTATTGAAGCCACCTGGGCTCCCATGCTTTCTCCTTTAGTAAACTTGTGGATTTGAAAGTTTCTAACTCCTCCTGCTTCAAGAAGGGGCTGTTGTGGAGATGGTTAGGGATGGGCAGGCCTTTGAAGAATGCATAGTCAGTGACAGACATGGAGAAGGGGAAGCAGCAGTACTGTATGCAAGGGATCCAACAGTGTTGGATGAGCACCTGGTAGGACATACTAGGTACTGATAATAGAGAAAATACACGTTGGAGAAGGGAAGATGCATTAGCACCTATAGGGTGGAGAGCCCTGAGAGAGAGTCTTGCTGGCCTTGACACACCAGAGTAGACTTCTCAAACCATTCCAGATCTCGATTTCCCATCTGTAAAATGGAAAGGGTAATAGCACCCTACTTCTTAGGGTTATGGTGAAGATTCGGGCACTAATGCACCTGGAAGTGCTCTGTGAGGTGTGGGGCACAGGGGAGGGAGGGTAGGTCCATGACACCCCATAATTTTTGTTCCAGTTGGCCTTTTAAAGTTCTGCTCTATGTGTGTTGCTCATCAAGCTTCTGAGCCCATAACGTCAGATGCTAGAGTTTCCCCGAGCAAGCATTCCCATAGGTGTGCCACAACCTGATGCTTTTAGTGGGAGGTATGCAGGGAAGTCCCTATCTCCCCACTTACCTGGGCAGCATGGCTCCAACTGGCCCCAGTACAGCCCTACTAAAAAATGGCCACAAGTGGCCGGGGAGGGAGGTACCACCTTCTCTTCAGCTCTTTAGCAACAAATGAGTGGTACTAGAGTAGAGGGTTTCCTAATGTCTCTTCATCTGGAGGTGGAAGTATTTATAGAAGCTTCAGTGAAACTGGGCACCTTTCAGGCCTTCTGGCCTCAAACCAGCCATGTACTGTTAGAAGGACAGGACTCTGTGTCTGTCACTGACTATATGCTCTTCAAAGGCCTGCCCATCCCACCTGTCTTGGGCAAATAGCTCATGGGGAACATTCAAGGTCTTTGGATAGAGATTCTCCTCCATCTAGTGTGACTTTTATTTTCTCCACATACTACCCATGGCTTCTTGCTGCTGTCCTGGCCATTTGAAAACCCCGAATCCACCCCAGAATTTTATGTTTTATAAAGGAAGCAAATTACCTGAATCTATGGAAGATCTTTGTCAACTGTAAAACACAACAAGGTGAAGAGACTTGCTCAAGGTCATGTAGAGAGTCAGGGGCAGAAGCAAGGCTTTAAGCCAAGACTCTCAGGAGTGTGTTGTTTTCATTCTATCAGCTTAGCCCACTGAGAATGTAAGCTTCTTGAGAACAGGGACAGTTTCCCATTTTATCCCCAGTACCTAGCACAGTGCTTGACATAGAGGAGGTGCTCGACAAATATTTGTTGAATAAATACATTAATAGCTACTATTGTCAAGTTGGAATTGTCTTGCACAGACTCCTTTGGCTAGGTCTACTAGAAAGCCAAACAATTTCAGGGACCCACTGGAAATTACCTAATGTGGACCCAGCTGGGCCCTGGCAGAGTGGAGCTAAGTAGTGCCAAGAAATGGGGAGGAGTTTTCCCTCTTGTGCGCCTTGAAGAACCTGTTTACCTGTGTGTGAGTGACCAGCTTGTTCATAGCTAATTTCCATTCCCTTTTCCCATGTCTTCACACAATGCAGTAGTGTTCATACCAAGGGAGAATATTCAAATCAAAGTTTTTAGTGGATTTTAACAGGTAGCCATGCAAGCATTTCTATCTGCGTTTGTGAAGCAACCCAGAGTTTGGCCCTAGAGTACAAAGTTGAAGCATTACCCAGCTTTTAAAATTTTTTACTTTTTTTGTATGTGTGTTGCTCATTGTGGCATGGCCAGCATTGCAGGACTGCATTGTGTAATCTAATCCTGAGAGGTTTGTACTCCCAAGGTTTAAGGATTGAGTTGGCTCCTCTGCTTAGAGATGGGTAGGGCCAGAGAAGGACAGCAGGGAAATGCTGTAGATCATCATGTTGGGGCACCCAGCAGCCGTGTTCTGCTGTTGCTGCTGTTGTCACCACCACTGCCACCACCATCACCCAGGCTGCCTTAGGTCCCAGACTGCATATCTTTGCAGAATTCGGCCTGTTTTAGTCAAGGTAGGCTAATTTGGGGAGCAGTAGGAGGTATTCTTCCTCCCACACATTCCCTTGAGAGAGGGGTATGGCCAGCATTTGGGAGGTATAGGTTTAGGCTTACTAGATAGGGTTGGGTGGCCTAAAATAGCAAGAGCCTCTGAAGGTTATCTGGTCTTTAAAGGACTTTTTCCATCTGTTCTTATAGTGCTGAGCTAGACACCGTACGAAGAATAGAAACAGACATAGTCTGTGCTTTTTGGTAGGGCAGACTTAAATAAAACCAGACTTTATTTATTTTACAATTTTTGATTTGTGTTTTTTCATTGTGAAACTAATACGTATTTGCTGTGAGAAATAAAACAACACTGAAAAATACAAAATCCCCTGTTTTCTGCCCTGACTCTATTCTCCAGAGAGAACCAACATTTATGTGACCTAGTTAGTTATATGAACTTAGACTCCTTTTTAAATGCATTTATATACATATAACTTTAAATACACACATAATGTAAATCCATACTGTTCTGCAACTTGTTTTTTTAAACTTACTATGTGGTGGCCATCTTTTCATATCAAATCAGATTTTAACATCTATATGGGCTCATTAATAATCAAATTATCAAGTGGGTGGAACACTTAAAAGCACTTAAAAGTGTTTCACAAATGAAAAGGGCTCATATTCTTCATTGAATGGAAAATAAAGAGAACATTGTAAGGGCTTGCCTGCCTGAGAGAGAAGGCTTTCTGGAGAAGGAGGGAGTTGTGGACCCTTCTGTTGGGATGAAGGATAGGGTGATGAAAGCTGTTCCCCTTTTCAAGCTCAGTAGGCCCCACATTTAGAGATTGCTGTGATTTCACCCATGCCTAAGTGATCTGAGTGGAGTGATTTGTGGTAGGGTAAACCACTTTTCTGTGCTTAACGTGGCCCTCTCCCTCTTCTGTGGTTTCGCCAGTTTGGGGTAGTTTGATTCCAAACAGTACCTGACTGAGAACCCTGTTCCTCAGAAGACCTCTGGCTGCTATAGCTATCTGAAGTTGAGGAAAGAAGCTGTGTTTTTTGTTGGTGTGCACATGCCTTTCCAGTCTTCTCCAGAGAAGAGCAGTGAAGCTGGATTAGAATCCCCTCACCCCGTACTTACCAGGGATCTTGTCCAAGTGGCAGAAAAGTGGAATTTTGCAGAGTGCTCAGCTATAGCTGAGGCATCCTGTTGAAGAGCTGAGAAAGATAGTGTTTTTTGAAATACAAATAAATACAGTTGACCCTTGAACAATAGGGAGGTCATAGGCTCCCCACCACCACCGTGTTCTGCCAGTCGAAATTGCATATAACTTTACAATTGGCCTTCCATATCCCTGGTTCGACATCCGCATATTCAACCAACCAACCACAGATTCAGCCAACTGCAGATTGTGTGGTACTGTGGTACGTTTTTATTGAAAAATACTCGCTTATAAGTGGACCAGCACAGTTGAAAGCCATGTTGTTCAAGGGTCAGCTGTACACAGTATATTAAAAAAAATCTAGCCCAGTGGCCACTCCTACTCTTCGAAGCTTGTTAGATTGAGGGTACTGATCCGAAGCCAGGCCAGGCAAGGAGAAGCAGGATTACCAGAAATGCAGGCTCTCTTCTGCTCATTCATGGCATGCCCCACCCTTCTCTTGTCTTCTTAGTTCCCAGACTTTCACGGTGGGTGGAGCAGAGCTTATGCTCGCCCAGCCTTTAATCCTAGAGCCTCTGCCGCCAGAGGTTGACCTTGATTAGGCCAGGCCTACTACAGGCCACTGCAGGCATTATTCCTTCCCCTTTAGACAAACAGGAAGCTGCCTGCAAATTGAGGGATTGGAGCTTTCTGAATCCTTGTGGGGCAGGGAGAGCAAGGCTCTGAGGTCAGAGTCTAAAAAGGGCAAGGGAATGACATTTTAAAGAATTCCTTGCACTACTTGAGAAGGCTTGGATCCAAAGTATCTTCAGGAATTTATTGTAGGTCAGGCTTGTAAGAAGATATGTGTTTCAACACATATTAGCTGTGTGACCTTTTGGAAGTTCCTTAACCTCCCATTCTTCATCGGTAAAGTGGGGATGATAATCCTCAGTGCTGGTGGGAAACTTGGATAAGAATATATTAAAAAGCCCTCGAATGTTAGTTCTATAGAAAATCAAGCATATAGGATTCAGGTGCTCAGAGAAGCGTAAATCATATTTTCTCACCTTCTGTTGACAAAAGCAGTAAAATGTGTTCAGTGGATGAAAGGCTTTCACCTCACCATTAAGAATGGTTATGATCCTTAAAAGGGTAAGCCTCAGTTATCAGGAAAAGTTCACTTCTGTGGAACAGATCATTTATAGACCATTTGGGACGAATGATGCATTGAAATATAATCAGCTCTCAACTATCCATAACAAAACATTCTTCTACTAGCTATGTGTGGACTGCCTGTCCTAAGCCATATGAGCCCAGGGAATGCAAACTCCCTTGGCTCTTCTGATAGTCCAAACAAGACATAGTTAGTTACATAAATATTTCCAAAAAAAACTCGAAGTGAAGTGGTTAGATTGCTACTGCTGAGTTATCCACAGGGTATTATTCTTACATTGATGTGGATAACTGACCTTAACCAAAAGAATAATGGTGAACTTTGGCTTCTGGAGCAAGGAAAATGATGGGCTTCTACTTCGCAGATCATTTATGCCCTCTGTGACCATCCCTCCAGCCTATGAACTCAGGTAGATGTGACAAATTTATAAGACTGGGATTGGGAGAGAGGCAACCATTCAAAGGATGGAGCTAGGAAAGACCATGTGTGAGATTGCCCTATATGGACTGTTATTCCAGGGAGGATTGGAACAGTTCTCAATCCCGCCCCCCCTGCTGGGATCTAGCCTTTGTCAGAAAGAGGCAAGACTGAAGAAATCTTGAAAGAACTACTAGAGACCTCTCTGGGCAAGTTCCGCTGGAACCTCTAGCTGTTGAGCAGCCCAGAAAAGGGAATTTTTTGGTTAGGAATCTGGGAGGGAGGTATAAGTTTAGAGGGTAGCTGCCTGTTGTCCAAGTAGTTCCCTGTTTAAAATGGCCCTGTCAGATGTGAATTGAAGGAATCCCTTTATAGGTTGGCTGGCATTGCCCTGCAATTATTTTTCAGTGTTCCTAGCTGTACTCACCCCATGTCTGGACCAAAAAAAAAGTCCCCAACACAAATACTGATAATCTTTACATTTGCGATATGCATTGTAGTTGTCAAAACCCTTTTTACCACTATTATTATTATGTCATTTGATATTCATTAACTCTCTCCAGTTGGCAGGTTAGGAATTATTTTTTTAACATCTTTATTGGAGTATAATTGCTTTACAATGGTGTGTTAGTTTCTGCTTTACAACAAAATGAATCAGTTATATATATACATATGTTCCCATATCTCTTCCCTCTTGCATCTCCTTCCCTCCCACCCACCCTCCCTATCCCACCCCTCCAGGCAGTCACAAAGCACTGAGCTGATCTCCCTGTGCTATGCGGCTGCTACCCACTAGCTATCTACCTTACGTTTGGTAGTGTATATATGTCCATGCCTCTCTCTCTCGCTTTGTCACAGTTTACCCTTCCCCCTCCCCATATCCTCAAGTCCATGCTCTAGTAGGTCTGTGTCTTTATTCCTGTCTTACCCCTAGGTTCTTCATGACATTTTTTCCCCTTAAATTCCATATATATGTGTTAGCATACCTCCAAAATTTATAAGCAGCTCATGCAGCTCAGTAACAAAAAAACAAACAACCCAATCCAAAAATGGGCAGAAGACCTAAATAGACATTTCTCCAAAGAAGATATACAGAGTGCCAACAAACACATGAAAGAATGCTCAACTTCATTAATCATTAGAGAAATGCAAATGAAAACTACAATGAGATATCATCTCACACCAGTCAGAATGGCTATCATCCAAAAATCTACAAACAATAAATGCTGGAGAGGGTGTGGAGAAAAGGGAACCCTCTTGCACTGTTGGTGGGAATGTAAATTGATACAGCCACTGTAGAGAACAGTATGGAGGTTCTTTAAAAAACTACAAATAGAAATACCATATGACCCAGCAATCCCACTACTGGGCATATACCCTGAGAAAACCATAATTCAAAAAGAGTCATGTACCAAAATGTTCATTGCAGCTCTATTTACAATAGCCCGGAGATGGAAACAACCTAAGTGCCCATCATCGGATGAATGGATAAAGAAGATGTGGCACATATATACAATGGAATATTTACTCAGCCATAAAAAGAAACGAAATTGAGCTATTTATAATGAGGTGGATAGACCTAGAGTCTGTCATACAGAGTGAAGTAAGTCAGAAAGAGAGAGACAAATACCATATGCTAACACATATATATGGAATTTAAGGTTAGGAATTATTACCCCCGCTTTTTCATATGGGGAAACTGAGGCTCAGAGAGGTTAAGTGACTGCAGAAATCACTCAGCTAATGAATAAGGAGCACAAGAGTTCAGTGGGAAACATTAGACTTTGGTTTTAGACTTTGCATGGGGTAGGGGGTGTAGAAAGGGGAGATGAGTGTTGTTTCATAAAGGCCTGGACTTAAGCTCTAGTCATGATTAGGCCAGAGTTTTGAGACTAGAAAGGAAGTTTCAGCTTTAAACATCAGGTCCTTCCCCTGTTCTAATAGTTGCTCAACATCCCTTTAGTCTCTCCTAAAAGATCATGAGTGAAGAATAAAGTTCAGAGAGAATTGTAGTAGTTGGGATCTGTGTGTGGATGTCCACCTGTCATGTTTGTGTTCTGCCTGCTTGGGGCCTGGCCTGACACTTGTTTTGTATCTGGCTTCGTATGTTACCCTTCTTGCTAATGTCAGACTACTGCCTTCAAGGCTAGTTGAGCTTTCCACCTGGTTGGGCCAATAACTTACTTGGCTTTACCTTGCTCTTAGACACATAGATGTTGCTTGTTAGGAAGTGAGAATTGTTTGGGGATTGCTTCAGCCTAGCTAATGTAGAGTCTTGTTTGGACCTTGGTGGGAGCATTAGTGGAAGAGGTACTGGGGAATTGTGGAAAGAGCACTCTTCTGGAGTTGGAGAGCTGGAGTTTAGTCTGAGCTCTGCTGCTAGCTTCCCAGGGCAATCTTTACCAGGCCCTTGCCCCTTTTGGGACCACCGTCTGTTCTATGAGGAGTTGGTTTGGCTAATCTCTGAGTGCCATTCCTGCTCCTCAAGTCTGTGATTTATTCAGAGATGTATTCCCTCAACAATGGAGGCTGGTCTGCCCCACCTTGGGTAGGGGGATTGTGGCATACATCTCAGAAATGTTCTCATTCTGTGGGATACTGGGCCAAATGGCAACCCTGCCAGCTCTGAGAGGTTGGGAGTGATCAGCTACACCTGGCCTTAGAGGCGAACCCTTCATAGAAAGGCCTTGGAAATGTTATGGAGCATAATTGGGTAGACGGTTGGGCAGGCCAGGGTGGCAAGAGTCAGACCTGGCCTGATCTGGGTAAGGAAGGAAGAGGTGCTCTGGAAAGGTAGTACTTGGGCAGCCCCCCAGAAACAGGCAATAGGATGGCATCATGAGGTGTAGACAGTTTAGTGTAGTCTCTGGCCAGATAGTTCCTGGTCACAAGTAGTTGGTAAGCCCTCAGGAATGTGACACTGTCACTAAGCAGTGTGTCACTAGAGCAGTCAAAGGCTGTGGAAGCAGGAGGAACAGCTCTCCCTTGTCACCATTCCCGTTGTGTAGAGTGTGAGGTCCTTAAAGTTGGGCCGTGGAGACCAGATGTGGCAATGGAGAAACCCAGTTTGTAATGGCAGATAAGCCTGGTCTTTTAGAAGAAGGAAAAATCATAATGCTTGCTTAATGTCAAAGCATGTGAGGTTGAATTTACTAGTGCTGATGCATTTGAATTCTTTTATTGTGGATTTGAAGCAAGATTGGGAAAAGGGGGAAATTTGAACTCATGACCCTAGTGGCCCTAAGGGCTAGAATGAAGGTGGAGTTTAACTGTTAGGGCTCCCCTTCTTATAGTAGGGTGTTGAGTTCTGCATGGGAACAGCCTTCTGATCCATTGGGGAAGTCCAGCTTGCCTATACAGTTAGTTGGTCTTGGCCAGCTTGTGGAAGCATGTTGTAGACTCTGATTCATGTTTTGGCTTAGGGCTTTGGGCATCAGTATTTTTTAAGAGCTCCCGTAGGATATTCTAATTTTGGGCCAGGGTTGATAACTACATCCCTAACTGAAGCCTCTCCATGTTACATCTGAGAAAACTGAGCCTAAGAAACGGAGGCCTATGCCCATGAACACAGCATGAATATAGCTAAGCTGAGCTGAGATTTTGTCTAGGGCTATTTCCACTCCATTCGTAGCTGGAAGTAAAGGTGGCCCAAACAGCTCAATTGAGCATCCTCTAAACTTGGTTATTGGGCCTGGATGAGATGGGAGTTATGCACCACTCCCCACCTCAAGTACTAGAGGAAGGGGTGAGGTTCACAGAAACTAACTGGACCCCAGGGAGGTAAGCAGCTCTCTTTAGAGCTCAAGTTCACTGGCTAGGCATCTGCATACCAGTGGTGGTGGGAGAGAAAGGGTAGGACAGGATGGAAAGTGAGTAATGCTGTGGACACCAAGGCATTCAGTTAGTGGGAACATTACAGGGAGTTGGTGAGTAAGAGCCCAAGGACCTGGTGACTTCATTCCTCAGTTCCATATAGAAATGCTGGGCTGGGACCCTGCCTTGTGTCCAAGGCAAGGTGCTTTGGAACTGAAGACTGCTGATTCTCCACTTCCTGCTTCAGCTGGATGGCCTTTACATCTGACTAGGTCCCAGCCCTTGCTGCTCCTGTACTTTCAGAGTACCCCAAGCTCTCTTGTAAGCCCTGGTACCATATCACAGTGTGGTCTTTTATTATTTCCCACTGTTTTGTATGTGGCACCCCAATTAGAGAATAAATTCCTTTTATGGTTGGAAAGAGGGCTTTGCTCCCAGTCTTCCCAGAAGCACAAGAAGGTGCTTAGTGTGGAGAACCAGGCAGTGCTAAGAGGGTATCTTGGTTTCTTTTCTCCTCCCAGCCTCCAAAGGAACTTTTTATTTGAAGAGAAAGGTGACTGGGAGCTTCAGGGTGGATATAGCACACACTGCATTCTTTGGGATCCAATAATTACATCTTTTCACTACTAGATGGGGAACGCTTTGAAGTAGGGGCTTGTCATAATCTCTGTATTCTCAGTGCCCAGCACCCTGCCCCACACTTTGCAGGTGCTCAATAGCTGCTGAATTGATTGGAAGGCATCTCTTCTCCTGGTCCCTCCCTTGAGTCAGGCTAGATTCCCTAGAAGCCTTCTGTCTCGTGGGGGAAGAATCTGGAAGCTAGGGAGGAGGAAAGGGCTGCATCTGAGCATTAGCTGTTGGTGTATTCCTTGTATCCAGAAGCCCACAGTTCTTAGTAGTAGTTGACTTTTAGAGTACACATACTTTCGCATATATGTTTTTTTTTTCTTTTTTTCTTTTTCTACAGGAGGGGCAAGTATGAGGAGCCAGGGCGTGAAGTGGGAGGTTAGAAGGTGGGCACTCTTGAATGGTTGTTTCTTTTCACCACTTCCTTGTGAGAGAAGTGCTAACTGGATCCTGAAGATCCTAGACCTCGTCCAGAGGAGAAAGCCTTGTGTGCAGTGTTGGCCACTAATGGAGGTCTTTAGCCTTGGAACTTTGTGGTTGGCATTAGTTTCATTCTTAGCTGTCCCTCCCGCTGAGTTTGGCAGCTCCAACTTGATTTTCTTTTATTTTCCAAATATTTTCTAAGGGGATAGGGAGGGAAACAAGCCACTTATTATGTCCCTTTGTTTCTTTAGCCCTTAATAGGCCGGCTAGGAAGGTGCCCTTCTTCTTTCTTCTTCATGCATGCCTCTTGCTCTTCAAGGCCAGGGGTTTGAGCCAGAGGCCTAGGGGCCCCACAATCCTTGATTCAGCCTTTGGTCTGGGGCCTGCTATTGCAGGGGGGTCAGCTTGGCCCAGGGCCTTTCTGGTATCTGAATGAGCCTTTGGGGAATAGATGGTTAGTGGTCTAAGCTTATTACCTTTTTTTCCCCCACTGCCTTTACTTAGAAAGGGAATAGGTTACTGTGTATGATGATCTGGTCCAGTTTTCTTTGGTTAACTTTCAGATAAGACTCTTTCTGCCCATCTTCTATGGAAAGTAGAATGTGAAGAGTGCTATTGGTCCAGGTTTGAGACCTTGCAGATAGTGAATGGAGTTACTAGCCTAGTCTAGCAATTAGCAGACTTGCCCGTGAGGCCTGATTTTGTATGTATTGTAAGAATAGGTTTCATATTTTAAAAGCATTGTTAAAAAGAAAAAAGAGGAATATGCAACAGAGACTGTATGTGGCCCATAGAAACAGTTTGCCAACCCCTGGTAATCTATGCTTTACACTACCAAGTTATCATATACCAATTTCTTTTTCTTTTTAAGATTCCAAAATCCTTTTTTTAAAAAAATATTTATTTATTTGGCTGTGTTGGGTCTTAGTTGATGTATGCGAGATCTTTCATTGTGGCATGCGGGTTCTTCGTTGCGGCACGTGGGCTTCTCTAGTTGTGGCACATGGGCTCTTGAGCGCGCAGGCTTAGTTGCCCTGCGGCATGTGGGATCTTAGTTCCCTGACCAGGGATCGAACCCGCGTCCCCTACATTGGAAGGTGGATTCTTAACCACTGGACCACCAGGAAAGTCCCTATTATGTACCAATTTCTTATAAACTCATGATTCCTCTTCCCTGAGCCAGGCACATGGTAGGCCTTTGACTCCTGATTTATGATTGGGATGTTTGTAGCTAGTCCCTTCTGTGTTGGTTACTGACTAACCAAACCACATTGACTCCTTCTGGTGTGTACTTGGTGTCATAGTCACTGGGGGTTAGAATTAGAATTGTATCCTTCTTGGAGGGGAAAGAACCCGATAGATGATGCTCTCCTCCAGCTCACTGTTCCTGTGTAAGACTTAGCTTTTCATCTCAGATGGCCCCAAATCTGATAAGTAAGCAGCTCCTGTTGATGGTAATTAGGGAGATTTGAAAACAAAATCACAAAAGTCCAAAGCTGTGTTCAACAGGGGATTCTGGAGCAGGGGCTGATTCTTCCTGCTCCTCCCCGAACACTTCATCCCTGGCTTTGCTGAGCCTCCTAAAATCAATCCTGGCTTTTTGAGAAGGTGCCTCTTTTGTGTTCTTTCCAGACTGTGCTTGAACAGAAGGAATCCTGGGTACTTTTGGAATAAGATACAGAGACCGTTTGTTTTAGGGGTGATATTAGAGCGTAGCTTTTACCCAGACAGGGAGGCATTCTCAGCTCTATCTGGAGCCCTTACATCCAGTGTTCTGGAGGTTTGCATTTTGTTAACTGTTGTGTGTTTCTGTGGGTATATGCCTATTTGGTCACCCATGCCCATTCTTGCCGAGTTCCTGGGAATCCTGTAATGGAGACAGTATGGTGCCAAGGCTGAGTCATTCTCCTGGAAAAGCCAGGATTATAAGAGGTGTTGTACGAGATCTGCTTTGGAATGCTTTCTCTTTTCTCCTCTGCTGTCCCCACCCTTCCCCAAACACACCTAGGACTGTAGATACCCACCCAACTCTAGGCTACTAGGCCTGGGAGACTCAACCACTGAGCTTTCTGAGGGGTGACCAGGGCTGTTACTCCTCTCCCCTTCCTTTCTGTCCCCAAAGCCCTATACCTCTACGCCCAAAAGTATAGAAGACTTGTGGAATGTGTAAAGATGTTTCTACCCTTAGGGACTGAAGCATGTTTGTGAATAGTCAGTGAGTGAGGCTAGCTTAAATGGTTTTAAGGCGACAATTAATGGTGAGCATTGCAAGTAGAGTTGCCTCAGGTTTTTCTCCTGACTTCTTTGGGCCAGTGTCTGGTCGGCATTGTTCAAGGTGACTTGAGAGAAAGGAAGATGGTAGCCATAAGATAAATTAAGTGGGCCAATTATGTAGAATTATTTTCTTTTTTAAAAAAATTTATTTATTTTTGGCTGCGTTGGGTCTTCGTTGCTGCACGTGGGCTTTCTCTAGTTGTGGCGAGCGGGGGCTACTCTTTGTTGTGGTGCATAGGCTTCTCATTGTGGTGGCTTCTCTTGTTGTGGAGCACAGGCTCTAGGCACGTGGGCTTCAGTAGTTGTGGCACGTGGGCTCAGTAGTTGTGGCATGCAGGCTCAGTAGTTGTGGCTTGTGGGCTCTAGAGTGCAGGCTCAGTAGTTGTGGTGCACGGGCTTAGTTGCTCCGGCATGTGGGATCTTCCTGGACCAGGGCTTGAACCTGTGTCTGCTGTATTGGCAGGCGGATTCTTAACCACTGTGCCACCAGGGAAGCCCCTGTAGAATTATTTTCAACCATTATTTATAGCTGCATGACCTTGGGTAAGGTATTTAACCTTGTGAATCTTAGTTTTCCATCTTTAAAATGGAGATAAAAAATGACCCCCACTTCCTTGGAATTTATGAGAGAGAAAAGAGCGCATGAGCATGAAAGTATACCTAGAAGGGTGCCTGGCATATTGAAGGTGCTTGATAAAAGCCCCTTTTCTCTTAATTTCTTTCATTGTATTTTGCCGTCTTTTAAGTATTTGAGATCAAAGAATTTTAGTACCCTAGTTAGGCTTTTCCTCTAATTTGTAAATGGGCTCCCTGCACTGCACTACCTTCCACTGCAGCCCGTTGAGGGGAAACAGTCCAAGAATTTGTGTGGGTGAATCTGTTGCTCTGTGAAGAAGAACCCCAGCTCTGGGGAGTCTTGAAAGTCCCAAGATGAGGGAGTTGGGTATTATGAGACCCAGGTTAGACAGGATGGTTTTGGAATGGGAAGAAGAGAGAATGTTCAGAGGAGACAATGGTTAGAGGAACCCTTACTCAAGAAAGCAAAACAGTTTGTGAAATCATTGGGTCCCCACCCCTTTGCAGAAGCTAGGCAGCCATAGCTGAGGCCCACCCCAAGCCCTTGCTGTGCTGGTAGCTTTCACTTCCTGTGTGTGTGTGGGGGGGGGGGGTGTAGGGTAGTGTGCAGGGGGATGTTAGTCTGGTCACCCTTCCAGGTCTATCTGTGGGTAGACAGGTTTTCCATATGGACTGAAAGTGGGTTGTAGTAGGATCCCTCAAGATCTGGAGAGTGGTTCCCCCAAGGTTTGTGGAAGCTAGGGTAGGGAGTGCTCATTAAGCTAAGTTGGTACCTCAGTGTGGCTGTGTGGAATAGAACCAGCTTCCTACCTTATCTTGTATACTAGGCCACCTTGTCTGGCTTTGTCTTCAGGGATTTCTGTCTCTGCCTGTGGCATGCCTCTCCCCCACATCTGATGAGCTGGTGTTTAATACTGTGATGGTGGAAAGCTCTCTAATGTATTTTCTTCTGATTTCTGGCAAGAGGGTCAGAGAGCTGGGAAAGGAGGACTTGATACTTAACTTTGTACTTTTGGGAGGGATTTCACATATTGTATATTTTCCTATGGCATTTGAAGGGCCTACACTCTGTGTCCTTGTACAGGCTATTTGTCTACCTGGAATACCATGAGCTTCCCTTTCCCTTTAACATCTTTTTCCTGTGAAAATATTATTTGTCATTCAGGACAGGTCTGCTCTTTCTCTAGAAACCTGCCCTCCTGCCTTCTCCATTATGGCCTGGGTGCCCCTTTATGTTTCCACAGTTTCCTCTGATTACCTCTATCACTGCTCTTGCTGTACAGCACGGTAATTCCCCATGAACTTGCAACCCCTCCCCAACAAAAACACTCTCACACACTTGCTCACTCACTTTCACAATGCACATTTGCAAGCATTAGAATCATCTCAAGGCCTGGTCCATAGTGGTGTGTGAAGCAAGCATGTATATATATGTGACTGTGTCAGGGGTAGAGGTCCTTTCTGAAAAACCTGAGGTAGGTAAGAGGTGGCCCTGTTTGCTTTTCTAGGTCTTATTAGAATTGTAGGTACAATTTTAGGACTCACTTTGGATTGTGGAACAATATCTATTGCCTGGGCCATAAGAGAGGCTGCCAGGTAATTTCTATAGAGATTCTGGTGGGCCTCTTTCCTGCTGCTATGGAAAGAAACTAAACCAAAGTTAGGGTGTGGGCGCTTCTTACCCTACCCGAAGAACTCTGATGTGTGTATGTGTTGGGAGTGAGTGGTTTCATGCATGCTCAACCTTACCATTAGGGGATACAAAGATTGTAAGTTTCTGGTGGTAGGGGTGCTAAAAACCCTGGTATTGTTGGTTAGATAGGTTAAACAGTTTTTACTGGTCTCAGTAAATTAGTAGCTGAGCTTGTGGTTTGGAGGGCAAGATGTGGCTTTATCAGCTCAAAAAATACAGAGCCAGCATTTAAAGAAGTTATGTTAATCTACATAGGGACCAAAATTAATAAGCTGGATGTCATGTCCCTGTTCTCTTACTGACTGCCCCCCTCACCCTGCCCTAGGACTTTTCCAAAACAATCATAGATCCACAGAGCTCAAGGACATTATTTGGGCTCTCTATACCTCTGCTTCCAGGAAGGTTACCGTGACAAAAATGAAGACTGTGGCTACAAACAGAGATACCTAGGGCAGGTGTGATGCCAGATGCCACTCTTAAGCCTTCAGCACATCCACTGGAGGCAGGTGCTAAAAGTTGGTATTTTCTTAAGGCCTATATGACAAACCTTGTTCCTTGATGGGGGCAAGAGTTAGATTGGGCTGCAAGATTAGGTGTCAGAGAGCAGCAGGCTGGTTGGGACTGGGGACGACTTGTTTAGGGGTAGTCAGTCAAGGTCTCCCATATAAATCTAGCCTGGGATTATGCTGCACTGAAGGTCTGCACTTAGTGAGGCAGTGCTGTGGAATGGCATCTGCCTTCTGATTTCTCACCCTGGATGAATGAGGAGGCCCTCCCTGAATATTCAGATGGAATGTTCAACTGCATTCTTTGCTACTTATAGTCTGGGAAGGGAAGACAAGGGGGGATCCAGGGCGTCAGCTGGTCAGAGAGGAGTGAAGGGAAATTGAACAATGAGTGGGCTCAGACTGTGGTACCCCCTCACCATCCCTTCCTCTGATCTTGTTGGGGGAGCTGTTCCTATTGGACTGAAGTCATTTTCTTTTATCCAGTGGCCAAAGCCACTCTAGGCCCATTAAGACCCTGTGCAAATCATGTTGCTTTAGCAGAAATGCTGATACTGGCATCTAAAACCCATGTGTAGTGAGACTTCAGTGATGTTTGGGAGCCTTTAAAAAATACGTTTACTGTATTTTTGCATCTCCTGGTTCATTAATCAAGGAAGAGCATTGGCATGTTTTCTTTCAGTTTCCAAATATAGGAGAAGTTGCCAATTTGTGTTTTCTCAGAAAATTCATTTTTCCAGAAGTACTTTGGACCATCACCATCTTTCTCTAGGCATGGGTCCTCCAGTGTGGAAGGTGCTCCAGTGGTTAGCTGGTCACCCTTCCTGTCCCTGTCTGTGAAACTGGGAGATTACTGCAGATTTTTCAGCTTGATCAAGCAGGTTACTCTAGCTCCCTCCCCAGTCAAGGAACGCCTCTTCCAGGGAGGGGAAGTGTGGTAATGACATTATCTTTCCCCAGGCAGCCACGTGTTCTCTGAGAACAGGATGTGGGGAGGGCTGGGGCCCAGTCACAGGGTATGGGGGCGGGCACGGGAAAGTGGGCTGGTAGTGTGGCCATGTGGGTTGGTGCCTGCCTCCTTGGCTTTGAGAGGCATGAAGAGCCCCTCTATTCTCGAGTGTTAACTCGTGTACACCCACCCACCCATGGCATGTCTGTGTTCTTACTCTAAGAAAGAACTGTAAACACCTGTGAATGAGGCCCAGCTCTTCAGGTTGGAGAAACTCAGTGGCAAGAAGTGGGTGGGCCCAGGCTGCCCGCTGTATCAGCCCATGCCTTGTGACTCCTGCAGCCATAGGCCATTTTGGCAAGGTTTTGTCCAGGGAGCTGTACCCCAGTAGAGAATGGGGTTGTTTTGTTGCTTATCCCCAGGCCCCAGTCACTCCCCTCTGAACAGATGGCTGCCTAGAACACTAAGGTGATTTGCATGTTCAGTTTCCTTTCAGGCCCCATCCTCTTCTTTTCCCCGCCCCCACTACTTCTTCTGGGGACCTTTGGAGATGTGCTGCCTGGGGTGGGGAAAAGAGGATGTAGCTAGCTTCCTGTGCAAGGGAGGGTGGGGCGCCCGCCTTCCTGCCTGTCTGCCCACCCGACCAGCTGACAGCGCTTGAGGAACTGACTGTAGAGTTAAGTTCAGAGTCATCAGAGGCAAAGGGGCTTTCTGGGCATAGGGATGAGACTTTGCTCTTGTTGGTCTCTCATCACAGTTCTCCACCACGAGGATTGCTGGGCTCCCTTTTCCTAGAATCACAAGGCAAAAAAGGGCTTTTAGAGACTAACTGGTCCAATCACCTCATACCATAGATGGGTAAACTGAGCCCCAGGGAGTCTTTAAGTCCTCTAAGGAATCAGCAGAGTTAAGATGAGTAGATTTTTACAGGGTTAGAACTGGAGCTCCCTCCCTTCCCCCAAGCTGCTAGTCCAGTGGTTTGCAAACTGTATTTGGCCAAGATGCCTGGGGAGCTGTAGCCATCCTTCGACCAGAACAATTCTACTTTTATGTACTTTATATCCTGAAATTTCATGAGATTTTCTGTTTGGGAGAATGAAGAGGCAGGAAGCTGCTTAAAAAAGTAATAAAACTGAAAACCACTGATCAAGACCTACCCAGTACAGTTAGGGACACTCCAACCTAGAGGGGGAAGGGACTATCTCAAGGTTACTGGTCCACTGTTTTTGGCTGGTTGCTTCCAACTAATGGTGTGGCTCCCTCCACTAGAAGAAAGACTGTTCCCACCCTGTGCTGCCTTGGTCTTCTCCCATCCCAAGGAGAGCCCCTCTTGTAGCACCCTGAGACAGAGCTAGAGGCCAGAGGCCACTAGGTTTCTTGGATGAAATAAATGATAGCAAGTAAGCCTTTGGAAGGACTCTCTTGCAACCTTAAATAAGAGAAACTTGGAAGGGCAAAGAACAGTGTACTTGCTAGTAGTCGAGGAGACCTGGGTTCTAGTCCTGTCTCCTTCACACTTGAGCAAATTGCCATTTACCTCACTGAGCTTCCATTTTTCCTGTCTATAAAATGGTGCTCATCTCTGCTCTGCCTTTCATACAGAGTTGAGTTCAGTGAGAGAATGCATGTGGACAGTGTCTTTTAAAGTGTAAAGCACTGTGCACATGGGGTTAGGATTTTTATTGTATAAGGGTGAGCCAGAGGTCCTGGATTGGATAATGAGGTTGCAGGAGAAAGGAACTAAAATGTATCAAACATCTAATACATGCTAGGTGCCAAGCCAGGTCCTTTCTTATGAGTAAAGGAGATAATGCTGTCCTCACAACAATCTGTGAGGTAGGCATTGTTACTCCCATTTTACTTTCAGGAAAACTGATGCTTCAAGAGATCTAGGGACTTGCAGTGCCCCCAGGGCTTCCTTCCAGGACCCACACTCTCCATCATGTATTTGTAAAGAGACCTTAAGAAAGTGCTGTGGTTTCCTTTGGGGCTTTCCAACCCCATTCCCTGCTCCACTCCAGCCTCTCTCCTCTGGTGGGGATGAAACTGTCTCTTGTTGCCTTCATGTCTTAGTCATGGGCTCTTTACCTCTTGCTTTCCTTGGTGGTACACCAGGTGCACTTAGGTGCCCTTTGGGTGTTAGTTAGCTGACAAAAAGGGTCAGCTCCCTTTTTGTTGATGAGGGCTTCCTACTGCCCTGGGGTGCTGGTAGCAAGAGCCTGGGATTTGTTGCTAGTTGGACAGACCTGGTTCTTGGCCAAGATCATGCAACTAAAGGATGGCAGTTGCTTCCGTTCATTGAGATCAGTTTCCTCATTTGTAAAATGGGCCTAAAGGTGGCTTACTTCATGTGTGTTTCATGTGCTGGTAAATGTTTCACAACAAACTCTCTGGTGAAGCCATGATTTGAACTGTTTACTAATCCCTGTGGTGTAAATACTCTCACCATGGCCAATTTCAAACTACCAATACAAGGGCTTTGAAGGAGGAGTTGTACGGAGTGGCACATGATCAGCTCTAGTACGAGCTGGTTCCAGTGCACTGTTATTAATCACACCTATTTTAGAGTCCCAGGCTCACTCCCACCCTCAATCTGTTCACATCTATATGCAAATACAAGACCCTCTCACCATGTTTTTTCTGTTCCCCAAGTTCCCAGAGCATCCAGGAAAGAGAGAGTATCATTTAAGGTCTGCTTCTTGCCTGAACGTTCTCCCAAGAGAAAGTGTTTAAGGGGCAGAGAACTTGACAAGATTTTGATTGGGGCCCTAATTAGAGTATTATTATTATTATTATTTTGCGCGGTACGCGGGCCTCTCACTGTTGTGGTCTCTCCCGTTGCGCTCCGGACGCGCAGGCTCAGCGGCCATGGCTCACAGGCCCAGTCGCTCCGCGGCATGTGGGATCTTCCCAGACCGGGGCACAAACCGTATCCCCTGCATCGGCAGGCGGACTCTCAACCACTGTGCCACCAGGGAAGCCCCTAATTAGAGTATTTTGATCAATGTGTTTTGGCTGCTGAGGTATTTGCACCAGTTGTTTCCTCCCACTGTCTAATTCTTAACTAGATGGGAAGATAATGGAAGGCTCTGGACAGTGGCCTGAGGGTATGGTCATATCAGAAAGCACTTAGCTGTCTTCCTTTTTTTTGGCTGAGCTGGGTCTTCCGAAGCGGGCTTTTCTGTAGCTGCAGCCTGCAGGTTTAGTTGCCCGGGGGCATGTGGGATCTTAGTTCCCCGACCAGGAATGGAACCCCATGTCCCCTGCATTGGAAGGCAGATTCTTAACCACTGGGCCACCAGGGAAGTCCTGCACTTAGCTTTCTGATTGGAATTCCAAAGCTTTCTCCTCCCTCTTCTGCCTGCAGAGCATCCTCTGCTGGGTTCTAACCTAAAGGTTCCTGCCATGAGGATCTCTGGGCCAGGAAGCATTTTGGAGGACCGGAGCTCTGGTCTGACCTCTCATTTCATCTCAACAGCATCTGTGCCAGGTGATGTTTCTTTAAACTTCCCAGAGGGTAAGAATCACTTGGGACAAAGCTACTGCTTCCCAAGCTCCTCCTCTGGAGAGTCTGTTTCAGTAAGCTTGGAGTGGAGTCCAGGTATCTGGGTTTTTAAACTAGTGCCCCAAATGATTCCCAACAGTTAAGTTTGGGAAACACCACATTACCACTGCACAACTGTCTGCCAGGTGGATGTCATTATGCCCATTTTACAGATAGGATGATTGAGAGATCATGACTTGTTATTGGCAGAGATGGATGCTGCCCTCAGGTTTTTAGACTACAAATTTATGTTCCTGCTACAAGAGAGAAATTGCTTTAGTATATAATAGTGTCTGTGGTGGTGGGAAGTGATGATACTAGGTAGGGAGGGGCAAGGATAATTCCTGCCCTACTTTACAAATAAAGAGACCAGGTTGCAGAGGGCTTTGGAGGCAGTAGCAGGACTGACTGCATTCCTGATCTTTTGTGGAGGTGAACTGCATTCAACTCTGGAGAGCCATTCACTAGGCTAACCGGCCTAGATGTCCCTGTAGTTACTGCTCTCTACTTGGCTTTGTTTCCCTTCCATCAAGCATCCCTCTGGCCATATTAACACCAGCACATGAGAGGCTGTATTCCATTCCAGAGGTTCCCAAACCTGGCTGGGCCTTGGAATCATCTGAAGCTCTTAACTTCTGGTGCCTAGGCCCTGCTTCTTACATAATAATAAATCATGATCTCTGTGGATGAAGCCAGGGAATCTGTATTTTAAAAAGTTTGTGATTTTTCTGGATAACAGCTGAAGGACTTTGGACGTCTTAGTGTGTTGTGTTGAAGGGTTGGGAACTTGTATATATTGATGGGACATGTTTGGAGAAAATGGCAAGGCAGAGCCTAGAACGAGGAAAGAAAATCAGGCAGCCTTTAAAAGGACAAGGTAGCATAGGTGCTCTGTTGTATTCTGCCTCCCCTCAGGGCTCTGCTTCTTGGGGGAAATCCCCATCCCTCCCAAGAGAGAAAACATTTAAAATAATGCAAGGATGTGTGTGTGTCTACCTGATGTGCATGGCTTCAAACTGTGTAACCAAGTAGAAATCTAATCACATTTTTAGAGTTTGCCCCTACAGTCAAAGAGTCCTTTATGCTAGGAGGGTTCTCTGGAGGTCTTCTTGGGCAATCCATAGCCCTTAGGTGCAGTTGAACAGGTTTTTGTTTTAAATCATTTCAGAGAGGTAGAATATTTGTAATAATATGGCTTAAAAAGGAGGGGTTAGTAATCATCACATTCTACTTATGATATACCAAGTACTTTCATGTCTGTTATTTTAACTTAAATCTCCCAGTAACCCTGTTGTGAGGTTGATGTTATTAGACCCATTTTATATATTAGAAAACTGAGTTTCAGAAAGAGGAAGGTCAGAGAGACTCCAGAACCTCTTTCTGCTATACCATGATTTGTTCCTCAAAGAACTGAGACCATTATTTCTGGGACGAGGGCTGCAATTTTGTGAGTTCCCCAGATACCAGGTTTGGCTGTTGGCTTACCAGCAACATTGGCAGGAAGCTGACCTTAGCTTAGCTCTGGGGTTGAAAACAGAGCTGCTTTTTTTTTTTCAATTTTTATTGGAGTATAGTTGATTTACAATGTTACGTTAGTTTCAGGTGTACAGCAAAGTGAATCAGTCATACATATACATATATCCACTCTTTTTTAGATTCTTTTCCCATATAGGTCACTACAGAGTATTGAGTAGAGTTCCCTGTGCTATACAGTAGGTCCTTATTCGTTATCTATTTTATATGTAGTAGTGTATATATGCCAATCCCAATCTCCCAATTTATCCCTTCCTCCCTTTCCCCGCTGGTAACCATAAGTTTAGAAAACAGCTTTTTGATTTACCCTGGAAGCCTCCCCTTTCTCCTGCATAGTTGACTGATCCTGGCTTCAGCAATTTTAATACCGAGGAGCACAGGACAGGGCAGAAATCCCATGAGTAATGGATGGAACCCAAGCTGAGGCTTAGATCATCTCCAGTGCCTTTCAGAGCTGGGATGCTGGAGGTCGCTGTGATGTGTTCTTGAGCACAGAAAGTAGAGCCCTCTTCTGGTGCTCTGGGCAGAACTGGTGTCTCCAGGCAGCTGCAAATGGTCTGTGTTTCCAGTCTATAAATACTTCCTGTGAAACTTGTAGGCAGGAAGCTGGGTCAAGCAGGAAACTGATGCTAGAGACTGAAGCCCAGCTGGGTGGGGCCCCAGAGAGGGGCTTAACCCATTTGAGAGACTTATTTTATTAATGATGGGCCCTCTTTCCTTTTATTTCGGCAGCTTCAAAGTTTTATGAGAATTGAAGAATCTGTTGTTCTTGGCTATCTAGATATAAATCCGTTCCTCAAATTCCCTGCCTCTTTCCTTGCTGTGTCGTCTCCACCCTCTCTGTACCTCCCCGCCCTGTCCCAACCTCCAGCTTGGCTGTGACTGCTGCCAGGGACCTTCCCAATCAGTTGCTATCCAAGTTTTTGCAAAAGAAAATATCCTAGAAACAAGGGATCTTTGAGTTTCCTTCCATGCTGTTATAAAAGGTTTAGTCTCCCTAGAATGGGTGATGGTGAATGTATCAGAGCCTGAAAGTTAGGCTTGCCCTCTGTCATAAACTAGACTTCCATTCGGTGTCAGCTTGGAGTTTTTCATGGAAGCAAGCTGGTCCTGCCTCCTCCACATAGTCTTTCCAGCTCAACAGCCTGACATGTCTCCTGTTTTCGAAGTGCTAGGATGTTTCTATTGCTTATTATGGCCAGTGGTTCAAGAGCCAGATTTTTAATCCTTGCTCTCACACTGTCCAGCAGCTGTGTGACCCTGGGCCAGTGCTTCCCCTTCCTTGGACCTCAGTTTCCCGAGCTGTATATTGCAGAGTTTGAATCAAGTGATCTCTAAGGTTCCTTTCAGGTCTGATAGTTGGGGATTCTGGATTATTTATTCTTTTGGAGAATAGGGATGAGAAGTTCAGAAGGGTTTATTCTGGAGGTGCCAGATGAGATTCTAGGATGAGTGGATTGAAATCTTGAGGAAATTTAAAGAGGAATGGCTATGCTAAGGAGCTTGTGGGGCAGTCCCCTGTGCCTTGGAAAGAGAGATGTGCTGGGGTGGGGGATAGGGGAGTGGGTGGTGTTTGCTCCTGGGATATGGTTTGTATGAGCTGATTTTGAAAATAAGTCCTGGAGTTAGGTATAAATGGTGAGGAACTAGTTTCCTTCCTGACCTTCATGTGTTGAGAAGAAGAGGGGGAATCTACCTTAGTCTGAGTTTGAGCAAAAGACTGTGCAATTAAGGCTGAATTAATGGGGAAGCTGTAGCTTACTAAGGTAACCTCACTGTTTCTGACCTTTGACCTTTTCAGCTTTGTTCTCTGTCCTGAGCTCTCCTCCTATAGTGACAATGTAGTTATATTCTCATTGCTAAGAGGGGTTAGTTTTGTTTGGGGTTACTCCTCTAAGTATATGATAACTGGAGGAGTAACACCCAGTATCCAATATGCCCTTGTCTCCCAGTTGAAATGCTTCTCAGGGAGCTTTAGGAAGGCAGGACTGGGACAAAGCAAGTGAAAGGGGACCGTTGTCTCCCATGCCCTTTGCAGCAGTTGGAGTGATTAAAGAATTACTGCTGACCCATTAAAGGTATGGGTGTGCATGGGGTTGGGTGTGGTCTCCTTTCTAGAACCTACTGGGAAAAAGCACAGGCATAGGAAGGGTTAACCCTAGGCAGGTCTTGCCAGCTGTATTAAGGGTCTGGAAATGGGCAGGAAGAGGTCAGAACAGATAACTGTACCAGGTACCACTTCCAAGTCCACAGGGAAGAGACTGAGTTGCCGGGAAGTGAGTCAGTGGAGGAGGAGGAGGGGAAGGGGGAGGGGGAGAATGCCTCCTAGGCTAGAGATTCAAAGCAACCCTTGTTTTACCCCTTATGGAAAACAGCTGCTTGAGGCAGTGCTGTCATCCCAAGAGGCAAGACAGACCAGGCCCTGCCCTGCCCTGCCCTGCCCTGCCCTGGCCCCAGTTCTGGAAGCAGGAAGTGGTGGATGCTAGAGCCTAAATAATGGGGATAGGCAGTTTGAGTGACACTGTGGTGACTGCTCTCTGCCCAGGGAAGAGACTGAAGTTCTGGGGTTACCCTGGTAGGGCTTGTCCTGCCTCTGGCCACCCTCCTACACTTACCTTTGCCTTCTCCATAGCAGCAGTGCCACTGAAAGCCCAGAGGAGTTGGGCCTTTGAAGAGAATGGTGGGGTGGCAGGTGAGGGGTGATGTCATTGAGCTCAGCCCCGACTGGGCTGACTCATAAGCTCTGCCCTGGCAAGGGGGCCTTCCCAAGCAGTGCTTCCCAGATGTGCCCAGGCTTCCTATGCTAAAGTGTTTGGGCCTTAGCCAAAATAGCTGCCAAGGCGGTGTCTGAAGTCAGCAGTGAAATCAGCGTTACTGGAGAGGTAGGTGGAGTCAAGGATGGTGCTCTGGGAATGTCCAGAAGACTTGTCTTCACCACTTGCTGGCTGAGTAAATGTGGTTTCAGTGATGTTGAGTGAGACTGTGAGTGAAGGGGCTTGGCACATAGTTGCTATACAGTAAGTGTTCATTTCCATCCTTCTGTTACCTGCCTTTATGCTCGTCAGTTTCCTTATCCATGGTGTGAGGCTGGTAATGCCATTTGCCTTCTGTTTACAGGTCCATGCTTCAGACAAGCCACTTGTGATTATTTGACTCTCTCTGCTTTGTCCTCTATCTCCCCCAAATTCCTTTCCAGGAAAGAGCCATCTTGTAGTTCAGTGACAGGGGTGAGTAAGAGGAAACTTTGCCCTGATCTCACTGTGGCCCAGCTACTGCTCATCTGGGTGCTCCTGGCCCTAGGGAAAGAGAGGTTCCCTTATTTGAAGCTGGCCAGGTCCAGAGAGCAAAGTACCCCAGCTGTTGCAACCAAGGCAGAGGTAGCATGTGGCCTGGTTATTTTGTTTCTTAGGCCAGCCAACTGGGGACACAGGAGAGATCCCAGTTTGTTGAGGGCTTTGGATGACAGACCACTGACATGGACTTGTTAGTGTCCAATGAAAGGCTTGGTGTGGGAAGTGTCTGTGTTCAATTGTTCAATAAATAACAGTGGATTTATTGTTCTTGCACTAGGGGTGGGAGGGCTAGGGTGTATGAGAGGGTGTCACCCCCCCACCACACCCAGACTTTTTTTGTTCCTTAAACTCTAAATGTTCTCCAGAGACACAGTTTTCAAGGACAGGCTTAGACAGGGCGTTAGTTCTCTGTTGGGGACCACATCTTGAAATGCTACTCCACCCAGGCCAGCTCCTCCACTCCTGCTGAGCTGAGGGCCTGCCTGGGAACTTTCTGCTGACTTTGGAGGCTTTATTTTCAAGTTCTTGCCTCTCAAACTAGACTGCCCTCTTCTCCTCATTGAGATTGAAGAGGCCAGGCCCAAAAGGAAGGCAGTGGGTGCCCACTAGGGTGAGCATCCAGTGGGCCCTGTGTGGCAGTGGGTCTGGGCCTGCAGCTCCTTGTACACATTTGAGTCTCAGATTACTCTTATGGAAAACAAGGGATATTCTTTGATCAACACTCCTGCCCTATACCTATCACCTTCAACCCCAGTCATGCTATTACCCTTACTACCCCCTACCTCTGACACACAGAAAAAAAGGAGAACACAGACCCATGACCCTGTCTTCATGACTCACATTTTCTTCTGAGTTAAGTGATGGCAAGAAGAGAAGTCCCTTTGTGTTTGCTTTTCTTTCCAGTTTTTTTAAACCTAAGATTATTTGTCTCCACAGTGAAGTTCAGGGAACCACAGGCTGCTTTCCCTCGAGAAGCAGCCACAGTGGAATGACAGAAACTCTGAGCAGAGATTCTAGAGAAGTAGGTTCCAGTTTGGTTTCAGCTGGACAGCCTCAGATTTGAGGAGAGCCCTTGTTCTGGGGCGATGCTCTATTAGGAGGGAGGAAGCTGTACAGTACTAGCCTCTCTGACATGCTTATTCCTAACCCAGGCTGAGTTCTTTTCTACCAGTTGATTTATTTAAGAAACATTTATTTACCAAATATTTAAGTTAAATATTTGGACTTGTGGGCCAGCCCTTGAAGATGATAGATTGGTATGACCTGTGATTGACATGATCTGCAAGAGACACTGAATTTCCTTTGAAAATTCTTCCCAGTAGTGTGAATTAAAGGGAACTCTTGGGACTTCCTTGGTGGTCCAGTGGTAAAGAATCCGCCTTCCAATGCAGGGGACACGGGTTTGATCCCTGGTCAGGGAACTAAGATCCCACATGCCGCGGGGCAACTGAGCCCATGTGCCACAACTACTGAGCCCCCTCACCTCAACTAGAGAGCCTGTGTGCCGCAAACTACAGAGCTCATGCACTCTGGAACCCACACGCCACAACTACAGAGCCCACGCACCCTGGAGCCTGCACGCCACAACTAGAGATAGAAAATTCACACGCCACAACTAGAGAAAAGCCCGTGCACCGCAATGAAAGATCCTGCATGCCCCAACGAAGATCCCGCGTGCTGCAACTAAGACCCAACATAGCCAAAAATAAATAAAATAAATAAATAAATAATAAATCTTAAAAAAAAAATAAAGAGAACTCCTAGCTGTGGAATGTTCCCTAGAGCCCCACCCCTTTCCTCGGTGTCCTCCCTGGGTGCTTTCTTCTAAAAAGCCCTGTTCTGATTCTGCCCCACCCTGCTCAGAACCTTCAGGGTGGCTGGCCACTCTCAACAGGATTAAGGCCCAGCTTTCTAGCATATTCTTCAAGGCCTTCCACCTACCTTCCTGGCCTCTCTGCCCACTCTTCACCTTGCAGGCCTCATTTACCCTGGAGGAGACCTGCATGCTTTTTTTTTTTTTAATTACAAATGTGTTTTTTTTATTCAAACAGAAAGTCACAAAAATTATAATCATCCTCATCAGTTCACTCAGTCCCATGTAATTAATTTTTTT
Source organism: Pseudorca crassidens (assembly GCF_039906515.1). Lineage (NCBI taxonomy): Eukaryota > Metazoa > Chordata > Mammalia > Artiodactyla > Delphinidae > Pseudorca > Pseudorca crassidens. The sequence continues at coordinate 78,103,896 of NC_090317.1, read as the reverse complement.
TTCATCTTGATCTTTTGTTAGTACTTTTATGAATTAATCAGTTTTCCATTAGAGTTCTGAAAATGCTTATTCATTCAGTTCAGCAGTATAGACCTGCATGCTTTTATCTCTGTCTCCTTTTGGGCCATTGCACGTGTTTCTTTCTCTACCTAGGGCATTTGTATGCTCTTCCCCCCAATTCCCACACTCTCCCTTTTTCAAAATCCAGGTTATCCTTAGAGACCAGTGCAAATACCACTTTGAACTATGGTTCCGTATTTCCACAAAATGTTTCTTCTGTTCTGGTATGTCACTTCTCAGGGTTTCCCTTGTATATTATAATTTTGCTGTTAATTCAGTAAGTACCTTGGGGTCAGGGACTGGTCCTGTAGCTCTACTGCAACCATAGTTCTTTAAACATACTATTCCATTAATATTGGGTAAACTGAAATAAATTTATAGGAAGCTCCTTAACCTGGAGTCCTTGAGCCTCCGTGAAGTCCATGGGTATAATTTGAAGTGGGAAGGATCTATGAAGTTGGATGGAGGAAAATTACATATTTGTTTTCACTAACCTCTCACTGAAATTTAGCCCCTCTTTCAATTATGAATGTAGGCCAAAAAAAAAAGTTAGTACCTATGACTTTGTCACCAGTGGAAATCTAAGATACTTTTGTATCACGATTTACTTATTATAGATTTCTCAAAATATCATTTATGCCGAAGACAAAGTTGAAATTACAGTAGTAATAATAAGACCCAGTGTTAGGTAAATATATAATATAATAAAGAAGTACATATTAAACTTTGATAACTATTTCAGTATAATTGGTCTCTTTGTATCTACTTTATTTCATGCATTTACAAATATTCTGAGAAGGAAGTCCATAGACCACACTAAACTGCTTGGCAAGGTCCATGGCACAAAAATGTCAAGATGTAAAATGTTCCCACCTCTGATTCTGTATACTATGTTATATCTATCTCTTATATCCCCTTGCTTAGTACTGTTCATTTAGCCAGTATCTTGTGAGTACCCACTGAGTCTTGGATACTAGAGAGGTAACTCTAATTAAGACAGAAACCTTGAGGTGAGAATGAAATTTCTCAGTGCACTAAAAGGGCCACTGTCCCTTTTCTACTCTTCCCTATCCCTATCAAGTCATTGGTGTTTTGAGGGCTCACCTGACTCAGCTCAAGGGTGATTTAAGGCTAGATGTTGAGGCCAAATTCCAGCCCTTTGGGCCTCATTCTCCCTACCTTATGAGGGCCTATTCTATGGAGGTCACTGTATTGGCAGGAAGCCTAGGTAACACTGAGTCAAAGTGGCTAACCCTGCCCGTTGTCTCCCACTGGGGTACTTGCCTTACTTGTTCCTGCCTTCATGGCCTTTCCTGTCCCATTGTCAATCCTGAAATAGATTTCCTCCTTGGCTCCCTGGTGAGATTTATTTACAAAATTGTTCCCCAGGCCTAGTCCTCATCAGAATTGTTTAGCTGGCAAAATTGCTGTCTGGCCCTCTCTTCCCTGCTAGCTGACCCCTGTGCTCAGGAAGGGCCCATAGGTGTCAAAGACTGATAAGGCCTTATGTCTTACCCACTCCGTGGGGATTTGCATCTTTGACAATTCTATTTTTAGTTCCCTCCCAATAGTATAAGTAATATGTGAGCATCTTAGAAAATGTAGATTAGTTTTTTTTTTTAATTTAAAGAAGGGAGAATGCTCTCATAAGATCACTACCCAAAAACCAAGACTGACTAACACTTGGGTATGGTTCCAATAACCTCTGTATGCATACTTTTTACAAAGTTGAGCTCATGAAATCTTGTTGCTTAGTCTTCCTTACTTAATATTACTGAAGTATTTGCCTTGGGCATGAAATAGTCTTTATGAATATTTTATATGACCATGTAACAAGCCATCTTGTGGCTATACCATATAGGTTACTTAAGCAAAATGTCCAACAACAACAAAGAACACTTAATCTTTGATTTCTTTTAATGGAGACTTTTACACTTTGGTGTAAGAGGAGTTTGGCGTATTGGTTTAAATTGTGAGGCTTGGACTTAGATCTGAATTCAAACCCTGTCTTCCCCACTTACTAGTGATGTGACTTTAGGCAAATATCTAAGTCTTCATCCCCACTGTGGAGATAATACTCTCTACTTCACAGGGTGATTGTTGATATTAAATGGGGTAGTGCATATAAAGTGCCTAGTGAGTAATAAGTCTGCATACATGAAAGCTGCTGCTTATTATTGCTATTAATACTATTACCACCACCACCAAGCTTTCAGCCAAAGGAACATATCTCTATTGATGAAATTTCAGCTATCATTGACTTTGGCTAGGAGATCTCTTCTTAAAGGTAGAGGGTACTTTTTCTAGTGCCTGTGAAATACTGTGTGTTTCCATCTGGGCCTGTCCCTATTCCTTTTCTCTCTGCTGACTTGGCTTTGGGAAGTCAAGCACCTCTGTGCTGCCCACACCTATCTCTGTTGAGGCCCCTTTCCTATCTTGAGCCTAGGGAGACCAGTGAGACATAAATACAGGAAGTGTTAACAATGTAAGTCAGTATATAGAACCATAGACGTCAGCACTGAAATGGTTGTTGGAGATTGCCTAGTGTAACTGACAACCTCCACCCCCTGCACTCCTGCCCTTGCACAGATGAGGGGAACTAAGGCCCAGGAAGGGGATAAGACTTATCCAAGGTTGTGGAGTGAACCAGTTATGATGCTAGGCTTAGAATGCAGTGTTCTTTATCCTGCCCTTAACTTGCCTCTGCAAAGATCAGTGCTGTAGATAATCCAGGCTATAGATCAGAGGTGGGGAGAGAACGCTGTGGGCTTGCAGCTGGCTGGTGTAGGTGGAAGAAGTACAGTCAACACTTGTTTCCTCTTGATAGTAGGTTGATTTGCATTCATTTGTTTGCCCCTTGGTAAGCATTGCCCTGTAGCTCTGGGGTTTTTTGTCTTCAGTAAACTGGTTGGGAGCAGGGGCTAGGTTATTGTTTGTTAAAATAGTCTCCCTTCCTTCACACCAGTATCTAAGTGTCTTAGGTTCTTGCATCTTAGTTCCCTCTCCTGTGGTTGAACAGAGACTTGTCCCAGGCTCTGCTGAGCATAGAGCCAGAAAACTAACTTGCCTCCTTTGATCTCATCCTAGATCAATGTGCGTGTGACCACCATGGACGCAGAGCTGGAATTTGCCATTCAGCCCAACACCACTGGCAAGCAGCTGTTTGACCAGGTAAGGGAGGGACTTGTTGCTCCTTAGCCCCCCACTTCTCCCAATAGCTTCCACCATAATACCCACTTTTGGGGAATCTCTTCTACTCACTCCTCCAGGATAGGTCAAAACAAAGGCTGGCCTCAGCCTTAATAACAAAGGAGGCAAAGTTTAACTTTGGCAGCCTACACCTTGATGGCCCCGATTAATCCTATCCTTGGTGCTGAACATGGGAGAAAAGAGAAGTGAGTAGGATATGACTGTGCTAGATGCTTTTAAAATGTCAGCATGCAAAGCCTTTCTCTCAACTCTGAAAGATGTAAGTGATCTCTATTTTGATGATGACGCTCAGAAATTAAATAACTTAATTGCACTCAGCTGGTATCTGGCTGGTATTTGAACCCCATGTTCTTGTCACTACAACATGGCCTCTGTCACATTGTTTTTTCTTCCTAGTAGAAGGAAACCAACATATTCTCTCTGAAGTAGTGTGCTCTATGTACATTTCCCTCAAGGAATATTGGGACTTAGGATACCACTGGGGGTGATGAATGCAATAAGAGGATACCTCAGCTCCTGTAATCATGCCATGGAGATAATGCTGAAGTGGTCATTCCCATCTCCAATCCAAGGGGTGTTCCTTTGCTGTGAATCATCATTGTCAAAAGGGATGTGCTATGTAATAGGCAGGTGGGGGCCACAGAATCTGTTAGCATTCAAAGACCCTCCAGGGGCCAAAGGAGTGTGCCATCTGTGACCAGACTTCTAGGAGTAAAAATGGGTTCCCATTTCCAGAGATTGGAATCCCTCCAGGTGGGCCATTATCCTACTTCCACACCCGCCTCTGGTGAGGTGGGAGTCTAACATTGTCCTGGATGTTGGGACCGCATGTCCCCTTAATGGATTTTCCAGGCCCTCTTGCTTCCCTTCCTTTGCTCTCTGAGTACCTCTGCTGTCTGAGAGCTTACCCAGAGTTGGGAAAGGAAAGGAAGAAGGAGATTATATTCAAATGAGATCATTCTGTTACTATGAATACTCCTGACTGGTGAGGGGAGAGGATGGAGATGGGGATGGTGCAAGGCTGTTTTCCATTCAGATCTCTATGTAAAAGGAAGGAAAATATGCCTAGAAATGTGAGGACAGCTTGGGCATGTCTCCTGAGTCCCTGATGTCATGTGGTAGAGTGGGAAAATTGTTGTCTATGGCTATTACAGATGAAAGTTAACATTTGTCCAGGGCTTACAGTATGTCAGGTACTGTGACAGACATTTTGTGTACCATATCATTTGACTATCACAAGGCCCAATGAATGCAGGAATTAGTACTGGCCCCATTTTACAGATGGGGAAACAAAATCTTCATATTCGTAGCTAGGCCTTGGGAAAATTATTGAACCTTTCTGGGTTGGTAGTCTCATTCCTCTCCTGGCCCTGCCCCCCAAAAGTGGGTCTAATACCTACCTCAAAGGCTTTTTGTGAGGTTATGAAAGAGTATGTTATTTGTATCTCACTTGCTACTCAGAAAACTTGTTACGGTGGTTTATAATTATACAAAAGGATAAATTAGAAATAGGAGAGAAAGGCAATAAGAAAATATAAATAGAGAAGTGAGTGTTATGTGAAGCATCTGGCATGTAGTAGAGATGTAATAAATGATAGCTTCCAAATGCTGTGACACTTCTTGTCTCATTAATCAGCTAGAGTTGGGAGATGGGCTTGAAGATCCTCAGCATATCTAACTTTGTATCTAGCTAGAACTTGCTTCTTCTCTGGAGTTTGTTTTGTATCGAATGGTGAAAGGTAGTCATTGATATTTAATTTACAAAAGACAAATTAGTCAGAGGAACATTTAAACACACATTTACTACAATTAATGTGCTGACATTCACATAGTTCACAAGTGATTACAATGCTAGTCTGGAATGACTGAATGCATTTTGATTACATTAAGGTTTTGCATTCTCCCTTTGCATGCAGGTTTTATACTGGAAAGCTTTTCAAGGGACAGCCTGGTGAAGTCGAAAGGGCACTGGATAGAAAGTTGGAAATTTGGAGCCTTAGGCCTGGCTCTACCACTAACTCTCCTGATACCTTACACAAAACTTTCCCCTCTTTGGGCCTCAGTTTCCCCATCTGTACACTGTCTAACTGATATCTCAAATCTGGTTATCTCTCAGAAATTTATCTGTGGCATTTATTTCTGTATTCCATATCTTTTCTTTCCCATTTCTAACCCCACTATTTGGATTTCAGATGACCCCTTTCTGTAAAAAGGAGGGAAATGCTTCACTTGAGTGTGATCTGTAATTGGCATATGCCAGGGGGTGGGGAGGGGAAGGATACCTGGTGAGGGGACAGCTCTTCCTAGATAGGCTTCTACTGTCTCTGGGACAAAAGGGAGAAGGTGTCCATACCATAGGTAGGCTGTTGGGCCCTTTGCTTCAGACAGCAGTATCATTCTGGGCAGCATCTGTAGAGAGGAGAGTATCAGCCAATGTGGATTTTATAGTCCAGCTGGGTACCAGAGACTCCCTTGGCCTCTACCCAGACGCCTTCCCAGAGCCCTGGTTCTATATCCCACCTCTCTCAAACAAATGACACTGTTCCCTGCCTTCAACACTGGGGGCTTTGTCCATTTGCATTGGAGGGCGTTGCTGTGGAGGGTGAAGAAGGCATAATTTAGAGCCTAGAGCAGAAAAATACTTGAACAAAGGGGTTTGTTAACTTTGAAAAGCCACAGGGCCGGATAGTTCTTTGTTAGTGTTGGTTTGGTTTGCGTACTGTGGGTGTGGTTCTGAGGGAAGCCCAGTTGGTAGGGAGCCCTGGCCAGATTGATGTGCTAGTTCTGAAAGCTACTGCTTCCCCAAAAAAGCCCTTGAGAGACTTGAATCTTTCATACTGGTTGGGGAGAGGAAAGGGAGGAAACCCGGAAATTCATGATTTCCCACCAGGAAGATAAGTGTTGTTTTGAGAAATATGATTTAGTGAGCACCTACTATGGACTAACCTTGTTTGAATCCTTGTAGTGACCCTGCCTATGAGAGGTGAAAAAACACACTCTAGGTTATGTAGTTAGTAAATTGTGATACAGAGTTTCAAATATAGCTCTGACTGTAAAACTATACTTTTCCCTACTGTGCTACTCTGTTTGGGGTGAACGAGCCTGTTTAGCTTGGAGAAGACTCAAGAGAAGATGTATTCTCTGTCTTGAGATCACTGAGGGGCTGTTGTAGGAAGGAGGGGGCAGTCATGTTCTGTGAGGTCAGAAGGAGCAGAGCTGGGATCCCATAGGTGAAAGCTACAGGAAAAAAAAAATTTCAACTCTGGCACAGAATTGAGCATCTGGCACTCTCGGGACCAAGGCCGGTCTGGATGGAAATCCTCAGAGATGCGTGTTCACAGGCCACTGGGGCATTTGATCTCTTCCCTTCTTCCCTCTCTCTAAGTTGATGAGGCATAAGGAGGGAAGTCCATTCTGTCTGACCTTTGAGATCCATCATTCAGGGAGATCAGGGGCCTAGGAGGAAGGAGCTGGACTCCTTGGGAGGAATTGACAGAAGCTCTGGGGCCATCCTGGAATCCAGCAGTTGTCTGGCTGATGACCAGAGAGGAAGCTGACTGGAGAGGAAGCACCCTCCTTGGCACCAGCGATAAATAACAGGCAACAATGGGAAGCCATAGCTTGAGGAGTTACAAGGCCTGGTGGGAAAGGGAAGTGGGGCCCATAGTTCTTCCCGTTTGCTTTTGTTCCTTCTTGTGAGTGTGTTCACAGCTAGGGAGGAGAGAGAACACATTTTGTTACAGCGATTTTGTTACTTAGCCCCATTTCTAAAGCGTGAGGTTCTTCTGAGGGCTCTTGATTACCTAGGTGCCACTAAGGGGCAGTGCTGCCATAATAAGTTCCACTTTAAGAACCCTCTGCCTGGCTCCTCCTCAGCCGTGGTCTCTAGCTCTAGCTCTATTCTAGCTCTACCTGCCCCCTCCACTTAAGGTTTTGAGCTCTAGAAGAGAGGTGAAATCTCAGAGCATCCATCCATTCATTCATCTGTTCATTGACTGATTCAGTATTGACTGAAGGTCTACTGTGTCTCTAGGAGAATCTCTAGACCTATCAAACACCATCTCTGTCCTTAAGGAACTTGGAGTTACTCACCTATGGAAACAGAGAAAAGTACATGCAACTCTCCTCTCACATTGAATGAAACAAACACCCTTGAGGCTCAGGTTGTATATAGAGGTGGTATATAGAGCATGGGATTTGGTGTCAGCCTTGGGTTCAAATTCTGTCCTGCTATTCAGCCGTGTGACCTTGGACGGCCTGTTTAGCCTCTTAGGACTTTACTTTCCTCAGTAAAATAGTAATCACACTAATCTTAGAGATTTTGTAGTCTTATTTAATCCTCGAGTAAGTAAAGTGCCTGGTGCATAGCAGGCATTCTAATGTTGCTTATTCTTGTTAAGGGCTAAATAAGTGGGTGGAATTTCCCCTGGGAGTTCAGATAAGGGAGCCATGAAATCAGGATGCTTTTCTGGCTTAGTGAAAGCCTTAGGATTTGTCGACTCTGCATTGAAGGCAGCAATCCCTTCTTCTCTTTTTTACCATTTTTGTTTTATAAAATAACTAATATCTATTATTATAATAATAGTATCCCCATCTTATAGATGATGAACTGAGGCTTGGAGAGGGGAAAATACCTGTTTAAGGTCAGATAGCTAGGAAGTAGTATAGTGGCTTGAACCAAAGCTTATAGCAAAGCATAGCAATTGCAATCTTTTGTCAGCTGTGTCCTCTGTGACCTCCTCTTTATTTGCCTGTTTCCATTCTAAGAACAAAGTTTGGTCCCTAAACTTAGAACCCTAGCTGAACGGGTTCTGTGTTACAGAGCAGGTGGCCACTTGGGCACAGGCAGTGTGGGGTAGCAGAAGCAGCGATGGTGGCAGCCCTCCTGGAATTTTCCAGTTGTGCACTGATTTGCTTTCAGGTGGGTGGCTGATGCAGCTGCTGCCCAGCCTGTAATGGGATCTCAGTGGGCCTCAGGTGTTTGGGCATTGGTGCAGTTTTGCACATAATTTCTCATGCAGTTTTCCTCTTGAGGCCCAAGCCTTGCTTCCCAATCCTGCTCTGGACTTCTGAAGTGACTGCTTATGTCACTAGTTTATTTACTCAGATAGATGCATAAGGGATATGAGGAGGGGGGCTTTGTTTTCCAGAATTGACCTAATCTCCTCTCCCCTCCCCAGACCTCAGACGTAAGTAGCCTTCACATGCAAAAGAGAGGCAAAAGGGAGTTCTTGCTTACATCCAGATGCTCCTGGTAATTAGTGAGGATTTTCTCAGAGGCAAATCTCTTTCCCTCACTGGACCCCAGTTTTCTAGTCTATGCTGCTTGGATCCTGCAATGCTCCAGTCTGTTTGGGGGGTTTCTATTGTGTGGCTGAATAGAATCCACAGCCAGTGTCTTACAAACTGAAGTCCTAGTCCCTCTAAGTGAATGTGGCAGGTTCCAGGAGGTACACAGAGCCGTGGGATGGATGTGATTTAGTATCTTGGCGCATCAGTTTTACTTGTAGATAATATCTATTTCATTATTAAAACATGGATATTTAAGGAGTAGAAAGTAAAATTTGCACAAATGATTAAGGTTAAACCTTCAGGCTTCAAAAAAATTGTGGCTTGCAGCCATCTTCTTGTATCTCACGCTGCCACCCCCACCCCACCCCACCCCCGTCCCGGGGGTATATGCATTCATTATCTTCTGCTGCTTAAGGATTTCTTCCATGGCAGCTTTGAGAAATACTAGCTCAGGCCAGATGAGCTGGCTCTCTGGAATCAAAGGGAGCAAAGAAAGACATTTTTTCTCAGGGATGCAGCCATTTCTCAGAGTGGAATGGTAAGGACCCGTCACTGGAGCCACAGATGTTGTTCCTGGAACTGGGACCTAGATACTCTTTCCCACTAGAAAACGAGATTTCTGTTTCCTCTGGAGTAAGGTCTCAGCTGGAGGCAAAGCTGGAAGCAAGCTAAGCTTGGACTCATTTCCATATTTCAGGACTTTGAAATGGGGCCAAGAGTTGCCTGATCAAATGATTCCCAGCACCCTGTGGACCTTAATTGGAGTTTTCCTTATAGCCTGGGGTCCGGGGGTCATCTGTTTTATCCTTTGTTCTTTTTCAGTCTTGATTCTGACTTCAGACCATATTTCCTTCCCCCAACACCCTCACTTCCTCACTTTAGGACTTCAGTGGAGGCTAAGAGACATTGCTCATCTCTCCAAGCCCTACAGCCTAAGGAAGTGGAAAATTTATATGCATCTGATTTCTCTGTATTCATAAGGGAAGAGGCAGTGCTCAGAGAGATTAAAATGCCTTGCTGATCCTGAAATCTTTCTTTAGATATCGCTTTAGCTATTACTTTATCCTCAGAGATACTCTAGATCCTGGAACTGTTTTGGCTCCCATGATCCTCTTCTCATCACACCACTACCCATCCCACTAGTGAAACAGACAACATGGTGCAAGAAGAGGCTAAGGAACTTACTCCTGGGACCTGTGGGACTGGCTGTGTAGTCCGTGCCTTCCTCATTTCCTTTTAGTTCTGGGGTCTCTGAGCCTCTACAGCTGTGCCATTGGTACAGACAAAAACCAGTTGCTGCCCTACTAGTTCTGTTCCCAGTCTGCCCTGCCGTGACCTAGCATCCTGGCCCTAGTGGTCCATCTTCAACATCTTCAGTGGGTCCCTTTCTCTCTTGGGGCTGAATCGTTTCTTGGAACTTATTTCTTTCCACCAACTGTACCTTGGTACATTATTATTTTGCAGCCTTGTGAAAAACCATTAGAATTGTTAATTAGGCCCTATCTTAGATATAGGATAAGAGGTGCTTTAAAAAAATCTTTCCTGTCCACATCCTCTCCCTCTGTCCTCTGCAAAAAAGCCAAAATCACATTTCAACATGACTACTTTGTTGTCATCTAAAACCTGGTAATTCCTACTGCCTATTGACTTAGACTCAAGGACTCACCTTGCCATTGAATCCTGGAAGTCTTTTGATCTTTCCTCATACCCTGCATCTTCCTTTATTTATTTTTTCTAAGCATGTTCCTAGTTACCCAAGTTGGCAAGAGGTAGGTGGGAAATGGGGTTGTATTTCTTGGTCATTTACAAATAACCTAATTAGTAGAATGGTAGAACTTGAGAGCAGAAAGAGGTCATTTAAGCCACACCATTTGTAGTAGATGGGGAAGCTGGATAGATGAGGAAGCTGAGGCCCACAGAGGGAAATATGCTACCTTAAGATCATACAGCAAATTGGAGACAGAATTGAGACTTCCACTGAGGTTTTCTGATACCTGATTCAAGCTAGAAAGGGAGGGGTGATCACCATGCATACCCTGGTGAGCTCACGAAGGTTAATGACCTCGGGATATGGCTTCTCTCCAAAGCTGTTGTTGACTGAGTCTAGTGGGAAAGCCAGGAACTATATCTAGATGCAGAGGTAGTCAAAGTTCATTGTCTGGCTGGGATATCTGGGCCAAAAGAGAGACAAGGGAGTTAGTCACTTGGGAACCCCAGGGCTTCTAAGATCCTTTGAGCCCTTGGCATTAGGAGATAGCATGCAAGAGAAAAGGGTATAGGTTTTGGAGTCATACAGTTAGGATTCTAGTCTAGGCTCTACAGTTTTAGACAGGTTGCCTCTCTAAGCCTTATTTTCCTCATTTATAAAATGGAGATAATAACTATCTCATGGTTGTTCAGTGTTTGATACCTGGCACATAACAGGTACTTTAATAAACATGATCTACTTTTTCCTTGGGACCTCTGAAGCTCTAGATCGTAAGCTCTGGGAGTGACTATGGGGCCTGGCCTTGGATGTGTAGTGCAGACTTTGGATACAGTGCAGTGTGTGTGTGTGTGTGTGTGTGTGTGTGTGTGTGTGAGTGAGCGTGCGTGTGTGCGTTTTGAGGGGAGATACTGATTTATTCACAGGGAGGACATAAGCAACACTGGGTCCTTGTTACCTGTTTCTAAGTCCAGGTAAATTTCTTCACCTCAACCCCCCCCCCCGGCACCCCCCCACAATAGAAGAAAATATAAAGAAGACTCTGATGCCAGTGTGACCTCATTAGGATGTGGCTCAGCTTTATTGCCTCTATCCTCAGTGGTGGGCATGCTGGGTTTGAGCCACCGGCCAGAACTATTTACATGCTAATGTCGGGGACTGGAAAACAGACCCCATCTGTCTTCTCCTGGCTGGCCTCCCTTTCCTGCCCACTGCTCAGCCAAGATGCCCAGAACACCATGGGGCCCCTCAGCTACCACATTGAGGTGCTCACCCTGTTTCCACCCTCATTCCCACTCTCAACCTGTGTGAGTGGTAAAGGGGAATCATGACTGAACTCTAATCAGGATTGGAAAGAAGCATCTCAGCCCCTAGGCACAGCACAGCTTTGGGGTGTATAGATACCACAGTCCCTGCTCTGTCTCCTCAAACATTCTTTATTTGGACATTGTAAATAGGACTCAGTCTGAAGGGTGTGGGCATTATTCCTAGTTGCTAAACATAAAGAAGTAATCCAGGAGAACAAGATTCAGGATTTAAACCAACAGTTTTTACCTTCAGCTTTTAATCCATCCTGGGTGTGTGAAGCTGCATGGCATAATTGAGGGGGCTGGTGGTGGTGGCAGAAAGCACTGGATTTGAATGGGTTTGGAGTCAAACAGACCTGACTCTGCTACTTACTAACTGAACCTTCACTTCTGAACCTTACTTTTATTATCTATAAAATTGGCCCAATTGTAATTATATCATAGGGCTATTGTGAACATTCAAGGAAATAATGGATATCAAGTTATTGGTGTGTGGTCGTGCTCATAAGTAATCGATCCAGTCCCTACCTCAGCGAAAGTACTTTGTTCAGAGAGATGTTGACATCGTTTTTTAGCTCCTGCCCAAGTATATTTTCTTGCCAGACCCTGGGACCATGTGAGCTCCACATTTCTGTCCTCTGTGCCTGGCACAAGGTAGGCATTCAACTAGTGGTTGTTTTGTGTTTTTTCTTTCAGGTGGTGAAAACTATCGGCCTGAGGGAAGTTTGGTTTTTTGGTCTGCAGTACCAGGACACTAAGGGTTTCTCTACTTGGCTAAAACTCAATAAGAAGGTAATTGCTTATCCCATCGTCAGGTTTGGAATTCACTCCTCTGCCAGATCTTTCTCAGGGGTGTAAAATGTGTTCGCTGGCAAATGCAGGGCATCTAGGGCTCAGTTTTTCATGAGTGAAAAATTCTGATCGACCACTAGATCAGAATAAGGGCAGACCTCTTGCTGTCTCCACTTGGACTCCTAACAGCGAGAATGGCCAGTGTCCAAGGAGGATGGGACCCACTTATGGACCACAGCCATTAGTAGTTCTTCAGGACGGAATTGGTATCCTTTTTTCCTTTCCAAACTGAAGGGCTTTAGGAAATTTGTTAAACAGAGAGTCATAGACTATTAAACTGGAAAGAATCTTGAAAGTCTCATAATCTTTATCTTGTCCCTTTTCTTGCCTGTCAACTGTTGCCTGAGCCCCATACAGATGTGTCCTTTCTTGATTTTCTCTCTCAGTTGAACTCCAAGTGGGATGGTTTAAGTATATGTCCATTCAAACTCTCCACCTCCAAGCAGCATCTCTGCAGGAACATGGCAGTTCTCCATCTCATTATCCTCAAACTGGCTGACTTTGTCCTTGGAGGTCTCCATTACTGTCCTATGGCTTATTTTCCTGACAGTGTCTAGGGGATGGGTGCCCCACCTTCTGCTGGCAGAGTCTTCTTTTCACAAAGAGTGGAGACTTCTGCTGGAAAAATGTGGAGCCGCTAATAGCCAATTTCAGGCTTTAAAAGACAGTCTGATTTGTGCTTTTGCCTATAGTCAATTCCCAGACCTCAGTCATACATCCTAGTCTTTATTTTGCTGATTTATGGAGTTGGGGGGGCCTTAAGAGAGAAGTTTCTTAAGCCTACTTTCAGAACGTGGGGGCAGCTGGATATATTGTCAGATGATGATGGCTTAAGGGCTTATGACTATCAGTGGGTGTTAGGTTTTTTCAGGAAGAAATTCCCTACAGGAAGCAATTATGGATATGGGATTGGGTACCCAATGAAAGTAATGTGTCTCTTTTCTGAATTATCAGGAGAATTGCCACCCAACTCTTTGGGATTATCCAAATTGATGACTTTTCAGTGTCTTCTCCCCACCCTACAGCCACTCCCCCATCCCTAAAGTCTATTTTTTGAGAGCCCATAACCCCTTGCTGCTCCCAGGTGACTGCCCAGGATGTGCGGAAGGAAAGCCCCCTGCTTTTCAAGTTCCGGGCTAAGTTCTACCCTGAGGATGTATCCGAGGAATTGATCCAGGACATCACACAGCGACTATTCTTCCTGCAAGTGAAGGAGGGCATTCTCAATGATGATATTTACTGCCCACCTGAGACTGCTGTGTTGCTGGCCTCCTATGCCGTCCAGTCCAAGTATGGTGACTTCAATAAGGAAGTCCACAAGTCTGGCTACTTGGCCGGGGACAAGTTGCTGCCACAGAGGTGAGGTGATGTACTGGCCATCTGCCCTGTTCAGAGTGGGCTGCAGCCCAAAGCTGACTGATCCCTATTATACAGAGGTTGCCAGATCTGTCCCTCTCCACTAGGGTCTGTCTGAAGACCGTGTTATGCTGCTCAGACAGACATATTTGCATATGGCACTATACCCTGTTGTTATTTCTCTGGTTCTCAAAATAAAAAGCTTTTTTTCCTCCTCTGTTTGCCTAATTACAGGACTTCATTCCCCTGGAAACAGGTGCTTATATAGAGAACCAGAGATGGATTAATTCTCCTTGCCCCAGTTCCATTTTCTCAATCCTTTTCACTGATTTAGACCTCTTATATCAGAGGTTCATAGGAGTGAGAAATACTTAAGCCAGGGATGTGGGGAGCTCAAACAGTCTTTTAATATTGATAACCAGTGTACAGAGATTTCTGCTTTTTTAAACTTCAAAATTGAACATTCTCAAACACTCATTCTTGTTTTAGCATCACAACAACATAGAAAATGAATAAGGCAGCACAATCCTTATTAGCTCAGGAAATAGATGTGCAGAGGTGCTCACTCTGACCTGCTCAATCTCCCACAGCTCATTTAAGGTGACCTAGAACCCTAGTCTCTTGATTTTTTTAACCCCACTGCATCCATTTGCTATTTTCATAGGCTTTTGGATTGGAAGGAAAAGTTCTGTTTCATTCTGGTAGCCTCAGTCCCAGTGGAGCTGTGGCAAATGTACAACTCACCTGAAGGTATTAGGGATAGTGGTTGTGCCCTGGGACTCTACCTAAGTCACTGCCATAATGTCTGAGATAGCATATTTAAAGCAAGCCTTGTTTATGATCTAGTAGATCTGGGAGGTTGAGCCCATTATCAATAGTTTCTCCCAGAGCCATTTGGGCTCAGTTCTTTGTTCTGTAGCCACAGGCTGTAATCTTATCCCTGAGCAATAGTCTCACAAATGCAAACTGTTGGTACCACAAAGATCTAGGAGAGCGCGTGCATGCCTCCATGAGGCCCGTTCCTACTCTTAGCCCCACAAGCCAGCACAGACTGTTGATATGTTATTGCTCTGCTTAGAGACCACAGCACATTATTGGATTTTCTGGTTAAAGGTACAAAGGAAGGTGTTCCTATTGTCTTTCTTGGTCACCCATTCTGTATCTCTCATACTCCTCAGGCAGTTCCCTATGTCTAATTAATACCTCCTGCTGTAATTTCAGTCTGCTTCTGGTGTAATGACCCCACATACTTTTTGCATCAACCCCTTGGGGAGCTAAGTAGACTTCCCTTTACCCCTGCTTTTGGACTTTGTGCTTTAAACTACTCACCATGCATTGTCTTTCCAGGGTCCTGGAACAGCACAAACTTAACAAGGACCAGTGGGAGGAACGTATCCAGGTGTGGCATGAGGAGCACCGGGGCATGCTCAGGTAAGCCGGCCCTAGCAACTGTGGGCTCTATTGCCCCTGCAGGGAGAATGAGAGTTGATTCTGGAGAGAGAAGAGGCAGAGGGCAAGGAACACTGGAGGACATTGGAGAGAGAGAAACAGGAAATTAGAAATGGAAGGCAAATCAGGGCCATCATAAAGCTGTACTTTTTGTGAATGATGGCAACTGATAGCCCAGACAATTTTGACCATAAAGAAATGGAGGGGATCTCAGGATCCCTAGGGAGCTTCTGCGCCACCAGGGTCTCCTCCCCAAGAATGAAATGAAGAAGGAGCTCTATAAACGTGGCATACCATTTGGGAATTGTCTAGTTGAAGAACAAATTTTACCATTTTGCCATCACCACCTCATCTGGGCTCTGCTAATAATGTGCCTGTGTACGAGGCTTCTGTGATAGCAAACATGCCAGAGGCCAGCAAGGGTCATCCCGCCTTTATTCCCCTTTGGGAACCTCAGACCTGAGGCTCCTGTGAGCATGTTTTGGCAAAAGTCATGTTGTGCTCTGTTCGCCATCATCTGTTCACCTTCCATCCTCTTTCCCACCCCTTATAGCAAGATTCTTGTCAGAATTGCAGAACAAGTAGGCTTTCTGTCTCCCCGGGTCTGATTCACAGGGTCCCCTATATTCCCCGCCCCCGCCCCACCCTGCTCTCTTGTTTAGGGAGGATGCTGTCCTGGAGTATCTGAAGATTGCCCAGGATCTGGAGATGTATGGTGTGAACTACTTCAGCATCAAGAACAAGAAAGGCTCAGAGCTGTGGCTGGGAGTAGATGCCCTGGGTCTCAACATCTATGAGCAGAATGACAGGTATAGTTCAGAGCTTACTTAGTTTTTTGGGCCACTTTGACACCTAGGATTTGACAGAGTAGGATTATACTTCCTGGGTCCCACCTATATCATTCTTCTTCTACCTAGTTTAGACCAGTCCAGATGATTGTACAACCTCCCTCAGGTCTCTAAATCTTGCATTGACTAGACTTGCACTGTCTGCTATGGTAGCTTTTGGCCACATATAGCTGTTGAGCACTTGAAATGTGGCTGCTCTGAATTGAGATGTGCTATAAGTGTAAACTCCATACTGGACTTTGAAGACTTGGTGTGAATAACAGAATACAAAATATCTCACTAATATTTTTAAAAATATTGATTTACATGTACAAATGATAGTATTTTACATATACTGGGTTAAATGAACTGCTGTTACAGTTAATTCCACCTATTTCTTTTTACTTATTTTCATGTGGCTGCTAGAAAATTTAAAATTACATGTGTGGTTCTCATTATATTTCTGTTGGACAACACTGGTCTAAAACCTACCTTGTCACGATTTGTAATTAATCTCCTTTGCATATGATGATTAAGTGCCTTTTGGCCTATAATCCCTCTTGCTACAGCCTTATCGCACTAGCTTATTTTTTTTCCTTGGATTGCTCTTTTTTTTTTTAAAAAATATTTATTTATTTATTGCCATGTTGGCACTTAGTTGCAGCACATGGGCTCTTCGTTGCGGTGCATGGGCTTCTCTCTAGTTGTGGCGCGTGGGCTCCAGAGCACGTGGGCTCAGTAGTTGCGGCATGTGGGCTCAGTTGCCCCACAGCATGTGGGATCTTAGTTCCCCCACCAGGGATCGAACCTATGTCCCCTGCATTGGAAGGTGGGTTCTCAACTGGACCACCAGGGAAGTCCCTTCTTGGCTTGCTCTTGATGAGGATGGAGATCAGTATATTATTGTTTTGTGTAACTTCTGAGTCTTGGAACTTATTATTTACCTTCTCCCCAACTTTTACAACCTTGGTAGAATAGAAGAGTTCCAGTTAAGTAGGGCTGGGGATTCTTGTGAGAGATTGTTACAAGGTCCATGCCTCAACAAAAAATAAAATAAAACAAACCTCAGATATTGGGACAAGGGATATGTTGATTGTGGTATCAGGAGGTCCTTTGTGCACCCTCAATGCTGGCAACTGACCTGGTGGCATGTGATGACACTGGCTGAGCTGGCAATGAATCTACCTCCTTAAGGGAGAAGTTGGTGGTGGGGAGGGCAAGGCACCAACCCTCTAAGTCCTTCTTGTCTTGCCTTTATCCTAATGTTCTTGGCATCCATTTTTACAGACTGACTCCTAAGATAGGCTTCCCCTGGAGTGAAATCAGGAACATCTCTTTTAATGACAAGAAATTTGTCATCAAGCCCATTGACAAAAAAGCCCCGGTAAGTGACTCCTCCCACTGGCCGACACAGGTACTTGCCAAGGCCTGGATAATGCTAAAAGCAATTGTGTCATTCTATATTTCTCTCCCTTTTTTGGCTTTTTTGTGTATGTGGGTGGGAATAGGAGGCACAAAAGGCGATTGGCAATGAAAGGGGATGCTGATGCCAAGAAATGGTCAGGAGGCATCCTATAACTGGTGCCACACTGCTACCTGTGTCTCAGGAGAAGCATGGATTATGGAGAGCCACAGGCAGTCTAATTACTGCCTCTTAGCCACTGTCTTTTACTTCCCTGAGGCTCTGGGGTGGAAACAGAGAGTACATCTTATCTTTTAAAGCCTCTAGGCCCTAGAAAGTGGAAACTGTTCATGTACTCGATTTATCTTTAATTCTGGAGAAAGGACAGAGCCAGGAGAAGTCCAGATCCAAAGATGATTCTCCAGGTGTTCTTTCTGTTATAACTTTGCTGCTGTCCTCTCAAGACTTCTTTCCAGAGCAATCCAAAACCAAGAAAGTGCTTTCAGTCCAGTCATTCCTCTAACATGCTTGCCATTCCTGTCACCTACTCAGTTGCCTGTGGCTGACAAGACTGGAAAGCTGGTGCTTGGGAATAGGATAGAAAACTGAGAGGAGACTCTCCTCTTTTGATGTACCTCATGTCCAACAAGGGCCAATGGCCATGCTGAACCAGACCTTTCTCATGAGGCCTCAACCATTCCTCTCCAGCTCTGAGGTCTCTGAACTTGCCCTGCTAGGAACTTTATATATGTTGTCTCTTTAAACCCTCAACGACATTGTCAGGTAGGTAGTAGCATACCTGTTTTATAAGTGATGAAACTGAGTTTCAGAGGGATGGAGTGATTTGCCCAAGATCACATAGCTAAAAATGATAGAGCTGGGATTTACACCTAGGTTGTTTGACCTCTGGTTCTTGTGCTTCTTCTACTGCACCCCAAGCAATGCGAGATGGTAGCAGTCTGGGTTCAGTGGCAGAGGAGCTGGTGGTTAGTCCATCAGCTGGTGACCTTGGTCCAGTGGTATTTGTAGTAACAAACTCAAACTCACTGGATTTTCTTGTGTGTGTGTTTTTTTTTTTGTTTTTCTTTGTTTTGTTTTGTTTTTTTAATACTGCTGCTGTGCTCAACTTTCATCAGAAAAAGGTAAGTAACAAAGTCAGCTGAGATCAAGGGCATATTTAAAAAACAACAACCAGGATAATCGATGTTCAGATTTATATATTCATGTATGTATTTACAAACTGCCTTATTCCAAACAGGATTGAAGGGACTGGGTCTAGGATATGCTTTTAGGAGATTATAGAACCAGTCCAGCCCACCCATACTACACTCACCACGGTATTATGCAGGGATTATTTGGCCTCTAAGAGAGGCCCCTGAGACCCAGCAGGATATCTAATTAGCAGATAAAGTCAGTTTCTGTCTTTCAACTGCATTGAGGGTATTTTAGGATGCTTTTCATAAGCAAAGGTTGAAAGAAATTGTGGCTCGGTGGAAAGAGCACTGGTTTCGGAGTCAAGAAGCCTGGGTTCCAGTCCTGGGTCTGCCACTAACCTGCCATCTGACCCTGGGCAAGTCACTTCACCACTCTGATAATTGGTCTTCCCATCTGTAACATGATCTTTCCAGTGCTTTTGGACTTAGCTTTTCAGAAGGCAGAAGCCCACCTTCATCTGTCCCTCTAAACTCTTTCTGACTGCTGGTTTTCCACCAGGACTTCGTCTTCTATGCTCCTCGGCTGCGGATTAACAAGCGGATCTTGGCTCTGTGTATGGGGAACCATGAGCTATACATGCGCCGCCGCAAGCCCGACACAATCGAGGTGCAGCAGATGAAGGCACAGGCCCGGGAGGAGAAGCACCAGAAACAGATGGAGCGGTAGGTGACGTGGAACTGAAGTGGGGGCCAGGGCTGTGGCAAGGAAGCTTCTCAGAGGTGCCAAGCCTGCTAAAGGCAAGGCATGAAGCCATCCTGGTACTGGGGGAGAGAGAGATGTACAGGGATACACCCCTTCCATTAAGTCTCAGGCATCCCCATCCCCAGGAGGCAGGCATTTAGAACCCTAGGATTTCAGAGGCTGATAGGAGGGAGGGACATTTCATAGTTCCCCATTATCTATGACCCTCATGCCATTGCTTTTCTAGGTGGACTCTGGGTTGCTCTGGGCTATCTGACCAGTATAGCAGCAGTAGCAGAAGGCTTCATGCACATTTAAACCTGGACTCTAGGGTTTTTTGAGTGGAATTGGGCAGAGCCACCAGAATTTTCCCTACCAAGCCCTTTTGCACTGAGGACCCTTGCTACTCAAAGTGCATCAAAGCTCAGCAGCATCAGCATCAACTTTGGAACTTTTTAGAAAGGCAGTATTCTGAGACCTACCTCAAAGCTGCTGATTCAAAATCTGCAACTTAAGATCCTAGTTGAACATTTCTTCAAAGAAGATATGCAAATGGCCAGCAGGCACATGAAAACACCCTTAGTCATTAGGGAAATGCAAGTCAAAACCACAGTGAGGTACCACCTCATACTCACTAATATGGATATAATAAATGAAAACAGAAAATAACAGTTGTTGGCAAGGGTATGGAGAAATTGGAACTCATGCTCATTGCTAGTGGGAATGTAAAATGGTTCAGCTGCTGTAGAAAACAATTTGATGGTTCCTCAAAAAATTAAATGTAGAATTACCATACAATTCCACAATTCCACTCCTAGGTATATACTGAAAAAAATTGAAAACAGGTGTTCAAACAGGTACATGCACATACCTGTTCATAGCTGTGCAATTCACAATAACCAAAAATTGGAAACAGCCCAAATGTCCATCAGTGAATGAATGGATAAACAAATTTTACAGCCATCCAATGAAATATTATTCAGCCATTAAAAATTTTAGAACAAAGTATTGATGCATACTACAGTGTAGATGAATCTCTAAAGCATTATGCTAAGTGAAAGAAACCAGACACAAAAGGTCACATATTGTATTATTCCATTTATATGAAATATCCAGAATAGATAAACAGAAGGCAGATTGGTGGTTGTCAGGGGCTGGAGAGAGGGGAGATGTGGAGAAACTGCTTAATACCAGGTATGAGGTTTTCCTTTGGAGTGATGAAATGTCTTGGAACTAATAGAGGTAGTGGTCATACAACATTGTGAATGTATTAAATGCCACTGAATTATTCACTTTAAAATGGTTAATTTTATATTATGTGAATTTCACCTCAGTAAGTTATTTGAAAAATAAGATCCCTGGTGATTCCTGTGCATGTTAATGTTTGAGAGCACTGTTTTAGTAGATACTCTGTCATAAAGAGTTTGGAACCTCAGGAGGCTTCTAATCTAGTAGGCTGGAAAATGACTCCGTGTATGGGAGGTTAGACACCAAAGTTCACATTTATTCCGGAAAAATGAAATTAGGGGCAGTTTACAGAACTGGATCTGGCAGGAACCTGCCCTCAAGGACCTCACAGTATAGTAGAAGAAAGGGAAAAAATAGTATATATATAACGGTTCAAGGTACAAATGCTGTGTCATTCATTCACTCAATATATATTTATTGAGCAGTGAAAAATAAAGAGACAAAAATCTCTGCTCTGCTCCCATGAAGCTGTCATTCTAGTGGGAAGAGACAGACAGATCAAATAAGCATATTATATGGTATGTGACATGATAAGAAGTACTATGGAGAAAAATAACAGGGAGGAGGGATATGGAGAAGGGTAGGCCAAGTATTCTGAGGGGTCAGAAAGAGAAAAGACATCTAGCCAAGGGAGAAAAGAAGGCCTCCTGGAAGAGGCACTGGGGCAAGAAAAAGCAAATACTTATTTTAGATTTACAACAAATTCTGGAGAAAAGGAGCCTAGAGCTGAGCTTCAGAGGGCAGGCAGAGGACTGATGCCCCAGCCATAGGGATCACCAGACTTGAAGCACAGTATATCAGCACAGATCCAAAACTTTTCTCCCTGTAACTTTATAAGGTAGATAGGGCAGGACTTATTTGGCCATTTTACAGATAAGGTTACTGAGAGCAAGAGCAAAGAAATGATGTAGCTAAGGTCACCCACTGATTACCCACTGGGTAGTGGACAAGCTGAGAGTCCAGGTTGGATCTCCTGATTCTGGGACAAACTGACAGGGCCCTGAGCATACCGGCCCACGCAGGGCTGTGATGTAAGGACAAGAATGTAGAGAGAAGGGAGAGTGGTCTTGTCTCACAAGCCCTGAGTGTGTTGGATGGGTGGGGACTGAGGGGCCAGGGCCAGGGAGCCTTGGGAATTCCAAGGCTTCCATGTGGCCTTGCTATCCTGTTCCCTCCCTTCTTTCTCCTTTCCTAGTGCTCTGCTGGAAAATGAGAAGAAGAAACGTGAGATGGCAGAAAAGGAGAAGGAGAAGATTGAACGGGAAAAGGAGGAACTGATGGAGAGGCTGAAGCAGATCGAGGAACAGACTAAGAAGGCTCAACAAGGTGAGGCTTGGAGTCACCTTGGAGACTGGGTTTTCCCACAGTCTGACTCTATGAACTGGAAACCCTTCTGTCTGAGCTGCAGACTCAGGCCATATATTCCAGATATGACTAAAGAATAGAGGAGTGATGGAGCAAGAGGAAGAGTGCCTAGAACTTTCTGCCAGCTGTGTCCTGGGGTGAAGCATTTCCAGGAAGGAAGTTAGGTGTCCCTTCTTGATCTCTGCACTTTTCACCACCTTTCCCCTACCTTCTCTTCCCAGAACTGGAAGAACAGACCCGCAGGGCTCTGGAACTTGAACAGGAGCGGAAGCGTGCCCAGAGCGAGGCTGAGAAACTGGCCAAAGAGCGTCAAGAAGCTGAAGAGGCCAAGGAGGCCCTGTTGCAGGCCTCCCGGGACCAGAAGAAGACCCAGGAACAACTGGTAAAGCTACAAAATGGGCTGGGATTATGGGACCTTAGTTTTCTCTTCTGTCTGCCTACCTATTCACAGCTACCTCTGCTTGCAGGACTGGTTCTTTCCAGCAGGGTAACTCTCAGCAGGCTTCCAGCAGATAGCTCCTTCAGAAGCAAGCTGAGAAGTCATTTTGCAAATACTCTTCCCTAACCCTTACTTTTATTCTCTTTCTTAGCAATTGGGGATTTGAGCTGATGACCTGACAAAGGAGAGAGGGAGGAAAGTAGTAAAGGGATTCACACTTGATTGACTAGCTACGTGTGTTACAAGCTATACTAGCAACTTTTCCCTTTTCCTTACTTCCTTATTTCCTCTTCCTAATAACCCTATGAGATTAATCCTTGTGGGATAATATGCCCAGAAAAGGAAATTAGGACTCAGAGAGGTTGAAGAGACTCGTCAGAGGTCACACTGTTGTGACTGAGTAAGAATGAGAAGTCATTTCTGCCTCTCTTTTAAAGGTTTGCTCCCTAAAAGCACACGTAAAACTGTGTGTCTATACATTTTTTAGGGGAGAAGGGTGAGCATCTATTCTTTCTTCACAATTTCCAAGGGTTCTGTGACTCAGAAATTAAGAACCTGTGTCCCAAATTCCTTGACGTATGCTCTTCCCCTGTACTGTTTGGAGTGAGAGTGCAAGAACCTAAAACCTAATTCTCAGGGGGAAATGTCCTCTGGGAGATTTGCCCGAAGTGTGAGGGCGTGCATAAGCTTATTCCCTTCTTCAGATCACTTTGTGACACTTGAGTGTCATTCCTATACTTGTCCTGGGAAGAGTCTTAGTGGAGCCCTGAGCATTGTAGGATAACAGGAAAGGGTCTGCCACTTCAGGCAGTGACACAGTGATCTCCAAAGCTTTACTGAGGCCCTAACTGTGCAATTGGCAATACCAAGAGGGAGAGAGGGAGAGAGAGATGAGGAAGAGCCAGAGATGACACGTTGTTTGTCCTCAGGTCTATAGTCTAGGCAGGGAGCTCTGACTTATAAGGAAATAGTTTGGAGTTAATAGGGTGCTATAGTAGATCTGAGAATGAGTGTTCCTCTGGGCTTCCTGGAGGAAGTGTGGTAAAAAGAGCCTCCAAGAGCAGCAAGCAAGTGGAGCAGCAAGTTCCCTTAGTTCTCAGGGGATCTGGGGTTGAAGACACCTGGGGCCTGAGGACCAGAAGGCCCACCTCTCATAAGCTTCCAATTGATCCACAGGCCTTGGAAATGGCAGAGCTGACATCTAGGATCTCCCAGCTGGAGATGGCCCGACAGAAAAAGGAGAGTGAGGCTGTGGAATGGCAGCAGAAGGTAAGATACCGTGCCCAGGACAAAGCAGTGTGGGATGGGGTATCATATGCATAGGCTCCAGTTCCTTAGATTCTTTTATTTATTTATTTATTTTTAAAGATAATACCTGGAAGTATCTTTTATTTTTTTTTTTTATTTATTTTTTCCGGTACGTGGGCCTCTCACTGTTGTGGCCTCTCCCGTTGTGGAACACAGGCTCCGGATGTGCAGGCTCAGCGGCCATGGCTCACGGGCCCAGCTGCTCCGTGGCATGTGGGATCTTCCCAGACCGGGGCACGAACCCATGTCCCCTGCATCGGCAGGCAGACTCTCAACCACTGTGCCACCAGGGAAGCCCCATTATTTTATATTTTATTTAAAAAATTATTTTATTTTTTTTAACATCTTCATTGGCGTATAATTGCTTTACAATGGTGTGTTAGTTTCTGCTGTACAACAAAGTGAATCAGCTGTATATATACATATATCCCCATATCTCCTCCTATTGCATCTCCCTCCCACCATCCCTATCCCACCGCTCTAGGTGGTCACAAAGCACCGAGCTGATCTCCCTGTGCTATGCGGCTGCTTCCCACTAGCTATCTATTTTACATTTGGTAGTGTACATATGTCCACGCCACTCTCTCACTTCTTCTCAGCTTACCGTTCCCTCTCCCCGTGTCCTCAAGTCCATTCTCTACGTCTGTGTCTTTATTCCTATTCTGCCCCTAGGTTCTTCAGAACCATTTCTTTTTATTCCATATATATGTGTTATCATACAGTATTTGTTTTTCTCTTTCTGACTTACTTCACTCTGTATGACAGACTCTAGGTCCATCCACCTCACTGCAAATAACTCAATTTCATTTCCTTTTATGGCTGAGTAATATTCCATTGTATATATGTGTCGCATCTTCTTTATCCATTCATTGGTCGATGGACACTTAGGTTGTTTCCATGTCCAGGCTATTGTAAATAGTGCTGCAGTGAACATTGTGGTACATGACTCTCTTTGAATTATGGTTTTCTCAGGGTATATGGTTTGCCCAGTGGTGGGATTGCTGGGTCATATGGTAGTTCTATTTAGTTTTTTAAGGAACTTCCATACTGTTCTCCATAGTGGCTGTATCAACTTACATTCCCACCAACAGTGCAAGAGGGTTCCCTTTTCTCCACACCCTCTTCAACATTTATTGTTTGCAGATTTTTTGATGATGGCCATTCTGACCGATGTGAGGATTTGGGTTTCTTCACGCTTCTATCCTTCCTTGACAGTGGGTATCATGGGAGAAGGAGCCCAAGCCTTTCTCAGATACTTCCCAGAATTCTCCAGTACCCCCAGGGAATTTGGTACTAGTAATAGGAATTACTCCTATTATACAGCTGAAGGAACTCAGGATCAGTCAGGCAAAGTGACTTGGCCTACCTGGTGCCTGCTTTCTGCTGGACCATTCTAGGCACACATAGGGATGCCGCAAGTTAGCCTGGTCTGACTGCCAGACCTTCTCTTCCTCTGTTACTGGGCAGGCTCAGATGGTACAAGAAGACTTGGAGAAGACCCGTGCAGAGCTGAAGACTGCCATGAGCACGCCTCATGTGGCAGAGCCTGCCGAGAATGAGCAGGATGAGCAGGATGAGAACGGTGCAGAGGCCAGCGCTGAACTGCGGGCTGATGCCATGGCCAAGGATCGCAGCGAGGAGGAACGTACCACTGAGGCAGAGAAGAATGAGCGTGTGCAGAAGCACCTGAAGGTATCAAGGCTGACCCAAAGCGTCATGGAGACCATGTGTATTGACTTAGTAGCCCATGGCCTTCCCTAGATCATCGGGGCACGGGAGCAGTAGAGGAGCCTGTCTCAGTGCTCTGTGGGAGCTTAAGCATTTCTCAATGAGAGCTTTAAGGGAGAGCACCTCTCACTTATTTTTTTAATTTTTAATTTTTATTTTTATAAATTTATTTATTTTATCTTTGGCTGTGTCGGGTCTTCATTGCTGCACGTGGGCTTTCTCTAGCTGTGGCACGCGGGCTTAGTTGCTCTGCGGCATGTGGGATCTTCCCGGACCAGGGCTTGAACCCGTGTCCCCTGCATTGTCAGGTGGATTCTTAACCACTGCGCCACCAGGGAAGTCCCAGTTCTCACTTATTAATCAGAGCCTGGACCGCCTCTTCCTTTTTTTTTGTTTTTTTGCTCCATCCTCCACCCATATTCCATTTACCTCATATTCAGAAAATACTTAGTTGTCACAATTCCTACTTGAATCTCTTTGGTGTATTGTTCTACTCTCAGGATTCTGTCATCAGTTGATCTGCTAAGTTGGTGTTCTGGTTTTGTTTTTTTTTTAATTATTCTTGCCCCACTGCAGTTCTAACAGAGCTGGAAATGGCTCTCAAAAAATGTGTGTGTCTGTGTTTGTGTGTATAAAGAGGGGGGCAGGGGTGGGGGAGTGAGAGAGAAAGGTGGTGGAGAGGGTGGGAGGAAGGTAAGAAGGAAATAAATCAGGAAGTACATCTGGTTAACGAGGGGAGGTAAAATGAGAGGAAGCCATTAACCCCTTATCCCCTTGCACCCTCATAGGCCCTCACTTCAGAGCTGGCCAATGCCCGTGATGAGTCCAAGAAGACTGCTAATGACATGATCCATGCTGAAAACATGCGACTGGGTCGAGACAAGTACAAGACCCTGCGCCAAATCCGGCAGGGCAATACTAAGCAGCGCATTGATGAGTTTGAGTCCATGTAATGGGCACCCAGCCTCTAGGGACCCCTCCTCCCTTCTTCCTTGCCCTCACACTCCTACACTCTTGCCTAACTCACACTGTGCTGGAGCCACTAACTAGAGCAGCCCAGGAGTCATGCCAAGCATTCAGTACAGCCATGGGACCAAACCTAGCCCCTCAGCCCTCACTCACTTCCCTAGGCAGAGAGATGGCCCACTATGGTGATGATGGGACCCTCTTTTTCTTCTATCCCAGGTGATCTAGCTTTCTAGAAGAGATCACTTTCTCAGCTCAGAGGCACTTCCCACTTGATTTGGGAAATACCCCCACATTTACTGTTGCTTTGCAGGAGTCAAGTGTAGTAGGTTGAAAACTAGCCCCCACCACTGCCTTCCTCTTCATGGTCCTGTGATTTGCAGAATTGGAACATCATAGGGTTTAGAGAAGGAGGCGGAGCCCTGGCTATATGCTCTAGGATGTCAACTGCCCTAGGATTAGGCCTCCCAGTGTCCATCCCTTCTAGAGTTATTTAGGCTTTGTAATGATTGGAGGCTAAAAAGATGTTCACTCATTCTTCTCTCTACCTCCCAGATTGGACCTGTTACAAACTTGGTCCCAGTAAACCTTGTCCCTGAGTTCAGGGACTTAGTTTCTCTTCAGGGTGATATGGGGGAGACAGTGCCTGCAAGAGGCTTCACCAACATCCTGGAAGGCCGTTGGCCATTCTGTTCAGACAAGATTGGGTAGAGGATCTGCCCCTATGCCTTATGGGAGCCTAGACTTGTTTCAAGTGAGCTCTGTGGGCAGAGATATCCCTTATTATTCTGTGTTCCTCTTCCCCTCTTGGGATCTGCCCCTCCCCACTCCAATCCCCAAACCCCCTCCAAGTAGAACAGTAGGGATGGTTACCCCCAAACCCAGCCAGCCCCATCCAGGACTTTTGCTAAAGGGAGGAAATATTCACACGTGGCTTCAGTATTTTACCTGCCAGGGGTCCCAGACTACTTCTCCCTTCAGAGTTGGACCACAGCTCCTGCTTCAGGGCCATTAAGGCCTTGGTTTGGTGAGCCCTAGATCTTGATGTCAGTTGGCTCAATTGGTGAGTGGGTGGAAGAAGCTGAGTATGGTGAGAGAAGCTTGTGGCCTAGATCCTACAGTTTACACCTCTCCAAGGTGGTGATTTGGTCCTGCCTCTGTTTAATAAATCTCTAACCCAGGTCTTGCCACCAACTGTGCTATCCCTTGGAGCTGTAAACCAGAGAGCTGTTAGGGGCTCTGGCCTGGTCCTTTTCACACTCCCACCTCTTTCTTTCAACCCAGGAGCAGCCTCCTCCTCCTCTCTGTCTCATGTGTGTTCTTTTTCTTTCCACCAGTATTATATATTTTAGTGGCATCTAACTAAATATTGATTTCTGTGTTTCTTGCTAATGCACCCTTAGAAGATATTAGTGTTGGGACAGGATCATTTTGGCCTCATTCCCTTACCACCCCCTACACCTAGGAAGCATATACTATATTGTAAAAGAATATTTTGCCAGAAAAATTAATGTAGGAAGCTTTCAGTATTAGTGATATCACCTGTCACTATAGGTCATACAATCCTTTTTTAAGGTTCTTGGTATTTGGTTTTATTGTTCCTTTTTTTGCCTTCTCCTCAGAGTTCATTCCCCAAGGGGCCCTACTGTCCTTCCATGCAGTGCCCCTAGCCCAGAGCCCATGGCTTTGATCCCTCCCTCCCCTTGCCTCCTGCTTGACCTTGCGGAGTCTTATGTGCATTGCTGTGAATTATATTGACACTCTCTTGGTGATACGCCCTATATTGGCTAAATTCAAACCTGGAATTGTGGGGCAATCTAGCTGCCTTAAAGGTAGTACCCCCCCACCCCAGGGAAGCTGGGGAAAAAGGTTAGATTTTATATTCAGTTTTTTTGTGTGTGTATTTTTGGGGTTTTTAAAATTTGTTTTTGGAGGGGTTTATGCTTAACCAATGTTCTATTTCAGTGCCAATAAAATCTAGGAAGACTTCACTGTGACTTGATCTTTCTTTGTGGCATGAGTGGGTGGCTGTAAGATACTTCACTGTAATTTGCACTCTGTGGACCACTTTCCTATCCCTGGTCTCATTTCATTCTCACTTCAGTCCTATGGAGAGTGGATATGACTATCCTCGTTTTATAGAGGAGGGAATGGATTTGAAAAAGTAGAATAACTGCCCAAGGGCACAGGACTGTATGACTTAATAGCCTGTGTCCTTTCCGTAGCCCTAGGCCAATTTTTTCTGGTGTAGATGGGCCCTGCATTGACCATATGATGCTCCTGGGCTTGTTTGGCATTGGAGCTTTGGGGCTGCTTGTGGGGGGTGGTTTATATCTCTGGACTCCCCCTGGGGTGGTCAGGCCCTATCCTGCCTCTTTTCAGGAAGGCCTCCAGGCTTGCTCACCTACTGTCCTCACTTATTGCAGTGCCAGTGAAGGTCAGAGAAATTACCTTGAGCACTGTTGCAAAAGGTAATAGGGAGTGGAGTATGAAGTAAGAATGGAGAGTAGTATATGTATGTACAAAAGATGTTGTACTTTATGGTTTATAAAACATGGCAATTTTGTAGCCTAGATGTGGTTATCCCAGTTTTACAGGCGAGGAAACTGAGACCCAGATCAGCCTTCCGGGCCGTTTTGGACCTGGCATACTCTCACTTACCACCTCCCTTCTTGGTGAGCCAATACTTGCAAGGAAAAGTAAGTATGTATTCTGTGAGCTTTAAATCCTTACGACAACCCTTTGAGGCAGTGGCTCTCAAACTTGTCTGCATATTAGAATCTTAAAGATTCCAAAGCCTAGACCACATCCTCAGATCAAATTACAATCTCTAGTAGTGGGACACAGGTATCAATGTATTTAATGATTCCAAAGTGTAGGTTTCCAGCAGTTAAGGAAGTGGGGGGAAGCCATCTGAGAAGTAGATCTGGATATATAAGAGAGCAACATGAGAGATCCTTGCAGTGATACTCTGTCTTGACTGTGTCAATATTAATATCTTGGTTGTGATATTATACCATAGTTTACAAGGTATTACCATTGGTGGAAAGTGAATAAAGTATACATGAGATCTCTTTGTATTATTTGTCTTATAACTGCATGTGAATCTACAGTGATCTCAAAAGAAAAAGATTTAATTTTTAAAAGGGGTGGTGGTACTCCTGGGTACATATCCAAGAGTAATGAGTGCTTCTGTCCACCAAAAGACGTAGCAGTACTATTTGCAATAGCTCCAAATCTGAAAACAACACAAATATTCATCAACTAGAGAATGGACAAAACAATAGTATATTCATATAATGGTATATTGCTCAGCAGTAGAAATTAAAGAAAAAACAACTACTGACACTACAGTATGAATGAATCTCACAGGTAATATCTTGTACAGAAAAAAAAAGTAGACACAAAAGAGAACATATAATTCCATTTATGTCAAGTTCTAGAGCAGGCGTGGTTGTCTGGAGCTGGGATGCGAGGGATTGACTGGAAAGTGGCACAAGGAAACCTGAGGTCATGGAAATACAATTGGTTTGGGTGGTGGTTACAGGGTACAAACATGTAAAAATTCATCAAGATGTATATAAATTACAAATCCATAAAAAAGAAAAGATAAAGGGGGGGCTCCCTCACTGCAAAAGTTTGAAAATATCTAGAATAATGGTTCTCAAATTTTACTGTCTATTGGAATCTCTGTGGGCTGCTTAAAACAGATTACTAGACTCCACCTCCAGAGTCTCTGATTCAGTGGGTCTAAAGTGGAACCTGAGAATTTGCATTGATGCTGCTGTTCCAGGGGCCACACTTTGAGAGCCACTGGAGTCCAGACTAGACAAATACTTTCCTGAGGAGAGATAAGAGACTTGTCTAAGGTCACACAAGCAGTCAGGCAGATAGGGGCCTAGAACTTGCTTCCTGACTCTTCGGTAGGCCTTCAAGGCCTAGGTCAGGCCTTCTCTGCCATCCAGGAGTAGTGCTCCATTGCTTGCTTTACTATATCCCTTAATTATAATATCTGATCAGGAAGGGACCAGAGAGATTTCTGGATCTAATCCTTTCTCCCCATTCTGTAGAGTGGGAAACTGAAGCTCAAGGATCCAAGGTACTTGTCCACAGTCACAATGGCAGGACTTAGCCTTGAACTATCTCCTGTATCTGCCCCAGACCTGTACACAGTCTACCATGGGGCACCCTTACTGCCTTAGCTGCTTTGCTTCCAATCTTCTTCCTAAAGATATCCCCCCATCCCACATTTACATATCTGTGCATAGGTGATGTTTCTTGAAGCCTTTAGTCAAGATCTTAAGGAAATAGGCCACACTACTTCTAGATCATTTTTCTAGAGCTGAAATGGAGGGCTCCAAGCCTGTTGCTCTTTGAGAACATCCATTACCTTGCTTAGCTTAGGGAGCATTCATGACTCTTCAGAATTTGACTTGTCTTTTCTTCCACTATTCATCATCGTCTGTCTCCCCCCAGCACTTTACATTCTAGACATAGATCCTTCCCAGCCCCTCAACATCTCAGATTTGCTCATGGCTTTCTAATAATAATTGTAATTATAATTAATGTTTACTAAGTGCTTACTGTATGTTGGACACTCTTCAATGTGCTTTATAGTTCTTCATGTTATTTTCACATCTCTGAGTCAAGGCCAATTATTACAGATGAGGAAACTAAGGCACAGAGAGGATAAATTGTCAAAGGTCACACAGCATGGAGTGACAGAGACAAGATTTAAATATTTCTTGGAGCCTCAAATTCAGAATGTCTAATAAGCAAATATATTCTCTATATTGTCACCCTACTCTGCTTATCCTCATCTGTTCCCCTCTCACTTGGTGGCACCACTATCTACTCATTTTTCCAAAATAAGAACCTGGATATTTTCCTTGACAATTCCCTCTCGTCTTACCATGTCCCTGTTCCCAGTCCTCCTGCCTTTAATACTGTTCCCTAAATAACTTTTTAATGCCACATCTCCTTACTCCTCCTCTGGTGCTGCGACGATTGCCATGGCTTCCTCACTAGATCTCCTGTATACCTTTCTACCCTCTGCTGCCAGCCACCTGCTAGAAACCCCTATACCCTTCTCATCTTCTTTGCTCAGATTCTCCTACCAGGTTGGTCCTGGTCCTTATTTTTGTTCCTTTAATATTCTAAGCTCATTCCAGTATCAAGGCCTTTAACTGTCCCGCTATCTGCAATGCTCTTCCAATGGCTGGCTCCTAATTGTTCAGGTCCCAATTCATGGAGTCCTTCCTTTCCTACCCTATCTAAATTAGTCCCCAACTCCCAACACATACACACCTACAATAAATAAAACATATGACTTCTTATATGACAGATACTGTTCTAAGCTCTTTATATATATTAAATCATACTCATTATGCGTCCATGAGGTAAATACTTTTATTACCTCATTATAGATGAGGAAGGAAACTAAGGCACAGAGAAATTAAACAGCTATAGAAGGTGTGGCCAAGATGGTGGAGTAGAAAGACCCTGAGCTCACCTCCTCCAATGGACACACCAAAATCAAAACTATTTACAGAGCAACTATCTAAGAGAATTATCTGAAGACTAGCAGAAAATATTTTCTACAACTAAAGATTTTTAAAAGGAACCAAAACAAGATGATTGGGAGGGGCAGGGACATGGTATAGTCAAGGCCCACACCTCCAGGTGTGCAACCCACAAATGGGAAGATAATGACAATTGCATAGGTTCTCCCCAAGGAGCAAGGGGTCTGAACCCCACATCAGGCTTCCCAGCCCAGGAGTCTTGCCCCAGGAAAGCAAACCTTCAGAACATCTGGCTTTGACACCAGCAGGGCTTGCATATCGGAGAGCCAGAGGAAACAGAGACTCTGCTATTAACAATTTTACATGCTCCAAGTCCCAGTGCAGAGGCAGTAATTTGAAAGGAGCCTGGGTCAGACACACTGATGATCTTAGAGAGCCTCCCAGAGAGAGAGAGAGAGAGAGAGAGAGCAATTGAGAATCTCCCTGGGGATGGAGATGCTGGCAGTAGCCATTTTGGGGAACTCATTTTACTGTGAGGACACTCATGCTGGCAAGCACTATTTTGGAGTTCTCCCTTTAATTTAACAAATGCCGGAGGCTTACTCACCACCAGTGGGCCAGCACTAACCCTGAGTCCCCTGGGCCCTGCAGCCAGCTGCACCAGGACCAGCCCTGCCTGCCAGTGAGCCAGTGGGCCAGTGACCATCACATAAGGCAGGGCCTGGCAGTCAACTGGGCTGGTGGCCATCTTCACCTACCAGCACAACCACAGTAGTAGGCCTTGCCACAGAGTAGGGCCCATGCAACCAACATGGAAGTTACCACTAGAGAATATAGCTCTGGTCACCAGAGAAGAGTATGCTTCTGGGCCTCATAGGATGTCTCCTACATAAGGCCACTTCTCCAAGTCAGAAAATGTAACAGACCTACATAATACATAGAAATAAACAGAGAAAATTAGGCAAAATGAAGAGACAGAGTACTATCTTCCAAATGAAAGAACAAGAGGGCTTCCCTGGTGGCGCAGTGGTTGAGAGTCCGCCTGCCGATGCAGGGGACATGGGTTCATGCCCCGGTCCGGGAGGATCCCACACGCCGCAGAGCAGCTGGGCCCGTGAGCCGTAGCTGCTGAGCCTGTGCGTCCAGAGCCTGTGCTCCACAACGGGAGAGGCCACAACAGTGAGAGGCCCGTGTACCACAAAAAAAACAAACAAACAAGATATAACCTCAGAAAAAGAAAATAAATGGAGATAAGTAACCTACCCAAAAAGGAGTTCAAGATAACAATCATAAATGCTTAATGAACTTGGGAGAAGAATGAATGAACAGACAGAGAATTTTAACAAATAGAAAATATAGATAGAGAAAGAACCAAACATAGCTGAAGAATACAATAATTGAAATAAAAAATACACTAGAATGAATGAACAGTAGATTATAGGATACAGAAGAATGAATCAGCAAGCTGGAAGGCAAAGTAGTTGAAATTACCGAAGTTGAACAGAAAAAAGAAAAGTGAATTTTAAAAAATTAGGATAGTTTAAGACACCTCAGGGACAAAATAAAGCATACTAATTTTTGCATTATAGGGGTCACAGAAGGAGGGGAGAGAGAGAGAGAGAGAGAGAGAGAGAGACGAATGTACAGGGAACATGTTGGAGACATCATAGCTGAAAACTTACCTAACTTGGGAAAGGAAACAGGCACCCAGGTCTAGAAAGCACAGAGTCCCAAACAGGCTCAACCCAAAGAGGACACCACCAAGACACATTAAAATGGCAAAGAGGGAGGTCAAGATGGTGGAGGAGTAGGAGGATATGGAGTTCATCTCTCCCCACAAATGCAGCAAGAATACATCTACATATGGAACTATTCTCACAGAGCACATGCTGAACACTAGCAGAGGACCTCAGACACCTAAAAGGTCAAGAAATATCCCCACATAACCAGGTAGGCCAAAAGAAAGAAGGGAAAAGGAAGAGGAAAGGAAGTGGGATGGGACCTGCACCCCTGGTTGGGGGAGAACTAAAGAAGAGGAGAAGTTTCTGCATCTGGGGAAGGCCCCTCACTGGTGAGGAGATCAGCTGGGACAGAAGGGGAGCTTCGGGGGCTTGGAGGAGAGCACAGCAACCGGTATGTGGCAGGCAAGACAGAGTAAGACCTACACAGATGGTCTGTGCCATCTAGCTCTGCACACCCTAGGCTGAGATGGGTGTCTGCCAGTGCACAAGGGGGATGGGTGCTGGAACGTGGGGTTTGGAGAGCAGACATGGGGAGGGGACTGCTGTTGGCTGTGAAGAGACAGCCTGAGGGGACGGGAGTAAGGAAATCTGCAAACAGGAGTGCTCATGGAAGAAGCCCGGACCACCAGAGAAGCAAAGCACCATTGTTGTGTGAGGTGCAAAGGGTGGGGCCACCATTGCAGCTTCTGCCCTCAGATGCTGACCCCTGCCTCCATGGGCACTAGGGAGGGGCCCCGCAGGAGTAGGCTTACACGACCGACGCCTCCTCTGCCCCTCCCCACCTGGGCAACATGCTAGCTCCGATTTCTGCCTCTGCTCCCTCCTTCCTGGGCAGCCCGCTTGCCCCATCGCCTTTGCAGCTCCCTCCCACTTGACAAGCTTGTGTGCTCTGGTAGACTTTGGAGCAGATGCCAGTGGGTGGCCCACATGCAGAGGTGAGACTGAAACCACAGCTGAGTCCCAGAGGTGGTGTGACTAAGGAAGGAGAGCTGAAATCTCTCCTCCCACCAGTGTGAATGGTAGAGTTATAACTCTGCTAAAGGCTTCCTAAATTCAGCACCTGCACAACATCCGAACAGACAAGTGCTCCTGCAGCTGAGATGGGTCTGGCTTTAGCAGATGTGGGATTTGTGGGCATGTACACATGGGGGTTGGGTCAGGCCAGAATTTGAGCTACTTCAATAGCTCCCATAGCAGGTCCAGGTACATGATTACTGCAGTCCTGGGACCTGACCACAGTGATTCTGCACTGGTGGCCTGGTGAAAGAGTGCCTGAGAGACACCAGAGCCAATTGCCAGCATACCCATGGTGAAAGGACTGAGACCAGTCCCAACAACAGTGTACTTTGTGAGCCAGCACAATGGGTGAAAGGAGACACAACAGAGCACACACACAGTTGAACAGCTCCAGAGGAAGAATTCTCAGTGCCTTCTCTCCCAGTGGGAGTGCTCCAATCCCACCTACCTTGCAACGCAGATCAGAAACACAGTAAAGAAACAGAACTGGGGGCCACTACTCCAAAAACTAAGGAGAAGACACTGTCCCTGACAGGGCAGTGACAACCACACAGCAAAGGGGAGGCCCCACTCAATATCCAGGGTAGGCTCTGGTCACCAAGACACCAATCAAACACCCTATCAAGGGAAAAATGACCAGCACACACTGAGGAAAGAGGTGGCAGTCATCCATACTAAAAAGAGCCCTTGACCAAAAAAAAAAAAAAAAATTAACCCCATGCAGATGCAGGCTACACAGGGACATTTCCTCTTGGAGAGCACACACAAGGCCTCATGTACAGTGGAACCCAGCAAAAAGCAGTACTTCCATAGGAACACAGGTCTAGACCTACCTAGGGGTCTTGGAGCATCTCCTAGAGAGGCGGGGTTAGCTGTATGTAGCTCACTGTGGCGGCAAGGGGATAGGTAGTGGAGGCCCCAGGGAATATTAATCACTGTGAGCTCTCCCAGAGGTACCCACCTCTACACCAAGAGCTGGCCCCACCCAACAGACAGCAGGCTCCAGTGCTGGAACATCTCAGGCCAAACAACCAGCAAGACAGGAACACAGCCCCACCCATCAGCAGACAGGCTGCCTAAAGTTGTATTAAGCTCACAGACACCCCAAAACACAACCCTTGACATTGCCCTGCCAACCACAGGGACAAGACCTAGCTCCACTCACAGGAGGGGAGGCACCAGACCCTCCCACCAGGAAGCCTGCACAAGCCCCTAGACAAATCTCACCCACCAGGGGGCAGACAACAGAGGAAAGAGGATCTACGATTCTGCAGCCTGTGGAAAGGAGACCACAAACACAGTAAGCTAGACAAAATGAGAAGACAGAGAAATATGTTGCAGATGAACAAGCAAGATAAAAACCTATAAGAACAACTAAATGAAGAGGAGATAGGCAAACTACCTGAAAAATAATTCAGAGTAATGATAGTAAAGATGATCCAAGATCTCAGAAAAAGAATGGAGGCACAGATTGAGAAGATAATACAAGAAATGTTTAACAAAGACCTAGAAGAACAAACAAACAGAGATGAACAATAAAATAACTAAAATGAAAAATAAACTAGAAGGAATCAATAGCAGAATAACTGAGGCAGAACGGATACGTGAGCTGGAAGATGGAATGGTGGAAATCACTGCCACAGAAGAGAATTAAAAAAAAAAGAATGAAAAGAAATGAGCACAGTCTCAGAGACCTCTGAGACAACTTTTAATGCACCAACATTCGAATTATAGAGATCCCAGAAGAAGAGAAAGAGAAAGTGTCTCAGAAAATATTTGAACAGACTGTAGTCTAAAACTTCCCTAATATGGAAATAGTCACCGAGATCCAGGAAACCCAGAGTGTCCCATACAGGATAAACCCAAGGAGGAACATGCTGAGACATATAATCAAACGAACAAAAATTAAATACAAAGAAAAAATATTAAAAGCAATAAGGGAAAAGCAACAGACACAATATAAGGGAATCTCCATAAGGCTATCAGCTGATTTTTCAGCAGAAACCCTGAAGACCAGAAGGGAGTGGCATGATATGTTTAAAGTGACGAAAGAGTCTCCTCACACAAGGGTTTCCTTCCGGAGGGGTTGGAGCTGTGGCAGACGGAGGCCTGGGAAGCCCATTCTCTGCCGCCTCCTTCTCTTCCTGAGGGCTCCCCGGTCCTCTTGCCCTCCAACGCTACTCAGATACATCAGAAATACATCTACAAGTGGAACAACTCCTACAGAACACCGACTGAACGCTGACAGAAGTCCTCAGAACTCCCAAAAGGCAAGAAAGCCCCCACGTACCTGGGTAGGACAAAAGAACAAAGAATAAACACAGACAAAAGAATAGGGATGGGACCTGCACCAGTGGGAGGGAGCTGTGAAGGAGGAAAGGTTTCCACACACTAGGAAGCCCCTTCATGGGCGGAGACTGCGGGTGGCAGAGGGGGGAAGCTACAGAGCCGTGGAGGAGAGTGCAGCCACCAGGATGTGGAGGGCAAAGTGGAGAGATTCCCGCACAGAGGATCAGTGGACCAGCACTACCAGCCCGAGAGGCTTGTCTGCTCACCCACCGGAATGGGCTGGGGCTGGGAGCTGAGGCTCGGGCTTTGGTCAGAGTGCAGGGAGAGGACTGGGGTTGGCAGCGTGAACATAACCTGAAGGGGTTAGTGCACCACGGCTAGCCGGGAGGGAGTTCGGGAAAAGTCTGGACCTGCCGAAGAGGCAAGAGACTTTTTCTTCCCTCTTTGTTTCCTGGTGGGTGAGGACAGGGGATTAAGAGCGCTGCTTAAAGGAGCTCCAGAGACGGGTGTGAGTCGTGGCTAACAGCACGGACCACAGAGACGACCATGAGACGCTAAGGCTGCTGCTGCCGCCACCAAGAAGCCTCTGTGCGAGCACAGGTCACTCTCCACACCTCCCTTCCGGGGAGCCTGTGCAGCCCGCCACTGCCAGGGTCCCGGTATCCAGGGACAACTTCCTTGGGAGAACGCACGGCTCGTCTCAGGCTGGTGCAACATCCCGCCGGCCTCTGCTGCCGCAGGCTCAACCCGCATCTGCACCCCTCCCTCCCCCCAGACTGAGTGAGCCAGAGCCCCCGAATCAGCTGCTTCTTTAACCCCTTCCTGTCTGAGCGAAGAACAGACGCCCTCTGACGACCTACACGCAGAAGCAGGGTCAAATCCAAAGGTGAGCTCTGGGAACTGTCTGAACAAAGAAGAGAAAGAAAAATCCCTCCAGCAGCCTCAGGAGCAGCAGATTAAATCTCCACAATCAACTTGATGTACCCTGCATCTGTGGAATACCTGAATAGACAACGAATCATACAAAATTGAGTAGGTGGACTTTGAGAGCAAGATTTATGATCTTTTCCCCTTTTCCTCTTTCTGTGAAAGTGTATGTGTATGCTTCTGTGTGAGATTTTGTCTGTATAGCTTTGCTTTCACCATTTGTCCTAGGGTTCTATCCATCCATTTTTGTGGGGTTTTTTTCTTTTAAAAAAATTTTTTCTTAATAATTATTTTTTATTTTAATAACTTTATTTTATCCTCTTTCTTTCTTTCTTCCTTTCTTTCTTTCTTTCTTTCTTTCTTTCTTTCTTTCTTCCTTCCTTTCTTTCTTTCTTTCTTTCTTTCTTTCTTTCTTTCTTTCTTTCTTTCTTTCTTTCTTTCTTTCTTTCTTTCTTTCTTTCTTTCTTTCTTTCTTTCTTTCTTTCTTTCTCATTTTTCTCCCTTTTATTGTGAGTGGTGTGGATGAAAGTCTCTTGGTGCTCCAGCCAGGAGTCAGTGCTGTGCCTCTGAGGTCGAGAGCCAACTTCAGGACACTGGTCCACAAGAGACCTCCCAGCTCCACATAATATCAAACAGTGAAAATCTCCCAGAGATCTCCATCACAAAACCAGCACACAGCTTCACTCAACGACCAGCAAGCTACAGTGCTGGACACCCTATGCCAAACAACTAGAAAGACAGGAACACAACCCCACCCATTAGCAGAGAGGCTGCCTAAAATCATAATAAGTCCACAGATACCCCTAAACATACCACCAGACGTGGATCTGCCCACCAGAAAGACAAGATCCAGTCTCATCCATCAGAACACAGGCACTAGTCCCCTCCACCAGGAAGCCTACACAACCCACTGAACCAACCTGAGCCACTGGGGACAGACACCAAAAACAACGGGAACTACGAACCTGCAGCCTGCAGAAAGGAGACCTCAAACACAGTACGATAAGCAACATGAGAAGACAGAAAAACACACAGCAGATGAAGGAGCAAGATAAAAACCCACAAAACCTAACAAATGAAGAGGAAATAGGCAGTCTACCTGAAAAAGAATTCAGAAAAATGATAGTAAAGATGATCCAAAATCTTGGAAATAGAATAGACAAAATGCAAGAAACATTTTACAAGCACCTAGAAGAACTAAAGATGAAACAAGCAATGAAGAACAGCACAATAAATGAAATTAAAACTACTCTAGATGGGATCAATAGTAGAATAACTGAGGCAGAAAAACGGATAAGTGACCTGGAAGATAAAATAGTGGAAATAACTACTGCAGAGCAGAATAAAGAAAAAAGAATGAAAAGAACCGAGGACAGTCTCAGAGACATCTGGGACAACATTAAACGCACCAACATTCGAATTATAGGGGTTCCAGAAGAAGAAGAGAAAAATAAAGGGACTGAGAAAATATTTGAAGAGATTATAGTTGAAAATTTCCCTAATATGGGAAAGGAAATAGTTAACTAAGTCCAGGAAGCACAGAGAGTTCCATACAGGATAAATCAAAGGAGAAACATGCCAAGACACATACTAATCAAACTGTCAAAAATTAAATACAAAGAAAACATATTAAAAGCAGCAAGGGAAAAACAACAAATAACACACAAAGGAATCCCCATAAGGTTAACAACTGATCTTTCAGCAGAAACTCTGCCAACCAGAAGGGACTGGCAGGACATATTTAAAGTGATGAAGGAGAGAAAACTACAACCAAGATTACTCTACTCAGCAAGAATCTCATTCAGATTTGATGGAGAAATTAAAACCTTTACAGACAAGCAAAAGCTGAGAGAGTTCAGCACCACCAAACCAGCTTTACAACAAATGCTAAAGGAACTTCTCTAGGCAAGAAACACAAGAGAAGGAAAAGACCTTCGATAACAAATCCAAAACAATTAGGAAAATGGAAATAGGAACATACATATCGATAATTACCTTAACTGTAAATGGCTTAAATGCTCCCACCAAAAGACACAGACTGGCTGAATGGATACAAAAAGAAGATTCATATATATGCTGTCTACAAGAGACCAACTTAAGACTTAGAGACACATACAGACTGAAAGTAAGGGGATGGAAAAAGATATTCCATGCAAATGGAAACCACAAGAAAGCTGGAATAGCAATTCTCATATCAGACAAAATAGACTTTAAAATAAAGACTATTAGAAGAGACAAAGAAGGACACTACATAATGATAAAGGGATCGATCCAAGAAGAAGACATAAAAGTTGTAAATATTTATGCACCAAACATAGGAGCACCATAATACATCAGGCAAATACTAACAGCCATAAAAGGGGAAATCAACAGTAACACATTCATAGTAGGGGACTTTAACACCTCACTTTCACCAATTGACAGATCATCCAAAATGAAAATAAATAAGGAAACACAAGCTTTAAATATACATTAAATGAGATGGACTTAATTGATATTTATAGGACATTCCACCCAAAAACAACAGAATACACATTTTTCTCAAGTGCTCATGGAACATTCTCCAGGATAGATCATATCTTGGGTCATAAATCAAGCCTTGGTAAATATAAGAAAATTGAAATTGTATCAAGTATCTTTTCTGACCACAACGCTCTGAGACTAGATATCAATTAGAGGAAAGGATCTGTAAAAATACAAACACATGGAGGCTAAACCATACACTACTTAATAACGAAGTGATCACTGAAGAAATCAAAGAGGAAATAAAAAAATACCTAGAAACAAATGACAATGGAGACACGACGACCCAAAACCTATGGGATGCAGGAAAAGCAGTTCTAAGAGGGGAGTTTATAGCAATACAATCGTACCTTAAGAAACAGGAATCTCGAATAAACAACATAATCTTGCACCTCAAGCAATTAGAGAAAGAAGAAAAAAACGCCCCAAACTTAGCAAAAGGAAAGAAATCATAAAGATAAGAAATAAATGAAAAAGAATTGAAGGAAACAATAGCAAAGATCAATAAAACTAAAAGCTGGTTCTTTGAGAAAATAAACAAAATTGATAAACCATTAGCCAGAATCACCAAGAGAAAAAGGGAGAAGACTCAAATCAATAGAATTAGAAATGAAAAAGGAGCAGTAAGAACTGACACTGCAGAAATACAAAAGATCATGAGAGATTACTACAAGCAACTCTATGCCAATAAAATGGACAATCTGGAAGAAATGAACAAATTTTTAGAAATGCACAAACTGCCAGGACTGAATCATGAAGAAATAGAAAATATGAACAGACCAATCACAAGCACTGAACTTGAGAATGTGATTAGAAATCTTCCAACAAACAAAAGCCCAGGATCATAGAGATTCACAGGAGAAATCTATCAAACATTTAGAGAAGAGCTAACACCTATCCTTCCCAAACTCTTCCAAAATATAGCAGAGGGAGGAACACTCCCAAACTCATTCTATGAGGCCACCATCACCCTGATACCAAAACAAAGCAAGGATGTCACAAAGAGCGAAAACTACAGGCCAATATCACTGATGAACATAGATGCAAAAATCTTAAAAAAGAATAGTTGCAAACAGAATCCAACAGCACATTGAAAGGATCATACACCATGATCAAATGGGGTTTATTCCAGGAATGCAAGGATTCTTCAATATATGCAAATCAATCAACCATATTAACACCATATTAACAAATTAAAGGAGAAAGACCATATGATCATCTCAACAGATGCAGAGAAAGCTTTCAACAAAATTCAACACCGATTTATGATAAAAGCCCTGCAGAAGTAGGCATAGAGGGAACTTTCCTCAACATACTAAAGGCCATATATGACAAACCCACAGCCAACATCGTCCTCAACGATGAACAACTGAAAACATTTCCACTAAGATAAGGACCAAGACAAGGTTTTCCACTCTCACCACTTGTATTCAACATAGTTTTGGAAGTTTTAGCCACAGCAACAAGAGAAGAAAAGGAAATAAAGGAATCCATATTGGAAAAGAAGATGCAAGGCTGTCATTGTTTGCAGATGACATGATACTATACATAGAGAATCCTAAAGATGCTACCAGAAAACTACTAGAGCTAATTAGTGCATTTGGTAAAATAGCAGGCTACAAAATTAATGCACAGAAATCTCTGGCATTCCTATACAGTAATGATGAAAAAATTGGAAAGTGAAATCAAGAAAACACCCCCATTTACCAATGCAACAAAAAGAATAAAATATCTAGGAATAAACCTACCTAAGGAGACAAAAGACCTGTAGCAGAAAATTATAAGACACTGATGAAAGAAATTAAAGATGATACAAATAGATGGAGAGATATACCACGTTCTTGGATTGGAAGAATCAACATTGTGAAAATGACTCTACTACCCAAAGCAATCTACAGATTCAATGCAATCCCTATCAGACTACCACTGGCATTTTTCACAGAAGTAGAACAAAAAATTTCACAGTTTCTATGGAAACACAAGTGACCCTGAATAGCCAAGGCAACCTTGAGAACGAAAAACAGTGCTGGAGGAATCAGGCTCCCTGACTTCAGACTATACTGCAAATTCACAGTAATCAAGACAGTATGGTCCTGGACCAAAAACAGAAAGATAGATC
The DNA here is from genome assembly GCF_039906515.1 of Pseudorca crassidens. Classification (NCBI taxonomy): domain Eukaryota; kingdom Metazoa; phylum Chordata; class Mammalia; order Artiodactyla; family Delphinidae; genus Pseudorca; species Pseudorca crassidens. The sequence goes on along the minus strand of NC_090317.1, from coordinate 78,061,347 downwards.
AATGGAAAAGGATAGAAAGCCCAGAGATAAAGCCCCGCACATATGGTCACCTTATCTTTGATAAAGGAGGCAGGAATGTACAGTGGAGAAAGGACAGCCTCTTCAATAAGTGGTGCTGGGAAAACTGGACAGATACATGTAAAAGTATGAGATTAGAATGCTCCCTAACACCATACACAAAAATAAGCTGAAAATGGATTAAAGACCTAAATGTTAGGCCAGAAACTATCAAACTCTTGGAAGAAAATATAGGCAGCACACTCTATGACATAAGTCACAGCAAGATCATTTTTGACCCACCTCCTAGAGAAATGGAAATAAAACTAAAAATAAACAAATGGGACCTAATGAAACTTCAAAGCTTTTGGCCAGCAAAGGAAACCATAAACAAGATTAAAAGACAACCCTCAGAATGGGAGAAAATATTTACAAATGAAGCAACTGAAAAAGGAGTAATCTCCAAAATTTATAAGCAGCTCATTGCAGCTCAATAATAAAAAAATAAACAACCCAGTCCAAAAATGGGCAGAAGACCTAAATAGACATTTCTCCAAAGAAGATAATACAGACTGCCAACAAACACATGAAAGAATGCTCAACATCATTAATCATTAGACAAATGCAAATGAAAACTACAATGAGATATCATCTCACACCAGTCAGAATGGCCATGATCAAAATATCTAGAAACAATAAATGCTAGAGAGGGTGTGGAGAAAAGGGAACACTCTTGCACTGCTGGTGGCAATGTGAATTGGTACAGCCGCTATGGAGAACAGTATGGATGTTCCTTAAAAATCTACAATTAGAACTACCATGTGACCCAGCAATCCCACTACTGGGTATACACCCTGAGAAAACCATAATCCCAAAAGAGTCACGTACCAAAATATTCATTGCAGCTGTATTTACAATAGCCAGGAGATGGAAACAACCTAAGTGTCCATCATCGGATGAATGGATAAAGAAGATGTGGCACTTACATACAATGCAATATTACTCAGCCATAAAAAGAAACGAAATTGAGCTATTTGTAATGAGGTGGATAGGCCTAGAGTCTGTCATACAGAGTGAAGTAAGTCAGAAAGAGAAAGACAAATACCGTATGCTAACACATATATATGGAATTTAAGGAAAAAAATGTCATGAAGAACCTAGGGGTAAGACAGGAATAAAGACACAGACCTACTAGAGAATAGACTTGAGGATATGGGGAGGGAGAAGGGTAAGCTGTGACAAAGTGAGAGAGTGGCATGGGCATATATACACTATGAAACGTAAAATAGATAGCCAATGGGAAGCAGCCGCATAGCACAGGGAGATCAGCTCGGTGCCTTTTGACCACCTGGATAGGTTGGATAGGGAGGGTGGGAGGGAGGGAGTTGCAAGAGGGAGGAGATATGGGAACATATGCATATGTATAACTGATTCACTTTGTTATAAAGCAGAAACTAACACACCATTGTAAAGCAATTATACTCTGATAAAGATGTAAAAAAAAAAAGTGATGAAAGAGAAAAATGTACAACCAAGAGTACTCTACCCAGCAAGGCTCTCATTCAGATTCGATGGAGAAGTCAAAAGCTTTACAGACAAAAAAAAAGCTAAGAGAATTCTGCACATCCAGTCCAGCTTTACAACAAATGCTAAAGGAACCTCTCTAGCAAGGGGAAAAAAAGAGGCCACAACTGTAAACTAGAAAACCACAAGTGGGAAAGCTCACTGGTAAAAGCAAACATACAGGAAATGCAGGAAACCATCCATACACAAATATGATATCAAAACGAGCAAGCATGAGAAGTGGAGAGTACAAAGGCAGAATATGGGAATTGCATTTGAAATTAAGAGACCAGCAACTTAAAACAACCTTGTACATGTATAGACTGCTATATCAAAACTTCATAGGAAAAGCAACCCAAAAACTACAATAAATACACACACAAAAATAAAAGCAACCCAAATACAAAAAGATGATCCTCAAACCACAAGAGAAGAGAACAAAAGAGGAAGGGAAGAAAAAAGACCTACAAAACTAAAGCCAAAACAATTAGAAAATGGAAATAGGAACTTACATATTGATAGTTACCTTAAATGTAAATGGATTAAATGCTCCAAACAAAAGACACAGACTAGTTGAATGGATACAAAAACAAGACCCATATATATGCTGTCTACAAGAGACCGCATCAGACCTAGGGACACATCCAGACTGAAAGTGAGTAGATGGAAAAAGATATTCCATGCAAATAGAAGTCAAAAGAAAGCTGGAGTAGCAATACTCACATTAGACAAAATAAACTTTAAAATAAAGACTGATACAAGAGACAAGGAAGGACACTACATAATGATCAAGGGGTCAATCCAAGAAGAAGATATAACAATTGTAAATATATATGTACACAACATGGGAACACCTCAATATATAAGGCAAATGCTAACAGCCATAAAAGGGGAAATCAAAAGTAACACAATAATAGTGGGGGAGTTTAACACCCCACTGAAACAAATGGACAGATCATCCAGACTGAAAATTAAAGAGGAAACACAAGCCTTAAATGACATATTAGACCAGATAGACTTAATTGATATTTATAGCACATTCCATCAAAAGCACAGAATATACTTTCATCTCAAGTGCACACAGAACATTCTTCAGGATAGATCACATATTGGGTAACAAATCAAGCCTCGGTAAATTAAAAAATATTGAAATCATATCAAGCATCTTTTCTGACCACAATATTATGAGATTAGAAATCAATTACAGGGAAAAACATTGTAAAGAACACAAACACATGGAGGCTAAATAATATGTTACTGAACAACTACTGGGTCACTGAAGAAATCAAAGAGGAAATAAAAACAATACCAAGAGACAAGTGACAACCAAAACACAACGAACGAAAATGTATGGGAAACTGCAAAAGCAGTTCTAAGAGGGAAGTTTATAGCAGTACAGTCTTACCTGAGGAAATAAGTAAAATCTCAAATAAACAAGTTAACCTTACACCTACAGCAACTGGAGAAAGAAGAACAAGCAAAACCTAAAGTTAGTAGAAGAAAAACATCATCAAGATCAGAGCAGAAATAAACAAAACAGAGATGAAGAAAACAGTAGCAAAGATAAATGACTAAAAGGTGTTTTTTTTGTGATGATAAATAAAATTGATAAGCCTTAGCTAGACTCATGAAGAAAAAAAGGGAGAGGACTCAAATGAATAAAATTAGAAATGAAAAATAAGTTACAACTGTCACCACAGAAATACAAAGGATCGTGAGAGACTACTACAAGCAACTGTATGATAATAAAATGGACAACATAGAAGAAAGGACAAATTCTTAGAAAGGTCCTACCTTCCAAGGCTGAACTAGGAAGAAATTGAATATATGAACACACCAATCACGTATACTGAAATTGAAACTGTGATTAAAATTCTTCCAACAAACAAAAGTCCAGGACCAGATGGCTTCACAGTTGAATTCTACCAAACATTTAGAGTAGGGTTAACCCGTATCCTTCTGAAAGTCTTCTAAAAAATTTCAGAGTAAGGAACACTTCCAAGCTCATTATACAAGGCCACCATCACCCTGATACCAAAACCAGACAAAGATATCACAAAAAAAGAAAATTACATGCCAATATCACTGATGAACATTGATGCAAAAATCCTAGTAAACCAAATCCAACAACATATTAAAAGGATTATACACCATGATCAGCTGGGAACTATCTGAGGGATGCAAGGATTCTTTAATATGGGCAAATCAATCAATGTATACTATACTTAAGAAACTTGGCTGTTCTTTTCCTATTCATGATTTCTGTACTTATTTCCGTTCTATTCTTTAGGATTTGTTACTATCACTTTTGATGGATGTTAGTCTCAGCTGAGGACCCTTTGGAAAAAGGTCTGTGCCACGTGTGAGGGACCATCCAACTTTGGAGGAATCAATCCCACCCCAAATATGTTGGTTCAGAATATTCAAGGGAAATGTCTGGCAATCTGTAATTGAAAGAACTCTCACTCCAAGTGATTGCAAATATTAGATAAGTTTTGGAATTTATGCCTAAAAGAAGATATTTTGAGAGGGAAAATGTACACAAGTTGTCTGCCCCATGATCTACGTCCCTAATTGTGCAGTTCCCCAGTCAGCACCTAGCCCAGAGCCCCGTATCCACTCTCTGGTCTGACTGATGCCCTGCTCTCAACCTGTATGTCTGGAGGGAAAGAAATCATCTGTCTTCCTGGCAAATGACCTTTTTTATTACCCATCTCATTCAATACCAAGCATCCCAAAGGAGCATGACCATGAGGAACATATTCATAACACCTGAGACATAGAAAATGTCAGTGGTCTACAAGATCTTTAATATCATGTGGCCCAACACCTTTGCTTCCACTTTCCCCAAACCAACCCAACTCAAACCCCATTATACAGATGAGGAAGAGGAAGCTGAGAGGAGAAGTGATTTGACCAAAGTCACATCCTAAATTACTTGCTTCTACTCAACATCGCTAATTATTAGAGAAATGAAAATCAAAACTACAATGAGGTATCACCTCACACCAGTCAGAATGGCCACCATTAAAATGTCTACAAATAATAAATGCTGGAGAGGGTGTGGAGAAAAGGGAGCCCTCCTACACTGTTGGTGGGAATGTAAATTGGTGCATCCACTATGGAAAACAGTATGGAGGTTCCTTAAAAAACTGAAAAGTTGCCTTGATCCAGCAATCCCACTCCTGGGCATATATTCAGAGAAAACTCTAATTCAAAAAGATACATGTACCCCAATATTCATAGCAGCACAATTTACAAAAACCAAGACATGGAAGCAACATAAATGTCCATCAACAGATGAATGGATAAAGAAGATGCTATATATATATATATATATATATATATATATATATATAAAATACACACACACACACACACACACACACAATGGAATACTACTCAGCCATAAACAAAAATTAAATAATGCCATTTGCTGCAACATGAAAGGACCTAGAGATCATCATGCTGGTGAAGTAAGTCAGACAGAGAAAGACAAATACCATGTGATATCACTTATATGTGGAATCTAAAATGTGATACAAATGAACTTATTTGCAAAATAGAAACAGACTCACAGACACAGAAAACAAATTTCTGGTTACCAAGGGGGAAAGAGTGTGGGGGAGGGATAAATTGGGAGTTTGAGATTAGCAGATAAAAACTACTATATATAAAATAGATAAACAACAAGGTCCTACTGTATAGCACAGGGAACTATATTAAATATCTTGTAATAAACTATAATGGAAATGAATATGAAAAAGAATATTATATATACACATATGTATACAGATATATATGTATACATATATATGTAACTAAATCACTTTAATTACACCAGAAACTAACACAGCATTGTAAATCAACTATACTTCAAAAAAAATACTTGCATCTAGTGGTCAGAGTGTCCACTTTTTATGCCAGTTTCTAATTGACCATTGCCTGTTTGGGCTGGAAAAATCAGGCAGTTCTGGGTGTCAGTTCCAGCACTTGTACGTACTAACTGTGTACTCTTGGAGAGGTTATTTCATCTCTCAGATCCTCCATTTCCTCCTCCGTAAGATGGAGGACCAATAATAATCCTAACCACACGAACTACCCAGTATATAGTAGGTGCTTTAGAAGCATTATTATTAGTCTTTTTGGTCCCCTTTCCCTTCCCTAAAACACACAGGATGGTGAATGTCCATTAAAGACCATTAATGGTGATGGCCATTAAAGGCTCACACCTTCCTAGTCCCTCTCACACTCAAATTCCCAACTTTCCTCCTTTTGCCCTTTGAAATTTGAGAATTTCAGCCTTACTGAAGTCCAAGCAAGCTGTTCGGAGCTAGAGGGCTGAGAGTGATGTTCGCCTATCCCCTGAGTAGATTCAGTAAAACTTCAAATCTGATACTACCACCACAGTTTAATTCATCTTCCCAAGACAGGGATCTAGATAATGGGATGAAGGGATGTGGAAGGAGTGTTGGGACAGGGCAAGAAGGAGGGGCTAAGGAAGAGAACAGGTGATTGGCAATTACAGTTCCCCACACGGGACTGCAGTAGTTGATGTATGTCAGGGAATAATTTTTACAAAGAAAGGAAGGGAGAGAGGGAAGGAGAAAGGAAGGAAGATGGAAGGAAGGAAAGAAAGAAGGAAGATGGAAGATAGGAAGGAAGGAAAGGGGGAAACTGAATGCAAACAGAAGCTGGGTATGATACTCACAGTGTTAGGCTGTCCAGCAACCAAAGAAAGCTGGGATCTTCAGTGAGGAAGGGATCATCAGAAATTAGACCTTTCTCCTGTTGGGAGAAAAGATTATACTAGCGCCAAGCCAGGCAGAGCACATGGCTTCTGATTATCAAGGATGTCACTGTCTCTTTCTTCTTCCCTCTCCCTAACCCATTGCAATAATAGAAAACCCTGAGTTACCAGGAAGTTCTTCCTTAAGTACAGTTTAAATTCTTCTTGTGGCAGGAGCAGTTAGTTTCTGTCCCCATTAAGACCTTATGTTTGGAGCATGTATTATAGTTGAAAACTGTTTTCACCTCTGTTATATCCATGATAGTCTCCACAACCCAATAAAGTTAGTACCATTATTCTATATGGTAGCTGAGGAAACTGAAGCCCAAAGAGATTAGGGTCCCACCTTATCTGGTGTGGCATCAGGGTCAAGTCTGGCGTTTTTTGTTTGTTTTGTTTTGTGTTTTGTTTTGATATTTTCGTTTTGCTCTCCTTCCCTCTCTAGGCAGGTATGGGTCATTTGCTCCTGAGGAAAGGTGGTAGATGCTCCAAAAAGAGGCTATTGAATTTTTTCTTGTGGGATGATATTTTGTCACTCCTAAGGCTTGGAAAAATTTCTCTTTCTCCTGGGTTGAGGGGTATACCTTCCTTAAAGTAACATTCCATCCTCAGATACGCCTTGAGTCTCAAAACTTACCTTGGACTCATTAAATACCACTTGTTATAATATTGATGATGGTAATAATGCACTAGTAAATGCACTAGGCACTTACTTAGATTAACTCATGTCACCCTCTCCTCAGCCCTGTGAAGTTGTACCATTATTATTTCCATTTTACAGCTAAGGACACTGAGTCACAGAAAGGTCAAGTAGCTGGAGTGGAGTGTAGGGCAGTAGGACTGGCCTTGGTCTTAGATTCTTATAGAAAGGGCTAAGAAAGGGCAAGATGTGGGAAAAAGGAAGCAAACCTTGGCTGAATGTTGATATGATTAGTTCCTTGCTCTCAGCAAGCCACTTAGGCTTAGGGCATTGTGTTCATTGATAGCAGGGAGAACCTTACATTGGGCTACATCTATAGTTCTTTCTCTGACCACACCCCTCCCTATCACCCACCATCCCTATAACAGTGAATCTGAGATTATCATAGGGTTTTAAGGCTACTGAGCTCTGCTCTAGGTTTGGGGATACCAGTCTAGGAATGCTCCCTGTAGACTTAGAGTTCTCTCTAAGTGGCCATCTTCAGTCTTTGCACCCTGGAATATTTCCAGGAAACCTATCCTTAAATGAGATACTGCCCCTCATCAGCACTTCCCATTCTGAAGTAAGGAAACAGTGACAGAATTAACACTAGGACCAAGGCCTTTCTTTCAGAGGCTCCTTAAGAACAGAGAGACATACTTTTTTATTACCCTGTTTCTCTGAAACTTGGAGATCTCTAGAGAATGCAGAGCTACCCATCTAAAACTCTATCTCTTTGCAAAGATTTTACCAGGCAGTCCAGCACCATGCCTGGCACAGGTGTTCACCTAAGTCTGCTGAATAGTACCAAGCTGAATTTGGAACAGGGCACCAAGGGCAATGGGGCATTTGCCCATGGTAGATGAAGGTAGATCTCGGACCCTCTTTCCCATGGCCTGATCCCTTGGGAGTTGTGGAAATGAAGGTATATTAGTTGGTTGGTTTAGAAAGTGACCTTAGAGGGAAGAAAGAATCATTGAAGATGTGGTCCAAGGTCACTGAACAAACAGGTGGTATCATTGAAGGGGTGAGCAGCTGAGGAAATGTTAATAGGAATGTTTAGGTGTCTTCAGACAGGCATAGGAACCAACACGTAAGTTCCTCAATAGGGCCTATGGAGAATAAAGCGTGCCAACAGGCCTTATGTAGTCTGAGGAAGTAGGGGATACTTTTGAAGATTTCACATGATGAAAATAAGAAGACTTTTATTTTAAAGCTTAGAATAAACAGAGCAGGAATTTTTCTCTGTTTTGTTTGCTGCTATATCCCCAGCACCTAGAACTTGGCTCATAGTAGGTGCTCAGTAAGCATTTTTAAAATCAATTAATGAATTTACAGATACGGCAACTGAAACAGATTTATCCAAAGTCACACAGTGGCAGAATTGGCGGGTTGGTGGTTAGGAGACCCCAGGCCTCCACTATACTAACCTATAGGTCCTTTCAAGTCCACCTCGATAACCTGACACAATTCATCTTCCCTCAAGAAAAAATAAAATATACCTTTTTTGTTTCTTTGGTATAAAAATGATGCATGCTTATTTTGAAAAATACAAAAAAGAAGAAAATTACTTAGTATACCAGCTCTCAAACACAATCGCGGTAAATACATTGCTGGATTCTCTTTCCAGTAATTTCTTTTCTACATATAGGTCTTTGTTTCACAGGTCAATCTTATATTTCCCTATTCAAAAAATCCCATGCTCCAATCAAACTGCAACACTCATTTCTTCACTGTGTCTTCTATTTTCCCATTTCTACCCTTTCACCCGTGGGATTCCTTCAATCTGTTACATTTCTGTGTGTCTTTATTCTACCTATCTTTCAAAATCCTTATTAAATGCTAAATTTTCCATGGCACAACTTGATTTTTTCTTTCTTATGGTATTGATTAAATACATTTTATTTCATACTCTGTAATGAGCCTTCCTCACTTCATGTCCTACCCCACCAAGTGTGAGCAACTTAAAGATTAGTCCCATATCTGACTCCACTCTTTCTCCCCCAACAGCATAGCCTATCACTATGTCTGCCATAGAGTATGTGCTCTGTAAAGACTGAATTGATTCAACCATGGTTTAATAAATTTATTGGACACAGATTATGTGCCAGGCACTGTGTTAAGCACTTTACATGCACTAACTCATTGCGAAAACACAATATTCCTACGGGTAAGTACTATTATTAGTTCTGCTTTAGAGATGTGAAAACAGAATGACAGAGGCTAAGTAATTTTTCCAAGGACATACCACAGTATAATATGATTCAAATCCAGGCTATTTGACATCAGGATGCATACTCTTAACTGTTATGCTCTGTTGCCTCTGAAAATCAGGGACAGAAAATGATGGGATGGAAGCAAGGAAATAGTTCAGGCACAGAAGGATACAGGAAGTGGCAGGGTAAACACAAAACACCTTCATGCAACATCAGTTTTACTTACAGATTTGGCCTGGGGGGAGTAAACAATTTAAATAGTGTTGCTTTTATCTTAAAACAAACATGGCTATATCAAAGAAAACAAAACTTGCATAAATATTTGATACATAACATAACATTTCAAAGAAAATTTGGCTTGTAGTTAGCTGTTTTGGGTTGCATCCCTAGCACACCCCAGAAAGACAGAATATTCCCCCCAACTTCCTGGAGTATATGAGAAACACTGGCTCAGAGGGCCATGACAAGAGTGATGGTGGATGTCAGTGGTGAAAAGCATGGGTGAAGTAATAGTTGGAATGCTAGTGGGCTGGAATGGTAGCAATTATGTTGACACTTTGGGTAGCAGCGATGACAGTCCTGACAATGGTGATGATGCCAGTGGTGACACATGAGATGAGAGCAGTGAAGATGAACAGTGCTGATCATAGTAGCTATGGTGATTACTTAATCATGGCCCAGCTTTTTGCCAAACTCTGGGCCACCTCCAGAATCAAATTGAATTAGAAGTGTTTATTTGCTCTCTCACCACGCCCCCCATCCAAATTTCAGGACCCCATTTAGGAAGCCTTAGCCATTTTGCAAACTCCTGCTATTTCCCATGAATGCATGATCAGGACTCCATGAAGTTCCCTCTATCTGAGCTACCTGCCCCCTCCTCCCACCTCATTTATACATGCAGCTTCTTTATCTTTCAGGACTCAGCTCTAGAATGTCCTCATACAGCCCCTCCTAGCCAGGTAGACTCAAGTACTCCTGCACCTGTGCTCCCATAGCACCCTCTATTTGAGCATTTGTCACACATTGGATTTGAGAGTCATTTTCCACTTAAGATGTTGCCTTCCATCAGCCTTGGGATGTGGAAGAGGATGAGGGTAAATCAATAAGAGATTAGTTTTCTCACTGTAAGACTGCAGTTTGGCCCAAAGTCACTGAACAGCCAGGTGTTTATTTTGAAGACTCAGAATCTTATGGGATGGCTTAGAGTTCTTTGAGAGGTAGGTTGATAGATTTGGATGACTTTTAATGGACCATTTCAACTCAAGAGATTGTAGCAGTCATGCCTACCCTGGGATGTCCATTCATTCATTTATTCAACACATATTTATTGAACCTTCAGTAAAATATAAGGCTGTGCTGACTGGCTCCTGAAGACACAAAAGGAGATAGTCTACTCCTCCCTAGTACCTGCCCATGTGTCAGTCAACAGACACTTATTGAATGCTCACATGATGTCAAGGCATTAGCTTTTTTCTATATGGCACCAAGGGATAGAATTTAAAGCTGCAGGAAACAGCTTAATACAAGGAAATACTTTCTAACCATTAGAACTGGTTATAATTAGAACAAGCTGCCTCAGGGAGAAAACAGTTACCCATCATTGGAGGTGTTTCAAACAGGAGCTGGAGTCTTGAAGTAAATATCTAAGATCCATTTGACCTCTGTTCTTCTGTCCCTAGAAAGAGCTCTAAGTCCCTCCTGTCTGTATCTTCATTGCCACTCTCAAATACAAGTTGGTCACTGGAGAATCATCTACCTTAGATTCTTCTTTTATTTATTGTTCTCTTATTCCTTTATTTCCTATTTCAAACTTCTCTTCTCCTCTCCGTTTCCTTCCCATGCCCCAGTCTTAAGTGAGGGGTGAGAATGAGTGGCAAAAATCACTTCCTTTATGTGACTGCAAAACAGTGTCCTGACTCTCTACCATTTGGTATGGAGCTTTATAGTTTGCAAAGCACCATCACATGTATGGATCTGTTCAAGAGACATTTATTGAGCTCTTTACTGTCATGATCTCATGACATCCTCACAACAACCCTGTGAGGTAGTTTGAAGGGGCCCAGGACTCAGCTGTGGACTCTGGGCCCTGGTCACTTGGCTTGTGAGCAGCATCTCAGAGAGGATTGGACTTGCATCTCATGGATCCTTTCAGTCTCATTGGCTGGCTCTCAGATCTATCCCTAAGGAGGAGACAGTGCTTCTCCTAAAAGGAATGGGGAAAAGTTTAGACAGGCTTAGAGGCAAACTGGTTCACAACCAGCCCCAGCTGTTCTATGTCTCTAGAAAGAATGCTGGATCTCTCCAACCTGTACCCTTACCTCACCACCCTCAAATGCCTCATGGCCCCTGAGGAGTCACCTGGATCTAGTTCTTTCTTGCTGGAGGTAGGATGGCTTTTGCCAAAACAGACAGCAGCCAAGCAGCCTGTGTGGCCAGCTTCCAGCTTTGTGGCCTGGACAAAGAGGGTGATTTTTGAGTCTCTTGTCCATGGGCACAGAGTCAGAGGCCAGAATGATTCCGGGCTAGCAACGTTGCAGGCCCTCAAACCACTTGTACCACAAGAGAAGTCTCCTCCAGAAATGTAAGGGGGCCAGCCCTTACACTGGGGCTGAAAAAAAGGAACTGCCCACTATCTGTTAGGGCCTTGCCCTAGCTACCCTTACCTCTTACCCTACTGTCTTAGTCCCCATATCTCCCATGCAGAAATCACCTGAAAAGAAAAGAAAACCAAAAATGAAAATTCAAAATATGCAGAACAGGACAGGTGGCTGAATTTCAGGTGGTGATCAAACTAAGGGGAGAAAGTTAGACATCTTCTACTGCTATCCATACTTCCATCCCTCTGTTCCATCTCTCCTCTTGCTATTCTTAGTGGCAACAGAAATGGTACTTGGGCTAAATTTATATTTGAATTATGCCCTTGTCCGTAACCCTGCCTCTCATTTGTATTAATTTATTTTTATTTCTTAGACTTGAGAATAAATATTTGATGGATATTTGGCCTGGTGTTTGTTTGTTTGGTTGGTTGGTATTTTTTGGTATCCACATTATTTGGCCTGTGTTTTTTGGTTCACAAAGACCATGCTTTGTCTTGTTGGATCCTTGTAAGACCTTGTAAGACGATCAAGGTGGGACTGATCAGCCCCATTTTGCAGATGAATAAAGTAAGGGAGAGGAGAAGCGATCTGCCTAAGGGCATAGCCATGCTCTTTTCTCCCATAGCAAGGTCATTTCCACTGAAGTGTCTAGGACTCATAAGATTAAGATAGCAACAGTATCCAGGAGGATAATTTTTGAGATCACAGTACCTTACTTGGCAACCCTGAAATTGAAAAGAGGCAGTGACAACTTCACTCCCATGGAGGGTTTACTATTGGCCCTTTTGTAGATCCAGTGAAGTGACTTAAAAAAATCTATGAGGGACTTCCCTGGTGGTCCAGTGGTTAAGACTCCGCACGTCCAATGCAGGGGGCGTGGGTTTGATCCCTGGTCGGGGAACTAAGATCTCACATGATGCTGCAACGCCTCCAAAAAAAAAGAAAAAAATCTGTGAGCAGGTGAATGGGTAGGGTTGGAAGAAGGTGGAGGGAATAGAAGTTCTGGAGGGATAGTCCTGAAGAAGGGCCCTCACCACCATAAGGAAGCAAGCAGAAAGGAATAACACCACTCCATTGCGCTTGGGCAGAGGTCCAAGCGCAAATGGGCTGATGCCAGTACTTCCTGCTCTAAACTTGGTGGAGATAGGGCTTTCTGGGCTCAAAATGATTTTACTAAGCAGTCTACTTACCTACCATTCACCCTGATCACTTTGAGAAGTGCTTCCCTGAAGCCAAGGAGTTGACCCCCATCCAGGGAAGAAACTGGACAGGGGATGGCCAAGACTGATGTGCACACAGGCCTCTTCTGTAGTATTTAGGGAAATTAGAATATATGGATTTTGTTCCATATAATTTTAGTGCTTGGAAGTTTGTTTTCATTCATGCCAAAGTTAACCAGCAATATTAACTGCATTAATTTTAGCTGAAATATGAACACACAAACTTGTAAAACTGACCTGTGCAACCGACCATACTCACAAATATAATCATGAACACACACAACACCACTCACTTACATAATTTACATAGAAGTCACACTATAGTAAGAAAAGTAAGTATTCACCCCCTTATTCCTGTTCCCAGGGTAGATGATTGCCAAGATGATGTGTAAAATGGACCAGAATTCTGGGCCTAGAGGAGTCTTTGAAAAACCAATATCTATAAATAGATCCCCTCCACACATACCACCTCTCTTCCCTTAAAAAAAAAACCCAGAAATTTCAAAGCTTCATTGCTCATTTCTTTGTCTAGCTACTAAGCCTTATCTGGTGAAGAAGTCTATGTGGGCAGCCCATGATATCATAATACCAGAGGCAAAGGAATTGGTTTTCAGGGATAAAAAATGCAGTCCAGAGCCCAAGGTAAGTAATAATATGGGGGCTTCTTGAAAACTCCACTTTCCATAACAAAACTTCAGATAACCAAGGTTGGTCTAGGGCCACTGAGTGGTAGGTAAGGAATAAAACAGTATGAGTGTTTACCTTGGCCTTTTATCTTTTCACTCCTGTCTGAGATACCTGTCTTAGGGCTGGCTTCAGGAGGACAGTTTAGCAAGGGAGTGGGGTACGGGGTGCAGAGTTAACTGCCTGTGATGGAGAAGGGTCATGCATGAGCTGAGTGGGCTTTATAAATCTAAGTCAAAATGAAGACATTGTCTACATTCCTTCTCCTTGGGTCCCTTCATAGCCTGTTCCACTCCAATCTCTCCCAGTCTATTATTGATACCAGATACCAGATACTTTAGAAGGTATCTGGTAGGACATTCATTTGGTTAAGGGTAAATCTGCCCTGAGGTCCTCTTTTCAGGGGTAATCCACCTGGGAAGGGAAATACAATAGATGGCTAGCATTTCATTGTAAATGAATAGGTCCAGTCCTGAAGAAGCCTCAGAGTTGTGTGTGAGAGTGGGTGGGAGGGGTGGTGCTGAGAGGGAAATGGTAATGCAGGTTTTATATCCTATTCTGCCACTAACAGTGTTACTGAGAAAATCTTTTCTTTCTGGGTCTCAGTTTACCACCTGTAAAGTGAAGAGGACAGTCTGGTTCCCTTCCAGTTTTGACAGACATGAAAGTGTTGTATTTGGACTCACTTTAGCTAAATGTAGGGTGGGTAGGGGGATTAGGTAAGGGGAGATTTAAGACTAAATATTAATTATTCTTTCCTGTCAGGAAGGCTGGGTATGCTCTATCCTAGGAGTGTTTTCCTTGGGAGGGAAAGGTGGGCAGAGGAATGGTTTACTTTTTCCCCTCCCATGGATCTTTGGGTAGAGCAGGCACCCTTCATTTCAGCTGAGGGGATGGGAAGGAGAAAGATACCTGGGACCCAGGGCGTTTGTGTTTGACCCTGGTTAGAGCTGAGAAGACATAGAGGATATGTTCATGGGACAGGGTGTGCGTACTTGGTTTTTAGTGGCTAAAGAGTATGACCAGGGACCAGTCAAGCTCGGTATATTCATAATTGACACAGGGTACTTATCATAAGCTAAATAGTAGTGCTAGTTTTAAAATATTACCCACATAATTCCTAGACTTTTAGGTCCCCAATAAAATCCATCAACAAACCTTGGTCTTTCTGGGTCTTTCTCCTTGGGTTTGTGGCAGCAGCAGCAATGCAGTACCCCACAGAGGTTCTTACTCTTTGGCAGCTACCAACAAATGCAGAGGTTCTGGGTAGGGCAGAGAGAGAACAAGGAGAAAAGGAACTTAACCAGCATTCTGTGGAAACAATTCAGACTAAGCTGACCGATTTAATAAATTAGGATTCCTGTGGGATCGGAGCAACTGAGAGGGCATTGCACTCTGTGGGAGCAGTATAATCCTTCAGATATCTTTTATTGGTATGTTGATTGAAGACATTTGGGATTCTCCTGGTGCCTCACCTAAAGGCACTTGGGTATGAGCTCAGGATTGGAGATAACAGGGTGCCCAAGCCCCCTTAGAGTCTAATAATCTTTCTTCTGAGTGGTGATCAGCAGGCATAAGCAATCAGTCTCTTGTCTCACTCACTGACAGGGTAGAAGCATCAGTGATTGTCAGACCACCAAGCCGGATATGGAAGCAGAATCTTCCTGCACCTGCACCTGCACCAAAAATTGGATTCCCAGGATCCCCTGGTAGCCCAGCCATGACCACTAGAATAATTTGGCAGTGAGACTACCTGGAGAGCTCTTGAGACTCTACTAGGGGGAATAGGCTGCCCTGAGAGCCAGCCATTACCTCAACTCCCTTAACTGATTACCCTGAAGTTGATGAGTAAATGTGTCATCCAGAAATTGGTTTATAGAATCACAGAATCACATAGAGAATTTCAGATGAAGAAACTGAGGCTCAGCTGGGAAAATTGGCTCAGCACTCCCAAGTTCAATACAGAACTAGGTAATACAGTGTTTTTGACTTTGTCTTATTACATGATGTCACTTCTCCTTAGTAGGCTTATATTTTAGCTTTATTCTGACAACAGTGATTGTAATGATAATAATAATGATATATTAATGAAATAACTAAAACAGAAATAAAATTAGCATTAAATGAGAAGGGAGGGTGAAACCTCAGGCAAATAAGTAAGCAGCTGAAATCTGAAAAAGACAAGAAGGCCCCTCTGTTCAAATATCACTTAAAATATAATGGTCAATAAGCCCTTTAAGATTAAGGCCAGGGTGGGTGCCAGAGGTAAGGAAAGAAAGGAGGGAAGAAGAAAGAAAGAAGAAAGAAAGGGGTAGGGAATGTTTTAATTAAGACCCTGAAGCTGGGGGTTGTGGCCTAGCCCAATCCCCTCCTTGAGGATCTTCTTAACCTATGATACACAGTTTTAAACTAGTCATCTCAGCCCAGCTGGCTGGGGGGACAAAAAAGTAAAAGATAGTGGCCGGGCTGGGATTTCAGCCCTCTCCTGGGATAAAACTCTTTCCCCAAAGCCCCTTCTTCATTGATCACACTGTTCTCCTGGGGTCTTCACCCTTAAATTCTGGGTGTTTACCTGGCTTGCTGAATTGCTCTTCTCTCCCAGGGATTCTCCTTTTTTCTGGGTATCGATCTCTTTCTTGAAATTTTTCTTCCCCAACTCCCTGAAATCCCTGATAGTCTAAAATTTTATGAGGTACTCCTTCTTGTCCTGAGTCTCTTTTATTTGTCTTACCACCCCCACCTTTTTAACAATACATTTAACCAATCTCTAATGCTGTGGCCATTTTCTGAAGTTCTATAACTATCTTAGAATCATGGTCTTCAAGCCTCTGGGGTTCAGCCTCTCCCCTGGAGTTCCGTTCCCAAATCACTGGGGTTTCAACTTTGATTGCCAATTCTCTCTCTCTTAGGGTCCCCTCCTTGCAGCCCTGGGACTTCCCCACCTTAGGCAGTTTTATTTCGTGCCTAGAAGCCCCTCCTTACATCTTTGTGACTTTACCCCTTTTCTGAAGTCTCTTCTTCAACTTACTTGCCCCAAATTACTGGAGTTACCCCTTTTTTGCATGCCACCAATTTTGCAGGGCACTTTTTTTCTGGGGTCCTCTATTGCTCCTGGTGTCTCCTCACTCTATATCTAGGGCAATCCATTTGGGAGTCCAAATTCTCTTTGGGGCTCTCCTTCCTATATCGGCAAGTCAGCTTTCCTTTCTCCTTCCCTCCCTGTACTTTCTTTCCTTTCCTCCTTCCTTCCTTCTCTCTCTCTCTCTCCCTCTATCTATCTATCTATCTAGATATATTTAGATAGATATTCAGGTACCATATAATTCAACCATTTAAAGTGTACACTTCAATACTTTTTATTACAGTCACAGGATTGTGTAACCATCACCATAATAATTAGTTGAAGAACATTCTCATCATCCCCAAAATAAACCCCATATTTGTTAGCAGTCATCTTTCTTTTTAATAGAGTCCTAACTTTCTCCTTTGGTTTACTCTCTATGTCTCTGGGCCTTGCCTTTTATGAGGGGGTGTCTTATGTCTCTCCTGGGGACTCATCCTTACATCTCTGAAGCTGTACACCCTTTAGGGGCCTTTTATTTCTCAGGGTCTCCCCACATCTTAGGGCTATACCACTTTTCTGGTGTGCCCTTCCTGTATCTCTGCAATTCTACCCTTTTTCTTCATTCTTTCTTCTGGTATCACTACCCCAAATCCCTGGACCTATTTCCCTTTTCTGATGTCCCTCCAATATACAGGCCAGTCTTTTGAAAGGTTCTATTTCATTTCTAAAATACCCTCCCTTTAGATATAGAGTCCTACCCCTCTTTGGGTCCAAATTTTATTTAGGCCCCCATTCCATCTTTCCCTGGGGCTTCACCTTTTTTTCTGGAATCTTACCTTTCCTGGGGAACCCCTATGCTTGCATATCTTATCTTTTTTTATGTTTTCTTCTCCCTAAATCCCTGGCACTACAGGGAGGTTTTTTTTTAAATTTATTTTTATTTTTGGCTGCCTTCGGTCCCCACTGCCTTGCCCGGGCCTTCTCTAGTTGTGGTGAGTGGGGGCCACTCTTTGCTGCGGTGTGCGGACTTCTCACCGTGGCAGCCTCTCCCATTGCAGAGCACCGGCTCTAGGAGCGTGGGCTTCAGTAGTTGTGGCACGCGGGCTCAGTAGTTGTGGCACTCAGGCTCAGCAGTTGTGGCCCGCAGGCTCAGCGGCCGTAGCGCATGGGCCTAGTTGCTCGGCGGCACGTGGAACCCTCCCCAACCGGGGCTCGAACCCATGTCCCCTGCATTGGCAGGTGGACTCCCAACCACTGTGCCACCAGGGAAGCCCGGCAGGGCAGTTTTTATCTCTCTCAGGAAACCTTCTCTCCCTCCTCCTGATTCCACCCCTTTTCCGGAGTACTGTTTTTTAGAGACTCTTCCTTGTACCACTGGGACCCCACTCATTTTCTGCAGTCTCATCTCTATCCAGTTATTTCCTTTGGGCATCCTTGGGATTCCACCACTTTTCTGCAATCTTCTTCTTCGCCTGGGTTTCTAGGTCTCATGGGATTCATTGTCCCCCATGTCTCTGTGGCACCACCTTTTCTTCTTCAGTATCCTTTCTAAATCTGAGGCTTCAATCTTTTTTATTTTGGGGGTTTAATTTTTCTCCTGGGGCTACCCTGTTCAAATCCCTTGGACTCTACCTCTTTCTCAGATTCTACTTCCCTGCTGGCATCTCCTCCTACTTTGCAGGGCTCTTCCTCTCCTTGGGATTCTTTAGTCACCAAAGTTTCTCCTTTCATTAGCAAGTTCCTTGTTTCTTCTGGACTTTTCCTGCCCACTCCTACTTGTCTCTTGAGCCTCTGTCCCTGAGGTAGCTAATTCAGCATGATCTGTGCCTGCGAGGTCAAGAATATCACCCCATAGGAAATGTGCCAGGTTTCTATCATTCAAAGGTTGTAGGGGCAAGAGCAAAGAAAAGTAAAGGTGAGTGACCTGGGCTTCCCTGGTGGCGCAGTGGTTGAGAGTCTGCCTGCCGATGCGAGGGACGCGGGTTCGTGCCCTGGTCCGGGAGGACACCACATGCCGCGGAGCGGCTGGGCCCGTGAGCCATGGCCACTGAGCCTGCATGTCTGGAGCCTGTGCTCTGCAGCAGGAGAGGCCACAGCAGTGAGGGGCCCGCGTATGGGAAAAAAAAAAAAACCTGAGTGACCCCTGTGTGTCAAGAGCTATGCACATACATTACCTCCAGTAATCTTCACAGCAGCCCTCTGAGTGGACTTTGGTAGCCTCATTTAACAGATGAATAAACTGTGGCTTAGTGGAGAAAAGCTTCTGGGGCTGTATGGAGCAAAGTGGAACCCCCACCCCCTCTGAATGCTGAGTGGGAGTGGGGAATCATCATGCCCAGTCTGGGGAGGGGGCTTGCCTCTGCCTGTGCTACATTTCTCTGACTGGGAAGAACCCAGCCCTGCAGAGTCCCTGGCACTCTAGGATTTGACTCTCCAGCTCGCACTCCAGGAATGTCAGGGAAGAAGGAAGTGATTTTCGCACCTCGGAAGTGAGGTCATATATATACTTTCAAGTTTGGGGTGGGAGATCAGGGTGTTGACAGGGCTTTGAAGCTATGGGAGGTGGAGTCGGTGTTGGAGGACCCTCCCGCAGCCCTGATTCCCCTCGCTGCTATTCCCACGTGCACCTTCTCGTGCGGAGCCTGGCCACGTTGTAGAGCTCAACTGCCTCCTGTTCCATCCCCGCTGCCCCAACTACATACCTTGCTCTGATCTTCTTTACGGGGGCCCAGGCACTAAAGTTGGCCAGATCTGGCTAGTGGAGAGCGATCGGCGGGGCTTGTCCAGCGTTTCGCCCAAAGGATAGGGGAGACATGGTCCTCGTGGTCGCAGTGGTAGCCTGTCAGAAGCCCTCAGCGCTGTCATGGGCCAGCAGCAGTAGCCGGGATGGTGGCGGGTTGCCGCAGGAATAAAGCTCTCTTCAACAATCGGCTGTATTCTCCCTGTCCCCGCCCTGGGGCCCCAGGCCCGTGGCGGCGCCCAGCGGGCTAGCGAGTGAGGCTGCCCTAAGTGCCTGGAGACCGATAGAGAAGAAGGTGAACAGGGATGCAGCGAGAACTGACCCTGAAAGCGCGGAACAGTCTTTGACCAGAAATTCCTGGTTCCCACTGGAGGGTTTCAGAACCTCCCTGTAGCCTGCCAGCCGCCGATCACCCCCCTCGCGTGTTAAATACGTACGTGAGTCATCTGGCGGGGGCTGAGGGCGGTTTGGATTGGACTGGGACGGATTGGACGGAATTGAGCTGGAAAGAGCCTCTGACCTTAAGACCGCCCTGGGGAGGGGCTACTGGAGAGCTGCGAAGGGGAGGGGAGGGAATCTGGTGCAGATCTGACAGCGCAGTGTTTGGGGCGGGGGCTGCAGAAGACTCCATAAGAATAGGGCTTCAGAGTAAGGGGCTGGGGGTATAGCGGACCATGTCTCCCTTATGCTTCGGGAGGCCAGGAAAGAGAGGGCAGGATTGGGGCCACTGTAGAGAGATGCAGGGGCTAGGGTGCCCCAGGGAAGACAGGGGTTGGGGATCCTGAGCAGAGAGGAAAGTACAAGGCAAGAAAAGACCTCTAGCTGAGTGATTCTGAAGGGAGTGGGGAATGAAAGGAGGGGGGCACTGAGGGATGAAGGCATAGGAGAATGTTTGGAAGAATGTCTGGCTAATTTGTAGTGACAGGAATTATACCCCAAGGACATAGGAAAGGGCAAGAAGAAATGATTTGGGTTTAGAGCTCAATCCTGCTCTCATTGGATCTTTCCAATCTTCAAGACCTTGTGGTGAGTGCTTCCCTCCCTTGTTATGAGGGAGCTAGTGGAAATAGCACACCATACACACACACACACACACACACACACACACACACAGAGTATGAGCCAGCAAGACTGAGGGGCTTCATGCAAGAGAGAGTATTTGGGGATGAGAGAGTAAAAGCAAAGAATTTGGGGGTGCTCTGGATATGTACAGTGCCAAATGTTGATGCGGCCTGGAAAAGAATGTGTAGACCAGATGTTTCCTTGGGAAAAGCACAAGCAATTTCAGGGAAGCACAAGGTGGAGATGAGGAGGTTCTGGAGATGCTGATGGGGAGGTAGGCAGAACTAGCTGATGGTAGAGCTCGGTGGGACGAGGACTGGAGACAACCCTGACTGTAGCCCTAGGGAAAAGTGCAAGGCGCATGAGCTAGGCTGACTGCTCAAGTGGGGCCAGAAGGAGGTGGCTCCTGAATGACAGTCTTGCTCTGACAGTCCCCTGGACACAGTTATTGGGCTATCATACTGTTGCCAAGAAACAAGCCCGCATTTGGACAGCTCCACTGACCAGTCTGAATCCTGTCTGAGACGGCTGTACAGTCCTCTCCCCACCCCCACTTCCTACAAAAGGGGCATGGGTTTCTGCCTGGTTTGGCTGAGCCCTATCCCCTGCCTTACTGGTTTTCTTCTGTGTATTAACCATTCAGACTGTTCAACAGTCCTGGTGTAACCACCTTATATCATCATGCATGTTCTTCCTCTGCTTACAGTGCTTTTCTCCTGCTTTTCCACCAGGTCAACTAGTTAACCTTTAAGATCATACTCAAGTGTCACCCCCTCTGTGAAGCTGTCCTTTCAAATAATTTCACCCAATCAGCACAAAGTTTCTATAGCATTTTCATTCACGCTTCCAATGTAATACTTGCAAAAATATTTTTGTATTGATTTTTCACCTGTATTCCTTAACCAGATGGTGAGGTTCTTAAGGGCAATGTTGTTATTATCTGTATCTCCACAACTAGTTCAGTGTAGAGGCCATCATAAGGCCTCAGTAAATAGGTGGGTGTTTGGTGCAGTATATATCACAGGAGTAAGAAAGAGGAGGCAGGAATAACACATATTACAATAACCTGTATCAGTGGTAATGAGAGCTTTAATTTGGGCAGTGCAGAAGAAAAGGCCCACACTGATGTCAGCTCTGCTGCAGTGAGTGAATTGATAGGGCTCTGTGATTGATTTGATGTGGGAGGTCAGAGAGAGGAAGAAGTCTGGGATATTCCAGGACTTAACTCGCAAGGATGGGAGAATGGAGAGACTGTCTATAGAACCTAGAAAATCAAGGAGGTTGAATCAAGGGCAGGTTTTAAACATGCTAAATTTGAGATGTGGGTATAAGTGTGTATTTAGAAGACAGGATGGAGCTGGACATGCTAGGGAGCATCCTCACTTAGATTATGCAGAACCAAAATTCTGCAGGAGATCCTGCCAATTCCTCTTTTGCCCAGATGTACCCATTGCAGAAATGAAAGCTAATGGAATTTTGAGGGGCTGTGGAGCAGGATTTATGGCAAGCACATGGATGCATTTGGAGCTACGCTACCAATGAATACCCACATTTGAGAGAAGTTCCATATTGAGGGAGGAGTAGACAGGAATATGGGATATATATATAGGCTGGGATTCTTCTAGAAACTAGCTAGCTTCACAGATGCTGGATAGCAATCTGGATAGCACCTTTCTTTAGAGCACACATTTGTTTATCTTTTCCTACATCAAAACTCATGTGTCCAGTGTCCTAGGGATCCTGCTGTTTCCAGCTAATCCAATGGAAGTATCTCCCACTTCCCCTTTCCTTTCCATTCTCACCACCAGTTTCCTAGTATGAATTTTATTCCAACTAATCAATTTCAATAGCCTTCCATCTGATGCCCTCCACCCTCAATCTTTCTTCAATTCATTCTGTGTATACCACCAACCATCTTCTCAATTCAACTAATAAACATAAATTGCTTGGCTCAGAGATTGGTAAAGAATAACTGCTCCATAAATTTTAGCCATTATTCATCTTCTGCAGGATCTGAAAGAGAATAGTATGGTAAAAAGAGCACTGAAATAGAAATTATGGCAGCTCTGACACTGGCACTGTGTGACCAACGACCCAATTTCATTCCTTTATATGGCTGAGTAATATTCCATTGTATATATGTACCACACCTTCTTTATCCATTTATCTGTCAATGGGCATTTAGGTTGCTTCCATGACCTGCCTATCGTAAATAGTGCTGCAATGAACATTGAGGTGCATGTGTCTTTTTGAATTATAGTTTTCTCTGGGTATATGCCCAGCAGTGAGATGGCTGGGTCATATGGTAGTTCTATTTTTAGTTTTTTAAGGAACCTCCATAATGTTCTCCATAGTGGCTGTATCAATTTACATTCCCACCAACAGTGAAACAGGGTTCCCTTTTCTCCACACCCTCTCCAGCATTTGTTGTTTGTAGATTTTTTGATGATGCCCATTCTAACTGGTGTGAGGAGATACCTCATTGTAGTTTTGATTTGCATTTCTCTAATAATTAATGATGTTGAGCAGCTTTTCTTGTGCTTCTTAGCCATCTGTATGCCTTCTTTGGAGAAATGTCTATTTAGGTCTTCTGCCCATTTTTGGATTGGGTTATTTATTTAATATTGAGCTGTATGAGCTGTTTATATATATTGGAGATTAATCCTTTGCCCATTGATTCATTTGAAAATACTTTCTCCCATTTTGAGGGCTGTCTTTTTGTCTTGTTTAGGGCTTCCTTTGCTGTGCAAAAGCTTTGAAGTTTCATTATGTCCCATTTGTTTATTTTTGTTTTTCTTTCCATTACTCTAGGAGGTGGATCAAAAAAGATCTTGCGTGATTTATGTCGAAGAGGGTTCTTCCTATGTTTTCCTCTAAGAGTTATATAGTGTCTGGTTTTACATTTAGGTCTCTAATCCATTTTGAGTTTATTTTTGTGTATGGTGGTAGGGAGTGTTCTAATTTCATTCTTTTACATGTAGATGTCCAGTTTTACCAGCACCACTTATTGAAGAGACTGTCTTTTCTCCATTGTATATCCTTGCCACCATTGTCATAGATTAGTTGACCATAGGTGCATGGGTTTATCTCTGGGCTTTCTATCTTGTTCCATTGATCTATGTTTTTGTTTTTGTGCCAGTACTATATTATCTTGATTACTGTAGCTTTGTAGTATAGACTGAAGTCAGGGAGTCTGATTCCTCCAGCTCCGTTCTGTTCCCTCAAGACTATTTGCCTATTCGGGGTCTTTTGTGTCTTCATAGAAATTTTAATATTTTTTGTTCTAGTTCCGTAAAAAATGTCACTGGTAATTTGATAGAGATTGCATTGAATCTCTGGATTGCTTTGGGTAGTATAGTCATTTTCACAATATTGATTCTTCCAAAACAAGAACATGGTATATCTCTCCATTTATTTGTAATATCTTTGCTTTTATTTAACATCTTTATTGGAGTATAATTGCTCTACAATGGTGTGTTAGTTTCCGCTTTATAACAAAGTGAATCAGTTATACATATACATATGTTCCCATATCTCTTCACTCTGGCGTCTCCATTCCTCCAATTCTCCCTATCCCACGCCTCTAGGTGGTAACAAACCACCAAGCTGATCTCCCTGTGCTATGCGGCTGCTTCCCACTAGCTATCTATTTTATGTTTGGCAAGGTATATATGTCCATGCCAATCTCTCACTTTGTCACAGCTTACCCTTCCCCCTTCCCATATTCTCAAGTCCATGCTCTAGCAGGTCTGTGTCTTTAGTCCCAGCTTACCCCTAGATTCCTCATGACCTTTTTTTTTCCTTAGATTCCATATATATGTGTTAGCATACGGTATTTGTTTTTCTCTTTCTGACATACTTCACTCTGTATGACAGACTCTAGGTCCATCCACCTCACTACAAATAGTTCAATTTCGTTTCTTTTTATGGCTGAGTAATATTCCATTGTATATATGCACCACATCTTCTTTATCCATTCATCTTTTGATGGAAACTTAGGTTTGCTTCTATCTCCTGGCTATTGTAAATAGAGCTGCAATGAACATTTTGGTACATGACTCTTTTTGAATTATGGTTTTCTCAGGGTATATGCCCAGTAGTGGGATTGCTGGGTCGTATGATAGTTCTATTTTTAGATTTTTAAGGAACCTCCATACTGTTCTCCATAGTGACTGTATCAATTTACATTCCCACCAACAGTGCAAGAGGGTTCCCTTTTCTCCACACTCTCTGCAGCATTTATTGTTTGTAGATTTTTTGATGACAGCCGTTCTGACTGGTGTGAGGTGATATCTCATTGTAGTTTTGATTTGCATTTCTCTAATGATTAATGATGTTGAGCATTCTTTCATGTGTTTGTTGGCAGTCTGTATATCTTCTTTGGAGTAATGTCTATTTAGGTCTTCTGCCCATTTTTGGATTGGGTTGTTTGTTTTTTTCTTATTGAGCTGCATGAGCTGCTTGTAAATTTTGGAGATTAATCCTTTGTCAGTTGCTTCATTTGCAAATATTTTCTCCCATTCTAAGGGTTGTCTTTTGGTCTTGTTTATGGTATCCTTTGCTGTGAAAAAGCTTTTAAGTTTCATTAGGTCCCATTTATTTATTTTTGTTTTTATTTCCATTACTCTAGGAGGTGGGTCAAAACGGATATTGCTGTGATTTATGTCATAGAGTGTTCTGCCTATGTTTTCCTCTAAGAGTCTGATAGTGTCTGACCTTACATTTAGGTCTTTAATCCATTTTGAGTTTATTTTTGTGTATGGTGTTAGGGAGTGTTCTAATTTCATACTTTTACATGTACCTGTCCAGTTTTCCCAGCACTACTTATTGAAGAGGCTGTCTTTTACTCCATTGTATATTTCTGCTTCCTTTATCAAAGATAAAGTGACCATATGTGTTGGGTTTATCTCTGGGATTTCTATCCAGTTCCATTGATCTAAACTTCTGTTTTTGAGCCAGTACCATACTATCTTGATTACTGTAGCTTTGTTGTGTAGTCTGAAGTCAGGGCACATGATATCTCTGGCTCCATTTTTCCTTCTGAAGATTGCTTTGACTATTCGGGGTCTTTCGTGTTTCTATACAAATTGTGAATTTTTTTGTTCTAGTTCTCTGAAAAATGCCAGTGGTAGTTTGATAGGGATTGCATTGAATCTGTAGATTGCTTTCGGTAGTAGAGTCAATTTCACAATGTTTATTCTTCCAATACAAGAACATGGTATATCTCTCTATCTATCTGTATCATCTTTAACTTCTTTCATCAGTGTCATAATTTTCTGCATGCAGGTCTTTTGTCTCCTTAGGTAGGTTTATTCCTAGATGTTTTTTTTCTTTTCTTTTCAGTGGTAAATGGGGGTGTTTTCTTGATTTCATTTTCTGATTTTTTCAACATTAGTGTATAGGAATGCCAGAGATTTCTGTGCATTGATTTTGTAGCCTGCTACTTTACCAAATTCATTGATTAGCTCTAGTAGATTTCTGGTAGCATCTTTAGGATTCTCTATGTATAGTATCATGTCAGCTGCAAATAGTGACAGCTTTACTTCTTCTTTTCCTATTTGGATTCCTTTTATTTCCTTTTCTTCTCTGATTGCTGTGGCTAAAACTTCCAAAGCTATGTTGAATAATATTGGTAAGAGTGGGCAACCTTGTCTTTTTCCTGATCTTTGTGGAAACGGTTTCATTTTTTCACCATTGAAGACGATGTTGGCTGTGGGTTTGTCATATATGGACTTTAGTATGTTGAGGAAAGTTTCCTCTATGCCTACTTTCTGGAGGGTTTTTTATCATAAGTGGTGTTGAATTTTGTTGAAAGCTTTCTCTGCATCTAATGAGATGATCATATGGTTTTTCTCCTTCAATTTTTTAATATGGTGTATCACATTGATTGATTTGCGTATATTGAACAATCCGTGCTTTCCTGGAATAAACCCCACTTGATTATGGTGTGTGATCCTTTTAATGTGCTGTTCGATTCTGTTTGCTGGTACTTTGTTGAGGATTTTTGCATCTTTGTTCATCAGTGATATTGGCCTGTAGTTTTCTTTCTTTGTGACATCTTTTTCTGGTTTTCGTATCAGGTTGATGGTGGTCCCATAGAATGAGTTTGGGAGTGTTCCTCCCTCTGCTATATTTTGGAAGAGTTTGAGAAGGATAGGTGTTAGATCTCCTTTAAATATTTGATAGAATTTGCCTGTGAATCCATCTGGTCCTGGGCTTTTGTTTGTTGGAAGATTTTAAATCACGGTTTCAATTTCAGTGCTTGTGATTGGTCTGTTCATATTTTCTATTTCTTCCTGATTCAGTCTTGGCAGGTTGTGCATTTCTAAGTATTTGTCTATTTCATCCAGGTTGTCCATTTTATTGGCATAGAGTTGCTTGTAGTAATCTTTCATGATCCTTTGTATTTCTGCAGTGTCAGTTGTTACTTCTCTTTTTTCATTTCTATTTCTATTGATTTGACTCTTCTCCCTTTTTTTCTTGATGAGTTGGCCAATGGTTTGTCAATTTTGTTTATCTTCTCAAAGAACCAGCTTTTAGTTTTATTGATCTTTGCTATCGTTTCCTTCATTTCTTTTTCATTTATTTCTGATCTGATCTTTATGATTTCTTTCCTTCTGCTAAATTTGTGTTTTTTTTGTTCTTCTTTCTCTAATTGCTTCAGGTGCAAGGTTAAGTTGTTTATTTGAGATGATTCCTGTTTCTTAAGGTAGAATTGTATTGCTATAAACTTCCCTCTTAGTACTGATTTTGCTGCATCCCATAGGTTTTGGGTCATCGTGTCTCCATTTTCATTTGTTTCTAGGTATTTTTTGATTTCGTCTTTGATTTCTTCAGTGATCACTTCGTTATTAAGTAGTGTATTGTTCAGCCTCCAAGGGTTTGTATTTTTTACACATCTTTTCCTGTAATTGATATCTAGTCTCATAGCGTTGCTGTCGGAAAAGATACTTGATACGATTTCAATTTTCTTTAATTTATAAAGGCTTGATTTGTGACCCAAGATATGATCTATCCTGGAGAATGTTCCATGAGCACTTCAGAAAAGTGTGCATTCTGTTGTTTCTGGATGGAATGTCCTATAAATATCAATTAAGTCCATCTTGTTTAATGTATCATTTAAAGCTTGTGTTTCCTTATTTATTTTCATTTTGGATGGTCTGTCCATTGGTGAAAGTGGGGTGTTAAAGTCCCCAGTATGATAGTGTTACTGTCGATTTCCCCTTATATGGCTGTTAGCATTTGCCTTATGTACTGAGATGCTCCTACGTTGGGTGCATAAATATTTACAGTTGTTATATCTTCTTTTTGGATCGATCCCTTGATCATTATGTAGTGTCCCTCTTTGTCTCTTCTAATAGTCTTTATTTTAAAGTCTATTCTGTCTGATATGAGAATTGCTACTCCAGCTTGCTTTTGATTTCCATTTGCATGGAATATCTTTTTCCATCCCCTCACTTTCATTCTGTATGTTTCCCTAGGTCTGAAGTGGGTCTCTTGTGGACAGCATATATATGGGTCTGGTTTTTGTATCCATTCAACCAGTCTGTGTCTTTTGGTGGGAGCATTTAATCCATTTTCATTTGAGGTAATTATAGACATGTATGTTCCTATTCTCATTTTTTAATTGCTTTGGGTTTGTTATTGTATGTCTTTTCCCTCTCTTCTGTGTCTTGCCTCGGGAAGTTCCTTTAGCATTTGTTGTAAAGCTGGTTTGGTGGTGCTGAACTCTCTCAGCTTTTGCTTGTCTGTAAAGGTTTTAATTTCTCCATCAAGTCTGAATGAGATCCTTGCTGGGTAGTGTAATCTTGGTTGTGGTTTTTTCTCCTTCATCACTTTAAATATGTCCTGCCAGTCCCTTCTGGCTTGCAGTTTCTGCTGAAAGATCAGCTGTTAACCTTATGGGGATTCCCTTTTGTGTTATTTGTTGTTTTTCCCTTGCTGCTTTTAATGTGTTTTCTTTGTATTTAATTTTTGATAGTTTGATTAATATGTGTCTTGGCGTGTTTCTCCTTGGATTTATCCTGTATGGGACTCTCTGTGCTTCCTGGACTTGATTAATAATTTCCTTTCACAAATTATGGAAGTTTTCAACTATAATCTCTTCAAATGTTTTCTCAGTCCCTTTCTCTTTTTCTTCTTCTTCTGGGACCTCTATAATTCGAATGTTGGTGAGTTTCATGTTGTCCCAGAGGTCTCTGAGACTGTCCTCAGTTCTTTTCATTGTTTTTTCCTTATTCTGCTCTGCAGTAGTTATTTCCACTATTTTATCTTCCAGGTCACTTATTCATTCTTCTGCCTCAGTTATTCTGCTCTTGATCCTTTCTAGAGTAGTTTTAATTTCATTTATTGTGTTGTTCATCATTGCTTGTTTCCTGTTTAGTTCTTCTAGGTCCTTGTTAAATATTTCTTGCATTCTCTGTATTCTATTTCCAAGATTTTGGATTATCCTTACTTTCATTATTCTGAATTCTTTTTCAGGTAGACTGCCTATTTCCTCTTCATTTGTTAGGTCTGTTGTGTTTTTACCTTGCTCCTTCATCTGCTGTGTGTTTTTCTGTCTTTTCAGTTTGCTTATCTTACTGTGTTTGCGGTGTCCTTTTTGTAGGCTGCAGGTTTGTAGTTCCCATTGTTTTTGGTGTCTGTCTCCTGTGGCTAAGTTTGGCTCAGTGGCTTGTGTGGGTTTCCTGATTGAAGGGACTAGTGCCTGCGTTCTGGTGGATGAGACTGGATCTTGCCTTTCTGGTTGGCAGGTCCACGTCTGGTGGTGTGTTTTGGGGTGTCTGTGGCCTTATTATGATTTTAGGCAGCCTCTCTGCTAATGGGTGGGGGTGTGTTCCTGTCTTGCTAGTTGTTTGGCATAGGATGTCCAGTACTGTAGCTTGCTGGTCGTTCAGTGAAGCTGGGTCTTGGTGTTCAGATGGAGATCTCTGTGAGATTTTCACCATTTGATATTATGTTGAGCTGGGAGGGCTCTTGTGGACCAGTGTCCTGAAGTTGGCTCTCCAACCTCAGAGGCACAACACTGACTCCTGGCTGGAGCACGAAGAGCCTTTCCTCCACACCACTCACAATAAATGGGAGAAAAAATAGAAAGAAAGAAAGAAAGAAAGAAAGAAAGAAAGAAAGAAAGAAAGAAAGAAAGAAAGAAAGAAAGAAAGAAAGAAAGAAGGAAAGAAAGAAAGAAAGAAGGTAAAATAAAATAAGAGAAAGTGAGATTAAAAAAATAGAGTTATTAAAGAAAAAAAATTTACAGTAAAAAACCCCACAAAAATACAAAATACAACAAAAACAACACACAAAAAACGGACGGACAGAACCCCAGGACAAATGTGAAAGGAAAACTATACAGACAAAATCTCACACAGAAGCATACACATACACAGTCACAAAAAGAGGAAAAGTGTAAAATATAATATATCTTGCTCCCAAAGTCCACCTCCTCAGTTTGGGATGATTCGTTGTCTATTTAGGTATTCCACAGATGCCGGGTACATCAAGTTGATTGTGGAGATTTAATCTGCTGCTCCTGAGGCTGCTGGGAGGGATTTCCCTTTCTCTTCTTTGTTCGCACAGCTCCCGGGGTTCAGCTTTTGATTTGGCCCCACCTCTGCGTGTAGGTCGACTGAGGGCATCTGTTCTTTGCTCAGACAGGCCAGGGTTAAAGGAGCAGCTGATTGGGGGCTCTGGCTCACTCAGGCTGGGGGGAGGGAGAGGTACGGATGTGGGGCGAGCCTGGGGTGGCAGAGGCTGGCGTGACGTTGTTGCAGCAGCCTGAGGTGTGCCGTGCGTTTTCCCCGGGATGTTGTCCCTGGCTCACGGGATCCTGGCAGTGGCGGGCTGCACAGGCTCCCAGGAGGGTAGGTGTGGATAGTGACCTGTGCTTGCACACAGGCTTCTTGGTGGAGGCAGCAGCAGCTTTAGCGTCTCATGCCCTTCTCTGGGGTCCGTGCTAACAGCCGCGGCTTGCGTCTGTCTCTGGAGCTCGTTTCAGCAGCGCTCTTAATCCTCTCTCCTCACACACCAGGAAACAAAGAGGGAAGAAAAAGTCTTTTGCCTCTTCGGCAGGTCCAGACATTTTCCTGGACTCTCTCCCGGCTAGCCGTGGTGCACTAACCCCTTCAGGCTTTGTTCACACTGCCAAGCCCAATTCTCTCCCTGCGATCTGACCCGAAGCCCGAGCCTCATCTCCCAGCCCCTGCCCTCCCCGGCGGGTGAGCAGACAAGCCTCTCGGGCTGGTGAGTGCTGATGTCATGGATCTTCCATGCGGGAATCTCTCCGCTTTGCCCTCCGCACCCCTGTTGCTGTGTTCTCCTCCGCGGCTCCAAAGCTTCCCTCCTCTGCCACCCACAGTCTCTGCCTGCGAAGGGGCTTCCTAGTGTGTGGAAACCTTTCCTCCTTCACAGCTCCCTCCCACTGGTGCAGGTCCTGTCCCTATTTTTTGTCTCTGTTTATTCTTTTTTCTTTTGCCCTACCCAGGTACGTGGGGGCGTTTCTTCCTTTTGGGATGTCTGAGGTCTTCCGCCAGAATTCAGTGGGTGTTCTATAGGAGCAGTTCCACATGTAGATGTATTTCTGATGTATCTGTTGGGAGGAAGGTGATCTCTGCGTCTTACTCTTCTGCCATCTTCCTCAATCCCTCCGATCATATGTTTTTTCCTCTTCAATTTGTTAATATGGTGTATCACATTGATTGATTTGCATATATTGAAGAATCCTTGCATCTTTGTGATAAATCCTACTTGATTATTGTGTATGATCCTTTTAATGTGTTGTTGGATTCTGTTTGCTAGTATTCTGTTGAGGATTTTTGCATCTATATTCATCAGTGATATTGTTCTGTAATTTTCTTTTTTTGTAGTATCTTTCTCTGGCTTTGGTATCAGGGTGATGGTGGCCTCATAGAATGAGTTTGAGAGTGTTCCTTCCTCTGCAATTTTTTGGAAGAGTTTGCGAAGGATGGGTGTTAGCTCTTCTCTAAATTTTGGGTAGAATTCACCTATGAAGCCATCTGGTCCTGGATTTTGTTTGTTGGAAGATTTTAAATCACAGTTTCAATTTCATTCCTTGTGATTTGTCTATTCATATTTTCTATTTCTTCCTGGTTTAGTCTTGGGAGGTTATACCTTTCTAAGAATTTGTCCATTTCTTCCAGGTTCTCCATTTTATTGGCATAGAGTTCATTGTAGTAGTCTCTTAGGATGCTTTGTATTTCTTTGGTGTCTGTTGTAACTTCTCCTTTTTTCATTTGTAATTTTATTGATTTCAGTCCTCTCCCTCTTTTTCTTGATGAGTCTGGCTAATGTTTTATCAATTTTGTTTATCTTCTTAAAGATCCAGCTTTTAGTTTTATTGATCTTTGCTATTGTTTTCCTTGTTTCTATTTCATTTATTTCTGCTCTGATCATTATAATTTCTTTCCTTCTGCTAACTTTGTGTTTTGTTTGCTCTTCTTTCTCTAGTTCCTTTAGGTGTAAAGTTACATTGTTTATTTGAGATTTTTCTTTTTTCTTGAGGTAGGCTTCCATAGCTGTAAACTTCCCTCTTAGAACTGCTTTTGCTGCATCCCATAGGTTTTGGGTTGTCGTGTTTTCATTGCCATCTATCTCTACATATTTTTTGATTTCCTCTTTGATTTCTTTGGCGATCTCTTGGTTATTTAGTAACGTATTGTTTAGTCTCCATGTGTTTTTGTTTTTTACGTTTTTTTCCCTGTAATTCATTTCTAATCTCATAGCATTGTGGTCAGAAAAGATGCTTGATATTATTTCAATTTTTAAATTTACTGAGGCTTGATTTGTGACCCAAGATGTGATCTATCCTGGAGAATGTTCCATGCGCACTTGAGAAGAAAGTGTAAACTGTGGTTTTGGATGGAATATCCTATAAATATCAATTAAATCTATCTGGTCTATTGTGTCATTTAAAGCTTCTGTTTCCTTATTTATTTTCATTTTGGATGATCTGTCCCTTGGTGTAGGTGAGGTGCTAAAGTCCCCCACTATTACTGTGTTACTGTCGATTTCCTCTTTTAGAGCTGTTAGCAGTTTTCTTATGTATTGAGGTGCTCCTACGTTGGGTCCATATATATATATATAGTTGTTTTATATATATATATATATATGTGTGTGTGTATATATAGTTGTTTTATCTTCTTCTTGGATTGATCCCTTGATCATTATGTAGAGTCCTTCCTTGTTTCTTTTAGCATTCTTTATTTTAAAGTCTATTTTATCTGATATGAGTATTGCTACTCCAGCTTTCTTTCGATTTCCGTTTGCATGGAATATCTTTTTCCATCCCCACACGTTCAGTCTGTATGTGTCCCTAGGTCTGAAGTGGGTCTCTTGTAGACAGCACATATATGGTTCTTGTTTTTGTATCCATTCAACAAGCCTGTGCCTTTTGGTTGGAACATTTAATCCATTCACATTTAAGGTAATTATCGATATGTATGTTCCTATGACCATTTTCTTAATTGTTTTGGGTTTGTTTTTGTAGGTCATTTTCTTCTCTTGTGTTTCCCACTTAGAGAAGTTCCTTTAGCATTTTTTGTAGAGCTGGTTTGGTGGTGCTGAATTCTCTTAGCTTTTGCTTGTCTGTAAAGCTTTTGATTTCTCCATCAAATCTGAATGAGATCCTTGCTGAGAAGAGTAATTTTGGTTGTTGGTTTTTCTCCTTCATCACTTCAAGCATATCATGCCGATCCCTTCTGGCTTGTAGAGTTTCTGCTGAGAAATCAGCTGTTAACCTTATGGGAGTTCCCTTGTACATTATTTGTCGTGTTCCCCTTGCTGCTTTCAATAATTTTTCTTGGCCTTTAATATTTGCCAATTTGATTACTATGTGTCTCGGCCTGTTTCTCCTTGGGTTTATCCTGTATGGGACTTTCTGCGCTTCCTGGACTTGGGTTGCTATTTCCTTTCCCATGTTAGGGAAGTTTTCAACTATAATCTCTTGAAATATTTTCTCGAGTCCTTTCTCTCTCTCTTCACCTTCTGGGACCCCTATAATGCAAATATTGTTGTGTTTAATGTTGTCCCAGAGGTCTCTTAGGCTGTCTGCATTTCTTTTCATTCTTTTTTCTTTATTCTGTTCTGCAACAGTGAATTCCACCATTCTGTCTTCCAGGTCACTTATCCATTCTTCTGCCTCTGTTATTCTGCTATTGATTACTTCTAGTGTAATTTTCATTTCAATTATTGTGTTGTTCATCTTTGTTTGTTTGTTCTTTAATGCTCCTAGATCTTTGTTAAACATTCCTTGCATCTTCTCCACCTTTGCCTCCATTCTTTTTAAGAGGTCCTGGATCATCTTCACTATCATTATTCTGAATTCTTTTTTTCTGGAAGGTTGCCTATATCCACTTCATTTAGTTGCTTTTCTGGGGTTTTATCTTGTTCCTTCATCTGGTACACAGCCCTCTGCCTTTTCATCTTGCCTATGTTTCTATGAATGTGGTTTCTGTTCCACAGGTTGCAGGATTGTAGTTCCTCTTGCTTCTGATGTCTGCCCTCTGGTGTATGAGGCTATCTAAGAGGCTTGTGCAAGTTTACTGATGGGAGGGACTGGTGGTGGGTAGAGTTGGCTGTTGCTCTGGTGGGCAGAGCTCAGTAAAACTTTTATCTGCTTGCCTGCTGATGGGTGGTGCTAGGTCCCTTCCCTGTTGGTTTTTGGCCTGAGGTCACCCAGCACTGGAGCCTACCCAGGCTCTTTAGTGGGGCTAATGGTGGACTCTGGGAGGGCTCATGCCAAGGAGTACTTCCCAGAACTTCTGCTGCCACTGTCCTTGTCCTCACCATAAGACAGAGCCACCCCCCACCTCTGAAGGAGACCCCCAACACTAGGATGTAGGTCTGGTTCAGTCTCTATGGGGTCTCTGCTCTTTCCCTGTGTCCCGATGCCCACACTAGCTTTTGTGTGCCCTCCAAGAGTGGAGTCTCCGTTTCCCCCAGTCCTGTCAAAGTCCTGCAATCAAATCCCACTACTCTTCAAAGTCTGATTCTCTAGGAATTCCTACTCCCATTGCTGGACCCCTAGGTTTGGAAGCCTGACGTGGGGCTCAGAACCTTCACTGCAGTGGGTGGACTACTGTGGTATAAATATTCTCCAGTTTGTGGGTTTCCCACCCAACAGTTATGGGGTTTGATTTTATCATGATTGTGACCCTCCTACCATCTCATTGTGGCTTCTCCTTTGTCTTTGGATGTGGGGTATCTTTTCTGTTGAGTTCCAATGTCTTCCTGTCGATGATTGTTCAGCAGTTAGTTGTGATTCCAGTGTTCTCACAACAGGGAGTGAGAACATGTTCTTCTACAACGCCGTCTTGAACCAATTGCCCCTAGGTTCTTCATGACTTTTTTTTTTTTTAGATTCCATATATATGTGCTAGCATATGGTATTTGTTTTTCTCTTTCTGACTTACTTCACTCCATATGACAGATTCTAGGTCCATCCACCTCACTACAAATAATTCAATTTCGTTACCCTTTATGGCTGAGTAATATTCCATGGTATATATGTGCCACATCTTCTTTATCCATTCATTTGTCGATGAACACTTAGGTTGCTTCCATGTCCTGGGTATTGCACATAGAGCTGCAATGAACATTTTGGTACATGACTATTTTTGAATTACGGTTTTCTCAGGGTATATGCCAGTAGTCGGATTGCTGGGTCATATGGTAGTTCTATTTTTAGTTTTTTAAGGAACCTCCATACTGTTCTCCATAGTGGCTGTATCAATTTACATTCCCACCAACAGTGCAAGAGGGTTCCACTTCTCCACACTCACTTCAGCATTTATTGTTTGTAGATTTTTGGATGACGGCCATTCTGACTGGTGTGAGCTGATACCTCATTGTAGTTTTGATTTTCATTTCTCTAATGATTAGGGATGCTGAGCATCCTTTCATGTGTTTGTTCGCAACCTGTGTACCTTCTTTAGAGAAATGTCTATTTAGGTCTTCTGCCGATTTTTGGATTTTATTTTTTTTTGATATCGAGTTGCATGAGCTGCTTGTAAATTTTGGTGATTGATCCTTTGTCAGTTGCTTCATTTGCAAATATTTTCTCCCATTCTGAGTGTTGTCTGTTCGTCTTGTTTATGGTTTCCTTTGCTGTGGAAAAGATTTTGAGTTTCATTAGGTCCCATTTGTTTATTTTTCTTTTTGGTTTTTTTCATTTCTTTAGGAGGTGGGTCAAAAAGGATCTTGCTGGGGGGACGAGGAGAAGGTGGTGGAAGAGTAAGACACGGAGATCACCTTCCTCGCGACAGGTACACCAGAAATGCATCTACACGTGGAACAACTCCTACAGAACACCTACTGAATGCAGGCAGAAGACCTCAGACCTCCCAAAAGGCAAGAAAATCCCCACGTACCTCAGTAGGGCAAAAGAAAAAAGAATAAACAAAGACAAAATGATAGGGACGGGACCTGCACCAGTGGGAGGGAGCTGTGAAGGAGGAAAGGTTTCCACACACTAGGAAGACCCTTCACGGGCGGAGACTGCGGGTGGTGGAGGGGGGAAGCTTCGGAGCTGTGGAGGAGAGCACAGCAACAGGGGTGCGGAGGGCAAAGTGGAGAGATTCCCGCACAGAGGATCGGTGACGACCGGCACTCACCAGCCCAAGAGGCTTGTCTGCTCACCTGCTGGGGCGGGCAGAGCTGGGAGCTGAGGCTCGGGCTTTGGTCAGAGCGCAGGGAGAGGACTGGGGTTTGCGGCGTGAACACAGCCTGCAGGGGGTTAGTGCTCCATGGCTAGCCGGGAGGGAGTCTGGGGAAAAATCTGGACCTGCCGAAGAGGCAAGAGACTTTTTCTTTCCTATTTGTTTCCTGGTGCGCAAGGAGAGGGGATTAAGAGCGCTGTTTAAAGGAGCTCCAGAGACGGGTGTGAGTCACGGCTAAAAGTGCAGACCACAGAGACGGGCATGGGGTGCTAAGGCTGCTGCTGCTGCCACCAAGAAGCCTGTGTGTGAGCACAGGTCACTCTCCACACCCCCCTTCCGGGAACCTGTGCAGCCCGCCACTGCCAGGGTCCCAGGATCCAGGGACAACTTCCCCGGGAGAACACATGGTGCGCTTCAGGCTCGTGCAACGTCACGCCGGGCTCTGCTGCTGAAGGCTCGCCCTGCACGCCGTGCCCCTCCCTCCCCCTGGCCTGAGTGAGCCAGAGTCCCCAAAGCAGCTGCTCCTTTAACTCCGTCCTGTCTGAGCGAAAAGAGACGCCCTCCAGCGACCAACACGCATAAGCGGGGCCAAATCCGAAGCTGAGTACCGGGAGCTCTGAGAATAAAGAAGAGAAAGGGAAATCTCTCCCAGCTGCCTCAGAAGCAGAGGATTAAAGCTCCACAATCAACTTGATGTACCCTGCATCTGTGGAATGCATGAATAGACAACGAATCATCCCAAATTGAGGAGGTGGATTTTGAGAGCAAGATTTATGATTTTTTCCCATTTTCCCCTTTTTGTGATTGTGTATGTGTATGCTTCTGTGTAAGATTTTGTCTGGATAGCTTTGCTTCTACCATTTGTACTAGGGTTCTATCCATCTGTTTTTTTAAAAAAACTATTTTCTTAATAATAATTTTTTATTTTAATAACTTTATTTCATTCTATCTTATTTTATTTTATCTTTCTTTCTTTGTTTCTTCCTTCCTTCCTTCCTTCCTTCCTTCCTTCCTTCCTTCCTTCCTTCCTTTCTTTCTTTCTTTCTTTCTTTCTACTTTTTCTCACTTTTATCCTGAGCCGTGTGAATGAAATGGTCTTGGTGCTCCAGCCAGGAGTCAGTGCTGTGCCTCTGAGGTGGGCGAGGCAACTTCAGGACACTGGTCCACAAGACACCTCCCAGCTGCACCTAATATCAAATGTCAAAAATCTCCCAGAAATCTCCATCTCAACACCAGCACCCAGTTTCATTCAACGACCAGCAAGCTACAGTGCTGGACACGCTATGACAAACAACTAGCAAGACAGGAACACAACCCCACCCATTAGCAGAGAGGCTGCCTAAAATCATAATAAGTCCACAGATACCCCTAAACACACCACCAGACGTGGATCTGTCCACCAGAAAGACAAGATCCAGTCTCATCCATCAGAACACAGGCACTAGTCCCCTCCACCAGGAAGCCTACACAACCCACTGAACCAACTTTAGCCACTGGGGACAGACACCAAAACCAACAGGAGCTACGAACCTGCAGCTTGCAAAAAGTAGACTCCAAACACAGTAAGATAAGCACCACGGGAAGACAGAAAAACACACAGCAGATGAAGGAGCAAGATAAAAACCCACCACACCTAAAAAATGAAGAGGAAAGAAGCAGTCTACCTGAAAAAGAGGTCAGAAAAATGATAGTAAAGATGATCCAAAATCTTGGAAATAGAATAGACAAAATGCAAGAAACATTTAACAAGGACCTAGAAGAACAAAAGATGAAACAAACAATGATGAACAACACAATAAATGAAGTAAAAAATACTCTAGATTGGATCAATAGCAGAATAACTGAGGCAGAAGAACGGATATGTGACCTGGAAGAAAAAATAGTGGAAATAACTACTGCAGGGCACAATAAATAAAAAAGAATGAAAAGAACTGAGGACAGTCTCAGAGACCTCTGGGACAACATTAAACACACCAACATTTGAATTATATGGGTTCCAGAAGAAGAAGAGAAAAAGAAAGTGACTGAGAAAATATTTGAAGAGATTATAGTTGAAAACTTCCCTAATATGGGAAAGGAAATAGTTAATCAAGTCCAGGAAGCACAGAGAGTCCCATACAGGATAAATCCAAGGAGAAATAGGCCAATACACATATTAATCAAACTGTCAAAAATTAAATACAAAGAAAACATATTAAAAGCAGCAAGGGAAAAACAACAAAAAACACACAAGGGCATCTCCATAAGGTTAACAGCTGATATTTCAGCAGAAACTCTGCAAGCCAGAAGGGACTGGCAGGACATATTTAAAGTGATGAAGGAGAAAAACCTGCAACCACGATTACTCTACCCAGCAAAGATCTCATTGAGACTTGATGGAGAAATTAAAACCTTTACAGACAAGCAAAAGCTGAGAGAGTTCAGCACCACCAAACCAGCTTTACAAAAAATGCTAAAGGAACTTCTCTAGGCAAGAATCACAAGAGAAGGAAAAGACCTACAATAAAAAACCCAAAGCAATTAGGAAAATGGCATTAGGAACATACATATCGATAATTCACTTAAATGTAAATGGACTAATTGCTCCCACCAAAAGACACAGATTGGTTGAATGGATACAAAAACAAGACCCATATATATGCTGTCTACAAGAGATCCACTTAAGATCTAGAGACACATACAGACTGAAAGTAAGGGGATGGAAAAAGATATTCCATGCAAATGGAAACCAAAAGAAAGCTGGAGTAGCAATTCTCATATAGACAAAATAGACTTTAAAATAAAGACTATTAGAAGAGACAAAGGACACTACGTAATGATCAAGGGATTAATCCAAGAAGATATATCAATTGTAAATATTTATGCACCCAACATAGGAGCACCTCAATACATCAGGCAAATACTAACAGCCATGAAAGGGGAAATCAACAGTAACACATTCATAGTCAGGGACGTTAACACCCCACTTTCACCAATGGACAGATCATCCAAAATGAAAATAAATAAGAAACACAAGCTTTAAATGATACCTTAAACAAGATGGACTTAATTGATATTTATAAGACATTCCATCCAAAAACAACAGAATAGGTACTTTTCTCAAGTGCTCATGGAATATTATCCAGGATAGATCATATTTTGGGTCACAAATCAAGCCTTGGTAAATTTAAGAAAATTGAAACTGTATCAAGTATCTTTTCCGACCACAACACTATGACACTAGATATCAATTACATGAAGAGATCTGTAAAAAATACAAACACAGGGCTTCCCTGGTGGCGCAGTGGTTGAGAGTCCACCTGCCGATGCAGGGGACATGGGTTCGTGCCCCGGTCCGGGAAGATCCCACATGCCGCGGAGCGGCTTGGCCCGTGCGCCATGGACGCTGAGCCTGCGCATCTGGAGCCTGTGCTCCGCAACGGGAGAGGCTACAACAGTGGGAGGCCCGCACACCGTAAAAAAAAAAAAAAACAAACAAACACAAGGAGGCTAAACAATACACTAAATAACGAAGTGATCACTGAACAAATCAAAGTGGAAATCAAAAAATACCTAGAAACAAATGAAAATGGAGACACGACGACCCAAAATCTATGGGATGCAACAAAAGCAGTTCTAAGAGGGAAGTTTATAGCAACACAATCCTACACTAAGAAAGAGGAAACATCTCGAATAAACAACCTAACCTTGCACGTAAAGCAATTAGAGATAGAACAAAAAAACCCCAAAATTAGCTCAAGGAAAGAAATCATAAAAATCAGATCAGAAATAAATGAAAAAGAAATGAAGGAAATGACAGCAAGGATCAATAAAACTAAAAGCTGCTTCTCTGAGGAGATAAACAAAATTGATAAGCCATTAGCCAGACTCATCAAGAAAAAAAGGGAGAAGACTCCAATCAATAGAATTAGAAATGAAAAAGGAGAAGTAACAACTGACACTGCAGAAATACAAAAGGTCATGAGAGATTACTACAAGCAACTATATGCCAATAAAATGGACAATCTGGAAGAAATGGAAAAATTCTTAGAAATGCACAACCTGCCAAGACTGAACCAGGAAGAAATAGAAAATATGAACAGACCAATCACAAGCACTGAAGTTGAAACTGTGATTTAAAAACTTCCAACAAACAAAAGCCCAGGACCAGATGGCTTCACAGGCGAATTCTATCAAAGATTTACAGAAAAGCTAACACTTACCTTCGCAAACTCTTCCAAAATATAGCAGAGGGAGGAACACTCCCAATCTCATTCTACGAGGCTACCATCACCTTGATACCAAAACCAGACAAGGATGTCACAAAGAAGGAAAACTACAGGCCAATATCACTGATGAACACAGATGCAAAAATCCTCAACAAAACACCAGCAAACAGAATCCAACAGCACATTAAAAGGATCATACACCACGATCAAGTGGGGTTTATTTTAGTAATGCAAGGATTCTTCAATATATGCAAATCAATCAACGTGATACACCATTTTAAGAAACTGAAGGAGAAAAAACATATTATCATCTCAATAGATGCATAGAAAGCTTTCAACAAAATTCAACACTCATTTAAGATAAAAACCCTGTAGAAAGTAGGCATATGGAGAACTTTCCTCAACATACTAAAGGCCGTATATGACAAATCCACAGCCAATATCGTTCTCAAAGGTGAAAAACTGAAAGCATTTCCACTAATATCGGGAAGAAAAAAGGTTGCCCACTCTCACCACTCTTATTCAACATACTTTTGGAAATTTTAGCCACAGCAACAAGAGAAGAAAAGGAAATAAAAAGAAACCAAATCAGAAAAGAAGAAGTAAAGCTGTCACTGTTTGCAGATGACATGATACTATACATAGAGAATCTTAAAGATGCTATCAGAAAACTACTAGAGCTAATCAATAAATTTAGTAAAGTAGCAGGATACGAGATTAATGCACAGAAATCTCTGGCATTCCTATATACTAATGATGAAAAATCTGAAAGTGAAATCAAGAAAACACTCCCCTTTACTATTGCATCAAAAACAATAAAATATCTAGGAATAAACCTAGCTAAGGAAACAAAAGACCTGTATGCAGAAAATTATAAGACACTGATGAAAGAAATTAAAGGTGATACAAATAGATGGCGAGATAAACCATGTTCTAGGATTGGAAGTATCAACATTGTGAAAATGACTCTACTACCCAAAGCAATCTACAGATTTAATGCAATCCCTATCAAACTACCACTTGTATTTTTCACAGCACTAGAACAAAAAATTTCACAATTTGTATGGAAACACGAAAGACCCCGAATAGTCAAAGCAATCTTCAGAAGGAAAAACGGAGGTGAAGGAATCAGGCTCTCTGACTTCAGACTATACTACAAAGCTACAGTAATCAAGCCAGTATGGTACTAGCACAAAAGCAGAAAGATAGATTAATGGAACAGGATAGAAAGCCCAGAGATAAACCCACGCACATATGGTCACCTTATCTTTGATAAAGGAGGCAGGAATGTACAGTGGAGAAATGACAGCCTCTTAAAACTTGCTTGGAAAACTGGGCAGGTACATGTAAAAGTATGAGATTAGATTGCTCCCTAACATCATACAGAAAAATAAGCTCAAAATGGATTCAAGACCTAAATGTAAGGCCAGAAACTATCAAACTCTTAGAAGAAAACATAGGCAGAACACTCTATGACATAAATCACAGCAAGACCCTTTTTGACCCACCTCCTAGAGAAATGGAAGTAAAAGCAAAAATAAACAAATGGGATCTAATGAAACTTCAAAGCTTTTGCACAGCAAAGGAAACCATAAACAAGACCAAAAGACAACCCTCAGAATGGGAGAAAATATTTGCAAATGAAGCACCTGACAAAGGATTAATCTCCAAAATTTACAGGCAGGTCATGTAGCTCAATAACAAAAAAACCAAGTAACCCAATCCAAAAATGGGCAGAGAACCTAAATAGACATTTCTCCAAAGAAGATATACAGATATACAACAAACACATGAAAGAATGCTCAACATCATTGATCATTAGACAAATGCAAATGAAAACTACACTGAGATATCTTCTCACACGCGTCAGAATGGCCGTCATCAAAAAATCTAGAAACAATAATTGCTGGAGAGGCTGTGGAGAAAAGGGAACACTCTTGCACTGCTGGTGGGAATGTGAATTGGTGCAGCCACTGTGGAGAACAGTATGGAGGTTCCTTAAAAAACTACAAATAGAACTACCATATGACCCAGGGATCCCACTACTGGGCATATACCCTGAGAAAACCATAATTCAAAAAGAGACATGTAAAAAAATATTTGTTGCAGCTCTCTTTACAGTAGCCAGGAGATGGAAGCAACCTAAGTGCCCATCATCAGATGAATGGATAAAGAAGATGTGGCACACATATACAATGGAATATTACTCAGCCATAAAAAGAAACGAAATTGAGCTATTTGTAATGAGGTGGATGGACCTAGAGTCAGTCATACAGAGTGAAGTAAGTCAGAAAGAGAAAGACAAATACCGTATGCTAACACATATATATGGAATTTAAGGAAAAATTATGTCATGAATAACCTAGGTGTAAGACAGGAATAAAGACACAGACCTACTAGAGAATGGACTTGAGGATATGGGGAGGGGGAAGGGTAAGCTGTGACAAAGTGAGAGAGTGGCATGGACATATATACACTACGAAACATAAAATAGATAGCTAGTGGAGAGCAGCTGCATAGCACAAGGAGATCAGCTTGGTGCTTTGTGACCACCTAGAGGGGTGGGGTAAGGATGGTGGGAGGGAGGGAGACGCAAGAGGGAAGAGATATGAGACATATGTATATGTATAACTGATTCACTTTGTTATAAAGCAGAAACTAACACACCATTGTAAAGCAATTATACTCCAATAAAGATGTTAAAAAAAAAAAAGGATCTTGCTGTGATTTATGTCAGGAAAGCTTTATTAATATGGGTCAATTTTGCAAATATTTTTGCCTAAAAACAAAGGGGTAATTTACATGACTTCAGTCACTTTTCTATTTTGAAATGTCTGCTTTTTAGTGGTTTCATTAATGTATTCAATATTTTCTGATCACTTACTATGTAGTAGGCTGTGTGCTGGGGATAAGATAGTAAAGAAGGTCAAAAATTATTAAAGTGTTCTGCCCTCAAAAAGCTCACAGTTCAGTGAGAGATGTAATCACAAGCAAATGTATAATTTGTGATGTGTTCTGTGATGAAAAGCAAGATGTTAAAGAAACAAGATATTGAATACATCCATATTTTATTGACATTAATTTTTTAAAGTGCATCTAAAATTTGATGAAATATGGTAGAATTTTCTTCATAGATTTGTTGTTGTGAGGATTAAATGAGTTACTATATGTAAAGCTTAGAGAGCAGAGCTAGAATCATAGCAAATACTCATTGAACATTAGTTACTATTACCCTCATTCTCTAGGGTTGTTTGGAGGAGTTAATGCAATAAGGTTTCTGAGTGTACCTGGTATAAGATTTAAGTGCCAGGTAGGAAGCCTGTGCATATGGAAGGCATTAAGTTTGTGTAATTCATGACTCTTTGTCAGTGAATTCTTTATGGCTTATGTTAGATGAGTTGGCCAGGGCCAGAGGAAAAAATTGCTGAGGGCCCTGTTTTGCCATGAGTTTATTTCGTTGTGAGGAAAAACAATTTAGCTCTTGCCACCTTACTGGGCCCTTCCCACTCTTTCCTTTTGCTTTTTGTTGTGGGTAAGTTCATGACACTGAGATACCGCTGGCCAAAGGCCCAGGAGCTGGACTTTTTTTCATGGAGTCTGAGGCAGGTTGGGGGGCTCCAGGGAACTTCTTGGCTTCCTTTCTCTTCCAAGAAGAAGTAGGCAAGGGCCAGAAAAGTCAAGGACATTTTAATGACCCAGAAATTAGGATGACTGAGGGAGTGGACTAGAGCTAACTCAGACTGAGCTGATGTCTCACTAGTCTCACAAAGTGGTTTTCTTTAAATGGAAATATTAATTCAGCAGGTCTCTAAACTACTTTGCTGATTTTGGTACTTTTTTCAGCCCCTAAACGTGAGAGGATCTCCCAATCTGAAGAATCTTCTGGGAAACAGAGCTCCCAGTTTTGCTGGGCTGCCCATTCAATGTTCCTGAAGTTTACCCCTGTTCTGCTATTCCTAGTCCCCAAGAATGGAGGGGTCTAAGTAGCACCTATAAGGAACAGTATAGATAAGACTGGACACGGTATTAGAGTCTTAGGTTCCAATTCCAGATCTGACACTTGCTAGTGTGTGTCCTTGGGTAAGCCATTTCAGTTTGTGGAACATACGTTTCATCATCTGTCT
This sequence comes from Pseudorca crassidens, assembly GCF_039906515.1. Lineage (NCBI taxonomy): Eukaryota > Metazoa > Chordata > Mammalia > Artiodactyla > Delphinidae > Pseudorca > Pseudorca crassidens. Next base: position 78,016,733 of record NC_090317.1, on the reverse strand, counting down.
TACCTGAGGGCAAGAGATCAGGACCTCATGAAGCCAATAAGAAGATTAAATATGATAACAAAGATTCCAGCAGGAGCAGCTACTCTTAAGTCATTTGCTGAATAATGGTCCTCTTCTTTGTAAGTCATCCTCTCCAAGGAAGAGTGACACACAGGGGATGACAAGGGTTAAAGAGGAGTCAAAGTTGGAGGTCAATAAGGTGAAAAATATGTATCTGTAACCCCCCCTCATAACAGAATGAGGTAATGCATGAAAAGGTGTATAATAAACACAGGGGCTGACATAATAGGTTTTTACGAAGTGCTAGTTTCCTTCCTTCCACCCTTCCTTTTTCAGGGGAAAAACAACTATTTTGGAACCTCTTTGTTCCTGGTATCTTCCCTTGGGAAGCTCAGATAATGCCATTAAGCTGCTTTATTAGTGTATAGCAGATTAGCTCAGTTAATTAGCACACCTCATTATTGAAGCCAACAGGCCCAATTCAACTCCTCTGTGGGTCATTTACCTTTGCTCTTCTCATTCACCATGGACCATACAAATAACAGCATGTCAACCTGTTTGAAGGGTAGGGATGCATATCAGAGATGAAAATGTCCACACTGTCAGATGTGAGGGAGGGGCTGGTTTGGTGTTCTCCTTTCTTATTGCTATTAAAACACCAAATCTACCCTCAGGGTGGAGGAATAATAATGAGACAGTGTTGACTCAGAAAACATCAGAGTTCAAAAGGACTTCAGAGATCACCCAGTTCAATTCTCTCTCCTCTCATTTGTCAGATGGAAAGACTCAGGCTCAAAGAGAGTCTGGATCAAGAGTGTTACAAATTGTCAAAGTCAGAGTTGAGACGACTGACTCCTATAGTTAACTATTCTTCCCACAAGCCAATGGTGCCTCTCTGAAATTAAGTTCAGTTCCCAAAATGGCACCTAGTTGTGCTCTAAGAGTCTTTTGAGAGCAGGAGCCAAGCCTTATGAATTGAGTAGCGAGAGTGAATCAGGTCATGAAAGGGCAGCAGTCATGTGGTAAGAGTCTCTAATTAGCCTGGAGGAGCCTCAAAGTGTCCAAAGTCATGGTGTCTTTCTGACTTTCTGAGAAAAATTGGTTATTTATTCCTTTTTTTCCTCTGAAACTGGAAACAGTAGGGTTATTGTGGCCTGAGCCCCATGTCCTGGCCTCCTAGGGACTAGCACTCAGCTTTGTGCAAGGCCCTCTTCCTTCAACTATGAAGTTGATACTGCATGAGACCTTTATCAATAGAGGATGTTTCCTTGGCAACCAATGAGGGGATTGTTTGCTTTGGGTAACTCTTCTATCTCCTTGGATCCCTTTGGGAGCCTGGTAGCTCCTGAGGAATAAAAATGTCCAAAATGTAACAGAAATAAAATTTTGTTTTTTCCTATTAAAATACTAAATTAAATAAAATGAAAGATAGTGGAGTTTTCTGGGCAACTTCCCAGGGTTGGACCTCCCACTGTCACTTGGGGAATACCTCTTGGTTGCCCTTTCTTTCTCTATTACTCTTTATATGGAGAAGAGGGAGGTGACAATAGTCAGGAGGAATAAACTCCACACTGTGATAACAGAAACAAACATTTCAGTATGAAAAAGTCTAGAGGGTATAGGGGTATCCTAGGTATTATTGTTTTTTTCCCAATTTTATTGAGAAATAATTGACATATCATGTACTATTCTTATTCTTGCAACTTCTCATGCATTTGAAATTATTTCCAAATAAAAAGTAATTAATATGTTAAAAATCTAGGATCTTATTTATGAGCTGTCCTGGGCCCTGTCAGATAAAGGTACCTGTGCAGATAGATGGCAGGTAGAACCCAGGCCAGGACAAGGCAGCCAGGGGCAGATTAATGGGAGATAGAATCTTCTTTTTTGGGATTAGGGGGAACAGATTATAACCTGGGCATTTTTTGATTCATCTAGTCTGAAAAATTTGTACCAGCATGAGTGGATCTGGCTAATAATTGGAGTTTCTTCTGCTAATTCCAGACCAGTGTTCTTTTCACTTCATCATGTTTAGTGTCTAATTTACTTCTGCTTTATGCTCATGCACTATTATATCACTGAATAACAATAGTATACAGCTATTAATGTTCATGAAGGACTATGTTCAAAGGTCCTAGTACACACATTATCTCACTTAACCTTCACAACATTCCAAAGAGATATGTGCTATTTCTCAGATGAGGAAACAGGCTCAGACAGGTTAAACAATTTGCCCAAGATTTCACAGACAGCAAGTTGTGGAAACAAAATTCAAATACAGATGTCTGTCTGACTTCAGAACCTATGCTCATAATTACTACTTTATGATATCTGTCTTGAAGGATTCTTTTGACCCACCATGGGTAGAGCATATAATTTGACTTTCATCCCAAGGAAGAGGAATGGTCTTTATATGCAGCAATGCATTATGACTGATGGTAAACATCTTTGAAATAGATGAATGGAGAGAAGTGCAGTCTGTGTTTGGGGAACCAAATTCTGTCTGTTGGGATATACCTTCTTCCTAGGGAAATATAACCCATTCTCTGGTCTCACTTGTCTGTGTTCTACTCCTAATCCAGTCCATATGCTTCAGGAAAATTTGTGGAATTAGTGGACAGCTGCTAAGGAGGCTGTATGTTTTAAGTAGTGAGGGAAGGTGGAAAGAGGAACACTATAGACCCTTAAATACAGAAAGTTCTGTCATTTCATCATTGTATTGGTGGGTTCTAATTGCTTCATTAATGGCCAATTAATTGTATGGCTATATCAAATCTGAATTTATAGAAGTCTGTAATGAGAAGGTGACCTAGAAGGCTTCGTCCAGCTCTGGTACTAAGTCTTTTAGGAGGATATTAACAGAACTTTTTCAGAAGACAGAAAGTCAATTTATGAAGGAGCTGGATACCATAACACATGGAGAGTTTTAGAACCAGGGCTGTTTGGTGAGAAGTGATAACTTAGAGAAATCCAAATTGATATCCTTATCCCTGACTCTTCCCTCTATCTAATGTCCCACATCCAGCCACCAGTCATGTGGTTCTAACTCTTGAATATCTCTCAAAATCCAAGAGCAAAAATGGAAAATTATAGAATAAAATAATTCACAAAAAGACAAACCTGAATGGCTCATTAGTATATGAGTATATATTCAATTTATCTGGAGAAAAGATAAAATAATGAACGGTCACTTTATACAGATAAAAGTGACAAAATTAGTAAGGAGGAAAATATCAAGTATTGATGAGCATATGGGAAATAGGAATACTCAGGCAATACTGATGGGAGTGTAAACTGAAGGAAAATCTGGCAATACTTTATCAAATTACATGCATGTTACCCCTACTTTCTACTCTCTTTGGGTTCATTCAACTTTTCCTTTTCTAAATTCTTGAGTGCTTAAATTATTAATTTTGAGCCTTTCTTCTTTTCTAATATAAATATTCATAGGTAAATATGTTCTTACAAGTACCACTTTAGTTTTTCTATGTAGTATCTTCATTATTTTTCAGTTCTAAATATTTTCAAATTTTTCATTGATTTCTTCTTTGATTCATGAGTTGTTTAGTAGGGTATTTTTCATTTCTAAATATATCTTTAATTATCTTTTTATAATTGGTTTCTAAATTGATTGCATTTTTTGAGCTGTAGGATGCCAATCATTTGAAATTTGTTAAGGTTAGTCTTAGGGCCTAGCACATGGTCAATTTTCACAAATGTTCATGCATGCTTAAAAATAATATGTATCCTCCAAATTCTGGGTATGAAATTCTGTATATAATTTTTTGAACTCCAGCAGTTCAAATTTGATTGTTATTTTGTTCACGTCTTCTATAACTTTACTGACTCTGTCTGCTTGATCAATACTGAGAAGGATGTGTTAAACTTCCCATGGTGATGGTATAAGTTGTCTATTTCTCCTTATCATGCTGTTACTTTTTTTCTTTATAAATTTTGAGCCTAAATTGTTAGATACATATAAATTTATATTTGTTATATCTTAGTGATTAATTGATCATTTTGTCACTGTATAGTGACCACCTTTATCGTTACTAATGCTTTTTGCTTCATGGTCTATTTTGACTGATATTAACATAGCCACAACAACCTTTTTTCCATTATTAGTATTTGCCTGTTATATATTTTTCCATACTTTGACATTCACACTTGTTGTGCCATTCTGTTTTAGGTGTATCTCTTTTGAACTGTTTACAGCAGGATTTTAAAAATATTCTGATGACCTCTGTCATTTAACATAGTAAATTTACTGTGATTGCTGATAATTTTTGTTTATTTGTATGCACTTATTATTTGTCCCATTTACTCTATTTCCCCCTTTTCCCCCCTAACTTTTTACCATATTTTGGAATGATTAGAGCTTTTCCTCCTTACTCTATATTTTTCTCCTTCTATCATTTGGAAGTTATATGCTCTGTTTAGTCTTTTAGTGTTTACTCTAGCTGTATTAACATGCATACTTAACTAACAAAATTCTAATTTTAGCTCAAGTTTTGACCTTCCTCCTAAACAATAAAAGGATTTTAAAATACTTTAATCATCCAGTCCTAAAGTATATGCTATTTCTATCAAGTATTTTAGTACTATCCTCTTTTTTTTTACTTGGTGCCATGTATGGTTTTAGTATCAGGGTGATGCTGGCCTTTTCCAATGAGTTCAAAAGCAATCGTTTCACTTTAAATTTTTGAAATGGTTTGAGAAGGATAGGTGTTAACTCTTCTTTAAGTGTTTGGTAGAATTCACCTGTGAAACGATCTGGTCCTGCACTTTGTTTTTTGGATTTTTTTTTTATTACTAAGTCAATTTTATTACTGGTATTCAGTCTGGTCATATTTTTTATTCCATCTTGATTTAGCCTTGGGAGATTGTATATTTCTAGGAATTTATCCATTTCTTCTAGGTTGTACATTTTATTAGTATACAAATGTTTGTTGCAATCTCTTATGATACTGTGTATTTCTGTGGTGTCAGATGTAACTTCTCTTTTTCATTTCTGATTTTATTCATTTGGCCTGTCTCTCATTTTTTCTTGAAGATACTGACTAGAGATTTTTCAAAGTTTTTAATCTTTTCTTAGAACCAGCTCTTAATGACATTGAACTTTTGTATATATTTTTTATCCTCTATTTCATTTATTTCTGCTCTGATTTTTATTATTTATTTCTTTCTACTAAATTTGGGTTTTGTTTTTTCTTCTTTTTCTAGTCCTTTAGGTGTAAGGTTAGATTATTTATTTGAGATATTTCTTGTTTCCTGATGTAGGCTTGTATTGTTCTAAACTTTCCTTTATGTACTGCTCTTGCTGCGTCCCATAGAATTTGGATTGCTGTGTTTCCATTTTTATTTGCCTCCAGGTATTTTTTGATTTGCTCTTTGATTTCTGCAGTGATCCATTGGTTATTTAGTAGCATGTTGTTTAGCCTTCACATGTTCGTGTTTTTGCAGTTTTTTTCTGGTTGTTGATTTCTAGTCATAGCATCGTGGTTGGAAAATATGCTTGATATGATTTCAATCTTCTTAAATTTATTGAGACTTGTTTCTTGGCTTAGCATGTGATCTATCCTGGAGACTGTTCTATGTACACTTGAAAATAATGTGTATTCTGCTTCTTTTGGATGGATATATATAGATCCCATCTGGTGTATAGTGTCACTTAAGGCCTGTTTTTCCTTATTTTTTATTTTCTGCCTGCACGATCGGTCCATTGATGTAATTGGGATGTTAATGCCCCCTACTATTATTTTTGTACTGTCAACTTCTCCCTTTAAGTTCATTAATATTTGCTTTATATATTTAGGTGCTCCTATGTTGGCTGCATAAATATATAGAATTGTTATATCTTGTTGGATTGATCCTTTTATCATTATGTAATGCCCTTCTTTGTCTCCTGTTACAGTCTTTGCTTTACAGTCTATTTTGCTGATGTAAGTATTAGTACCTGAGCTTTATTTTCATTTCCGTTTGCATGGAATACCTTTATCTACTCCATCACTTTCAGTCTGTGTGTGTGTTTAGGTCTGAAGTAAGCCTCTTATAGTCAGCATATACATAGGTGGTTTTTTTAAATTCATTTAATCACTCTATGTCTTTTGATTGGAGAAAATATTCCATTTACATTTTAAGTAATTATTGATAGGAATATATTTATTGCCATTTTACTTGTTTTATTTATTTATTTATTTTGGTGGTATGCAGGCCTCTCACTGTTGTGGCCTCTCCTGTTGCAGAGCACAGGCTCCAGATGTGCAGGCTCAGCGGCCATGGCTCACGGGCCCAGCCGCTCCGTGACATGTGGGATCTTCCCGGACCAAGGCACGAATCCGTGTCCCCTGCATCAGCAGGCGGACTCTCAACCACTGCCCCACCAGGGAAGCCCTATTGCCATTTTATTAATTGTTTGGGGGCTTTTTGGTAGTTCTTTTTGTTCCTTTCTTCTTCCTTTGCTTTCTTCCCTTGTGATTTGGTGCACATCTTTAGTGTTATGCTGGGATTCCTTTCTTTTTTGTGTGTATCTATTATAGATACATGTTTGTTGTTGCCATGAGGTTTATGTATAACTATAATGACTATATATGAATATATATATGATTATTTTAAGTTGATGATTTCTTACTTTCACACACATTCTAACATCCCTGCATTTTTATCCCCCCTGCATTTAATTTTTGACATAATATGTTACATCTTTTTCTTTTGTGTAGCCCTTAACTAGTTTTTGTGGATATAGTTGATTTTACTACTTTTGCCTTTTAACCTTCCTATTAGCTTTATACTATTTTTAAAAATTATTTATTTTATTTTATTTATTTTTGGCTGTGTTCAGTCTTTGTTGCCGTGCATGGGCTTTCTCTAGTAGTGGCGAGTGTGGGCTACTCTTTGTTGCAGTGCACAGGCTTCTCATTGTGGCGGTTTCTCTTGTTGTGGAGCATGGGCTCTAGGTGCGCAGGCTTCAGAAGTTGTGGCACGCGGGCTATAGAGCACAGGCTCAGTAGTTGTGACGCATGGGCTTAGTTGCTTTGTGGCATGTGGGATCCTCTCAGACCAGGGCTCGAACTCGTGTCTCCTGCATTGGCAGGCGGATTCTTAACCACTGTGCCACCAGGGAAGCCCCCTATTAGCTTTATAAGGGTTAATCTTCTACTTTTTCTGAATATTTATCTTAACCTGTGAGATTTTTCTTCATAATTATCATATATCTAGTTGTAGTCTTTTCTTTTCCACTTAGAGAAATCACTTTAACATTTATGGTAAAGCCAATTTTAGTGCTATTGAACTCATTAATTTTGATTATCTGTAGAACTCTTTATTTCTCCTTCAAATCTGAATGAGAGCCTTGTTGGGCAGAGTATTCTTGTTTGTAGGGGATTTTTACCTTTCATCATTTTGAATGTATCATGAAACTCCCTTCTGGCCTGCAAAGTTTCTGCTGAAATATCTGCTGATTTCCATAAGGGAATTCCTTTTATGAAACGAGTTGCTTTTCTCTTGCTGTCTTTATCTTTCATTTTTGCCATTTTATTTACAAAGTGTCTTTGTGTGGATATCTTTGGGTTCATCTTGTTTGGGATTCTTTGCTTCCTGGATCTGGATATTGTTGTTGTTCCCCAGGATAAGGAAGTTTTCAGCCATTATATCTTCAAATATGTTCTCTGCCTTTTCCTTTATCTCTTCTCCTTCTAATACCCTATAATGTGAATATTAATATGCTTTATGTTATCTCAGAGGTCTCTTAAACTGTCCTCATTTCTTTTAATTCTTATTTTTTCTTTTTTCTGTTCAGTTTCAATGATTTTCTCCACTCTGCCTTCTAGCATGCTGATCCATTCCTCTGCATCATTTAATCTACTGTTGATTCCTTCTAGTGTATTGCTCATTTCAATTATTGTATTCATCTTTGTTTGGTTCTTCTGTACATTTTCTAACTCTTTGTTAAAAGCTTCTAACTTCTCACTGTTCATTAAATCTTGTCCTGAGTTCTTTGAATGCTATTTTTCTTTTTACACAACTTTATTGGACTAAAATTGATTTACAATGTTGGGTTAGTTTCTGCTGTATAACGAAGTGAATCAGGTATATGAATACATATATCCCCATATCTCCTCCCTCTTCAGCCTCCCTCCCACCCTCCCAATCCCACCCCTCTAAGTGGTCACAAAGAACCAAGCTGATCTCCCTGTGCTATGTAGATTCTTCCCACTAGCTATCTATTTTACATTTGGTAGTATACATATGTCAGTGCTACTCTCTCACTTTGTCCCATCTTCCCCGTCCCCACCCCTACCCCATGTCCTCAAGTCTATTCTCTCCGTCTGCATCTTTATTCCTGTCCAGCCACTAGGTTCATGAGAACCCTTATTTTTTCTTAGATTCCGTATATATGTGTGAGCATACAGTATTTGTTTTACTCTTTCTGACTTACTTCATTCTATATGACAGGCTCTAGGTCCATTCACCTCACTACAAATAACTCAATTTCGCTTCTTTTTATGGCTGAGAATTATTCCATTGTGTGTGTGTGTGTATATATATATATACATATATATATATATATATATATATACATGCCACATCTTCTTTATCCATTCATCTATTGATGGGCATTTAGGTTGCTTCCATGTCCTGGGTATTGTAAATAGAGCTGCAATGAACATTGTGGTACACGACTCTTCTTGAATTATGGCTTTCTCAGGGTATATGCCCAGTAGTGGGATTGCTGGGTCATATGGTAGTTCTACTTTTAGATTTTTAAGGAACCTCCATACTGTCCTCCATAGTGGCTGTATCAATTAACATTCCCACCAATAGTTCAAGAGGGCTTGCTTTTCTCCACAACCTCTCCCGAATTTTTTTTTTGTAGATATTTGATGATGGCCATTCTAATTGGTATGAGGTGATAACTCATTGTGGTTTTGATTTACATTTCTCTAATGATTAGTGATGTTGAGCACCTTTTCATGTGTTTTTTGGCCATCTGTATATCTTCTTTGGAGAAATATCTATTTAGGTTTTCTTTCCATTTTAGATTGGGTTGTTTTTCTTTTTTGATATTGAGCTGCATGAGCTGCTTGTATAATTTGGAGATTAATCTTTTGTCAGTTGCTTCATTTGCAAATAATTTCTCCCACTCTGAGGGTTGTCTTTTTGTCTTGTTTATGGTTTCCTTTGCTGTGCAAAAGCTTATAAGTTTCATTAGGTCCCATCTGTTTATTTTTGTTTTTATTTCCATTACTCTAGGGAAAAAAGGATCTTGCCTGTGATTTATGTCATACAGGGTTCTGCCTATGTTTTCCTCTAAGAGTTTTATAGTGTCTGGCCTTAAATTTAGGTCTTTAATCCATTTTGACTGTGTTTTTGTGTATGTTGTCAAGAAGTGTTTTAATTTCATTCTTTTACATGTAGCTGTCAAGTTTTCCCAGTACCACTTTTTGAAGAGGCTGTCTTTTCTCCATTGTATATTATTGCCTTCTTTGTCAAAGATAAGTTGACCATATGTGTGTAAGTTTATCTCTGGGCTTTCCATCCTGTTTCACTGATCTATATATCTGTTTTTGTGCCAGTACCATAGTGTCTTTATTACTGTAGCATTGTAGTATCATCTGAAGACAGGGAGCCTGATTCCTCCAGCTCCATTTTTCTTTTTCAAGGTTGCTTTGAGGGTCTTTTGTGTTTCCAATCAAATTGTGAAAATTTTTCTTCTAGTTCTGTGAAAAATGCCATTGGTAGTTTGATAGGGATTACAATGAATCTGTAGATTGCTTTGCGTAGTATAGTCATTTACACAATGTTGATTCTTCCAATCCAAGAACATGGTATATCTCTCCATCTGTTTGTATCCTCTTTAATTTCTTTCATCAGTGTCTTACAGTTTTCTGCATACAGGTCTTTTGTCTCCTTAGGTAGGTTTATTCCCAGATATTTTATTCTTTTTGTTGCGATGGTAAATGGGAGTGTTTCCTTAATTTCTTTTTCAGATTTTTCATGGTTAATGTAGAGGAATGCAAGAGATTTCTGTGCATTAATTTTGTATCCTGCTGCTTTACTGGATTCATTAATTACCTCTAGTAGTTTTCTGGTAGCATCTTTAGGATTCTCTATGAATAGTATCATGTCATCTGCAAACAGTGACAGTTTTACTTCTTCTTTTCCGATTTGGATTCCTTTTACTTCTTTTTCTTCTATGATTTCTGTGGCTAAAATTTCCAAAACTGTTGAATAATAGTGGTGAAAGTGGGCACCCTTGTCTTGTTCCTGATCTTAGAGGAAATGCTTTCAATTTTTCACCATGGAGAATGATGTTGGCTGTGGGTTTGTCATGTATGGCCTTCATGATGTTGAGGTAAGTTCCCTTTATGGTTCCTTTCTGGAGATTTCTTTATTTTTATCATAAGTGGGTGTTGAATCTTGTTGAAAGCTTTTTCTGCACCAATTGAGATTATCATATAGTTTTTATCCTTCAGTTTGTTCACATTGATTTTTGTATATTGAAGAATCCTTGCATTTCTGGGATAAAGCCCACTTGATCATGGTGTATGATCCTTTTAATGTGCTGTTGGATTCTGTTTGCTAGTATTTTGTTGAGGATTTTTGCATCTATGTTCATCAGTGATATTGGCCTGAAGTTTAATTTTGTGTGACATCTTTGTTTGGTATTGGTATCAGAGTGATGGTGGCCTCATAGAACGAGTTTGGGAGTGTTCCTCACTCTGCTAAATTTTGGAAGAGTCTGAGAAGGATAGGCGTTAGCTCTTCTCTAAATGTTTGATAGATTTCACCTGTGAAGCCATCTGTGCTGGGCTTTTGTTTGTTGGAAGATTTTTAATCACAGCTTCAATTTTAGTGATTATGATTGGTCTGTTCATATTTTCTCTTTCTTCCTGGTTCAGTCTTAGAAGGTTGTACTTTTCTATGAATTTCTCCATTTCTTCCAGGTTTTCCATTTTATTTGCATATAGTTGCTTGTAGTAAACTCTCATGATCCTTTGTATTTCTGCATTGTCAATTTTTACTTCTCCTTTTTCATTTCTTTTTTTTTTACATCTTTATTGGAGTATAATTTCTTTACAACGGTGTGTGAGTTTCTGCTTTATAACAAAGTGAATCAGTTATACATATACATATGTTCCCATATCTCTTCCCTCTTGCATCTCCCCCTCTCCCACCCTCCCTAACCCACCCCTCTAGGTGGTCAAGTAGCACCGAGCTGATCTCCCTGTGCTATACGGCTGCTTCCCACTAGCTATCTATTTTATATTTGGTAGTGTATATATGTCCATGTCACTCTCTCGCTTTGTCACAGCTTACAATTCCCCCTCCCCATATACTCAAGTCCATTCTCTAGTAGGTCTGTGTCTTTATTCCTGTCTTACCCCTAGGTTCTTCATGACATTTTTTTCTTAAATTCCATATATATGTGTTAGCATATGGTATTTGTCTTTCTCTTTCTGACTTACTTCACTCTGTATGACAGACTCTAGGTCTATCCACCTTATTACAAATAGCTGAATTTCGGTTCTTTTTATGGCAGAGTAATATTCCATTGCATATATGTGCCACATCTTCTTTATCCATTCATCCGATGATGGACACTTAGGTTGTTTCCATCTCCTGGCTATTGTAAATAGAGCTGCAATGAACATTTTCATACATGACTCTTTTTGAATTATGGTTTTCTCAGGTTATATGCCCAGAAGTGGTATTGCTGGGTCATATGGTAGTTCTATTTGTAGTTTTTTTTAAGGAACCTCCATACTGTTCTCCATAGTGGCTGTACCAATTCACATTCCCACCAGCAGTGCAAGAGTGTTCCCTTTTCTCCACACCCTCTCCAGCATTTATTGTTTCTAGATTTTTTGATGATGGCCATTCTGACGGGTGTGAGATGATATCTCATTGTAGTTTTCATTGGTATTTCTCTAATGATTAATGATGTTGAGCATTCTTTCATGTGTTTGTTGGCAGTCTGTATATCTTCTTTGGAGAAATGTCTATTTAGGTCTTCTGTCCATTTTTGGATTGGGTTGTTTGTTTTTTTGTTATTGAGCTGCGTGAGCTGCTTGTAAATTTTGGAGTTTAATCCTTTGTCAGTTGCTTCATTACCAAATAATTTCTCCCATTCTGAGGGTTGTCTTTTGGTCTTGTTTATAGTTTCCTTTGCTGTGCAAAAGCTTGTAAGTTTCATTATATCCCATTTCTTTATTTTTATTTGGTTTTAATTTTTTTATTTATTTGTTTTTCATCTTTATTGCAGTATAATTACTCTACAATGGTGTATTAGTTTCTGCTTCACAACAAAGCAAATCAGCCATACATATACACGTGTTCCCATATCTCTTCCCTGTTGCGTCTCCCTCCCTTCCACCCTCCCTATCTCACTCCTCCAGGCGGTCACAAAGCATGGAGCTTATCTCCCTGTGCTATGCGGCTGCTTCCCACTAGCTATCTACCTTCCGTTCGGTAGTGTATATATGTCCATGCCTCTCTCTTGCTTTGTCAGAGCTTACCCTTCCCCCTCTCCATATCCTCAAGTCCATTCTCTAGTAGGTCTGTGTCTTTATTCCTGTCTTACCCCTAGGTTCTTCACGACATTTTTTCCTTAAATTCCATATATATGTGTTAGCATATGGTATTTGTCTTTCTCTTTCTGACTTACTTCACTATGTATGACAGACTCGAGGTCTATTCACTTCATTACAAATAGCTCAATTTCGTTTCTTTTTAAAGCTGAGTAATATTCCATTGTATATATGTGCCACATCTTCTTTATCCATTCATCCAATGATGGACACTTAGGTTGTTTCCATCTCCGACCTATTGTAAATAGAGCTGCAATGAACATTTTCGCACATGACTCTTTTTGAATTTTCTCAGGATATATGCCCAGTAGTGGGATTGCTGGGTCGTATGGTATTTCTATTTGTAGTTTTTTAAGGAACCTCCATACTGTTCTCCATAGTGGCTGTACCAATTCACATTCCCACCAGCAATGCAAGAATGTTCCCTTTTCTCCACACCCTCTTCAGCATTTATTGTTTCTATATTTTTTGATGATGGCCATTCGGATTGGGGTGACATGATATCTCATTGTAGTTTTGATTTGCATTTCTCTAATGATTAATGATGTTGAGCATTCTTTCATGTGTTTGTTGGCATCCTGTATATCTTATGTGGAGAAATGTCTATTTAGGTCTTCTGCTCATGTTTGGATTGGGTTGTTTGTTTTTTTATTATTGAGCTGCATGTGCTGCTTATACATTTTGGAGATTAATCATTTGTCACTTGCTTCATTTGAAAATATTTTCTCCCATTCTGAGGGTTGTCTTTTGGTCTTGTTTATGGTTTCCTTTGTTGTGCAAAAGCTTTTAAGTTTCATTAGGTCCCGTTTGTTTATTTTTGTTTTTGTTTCCATTTCTCTAGGAGGTGGGGCAAAAAGGATCTTGCTGTGATTTATGCCATAGAGTATTCTGTCTATGTTTTCCTCTAAGAGTTTGATAGTTTCTGGCCTTACATTTACATCTTTAATCCATTTTGAACTTATTTTTGTGTATGGTGTTAGGGAGTGATCTAATCTCATACTTTTACATGTACCTGTCCAGTTTTCCCAGCACCACTTATTGAAGAGGCTGTCCTTTCTCCACTGTACATTCCTGCCTCCTTTATCAAAGATAAGGTGACCATATATGTGGGGATTTATCTCTGGGCTTTCTATACTTTTCCATTGATCTATCTTTCTGTTTTTGTGCCAGTACCATACTGTCTTGATCACTGTAGCTTTGTAGTATGGTCTGTAGTCAGGAATCCTGATTCTTCCAGCTCCGTTTTTAGTTCTCAAGATTGCTTTGGCTATTCGGGGTCTTTTGTGTTTCCATACAAATTGTGAATTTTTTTGTTCTAGTTCTGTGAAAAATGCCAGTGATGGTTTGTCAAGGATTTCATTGAATGTGTAGATTTCTTTGGGTAGTAGAGTCATTTTCACAATGTTGATTCTTCCAATCCAAGAACATGGTATATCTCTCCATCTATTTGTATCATCTTTAATTTCTTTCATCAGTGTCTTATAATTTTCTGCATACAGTTCTTTTGTCTCCTTAGGTAGGTTTATTCCTAGATATTTTATTCTTTATTTTGCAATGATAAATGGGAGTGTTTTCTTGATTTCACTTTCAGATTTTTCATCCTTAGTGTATAGGAATGCCAGGGATTTCGGTGCATTAATTTTGTATCCTGCTGCTTTACCCAATTCATTGTTTAGCTCTAATAGTTTTCTGGTAGCATCTTTAGGATTCTCTATGTATAGTATCACGTCAGCTGCCAACAGTGACAGTTTTACTTCTTCTTTTCCAATTTGGATTCCTTTTATTTCCTTTTCTTCTCTGATTGCTGTGGCTAAAACTTCTAAAACTATGTTGAATAAGAGTGGTGAGAGTGGGCAACCTTGTCTTGGTCCTGATCTTAGTGGAAATGCTTTCAGTTTTTCGCCATTGAGGACGATGTTGGCTGTGGGTTTGTCATATATGGCCTTTAGTATGTTGAGGAAAGTTGCCTCTATGCCTTCTTCTCTGTAGGCTTTTTTTTTATCATAAATTGGTGTTGAATTTTGTCGAAAGCTTTCTCTGCATCTATTGAGATGATCATATGGTTTTTCTCCTTTAATTTGTTAATATGGTGTATCACGTTGATTGATTTGCATATATTGAAGAATCCTTGCATTCCTGGAATAAACCCCATTTGATCATGGTGTATGATCCTTTTAATGTGCTGTTGGATTCTGTTTGCTACTATTTTTTTTTAAGATTTTTGCATCTACGTTCCTCAGTGATATTGGCCTGTAGTTTTCTTTCTTTGTGACACCCTTGTCTGGTTTTGCTATCAGGGTGATGGTGACCTCATAGAATGAGTTTGGGAGTGTTCCTCCATCTGCTATACTTTGGAAGATTTTCAGAAGTATAGGTGTTAGCTCTTCTCTAAATGTTTCATAAAATTCGCCTGTGAACCCATCTGGTCGTGGGCTTTTGTTTGTTGGAAGATTTTTAATCACAGTTTCAATTTCAGTGCTTGTGATTGGTCTGTTCATATTTTCTATTTCTTCCTCATTCAGTCTTGGCAGGTTTTGCATTTGTACGAATTTGTCCATTTCTTTCAGATTGTCCATTTTTTTGGCATAGAGTTGCTTGTAGTAATCTCTCATGATCTTTTGTATTTCTTCAGTGTCAGTTGTTACTTCTGCTTTATCATTTCTAATTCTGGTTATTTGAGTCTTCTCCCCTTTTTTCCTAATGAGTCTGGCTAATGGTTTATCAATATTGTTTATCTTCTCAAAGACCCAAATTTAGTTTTATTGATCTTTTCTCTTGTTTCCTTCATTTCTTTTCCATTTATTTCTGATCTGATCTTTATGATTTCTTTCCTTTTGCTAACTCTGGGGGTTTTTTTTGTTGTTGTTGCTGGTCTTCTTCTTTCTCTAATTGCTTTACGTGTAAGCTTAGGCTTTTTATTTAAATTTTTTTTTAAATTTTCTTGATGTAGGGTTATATTCCTATAAACTTTCCTCTTAGAACTGTTTTTGCTGCATCCCTCTTTGAACATGTCTATGATCATTACCTTGAACCCTTTTTTTTATGTACGTTGTCCATCACCACTTCATTTAGTTCCTCTTCTGGGGTTTTATGTTGTTCCTTCATTTTGAACATATTCCTCTGTTACCCCATTTTGCCTAATTCACTGTTTTTATTTCTATGTATTTGGTAGGTTGGTTATATTTCCCAATCTTAGAGAAGTGGCCTTATGTTGGTGACATGCTATGGGACCTAGTAGCATACTCCCCTCTGGTCACCAGAGCTATATGCTTTAGGGGTATCCTCTATATGGGCTGTATGTGTCTTTCTATTGTGGCTGGCAGAGTACTGTGTATACACTGGTAGGCATTATTGGTCCCCTTTTCAGTTGGTTGCCAGGCTTTGCCTTGTGCAGAGGCTGCTTGCCCCTAGTGGGCAGAAGTGTGTCCTGGCACAGCTGGCCATGGGAGTCTTGGTTCTGGTACTAGGTTGATCAGGTTGGCAGGGTCAGGGCAGGAGACCACCTGGGGGTAGTCCTGCCCCACTGATGGGTTGAGCTAAGTCTTGCAGTTCCTTCCTGAAGGACCGTGGGTCCCGGAGCTAATGCCCACCTGCTGATGGGTGGGACAGTGGCCTGGGAGGGGGTCCTGAGTCTGGTGATGTCCTACTGGTGGGTGAGGCCAGATCCTGACATGGCTGGTGGAGTAACCCATGGTTTCCTGGAGATTATTTTGGCCTACTGCTGAGAAGCACTGAAGCCCAAGTTGTTCCGGGATGTTGCTGGGCTGCTAGTCATTGGGCCTGGTTAACATGGCTAACTGTGGGGCCACAGTGGTCCTGGAACTGGTGTTGGCTCACTGGTGGGTGGGGCCTGGGCTCTGGGTATCACAGGACTGGTGCCCACTTACTGTTGTGTAAGGCTAGGCCCTGGGACTAAAGCTGGTCCCCTGTTGGGTGGAACTGCTTCCTGGGTTCTCTCACTGTGCTTCTGGGTATCTTAGTGCTGGTATTTTCTCACTGTTGAGTTGTTCTAGGGCCTAGAATGACACAGGGCTAGTGCCAGTGCTCTTGTGTGTAGACCTGGGTCTTGGGATTTCTGGCTGCAGAGCTCTGGAGGCCCCAAAGTTGGTGTTGACCCTCAGGTACGTTGGGCCATGGCCCAGGATATCCCAGGGCTGATGTCTGCTCATGATTGAGTGAGGCCATGTCACAGGGCTAGTGTTGGCTCACTGGTTGACAGAACCAGGTCCTGGGTTCTTTGGTTGTGGAGTCTATAAATTATAGATTTGGTGTTGGCCCCCCAGTGGGTGTTAGCAGGGCCCAGGGGTTCCCAGAGCTGCTGCTCCACTGGTGGGTGCTGCCAAGTCCTGGGCTTTCTGCTGGGCACGGCCTGGCTCTGCGGCAGCTGTTGGCTCAAGGTGTCCAATACCTGGGCCCAGCCTGCTCACAAGTGGGGTGATGTCCCTATCCAGATGGCTGTGTGGCTTTAGGCATCCCAGAACAGATGTTGAATAGTTGGTAGATGGGACTGGGTACTGGTCCTAATAACCATGAGGGAGGATTCCAAAATGGCACTTATCAGCACCAGTCCTCATGGTGGGATAAACTACCAGAAATGGCTGCTGTTGGTGTCTATGTCCCCAGGGTGAGTTTCTGTTTGCCCCTGCCTTTTTGAGAAGCTCTCTAAGGTCAGATTATGGGTCTGACACAGCTTATTTAAAATTACTGCTAATGCCCTGTGTCTTGAGCATGTGAGATTTTGTGTGTTCCCTTTAAGAGTGGAGTCTCTATTTCCTACAGCTCTCTGGCTCTCCTGAAAGTAATCCCTATTGGCCTTCAAAGCCAAACATTCTGGAGGCTCATCTTCTAAGTGCAAAACCCCTGTGCTGGGGAGCCTGATGTGGAGCTTGGACCCCTCACACCTTGGGGAGAACCTCTGCAATTGTAATTATCTTCCCATTTATGGGTCATCTACCCTGGGGTATGGGTCTTGAGTATACTGTGTCTCCACCCCTCCTACTCATCTCATTATGGTTCCTTTTCTATATCTTTTGTTATAGAAGATATTTTATGCTAATCTTCAGGTCACTATCATGGATAGTTTTTATGTAAATAGTTTCAATTTTGATGTACCTGTGGGAGGAGGTGAGCTCAGTGTCTTGTCTTCCTACTCTGCCATCTTGGCTACCTCATCTTTTATGTGGATTTGAGTTACCATCTCGGGTTGTTTGCTTCCATTCTGAAGAATTTCCTTTAGTATTTTTTGTAAGACAGGTCTTCTAGCAATCAATTTTCTTGGCTTTTGTTTATCTAGAATTTTAGAAAACTTTTCCTTTGAGCAATTTTGATAAATTATTCCATAGCTTTTTCATTTCCATTGTTTCTGCCAAGAAATTATTTTTTAACTTCAAAGTTTTCCCCTTGTTTTGAATTTCAATATTCAAATATTTCCCCCTTGTTTTGAATTTCAGTACTTTTTACTTTGACGTGTCTGTTTGTGGATCTCTTTGTATTTATCCAATCCTGAATTACTGAGCTTCCTGGTAGTGTAGATTATTGTTTTTCAAAAACAAAGAAGAAGAAAAAAAAGAAAAAAACGTAAATGGTGTTTTATTTTTTTAACATCTTTATTGGGGTATAATTGCTTTACAATCGTGTGTTAGTTTCTGCTTTATAACAAAGTGAATCAGTTATACATATACATATGTTCCCATATCTCTTCCCTCTTGCATCTCCCTCCCTCCCACCCTCCCTAGCCCACCCCTCCAGGCGGTCACAAAGCACCGAGCTGATATCCCTGTGCTATGGTGTTTTGATCCATTATTTCTTTCAATATTTATTTTTCTGCTCTTTTCTCTCTCTTCTCTCCTCCTGGTAACTCTATTATACATATGTTGGCATGCTTAATGGTGTCCCACGTTTCTCTAAGACTGCTCATTTTTCTTCTTTGAGTTTTCTCTCTGTTCTTTGGCTTGCATAATGTGTATTGATCTATCTTCAAGTTAACTTATTCTTTCTTCTGTTAGTTTAAATCTACTATTGAGTCCCTCCAGCCCTCCAGTGAATTTTTAATTTCAATTATTTTATTCAACTCCAGTGTATTCCGATTCTTTTAAAATACTTTTCTCTATTGATATTCTTTATTTGATATGGCATTGTCATATCTTATTTTCCTTTTTAATTATGGTTTCCTTTAATTCTATGAACATGCTTACAATTGCTACTTTGAAGTCTTTTTCTGATGAATCCAACATCTAGTCCCTCTCACATGCAGCTTCTTAAACATGATGTTTTTTAGTGTATTTGTCATACTTTCCTGTTTTTTTTTTTTTTTGTATGCCTCATAATCGTATGTTGGAAACTGGACATTTTAAATAATATAGTAAATCTGGGTACTGGTCTTCCCTTATCCAGGGTTTTTTACTTTTATTGCTTATTTGTTTAGTGATGGGCTGGATTATTTAAGTGAAATCTATTCCTCTCTTCTCCATGCCTATGATGTTGATTCTCATGAAAACACTGCTTTGAATATGCCCACAGTCACCCTGGGATGACAGTGGCTCTGGTACTGCTTTCTTCCCCTTTTTCCCTGACCACACTCACATGTTAAACTCTACTAATTATAGGGTTTTTGCTCTATTGTTTTCAACAGTTCTCTGGGGCATACATTGCTCTGCAAACTAGTTCAGTCAAATTCTGGTTCTTTTGAAGAGAGGTTTCTGAAGTCACTGTTTGATATTTGTTCTAGCAAAACTCTGATCTAGGGCTCTGGAGCTGGGCTTGGGGACAATAGCAAGCTTTTCTCTGAGTGACGCCCCTACTCCAGGAGCTGAGTTCCCTGTGGTGGTGAGAGGCAGTAGCCTAAGGACATCTTAGCTTGTTGTCTTGCTTGGCATGAAACCCCTACCTCATGAACTGGGGAAATGGCAACTGAGGTCCCAGTATTCTCAGCATGCTGCATCCAAGGTAGAGCATCCATTCCATGAGAAGCGTATGGATAGATGAAGGGAGCCTGCACTCACTTGGGACTTAGCCTCAGCAGCAGGTAGCTGGGGACAGGATGAGAAACACTGACATCTTTCTCCTCCCAGTAAGACAGCCCTTTGACTGGAAGCTGGGGAGAGAGGGAACCCTGTGTTCTTGGCTGCAGCAGTATGGAGTGTAGTCTCCATCTGGTTGAGCTGGAAGGGGGAAGGGAGCGAGTGGTCTTTTACTTCAAATACTATAGGCTTTTCTCTCATACAGAATTTTCATAGATTTTCTTGAATAAATGTTTCTTCATTTTTTGTGGGTCTTTAGGACTCTTTCCAGAGGTTTTAAATCGTTGCTTTCTTATATATTTTTTTATCAGTTTCAGTTGGGAGCAAATCTGTGGAAATCCTCATGCTAGCTTTCTAGAAATCAATCTCCTCAACTTGCCATATATTTTTCTCTCACCTGAACAATATGTCTTGTCATCTTTCCATGCAAATACAGCTCTATATCAACATTTGTAATGGCTGTGCAATACTAATTTTATGGATATTCCATAATTTTTATCCAATTACACACCAATGTATATTTAGACTTTTTTTTCAACTTGTTGCTTTCAAAATTTGCATTTCAATGGATATTCTAGTACATAAATATATACACCTTCACACATTTGTCCTTATTTCCTTAAGATAAACTCCCAGAAGAGAAAATGATGAGTAAAAATTGCATTTCCTTTTCAGATTATTATGTTAATTCATATGTTTTCCTAAGTTAGATTAACCTGGATCTTTTGCTTGGGTCTAAACAAGCTCAGTTCCTGAAGCAGTCACAGGTAAACTATCAAGAGTATTTTCTACTACATACTGCTACTTCTAAGATGCTCTCCTGGCTCCACCTCCCAAAGTTCATCCAATCTTTCCTTAAAAATTTAGACTGTCCATCCCACCCCCAGCTTGTCTTGTGAAGGGAGTTCAAATAATGTAAAAATTAGTAAAAATTGATTTGAGACACTGGTTAAGGGTATGGGATCTGGGATTAGACAGTGTAGGTTCAACTCACACTTCAAATACTTACTAGCTATGTGACAATGGACAAAATACTTAATGTTTTTGTGCTCCAATTTCTTCATTCAAAAAGTAGAGATGATATCTACCTTCTTACCTTTTAAGCATGTTAGGTGGATTTTATGGGCCAATGTAAATACAGAGAAGAAGCATTGTCTAGTACATAATGTGTTCACCAGTTGATACATTATTGATTATATTTTCTCTTAATGAACAATTAGAATGGATCTTATTCATAAAAACATTCTGTATTTTAGGGAGTCTTATGTCCCAATCCTAAGGAGGTTTGAGAGGCCCTATTTCACATGAAGCATTGTCTGAATTATGTTTTCTTTCTTGTTTTGATTCTGCTCTGGTGTCAGGGAAAATCTCTGAATGACGTGATATATGAAATCAGTGGCTTTAGAATCACTCTTGCTGGTTATTCATGGGACAAGTCATATTAAAATGTAAGCCAGTTTATATGGAGCATTAACACTTTTCTGTGAGTTCTCTAGCAAATGGATTTTCAATTAACATTTCACTGTCAGTTTGGGCTCAATCTTACAGAATACAATCTTTTTGACGTTTTCATCATATCATCAGCATAGAAGCAACAGCATAAAACAGAAAACACCATATTATTTAAAATATTTTTAATCTTTAGGATTACATAACATTATAGTTAAATTATCTGTTTATGTATCTGTATGACCTGTTATAGCTAAAGCTTCTCCAGGTCAAGGGCCATATCTTTTTCATCTTTGGGTTCCCAGATGTAGCACAGTGCCTGACACACAGCAGATGTATCTTAAATGTTTGTTGTTCTGAATTGACTAGATTTAATATTTTAATCACTACTTTACCCACTGCTGGCAAGTCTCACTCAGAGGCCATCTAAAAAATTCCTATCTTCATCCTTTCTTGGAGTCTTTAGTTTCTTTTCTTGCTCTTTTGTTCTCCAGTAGTCATTTTAATATGAATGTCTAGGTGGTGGGGAGAATTTTATAAACACTACCAAGGGAAAGTAAGAGCTGTACACTGACTGACCTGGAAGTAATAAGAATCATATGATTTTAAGAACAACAAATATGTGACCATCTATGTCCAAGAAAAAAATGTATTTCTCATAGCTGTTGGATTATCAACCCCCTTATTTTGTTATTAAAATGTTCAAGCATACAAGAGTTGAAAGAATTTTATAGCAAACACCTCCATGCCCTCCACCTAGATTATATCTTTAACATTTTACTATCTTTTAAATACCAAATATCTATCCATTCCTCTATATGTCACTTGGCATATCAATTTTGTCAGTTCTCTCCTGGCCCATTAATGGCCTCGAAGTCCACACTCAAAATACCTTGGAGTTGGAAAAAACCTCAGAAATTACCTAGTTCAATCTCTTTCTCAGCTCATTTTACAGCAGTAGAAAAGGAAACCCAGAAAGTGGAAGTTATTTTCTTAAGGTCACAAACATAAAGAAAGAATGGATATTCAAAACAAGGTCTCTTAATTCTCAAGCTGTTTTTTTTTCCTCCACCATATAACAATGTTGCTGAAGCTGCTCTCCAATGGTATGCCTTAATTCTCCTTACCCAGACAAATTCTGGTAAACTGTATTAAACATGGCTTACATGAGGAAATGCGTGTCTTTAATCAAGCTACTCCAGGGACATAGCCTACATCAGCTGAGGGTCCCAGACCCTTAATAGTGGCCCAGATAGACAAATATGTATCCAGAAGAAAGTAAGAAGTCCAGAGAAAGAAGAGGAAGTCTACCTTATGAAGAGGGGCTTAATGAGCTTAGAAGAACAGAAGACTCAGGTAGATATAGCTTCGGTCTTCAGATATTGGAACAGTCAAGGAGCAGAGTGAGTATGCACATTCTGGTAGGTTCCAGAGGGTAGAGCAGGATACAAGAGCAAATGCCACAGGAAGAATGATTTCAGCTTAATACAAGTAATCTCTCTCTAAAAGAAATCTAAGGAGAGGGAGATCAAGATGACAGAGTAAAAGGACAGGGAGTTCACCTTCCAGCATTAACTAATCAAAAATACATCTACATGCAGAACAATCCTCATGGAAAACTAACTGGAAACTGGCAGAAAGACTCCTATACAACCAAGGCTGTAAGAAAGATACACACATAATGGGTAGGATGGGAAGAAAGCATTGGGTTATAACCTGTACCCCTGGGAGGGGACTAAGAGGAAAAAGGAGATCACACAGGTGGACACTCGCCCTGGGGAGTGAGTGGGTCGAGTTACAAACTGGGCTTCCCAGTTCTGGGGTCCTACACATAGGAGGCAAGCTGTCTTGTCTGCCGGGAGAACAGCTAAGACAGGTAAAAAGGCTGGAGAAGCCTATTTCCACTAGTGAGGAGTACACGGGTGTGGCTTGTCCCCAGATAGGATAGAGAGAGGTCAGCCTTAGCTGACCGAATAAACACCCACTCACTCCACACCACAGCTTGGCACTGGATCTAGGGCAGCCAAGACCAGGGAAAAGACCTGATTGAGGTAAACAGAGGCAACCCAGGGGCCTGGGCTGTAGTCCAGGTGGGACAGATGCAGCCATAGTTGGCACTTACTCAAACAGCCCAGACTTCTGACAGCAGCATGGCCACCAGAATTCCCATGACTGCCTTAATGCACACCCCAGCCCAAGCAGAGTGAATGCTCCAGCACTGCCTACTCCACCCATGCCTAGCATTAGATCTGGGGTGGCCACAACATGGGAAAAGACATGACCATGGACTGCATCTGAGTAGAGCCTCAGATGCCTACACAGGCAGCACATGGGATCTCTGTAAGTACATAGGTCACACTTGCTTCAGCACTTCCCTCCTTTGGGGCAAAGGCCCTAGTTCAGGGAGAACGAAAAACACACACTTAAAGGGAACAAAACCAGTTTAAGCCTGAAACTCAGAGCTTACACTCCAGCAACTTGGGAACAGACCCTGACCCTAACAAGACAGTAATGGTCCCTTAGCAGAGAGGAAGTCCTATCTTAAACCCTGTGCAGGCACTAGCTTCTCCATCACCAGCCACACCCCTTACCAAGGTGACAGTGGCCAGCACACACTGAGGAAAGACATGACTGGCATTCACATCAATCTATCCCTCCCACCAAATGTATTTGGCAATGCAGTCTACATAGGGATACTCCCACCTAAGAATAACTCTTCAAAACCACAGTAGGTAACTGTTTCACCTAATTTCATAGAGACAAAGTTAAGTAAAATGAAAAGGCAGAGGAACTGTTCTCAATAGAAAGGGCAAGAGAAAACCCATGAAAAAATAAACAAGCAGAAATAAACAATCTACAGACAAATAATTCAAAAGTCAGTACTAAAATTACTAACTGAATTAAGGAAGAGAAATGATATAAATACAGATCATTTTAAGAAGAAACTGGAAAATATAAAAAAGAACAAGTCAATTCAGTATCTGAGATAATTCAGTATCTGAGATAAAAGCACTCTAGATAGATAATTCAGTATCTGAGATAAAAAGCACTCTAGAAGCAATGAATAGCAGACTAAATGACACAGAAGAATGCACAAGTGATCTGGAAGATGGAATAATGGAAACCACCTAGTCAGAACAGCAGATAGAAAGACAAATGAAAAAAATAAAAGCAACATATGGGATCTATGGCATAACATTAAATGCTCCAACATTTGCATTATAGTGTTCCAGAAGGAGAAAAGAGAGAGAAGAGTATCAAAATGTACCTGAGGAAATTATGGCTGAAAACTCCTCAAACCGAAAGAAGGAAACAGATACTGAAGTATAGGAAGCACAGAGGATCCCAAACAAGATGAACCCAAACAGACCACACCAAGACATATCATAATTAAAATGGTAAAAGTTAAAGAGAAAATTCTAAAGGGAGCAAGATAAAAAAAGTCTTATACAAGGGAATCCCCATAAGGCTATCAGATATTTTTCGGCAGAAATGTTGCAGAGCAGAATGGAATGGCATGATATATTTGAAGTGCTGAAAGGATAAAACCTGCAACCTAGGATGCTCTACCCAGCAAGATTATAATTTAGAATAAAAAGTGACATAAAGAATTCTCGGTCAAGCAAAAACTAAAATAATTCATCAATACTAAACCCACCCTAAAAGAAATGTTAAAGGCACTTCTCTAAATGGAAAAGAAGTAAGAATCTACAGTAAAGAGAAAATTCCAATAAGAAAGGCAGATATATAGTAAGGATTGAAGATCACTTAAATAAGCCAATGCATAGATTAAAAAACAAACAAAAAATTGTAAAAGCAACTATAACTACAATAAACAGTAAAGGAATAAGCATGAAGTTGTCAAATATGAGATAAAAACAGAAATGTGGAGGAGGGTAGTAAAAAATGGAGATCTTTTAGAATGTGTTTGAACCTAAATGACTATCAGTTTAAATCAAGTAGATTTAATTATAGATCAACGTATATGAATCAGATGGTAACCACAAATCAAAAACCTACAATAGGTACAAAAAGAAAAGAAAAGAAACCCAACTACAAAAGAAAATCATTAAACCATAACTGGAAAAACAAAAAAAATGAAAAAAAGAAGAACTACAAAAACAACTGGAAAACAAATAATAAAATGGCAACAAGTACATACCTATCAATAATTAATTTAAATATCAAGTAGACTAAATGCTCCAATGAAAAGACATAGGGTAGCTGACTGGATTAAAAAAAAATACCATTCAATATGTGCCTACAAGAAACTCACTTCAGCGCTAAAAGCACACACAGAATGAAAGTGGGGATGAAAAGTGATATTTTATGCAAATGCAAATGAAAATAATGTAAGGGTAGCAATACATTTGTCAGACAAAAAAGACTTTAAAAAGCAGGCTATAGGACGGGGGGAAGATGGCGGAAGAGTAAGATGCGGAGATCACCGTCCTCCCCACAGATACACCAGAAATACATCTACACGTGGAACAACTCCTACAGAACACATACTGAATGCTGGCAGCAGACCTCAGACCTCCCAAAAGGCAAGAAACACCCCACGTACCTGGGTAGTGCAAAAGAAAAAAGAAAAAACAGAGACAAAAGGATAGGGACGGGACCTGCACCAGTGGGAGGGAGCTGTGAAGGAGGAAAGGTTTCCATACACTAGGAAACCCCTTCGCGGGCGGAGACTGCTGGTGGCGGAGCAGGGAAGCTTCAGAGCCACGGAGGAGAGCACAGCAACAGGGGTGCAGAGGGCAAAGCGGAGAGATAGCCGCACAGAGGATCGGTGCCTACCAGAACTCACCAGCCCGAGAGGCTTGTCTGTTCACCCGCCGGGGTGAGCGGGGCTGGGAGCGTAGGCTTGGGCTTCGGTCAGAGCACAGGGAGAGGACTGGCGGCATGAACACAGCCTGAAGGGGTTAGTGCACCATGGCTAGCCAGGAGGGAGTCCGGGGAAAGTCTGGACCTGTTGAAGAGGCAAGAGACTTTTTCTTCCCTCTTTGTTTCCTGGTGCGTGAGGAGAGGGGATTAAGAGCGCTGCTTAAAGGAGTTCCAGAGATGGGCGCGAGCCATGGCTAAAAGCGCAGACACCAGAGACGGGCATAAGACGCTAAGCCTGCTGCTGCCACCACCAAGAAGTCTGTGTGGGAGCACAGGTCACTATCCACACACACCCCTTCCAGGGAGCCTGTGCAAGGCGCGACTGCCAGGGTCCTGGGATCCAGAGAACGCATGGCGTGCCTCAGGCTGGTGCAGCATCACGCTGGCCTCTGCCGCCACAGGCCCGCCCACACTCCGCACCCCTCCCTCGCCCTGGCCTGAGTGAGCCAGAGTCCACGAAGCAGCTGCTCCTTTAACCCCGTCCTGTCTGAACAAAGAACAGACGCCCTACGGCGACCTACATGCAGAGGCGGGGCCAAATCCAAAGCTGAGCCCCGGGAGCTGTGAGAACAAAGAAGAGAAAGGGAAATCTCTCCCAGCAGCCTCAGAAGCAGCGGGTTAAAGCTTCACAATCAACTTGATATACCCTGCATCTGTGGAATACATGAATACATCCCAAATTAAGGAGGTGGACTTTGAGAGCAAGATTTATGATTTTTTCCACTTTTCCTCTTTTTTTGAGGGTGTATGTGTATGCTGCTGTGTTAGATTTTGTCTGTATAGCTTTGCTTCCACCATTTGTTCTAGGGTTCTATCCGTCCATTTTGTTTTCCTTAATAATTAATTTTATTTTAATAACTTTACTTTATTTTATCTTACTTTAATTTACTTTACTTTATCTTCTTTCTTTCTTTCTCTCTTTCTTTCCTTCCTTCCCTCCTTTAGACAATGAATCATCCCAAATTGAGGAGGTGGACTTTGAGAGCAAGATTTAGGATTTTTTCCCTGTTTCCTCTTTTTGTGAGTGGGTATGTGTATGTTTCTGTGTGAGATTTTGTCTGTATAGCTTTGCTTCCACCATTTGTCCTAAGGTTCTATCCGTCCGTTTTTTTTTAAATTTTTTTTCTTAATAATTATTTTCTATTTTAATAACTTTAGTTTATTTTATCTTACTTTATTTTATTTTACTTTATCCTCTTTCTTTCTTTCTTTATTCCCTTCCTTCCCTCCTTCCTTCCTTCCTTGCTCCCTCCCTCTCTCCCTCCTTTTTTTCTTTTTCATTTTTCTTTCTTTCTACATCTACTAATTCGTTCTTTCTCCTTTTTCTCCCTTTTATTCTGAGCCGTGCAGATGAAAGGTTGTAGGTGCTGCAGCCAGGAGTCAGTGCTGTGCCTCTGCGGTGGGAGACTCAACTTCAGGACACTGGTCCACAAGAGACCTCCCAGCTCCACATAATATCAAATGGTGAAAATCTCTCAGAGATCTCGATCTCAACACCACCACCCAGCTTCACTCAACGACCAGCAAGCTACAGTGCTGGACACCCTATTCCAAACAACTAGCAAGACAAGAACACAACCCCACCCATTAACAGACAGGCTGCCTAAAATCACAATAAGTCCACAGACACCTCAAAACACACCACCTGACGTGGATCTGCCCACCAGGAAGACAAAATCCAGCCTCATCCACCACAACACAGGCACTAGTCCTCTACACCAGGAAGCATACACAACCCACTGAACCAAACTTACCACTGGGGACAGACACCAAAAACAGTGGGAACTATGAAACTGCAGCCTGCAAAAAGGAGACCCCAAACACAGTAAGATAAGCAAAATGAGAAGACAGAAAAACACACAGCAGATGAAGGAGCAAGATGAAAACCCACCAGACCTAACAAATGAAGAGGAAATAGGCAGTCTACCTGAAAAAGAATTCAGAATAATGATAATAAGGATGATCCAAAATCCTGGAAATAGAAAGAACAAAATGCAAGAAACATTTTACAAGCACCTAGAAGAACTAAAGATGAAACAAGCAATGATGAACAACACAATAAATGAAAT
Source organism: Pseudorca crassidens (assembly GCF_039906515.1). Classification (NCBI taxonomy): domain Eukaryota; kingdom Metazoa; phylum Chordata; class Mammalia; order Artiodactyla; family Delphinidae; genus Pseudorca; species Pseudorca crassidens. The sequence goes on along the minus strand of NC_090317.1, from coordinate 77,988,719 downwards.
TAAAAGTTCTCTAGATGGATCAATAGCAGAATAACTGATGCAGAAGAATGGATAAGTGACCTGGAAGATAAAATAGTGGAAATAACTACTGTGGAGCAGAATAAAGAAAAAAGAATGAAAAGAACTATGGACAGTCTCAGAGACTACTGGGACAACATTAAACGCACCAACATTCGAATTATAGGGGTTCCAGAAGAAGAAGAGGAAAAGAAAGGGACTGAGAAAATATTTGAAGAGATTATAGTTGAAAACTTCCCTAATATGGGAAAGGAAATAGTTAATCAAGTCCAAGAAGCACAGAGAGTCCCATACAGAATAAATACAAGGAGAAATATGCCAAGATACATATTAATCAAACTGTCAAAAATTAAATACAAAGAAAACATATTAAAAGCAGCAAGGGAAAAACAACAAATAACACGCAAGAGAATCCCCATAAGGTTAACAGCTGATCTTTCAGCAGAAACTCTTTAGGCCAGAACGAGTGGCAGGACATATATAAAGTGATGCAGAAAAAACCACAAACAATGTTACTCTACCCAGCAAGGATTTCATTCAGATTGGATAGAGATATTAAAACCTTTACAGACAAGCAAAACCTGAGAGAGTTCAGCACCACCAACCCAGCTTTACAACAAATACTAAAGGAACTTCTCTAGTCAAGAAACAGAACAGAAGGAAAAGATCTAAAATAACGAACCCAAAACAAGAAAATGGGAATAGGAACATACATATTGATAATTACCTTAAATGTAAATGGACTAAATACACCCACCAAAAGACAGAGATTGGCTGAATGGATACAAAAAGAAGACCCATATATATGCTGTCTACAAGAGACCCACTTCAGACCTAGAGACACATACAGACTGAAAGTAAGGGGATGGAAAAAGATATTCCATGCAAATGGAACCCAGAGGAAAGCTGGAGTAGCAATTCTCATATCAGACAAAATACACTTTAAAATAAAGACTATTAGAAGAGACAAAGAAGGACACTACATAATGATCAAGGGATCTATCTAAGAAGAAGATATAACAATTGTAAATGTTTATGCACCCAACATAGGAGCACCTCAATACATCAGGCAAATACTAACAGCCATAAAAGGGGAAATAGACAGTAACACATTCATAGTAGGGAACTTTAACACCCCACTTTCACCCATGGACAGATCATCCAAAATGAAAATAAATAAGGAAACACAAACTTTAAATGATACATTAAACAAGATGGACGTAATTGATATTTACAGGAGGTTTTATTCAAAAACAACAGAACGAACGTTTTTCTCAAGTACTCATGGAACATTCTCCAGGATAGATCATATCTTGGGTCACAAATCAAGCCCAGATAAATTTAAGAAAATTGAAATTGTATCAAGTATCTTTTCCGACCACAACGCTATGAGACTAGATATCAATTACAGGAAAAGATCTGTAAAAAATACAAACATATGGAGGCTAAACAATACACTACTTAATAAAGAAGTCATCACTGAAGAAATCAAAGAGGAAATCAAAAAATACCTAGAAAAAAATGTCAATGGAGACAAGGCGACCAAAACCTATGGGATGCAGAAAAAGCAGTTCTGAGAAGGAAGTTTATAGCAATACAATGCTACCTTAGGAAACAGGAAACATCTCGAATAAACAACCTAACCTTGCACCTAAAGCAATTAGAGAAAGAAGAACTAAAAAACCCCAAAGTTAGCAGAGGAAAGAAATCATAAAAATCAGATCAGAAATAAGTGAAAAAGAAATGAAGGAAACGACAGCAAGGATCAATAAACTAAGAGCTGGTTCTTTGACAAGATAAAGAAAATTGATAAACCATTAGCCAGACTCATGAAGAAAAAAAGGGAGAAGACTCAAATCAATACAATTAGAAATGAAAAAGGAGAAGTAAGAACTGACATTGTAGAAATACAAAAGATCATGAGAGATTACTACAAGCAACTCTATGACAATAAAATGGACAACCTGGAAGAAATGGACAAATTCTTAGAAATGCACAACCTGCCAAGACTGAATCAGGAAGAAATAGAAAATATGAACAGACCAATCACAAGCCCTGAAATTGAAACTGTGATTAAAAATCTTCCAACAAACAAAAGCCCACGACCAGATGGCTTCACAGGCGAATTCTATCAACCATTTAGAGAAGAGCTAACACCTATCCTTCTCAAACTCTTCCAAAATATAGCAGAGGGAGGAACACTCCCAAACTCATGTTATGCGGCCACCATCACCCTGATACCAAAACCAGACAAGCATTTCACAAAGAAAGAAAACTACAGGCCAATATCACTGATGAACATAGATGCAAAAATCCTCAATAAAATACTAGCAAACAGAATCCAACAGCACATTAAAAGTATCATACACCATGGTCAAGTGGGGTTTATTCCAGGAATGCAAGAATTCTTTAATATACGCAAATCAATCAACGTGATACACCATATTAACAAATTGAAGGAGAAAAACCATGTTCATCTCAATAGATTCAGAGAAAATGTTTGACAAAATTCATCACCTATTTATGATAAAATCCCTGCAGAAAGTAGGCATAGAGGGAACTTACCTCAACATACTAAAGGCCATATATGGCAAACCCACAGCCACCATCGTCCTCATTGTTGAAAATCTGAAAGCATTTCCACTAGGATCAGGAGCAAGACAAGGGTGCCCACTCTCACCACTCTTATTCAACATAGTTTTGGAAGTTTTGGCCACAACAACAAGAGAAGAAAAGAAAAGAAAAGGAATCCAAATCGGAAAAGAAGAAGTAAAGCTGTCATTGTTTGCAGATGACATGATACTATACATAGAGAAACCTAAAGATGCTACCAGAAAACTACTAGAGCTAATCAATTTGGTAAAGTAGCAGGATACAAAATTAATGCACAGAAATCTCTGGCATTCCTATACACTAATGATGAAAAATCTGAAAGTGAAATCAAGAAAACACTCCCATTTACCAATGCAAAAAAAAAGAATAAAATATCTAGGAATAAACCTACCTAAGGAGACAAAAGACCTGTATGCAGAAAATTATAAGACACTGATGAAAGAAATTAAAGACGATACAAATAGATGGAGAGATATACCATGTTCTTGGGTTGGACGAATCAACATTGTGGAAATGACTCTAATACCGAAAGCGATCTACAGATTTAATGCAATCCCTATCAAACTACCACTGGCATTTTTCACAGAAGTAGAACAAAAAATTTCACAATTTTATGGAAACACAAAAGAACCCGAATAGTCAAAGCAATCTTGAGAACGAAAAACGGATCTGGATGAATCAGGCTTCCTGACTTCAGACAATACTACAAAGCTACAGTAATCAACACAGTATGGTCCTGGCACAAAAACAGAAATATAGATCAATGGAACAGGATAGAAAGCTCAGAGATGTACCCACGCACATATGGTCACCTTATCTTTGATAAAGGAGGCAGGAATGTACAGTGCAGAAAGGACAGCCACTTCAATAAATGGTGCTGTAAAACTGGACAGGTACATGTAAACGTATGAAATTAGATCACTGCCTAACACCATACACAAAAATAAGCTCAAAATGGATTAAAGACCTAAATGTAAGGCCAGACACTATCAAACTCTTAGGGGAAAACAGGCAGAATACTCTATGACATAAATCACAGCAAGATCCTTTTGACCCACCTCCTAGAGAAATGGAAATAAAAACAAAAATAAAAAAATGGGATATAATGAAACTTACAAGCTTTTGCACAGCAAAGGAAACGGTAAACAAGACCAAAAGACAACCCTCAGAATGGCAGAAAATATTTGCAAATGAAGCAACTGACAAAGGATTAATCTCCAAAATTTATAAGCAGCTCATGCAGCTCAATATCAAACAAAGAAACAACCTGATCCAAAAATGGGCAGAAGACCTAAATAGACATTTTTCCAGAGAAGATATACAGACTACCAACAAACACATGAAAGAATGGTCAACAGCATTAATCATTAGAGAAATGCAAATCAAAACTACAATGAGATATCATGTCACACCAATCAGAATGGCCATCATCAAAAAATCTAGAAATAATAAATGCTGGAGAGGGTGTGGAGAAAAGGGAACCCTCTTGCACTGCTGGTGGGAATGTGAATTGGTTCAGCCACTATGGAGAACAGTATAGAGGTTCCTTAAAAAATACAAGTAGAAGTACCATATGACCCAGCAGTCCCACTACTGGGCATATACCCTTTGAAAACCATAATTCAAAACGAGTCATGTACCAAAATATTCATTGCAGTTCTATTTACAATAGCCCAGAGATGGAAACAACTTAAGTGTCCATCATTGGATGAATGGATAAAGAAGATGTGGCACATATATACAATGGAATATTACTCAGCCATAAAAAGAAATGAAATTGAGCTATTTGTAATGAGGTTGATAGATCTAGAGTCTGTCATACAGAGTGAAGTAAGCCAGAAAGAGAAAGACAAATACTATATGCTAACACATATGTATGGAATTTAAGAAAAAAAATGTCATGAGGAATCTAGAGGTAAGACAGGAATAAAGACACAGACCTACTTGAGAATGGACTTGAGAATATGGGGAGGGAGAAGTGTAAGCTGTGACAAAGCAAGAGAGAGTCATAGACATATATACACTACCAAATGTAAGCTAGATTGCTAGTAGGAAACAGTCGCATAGTACAGGGAGATCAGCTCCGTGCTTTGTGACCACCTGGAGGGGTGGGATATGGAGGGTGGGAGTTAGGGAGATGCAAGAGGGAAGAGATTCGGGAACATATGTATATGTATAACTGATTCACTTTGTTATGAATCAGAAACTAACACATCACTGTAACACAATTATACTCCAATAAAGATGTAAAAAATAAAAGAATGCTATAACAGAAGACAAAGAAGAACATTATATAACGATAAATTAATACATACACTTCCAATACTGGAGGACCTAAATATATGAAGCAAATACTAAGAGACCTAAAGGGAGAAATTGTCAATAATACAATAATAGTGGGATACTTTAACACCCCACTCACATAAATGGACAGATCATCCAGACAGAAAGTCAGTAAGGCAACAGTGGTCTTAAATGACACAATAGATGAGTCAGACTTCATAAATTTCTACAGGATATCCCAAACCAGCAGAATACACAATCAAGTGCACATGGAACGTCTCTTAGATAGATCACATACTAAGTCAAAAAACATGGCTCAAAAAAATTTAAGAGGACAGAAATTATATCAAGCTTTTTATTCCAACCACAACAGTATAAAACTAGAAATCAACTACAGAATGAAAAATGGGATAAGAACAAACAAATGGAGACTAAACAACATGCTGCTAAGAAAACCAATGGGTCAATGAAGAAATGAAAGAAGAAATCAGAAAATACCTCAAGACAAGTGAATACGGAAACACAACTTTCCAAAATCTATATGGTACAGCAAACGGTTTCCTAAGAAGGATTTCATAGTGACAGGGTCCTTCCTCAAGAAACAAGGAAAAACTCAAATAAACAACCTAACCTACCTCTTAAATAATCAGGAAAAGAAAAAAACAGAGCTCAAAATCAGCAGAAGAAAGGAAATAATAAAGTTCAGAGGGGAAATAAATTAAATAGAGACCAAAAAATCAATAGAAAAGATCAATGAAAGCAAGAGCTGGTTTTCTTGAAAAGATAAACAGAATTGATAAACCTGTAACCAGGCTCAACAAGAAGAAAGCAGAGAGGACCCAAATAAAGAAAATGAGAAATGACAGAAGAGAAATAACAAGTGATATTACAGAAATACAGAAAAATTGTAAAAGAATACTATGAACATTTATACGCCAATAAATTGGACAACATAGTAGAAATGGACAAGTTTTAGAAAGATACAGCCTGCCAAGCCTGAGACAAGAAGAAACAGACAACTTGAACAGACCAATCACTAAAAGTGAAATTAATTTATAATACTAAAACAACCAAACAAACAAAACTCCCAGCAAACAAAATTATAGGACCCGATTTCTTCACAGAGGAACTTTATCAAACATAAAAAAGAACTAATACCTATCCTTTTCAAACTATTCCAAAAATAGAAGGGGGTGGGGTAAACATTCCTAAATTCATTGTATGGGCCACCATTACCCTGATACCAAAACTAGACAAAGACACTATCAAAAAAAAAAAAAGAAAGAAAATATCTTGATGAATATCTTAATGATGATATTACCAGTATGTTTGATAAATATAGATACAAAAATCCTCAGCAAAATATTAGCAAACTAAATCAAACAATACCTAAAATTGATCATACACTATGAACAAGTTGGATTTATTCCAGGATCACCAGTATGGTTCAACATTTGCAAATCAATCAATGTGACTGCAACATTTTGTCGTAAAGGCCATTTATGACAAATCCACAAACAACATAATACTCAACAGTGAAAAGCTGAAAGCCTTCCCACTAAATTCAGAAAAAAAGACAAAGATGCCGACTCTTGCCACTTCTATATAACATAGTATTGGAAGTTCTAGCCATGGCAATCAGACAAGAAAAAAGAAATAAATGATATCCAAATTGGAAGGGAAGAAGTAAACTCTCAATTTTTGCAGATACTTTATATACAGTGACATGATAATTTACATAGAGAACCCTAAAGTCTCCACACAAAAATTATTAGAACTAATAAATTCAGCAAGATTGCAGGATACAAAATACACAAATCTGTTGAGTTTCTATATATTTATAATGAAATAGTAGAAAGAGAAAGTAAAAAAAGCAGTCCCATTTATAATCACATCAAAAAAAAATACATAGGAATAAACTTAACCAAGTAGGTGAAAGATCTATACTCTGAAAACTATACAACATTGATGAAGGAAATTGAAAATGATTCAAAGAAATGGAAAGATAGCCCATGCTCTTGGATTGGAAGATTTAATATTTTTAAAATGTCCATATTACCCAAAGAAATATACAGATTTAATGCAATCTCTATCAAAATACCCATGATATTTTTCATAGAACTAGAACAAACAATTCTAAAATTCATATAGAATTACAAGAGACCCTGAATTGCCAAAGTGATCTTGAGAGAAAAGAGCAAAGCTGAAGGTATAACCCTCCCAGATTTCAGACTATACTACAAAGCTACAGTAATCAAAACAGCATGGTGTTGGTGCTAAAACAGACACATAGATCAATGGAACAGAATAGAAAGCCCAGGAATAACCCACACACCTATGGTCAATTAATCAACAAGGATGCAAAAGAGGCAAGAAGGTACAGTGGAGAAAAGACAGTCTCTTGAAAAAGTGTTGCTAGGAAAACTGGACAGTCACATATAAAACAATGAAATTAGAACTTTCCCTCACACTATATACAAAATAAACTCAAAATAGTTTAAAGATCTAAATGTAAGACTTGAAACCTGTAAAACTCCTAGAAGAGAACATAGGCAGAACATTCTTTTACATAAATTGTAGCAATATGTTCTTGTATCAGTCTCCTAAGGCAAAATAAATAAAAGTAAAAATAAACAAATGGGATCTAATTAAACTTAGAAGATTTTGCACAGCAAAGGAAACCATCAACTCAAAAACAACCTATGGAATAGGAGAAAATATTTGCAAACCATGTGACTGACAAGGGGTTAATATCCAAAATAAACAATCAGCTTATACAACCCAATATCAAAAAAACAAACAACCCAATCAAAAAATGGTCAGAAGACCTGAATAGACATTTTCCCAAATAAGACATACAGATGACTAACAGTCACATGAAAAACTGCTCAACATCACTAATTGTTAGAGAAATGCAAATCAAAACAACACTGATGTCACTTCACACCTGCCAGAACGGCTATCATCAAAAGTCTACGAACAACAAATGTTGGAGAAGATGTGGGAAAAAAAGGAACCCCTGTACATTGTTGGTGAGAATGTAGATTTGTGTAGCCACTATGGAAAACAGTATGGAGGTTCCTTAAAAAACTGAAAATGGAACTACCATATGATCCAGCAATTCCACTCCAGTGTATATATCCAGAAAAAAACGAAAACACTAATTTGCAAAGTTATGTGCACCCCAATGTTCATAGTAACACTATTTACAATAGCCAAGGATAAGTAAAGGATATACTGTATAGCACAAGGAATTATACCCATTATCTTGTAATAACATATAATGGAGAGTAATCTGCAAAAATACTGAATCACCATGCTCTACACCTGAAACTAACATGATATGGTAAATCAACTTTATTTTGATTTAAAACATAAAAGAATTCTTGGAAAGGTCTGCCTAGAATAATAGTGAGTTTCCCATAGTCAGAGGTTTTCCATCAGTGGTTGGATGACTACATGGCAGGGCTTTTTTGGAAAGGCTCAAATGATATGACAGAGGCTTGGACTAGAGGCCTTTAACTTCTGTCTCAGTCCTGAGGTTCTAGGTCTGCGTGGATGATACTGCTTCTAGTCATCTTACCAGAGACAGTAAATTTTGTGGGTGAGAAGAAAAGTCTTGTGGAGCAGTGAGGCCTGAGATTCTGCATTTCTATCAAATTCCAAGTGACGCCAATGCTATTGACTTAAGACCACTCTTTGAGCAGCAAGTTGTTAGCATGCATTCTCAACTGGGATTATATAGTCCTCAAACAGGTAAAAATTGCCTTTTGTGGGGCTGAGGGGAAGATCTTAGTTATTACACTGGCTTGTGTCCCTCGAAATGGTCATAGTATATGAATATACAGTAAAACTCTGTTATTAAGATTTCACAGGTGGAGTGATTTGGGAAAAAGTGTTCAAAAATGTTTATTGGTGGGGAAGTAATAATTTTAAAAAGGTTGAGAAACACTCTATTAGAGGGTCTAGACAATTGCTTTCAACTTTGACTCTACATTGGAATTACCTGGGGAGCTTTACATATTTTGGATACCTGGACTACACTCCTAAAGATTCCAGTTTAACTGGGCTCAAGTATAACCTTGACATCCGTTTTTGTTAAAGCTTTCTTTTTTTCTTGGCCGTGCCATGTGGCATGTGGGATCTTAGTTCCCTGACCACGATTGAACCCATGTCCCCTGCATTGGAAGCACAGAGTCTTGACCACTGGGCCTCCAGGAAAAGCCTATTAAAGGTTTCTAGATGTTTCTAATGTAAAACTAAGCTTGAGAGTTATTGGCCTAGAGAGAAGACAAGAGGGTAAGATGCGGAGATGAGAAGAGAGGTATGGAAGGCATGGGGATGGGGTGGGTGTGACTTACTGGAAAAATGAGACACTTCAACACCTCTGGCACACTCAACAGGCACTATTTAAGGCTAAGAGCCCTGGGAAGCTATCAAAATATCTCTGTCCTCTTTGGGGGGAAGAAAACATCAAAACAATAAGCCAAGGCAAGAAGAGGCTGGGAAAGTTGCATGGGGTGGCAATTAAAAGGGTGGATGGGACTTCCTTGGTGATCTAGTGGTTAAGAATCTGCCTTCCAATGCAGAGGATGTGGGTTTGATCCCTGGTCAGGGAACTAAGATCCCACATGCTGGGGGGCAGCTAAGCCCATGCATCACAAAGACTGAGCCCATGCACTCTGGATCCCATGCACCACAACTAGAGAGACTGCGTGCCACAACTACTGAGCTTGTGCGTTCTGGAACCAGCACACCACAACTAGAGAGAAGACCACGCGCCACAACAAAGAGCCCACCATCCACAACGAAAGATCCCACGTGCCACAACTAAGACCTGATGCAGCAAAAAAAAAGATAGATAAATAAATAAATGAAGGAAGGAAATTAAAAAAAAAACGGGTGGAGTCTGCAATTAGATTGATAACAAAAGCTGGGGAATTCTATGAGAACAATTGTCCCGGTCTTTTCAACAAGTCAGTGGCATGATTTTAAAAGGAAGGTGGAAATTAAGAGATCTAACAACCAAATGCAATGTGTGGACTTTGATTAGATCCTGGTTCAAATAGATATTTGGCAGAACAATTTGAAAAATGCTAATATGGACTATGTGATGAGTATTAAGGAATTATGCTTAACTTTTCTAAGTGCATATGTAGGAAAATGTCCTAATTTTTTGAGGTGCATTCTAAAAGAGGTGAAATGTCAGTATGTCTATAATTTAAAAAAAATATTTCACAAAGAAAGATGAAGCAAACTTGGAAATATATTAATAACAGCTAAATATAGGTGATCGGTATATGGGATATATTATACTATTTTTTCTACTTTTAAATTTATTTTATTTTTTATTTTTGGCTGTTTTGCGTCTTCATTGTTGCATGTGGGCTTTCTTTAGTTGCGGCGAGCGGGGGCTACTTTTTGTTGTGGTACATGGGCTTCTCATTGAAGTGTCTTCTCTGTGCAGCATGGACTCTAGGTGTGTGGGCTTCAGTAGTTGTGGCACGCAGGCTCAGTAGTTGTGGCTCACTGGCTCTAGAGTGCAGCCTCAGTTGTTGTGGCGCATGGGCTTAGTTGCTCCATGGCATGTGGGATCTTCCCGGACCAGGGATCGAACCCATGTACCCTGAATTGGCAGGTGGATTCTTAACCACTGTGCCACCAGGGAAACCCTATTTTTTTCTATTTTTAATGAAACAATAATACAAAATATTTCTTAGAAAAGTGTGTTCTTTGGAGCCAGCTGTCTTAGTTAAAAGACAAGCTCTGCCAGTTTCTTAGTTCCAACATGACCTTGGGCAAGTCCTTTCACCTCATTGTGCCTCATTTTTTCTCACCTGTCAAATGGAGATTGTTTGAGGGGTATTATGGAGTTGCTGAATAGTGCTCAGAGTGGTGTCTAGCACATAAGAAGTACTCAGCAAAGCTCAGTGTCAGGTCTTCTCACTCAGCAGAATGGAGAACTCAGGTTAGAGAACTCAGGATAACAAATTCAAGGGGGTTCAGGAATGTGCCCCAGTACTAAGCTGTGTGCACAGATATAAGCTAAGTGCAACCACTGGGACGAGACAGGACATTCAATCAAAGCTGTATTCACTGTGTGCTGGGTCCTGGGAGGAATGCAGGGATGAAGAAACTCAGGCTTCTGCTCTCCTGCAGCTTTCAATCAGACCGCCAGAGGGAGACGTCAAGAAAGGAGCACTTCATTGTGATAAGTGTATGGGATTAAGAGGTAGTAGGAGATAAAACTGTAAAACTAATCTGCGATCAGATTCTAGAAAGGAGATTTATATGTAATGTTAAGCCTGAAATGACCAGTTCTTTGAGGATCAACTTCCAAGTTCAATAGAGGGATGAACCATTCTTCCTGTGCCCCTCTCATCCTGGGGAATGCTTTTGCATTCTGCAGAAGCACCTTGGAGTTCCCAGAAGCATGGATTCAGCATGCACAGGATGACATCTTTTTGTGGTTTATCTGCTAATGCGAGAATTTCAGTCTGTCCTGGGCTCATATTGTGACCTCAAATTCAGTCAAGTTCTTGAAAAGGAGTCATATTTCTCATGTTTTTTGTTTTGTTTTGTTTTGATTCCCAAAGTACCATGGAAAGAAGTTTTCTCTTTCAGGGATTGCTAATCATTTCCTCCTGATTCAGTTAACTTCTTCATTTGGGGGAATAGGATGGTGTGATAGAATCCCAAAAAGTTTAAGTGAACTGCTTCAGATCACATAAGTAGACAATTTAGTCAGGATGACAGATTTGTAGAGTCATAGTTGGAGGTGACCTCAAAGATCTGTTGGTTCAATCTCCCACCACCACCACACCCATCTAAGTCATGAATTGCTTCTACCACAACACTTACAAATGTTTTTCTGGTCCTTGCTGCATACTTTCAATGACAGGGAGCTTGCTCCTTTCTGAGACAGCCCATCCCATCTCTGAAAAACTCTATCATTAGACATTTATTTCTTCTGTTAAGCTGAAATTTATCTTCCTGTGGCTTCCACCCATAGGCCCTAGCTTTATCACCTGGCACCACCCAGAGCCCATCTGCTCCCTCCTCCCATGATAGTCCTTTAAAGACCTAAACATAGAGAACATATCTCCCTAATGTGTTCTCCAGACTAAATAGCTTTGGTTCCTTCAAAAGTTCCTCATGGTCCTTATTAGAAGCCCCTTCTCCAGACTGTTCACACTCTTTTGGACATAACCCAGTTTTCCCATGTTACTATGAAATCTCCTTACACTGAATCCTCTCACACTAAAAATCTATGGCTGCTAATATTTAGTTTGGTGGGAAGAGCCTTAAAAGTCAGGAGACTTAAGTCTTAGCCTTGGATCTCTCACTGACTCACTGGGTGATTTCAGGTGGGCTCCTTCTCTTCTCTACTATTCTCCAATTATACAAAAAAGGATAGACACTATGAATTGTGAATGCTCTCCAAACTAGAAAATTCCATAGATCTAAGACAAAAGAGTAGACTCAGATGGAGAATGAAGGTCTGGCTTTATGGTACGGATGCCTGAGCAGAATAACTTTTCTCTTGTGCTCCAGCAAACCCCTTTAGCCCCAGGTTGTCCACTATGTGGAAAACATTGGCCTGTAACGGTTTCAGAGCCCTGGAATCCCAGCCTGCTAGCTTAAAGGCCAGGCAATGGCTGAAAAACCAGAGCCCAAACTCCCAGATAGAAAGCCAAGGAAACCTGAGACAGTCAGGATGAGGACCTTCTTGGCCCTTCTAAAGAAGAAAAAGATTCATGGGGGTGGATGTGGACTCAAATTGCAGGCTTTTGCAGCACAAAGAGCTTCTGGATGGGGACTTAGATCCAGCCCCAGAGACTTACCAACATGTTCATTACACATTAAAATGCCCAGAAATCTAGCTTCCAGGCTTGACCTTTTTGGAGGATCAGTTCTCCACCCACCTCATTCTATCTCAACTCTTGGTATGGTAGAATGGCTGCAATGGGATGGAGCCCTGAGAAGCCCCACATGGCAGAATGATTTTGCCTAACATGACATAAAAATACCTTCCTCAGACTTCTGGTCCAGACAAGATGGCATAGACCAGACAAGATGACATTCTCTCTGCTTTTCCCTGCTAAGGAAAACTAAAAACCCTAGCAATAATGCCAATAGGCAAGGAAGGAGAACTGTGGAAGGTAGTAAGAAAAGGCTAACTGGTTCGAAGCCCTAGACTTGGAGGAACAGCACAGGAGCAGGATGTCTTACACTCATAAACTTGACAGCTTAATACAAATGGACTGATTCTTTGAAAGCCACAAACGACTGAAACTCAACCAAGATGAAATAGGTAATCTGAATAGTCGTACAATCATTAAAAAACTGATTAAAAATCTCCAGAAAAATAAAATGCCCAGACTAGATTGTTTCAAGAATTCTACACACATTTACAGTAGAATTTATACCAACACATACATCCCAATTCCAGGAGTTAGGAGAGGGAAGGGCAAGAAGATAGAGGTGGCTATAAAAGGGTAACAGAAGGAATACATGGTTCTGAAAAGGTAATACAATACATACTTATGGTGATGGAACTGTTCTGCAACTTGACTGTGGTGTTGGTCCCGCAAACCTACACATGTGATAAAATTGTATGGGGCTGAGAGGAGCTTCAATATGGCAGGAAAGTAAGACATGGGGATCATCTTCCTCCCCACAAGTCATCAGAAATACATCTACATGTGGAACAACTCCTACAGAACACCTACTGAATGCTGGCTGAAGACTTCAGACTTCCCAAAAGGCAACAAACTCCCAACGTACCTGGGTAGGGCAAAAGAAAAAACAGAGAGAAAAGAATAAGGACGGGACCAGCACCAGTGGGAGGGAGCTGTGAAGAAGGAAAGGTTTCCACACACTAGGAAGCCCCTTTGTGGGCAGAGACTGCAGGTGGCAGAGGGGGAAGTTCAGAGCCATGGAGGAGAGCACAGCAACAGAGGTGCAGAGGGCAAAGTGGAGAGATTCCTGCACAAAGGATCACTGCTGATGAGCACTCACCAGCCTGGGTGTGTTGTCTGCTCACCTGCTGGGATGGCTGGGGGCTGGGAGCTGAGGCTCTGGCTTCAGTCGGATCCCAGGGAGAGGACTGGGGTTGGTTGCATGAACACAGCCTGAAGGGGGATAGTGTGCCAAAGCTAGCCACGGGGGAGTCCGGGAAAAGTCTGGAGCTGCCAAAGAGGCAAGAAACCTTTTTTTTTTTATTTTAACAACTTAATTGGAGTATAATAGCTTTACAGTGGTGTGTTAGTTTATGCTTTATAACAAAGTGAATCAGTTATACATATACATATGTTCCCATATCTCTTCCCTCTTGCATCTCCCTCCCTCCCACCCTCCCTATCCCACCCCTCTAGGTGGTCACAAAGCACCAAGCTGATCTCCCTGTGCTATGCGGCTGCTTCCCACTAGCTATCTATTCTATGTTTGGTAGTGTATATATGTACATGCCACTCTCTCACTTTGTCACAGCTTACCCTTCCCCCTCCCAATATCCTCAAGTCCATTCTCTAGTAAGTCTGTGTCTTTAGTCCCGTCTTACCCCTAGGTTCCTCATGACCTTTTTATTCCCTTAGATTCCGTATATAGGTGTTAGCATATGGTATTTTGTTTTTTCTCATTCTGACTTACGTCACTCTGTATGACAGACTCTAGGTCCATCCACCTCACTACAAATAGTTCAATTTCGTTTCTTTTTATGGCTGAGTAATATTACATTGTATACATGTGCCACATCTTTTTATCCATTCATCCAATGATGGACACTTATGTTGCTTCCATGTCCTAGCTATTGTAAATAGAGCTACAATGAACATTTTGGTACATGACTCTTTTTGAATTATGGTTTTCTCAGGGTATATGCCCAGTAATGAAAGAAATTAAAATGACTCTACTACCTAAAGCAATCTACAGATTCAATGCAATCCCTATCAAACTACCACTGGCATTTTTCACAGAACTGGAACAAAAAATTTCACAATTTGTTTGGAAACACAAAAGACCTGAATAGTCAAAGCAATCTTGAGAACGAAAAATGGAGCTGGAGGAATCAAGCTCCATGACTTCAGACTATACTACAAAACTACAGTAATCAAAACAGTATGGTACTGCCACAAAAGCAGAAATATAGATAAATGAAACAGGATAGAAAGCCCAGAGATAAACCCATGCACATATGGTCACCTTATCTTTGATAAAGGAGGCAGGAATGTACAGTGGGGAAAAGACATCCTCTTCAATAAGTGGTGCTGGGAAAACTGGACAGGTACATGTAAAAGTATGAAATTAGAACACTCCCTAACACCATACACAAAAATAAACTCAAAATGGATTAAAGACCTAAATGTAAGGCCAGACACTGTCAAACTCTTAGAGGAAAACATAGGCAGAACACTCTATGACGTATATCACAGCAAGATCATTTTTGGCCCACCTCCTAGAGAAATGGAAGTAAAAAGACTTTTTTTTACCTCTTTGTTTCCTGGTGCGTGAGGAAAGGGAATTAACAGCACCAGTTAAATGTGCTCCAGAGATGGGCACAGGCTGCGGCTATCAGTGTGGACACTAGAGACAGGCATGAGATGCTAAGGCTGCTGCTGCAGTCGCCAAGAAGCCTGTGTACAAGCACAGGTCACTATCCACACATCCCCTCCCAGGAGCCTGTGCAGCCCGCCACTGCCAGGGTCCCATGATACAGGGACAACTCTCCTGGGAGAACACACAGCATGCTTCAGGATTGTGCAAAGTCATGAAAACCTCTGCCGCTGCAGGCTCGCCCCACACTCTGTACCCCTCCTTCCCCCCAGCCTGAGTGATCCAGAGCCCCCGAAAGCTGCTACTACTTTAACCCCATCCTGTCTGAGTGGGGAACAGATGCCCTCAGGCAACCTACACGCAGAGGTCGTGCCAAGTCCAAACCTGAAACTCAGGAGCTGTGCAAACAAAGAAGAGAAAAGGAAATTTCTCCTAGCAGCCTCAGGAGCAGCGGATTAAATCTCCACAATCAACTTGATGTACCCTGCACCTGTGGAATACCTGAATAGGCAATGAATCATACCAAACTGAGGAGGTGGACGTTGGGAGCAACGATATATATATATTTTTCCCCTTTTTTACTTTTTGTGAGTGTGTATGTGTATGCTTCTGTGGTTGATTTGGTCTGTATAGCTTTGCTTTTACCATTTGTCCGATGGTTCTCTCTGTCCTTTTTTTGTTTGTTTTTTTCTTTTTTAGTATACTTTTTAGTGCTTGTTAACATTGGTGGATTTGTCTTTTGGTTTGGTTGCTCTCTTCTTTCTTTTTTCTATTATGTTTTAATTTTTTAAATAATTATTTATTATTTTACATTTGAATAATTTTATTTCATCTTTTATTTCATTTTCTTTTATCTTCTTTCTCTGTTTCTTTTTCTCTCCATTTTATTCTGAACAAGGTGGATGACAGGCTCTTGGTGCTCCAGCCAGGCATCAGGACTGTGCCTCAAAGGTGGGAGAGCCAGGTTCAGGACATTGGTCCACCAGAGAACTCCCAGCTCCACATAATAGCAAACAGTGAAAATTTCCCAGAGAGCTCCATCTCAATGCTAAGACTGAACTCCACTCAATGACCAGCAAGCTACAGTGCTGGACACCCTATGCCAAATAACTAGCAAAACAGGAACACAACCCCATCCATTAGCAGGGAGGCTGCCTAAAAACATAATAAGGAAACAGACACCATAAAACACACCACAAGACGTGGAACTGTCCACCAGAAATACAAGATCCAGCCTCATCCACCAGAACACAGGCACTAGTCCCCTCAACCAGGAAGCCTACACAAGCCACTGAACCAACCGTTGCCACTGGGGGCAGACACCAAAAACAATGGGAACTACAAACTTGCAGACTGCAAAAAGGAAACCTCAAACACAGTAAGTTCAGAAAAATGAGAAGACAGCAGAACACACAGCAGATGAAGGAGCAAGGTAAAAACCCATCAGACCTAACAAATGAAGAGGAAATAGGAAGTCTTACCTGAAAAAGAATACAGAATAATGATAGCAAAGATGATCCAAAATCTTTGAAATAGAATGGAGAAAATACAGGAAATGTTTAACAAGGACCTAGAAGAACTAAAGAGCAAACAAACAGTGATGAACAGCACAATAAATGAAATAAAAAATTCTCTAGAAGGGATCAGTAGCAGAATAACTGAGGCAGAAGAATGGATAAGTGACCTGGAAGATTAAATAGTGGAAATAACTACTGCAGAGCAGAATAAAGAAAAAAGAATGTAAAGAATTGAAGACAATCTCAGAAACATCTGGGACAACATTAAATGCACCAACATTCAAATTATAGTGGTCCCAGAAGAAGAAGAGAAAAAGAAAGGGACTGAGAAAATATTTGAAGAGATTATAGTTGAAAACTTCCCTAATATGGGAACAGAAGTAGTTAATCAAGTCCAGCAAGCACAGAAAGTCCCATACAGGATAAATCCAAGGAGAAGCACGCAAGACATATATTAATCAAACTATCAAAAATTAAATACAAAGAAAAAATATTAAAAGCAGCAAGGGATAAAGAACAAATAACATACAAGGGAATCCCCATCAGGTTAGAAGCTGATCTTTCAGCAGAAAATCTGCAAGCCAGAAGGGAGTGGCATGATATTCTAAAAGTGATGAAGGAGAAAAACCTGCAACCAAGATTACTCTACCCAGCAAGGATCTCATTCAGTTCTGATGGAGAACTTAAAACCATTACAGACAAGCAAAAGCTAAGAGAATTCAGCACCACCAACCAGCTTTACAAGAAATGCTAAAGGAACATCTCTAGGAAGTAAACACAAGAGAAGGAAAAGACCAACAATAACAAACCCAAAACAATTAAGAAAATGGGAATAGGAACATACATATCGATAATTACCTTACATGTAAATGGATTAAAGGCTCCAACAAAAAGATATAGACAGGCTGAATGGATAGAAAAACAAGACCCACATATATGCTGTCTACAAGAGACCCACTTCAGATGTAGGGACACATACAGACTGAAAGTGAGAGGATGGGAAAAGATATTCCATGCAAATCAAAATCAAAAGAAAGCTGGAGTGGCAATTCTTATATCTGATAAAATAGGCTTCAAAACAAAGACTATTACAAGAGACAAAGAAGGACACTACATAATGATCAAAGGATCAATCCAAGAAGAATATATAACAATTGTAAATATTTATGCACCCAACATAGGAGCACCTCAATACATAAGGCAAATACTAACAACCATAAAAGTGGAAATTGACAGTAACAAAATCATAGTAGGGGACTTTAACACAACCCTTTCAGCAATGGACAGATCATCTAAAATGAGAATAAATAAGGAAACACAAGCTTTAAATGATACGTTAAACAAGATGGACTTAATTGATATTTATAGGACATTCCATCCAAAAACAACAGAATACACCTTCTTCTCAACTGCTCATGGAACATTCTCCAGGATGGATCATATCTTGGGTCACAAATCAAGCCCAGGTAAATTTAAGAAAATTGAAATCATATCAAGTATCTTTTCTGACCAAAAGGCTATGAGAGTAGATAACAATTACAGGAAAAAATCTGTAAAAAATAAAAACACATGGAAGCTAAACAATACAATACTTAATAACCAAGAGATCACTGAACAAATCAAAGAGGAAATAAAAAAAAATACTTAGAAACAAATGACAATGAAAACACGACGACCCAAAACCTATGCGATGCAACAAAAGCTGTTCAAAGAGGGAAGATTACAGCAACACAATCCTACCTTAAGAAACAAGAAACACCTCAAATAAACAACTTAAACTTACACCTAAAGCAATTAGAGAAAGAAGAACAAAAATATTCCAAAGTTAGCAGAAGGAAAGAAATCATAAACTTCAGAGCAGCAATAAATGAAAGTTCTTAGATAGCCTCATCCACCAGAGGGCAGACAGCAGAAGCAAGAAGAATTAAAGTCCTGCAGCCTGTGGAACAAAAACCACATTCACAGAAAGATAGGCAAGATGAAAAGGCAGAGAGCATGTACCAGCTGAAGGAACAAGATAAAACCCCAGAAAAACTACTAAATGGAGTGGAGATAGGCAACCTTGCAGAAAAAGAAGTCAGAATAATGATAGTGAAGATGATCCAGGACCTCGGAAAAAGAATGGAGGCAAAGATTGAGAAGACACAAGAAATGTTTAACAAAGACTCAGAAGAAATAAAGAACAAACAAACAGAGATGAACAATATCATAACTGAAAAGAAAACTACACTAGAAGGAATCAATAGCAGAAAAACTGAGGCAGAAGAACGGATAAGTGACTTGGAAGACAGAATGGTGGAATTCACTGCTGTGGAACATAATAAAGAAAAAAGAATGAAAAGAAATGAAGACAGCCTAAGACACCTCTGAGACAACATGAAATGAAACAACACCCTAATTATAGGGGTCCCAGAAGGAGAAGAGAGAGAGAAAGGACCAGAGAAAATATTTGTAGAGATTATAATCGAAAACTTCCATAACATGGAAAAGGAAATAGCCACCCAAGTCCAGGAAGCTCTGTGAGTCCCATACAGGATAAACCCAAGGAGAAACACGCCGAAACACATAGTAATCAAACTGGCAAACATTAAAGACAAAGAAAAATTATTGAAAGCAGCAAAGGAAAAATGAGTAATAACATACAAGGGAACTCCCATAAGGTTAACAGCTGATTTCTCAGCAGAAACTCTTCAAGCCAGAAGGGAGTGGCATGATATTCTTAAAGTGATGAAAGGGAAGAACCTACAACCAAGATTACTCTACCCAGCAAGGATCTCATTCAGATTCGATGGAGAAATCAAAAGCTTTACACACAAGCAAAAGCTAAGAGAATTCAGCACCACCAAACCAGCTCTACAACAAATGCTAAAGGAACTTCTCTAAGTGGGAAATACAAGAGAAGAAAAGGACCTACAAAAACAAACCCAAAACAATTAAGAAAATGGTCATAGGAACATACATATCGATAATTACCTTAAACGGGAATGGATTAAATGCTCCAACCAAAAGACACAGGCTTGCTGAATGGATACAAAAACAAGACCCGTATATATGCTGTCAACAAGAGACCCACTTCAGACCTAGGGACACATAGAGAATGAATGTGAGGGGATGGAAAAAGATATTCCATGTAAATGGAGATCAAAAGAAAGCTGGAGTAGCAATACTCATATCAGATAAAATAGACTTTAAAATAAAGAATGTTGCAAGAGACAAGGAAGGACTCTACATAATGATCAAGGGCTCAATCCAAGAAGAAGATAGAACAATTATAAATATATATGCACCCAACGTAGAAGCACCACAATACATAAGGCAACTGCTAACAGCTCTAAAAGAGGAAATCAACAGTAACAAAAAAATAGTGGGGGACTATGGCACCTCACTTACACCAATGGGCAGATCATCCAAAATGAAAATAAATAAGGAAACACAGCTTTAAATGACACAATAGACCAGATAGATTTAAATGATATTTATAGGATATTCTGCCCAAAACCACAGTTTACACGTTCTTCTCAAGTGCTCATGGAACATTCTCCAGGATAGATCACACCTTGGGTCACAAATCAAGCCACAGTAAATTTAAGAAATTGAAATCATATCAAGCATCTTTTCTGAACACAATGCTATGAGATTAGAAATGAATTACAGGGGAAAGAAACGTAAGAAACAAAAACACATGGAGGCTAAACAATACGTTACTAAATAACCAAGAGATCACTGAAGAAATCAAAGATGAAATAAAAAAAATATGTAGAGATAGATGGCAATGAAAACACGACAACCCAAAACCTATGAGATGCAGCAAAAGCAGTTCTAAGAGGGAAGTTTATAGCAACACAATCCTACCTCAAGAAACAAGAACCATCTCAAATAAACAATCTAACCTTACACCTAAAGCAATTAGAGAAAGAAGAACAAAAAAAAAATCCCAAAGTTAGCAGAAGGAAAGAGATCATAAAGTTCAGATCAGAAATAAATGAAAAAGAAATGAAGGAAATGATAGCAAAGATGAATAGAACTAAAAGCTGATTCTTTGAGAACATGAACAAAATTGATAAACCATTAGCCAGACTTATCATGAAAAAAAGGGAGAAGACTCAAGTCAATAGAATTAGAAATGAAAAAGGAGAAGTAACAACTGACACTGCAGAAATACAAAGGCTCAAGATACATTGCTACAAGGAATTATGTGCCAATAAAATGGACAACCTGGAAGAAATGGACAAATTTTTAGAAATGCACAACCTTCCAAGAGTGAACCAGGAAGAAATAGAAAATATGAACAGACCAATCACAAGTAATGAAATTGAAACTGTGATTAAAAATCTGCCAACAAACAAAATTTCAGGACAAGATGACTTCACAGGTGAATTATATCAAACATTTAGAGAAGAGGTAACACCCAACCTTCTCAAACTCTTCCAAAACATTGCAGAGGAGGGAACACCCCCAAGCTCATTCTATGAGGCCCTCATCACCCAGATACCAAAACCAGATAAAGATAATTTAAAAAAATGAAAATTACAGACCAATATCACTGATGAATGTAGATGCAAAAATCCTCAACAAAATAATAGCAAAGAGAAACCAACAACACATTGAAAGGATCATACACCATGATCAAGTGGGATTTATCCCAGGGATGCAAGGATTCTTCAATATATGCAAATCTAACAATGTGATACACCATATTAAGAAATTGAAGAATAAAAACCATATGATCATCTCAACAGATGGATAGAAAGATTTTGACAAGAGGGACGAGGGGAAGATGGCGGAAGAGTAAGATGCGGAGATCACCTTCCTCCCCACAGATACACCAGAAATACATCTACACGTGGAACAACTCCTACAGAACACCTACTGAACGCTGGCACAAGACCACAGACCTCCCAAAAGGCAAGAAACTCCCCATGTACCTGGGTAGGGCAAAAGAAAAAAAGAAAAGAGACAAAAGAATAGGGACGGGACCTGCACCAGTGGGAGGGAGCTGTGAAGGAGGAAAGGTTTCCACACACTAGGAAGCCCCTTCGCGGGCGGAGACTGCGGGTGGTGGAGAGTGGGAGCTACGGCTCCGTGGAAGAGAGTGCAGCAACAGGGGTGCGGAGGGCAAAGTGGGGAGATTCCCGCACAGAGGATCGGTGCCGACCAGCACTCACCAGCCCGAGAGGCTTGTCTGCTCACCCGCCGGGGTGGGCGGGGCTGCAAGCTGAGGCTCGGGCTTTGGTCAGAGTGCAGGGAGAGGACTGGGGTTGGCAGCGTGAACATAACCTGAAGGGGTTAGTGCACCACGGCTAGCCGGGAGGGAGTCCGGGAAAAGTTCTGGAGCTGCTGAAGAGGCAAGAGACTATTTTTTCCCTCTTTGTTTCCTGGTGCGCGAGGAGAGGGGGTTAAGAGCGCTACTTAAAGGAGCTCCAGAGAAGGGCGCGAGCCGCAGCTGAAAGCACGGACCCCAGAGACGGGCAGGAGACGCTGAGGCTGCTGCTGCCGCCACCAAGAAGCCTGTGTGCAAGCACAGGTCACTCGCCACCTCCCTTCCGGGGAGCCTGTGCAGCCCACCACTGCCAGGTCCCTGGGATCCAGGAATAATTTCCCCGGGAGAACGCACGGTGAGCCTCAGGCTGGTGCAACGTCATGCTGGCCTCTGCCGCCGCAAGCTCGCCCCGCACCCCATGCCCCTCCCTCCCCACAGGCTGAGTCAGCCAGTGCCCCCAAATCGGCGGCTCCTTTAACCACGTCCTGTCTGAGCGAAAAACAGACGCCCTTTGGCGACCTACATGCAGAGGTGGGGCCAAATCTGGGAGCTGTGAGAACAAAGAAGAGAAAGGGAAATCTCTCCCAGCAGCTTCAGAAGCAGCGGATTAAAGCTCCACAATCAACTTGATGTATCCTGCATCTGTGGAATACATGAACAGACAACGAGTCATCCCAAATTGAGGAGGTGGACTTTGAGAGCAAGATTTATGATTTTTTCCACTTTTCCTCTTTTTTTGAGTGTCTATGTGTATGATTCTCTGTGAGATTTTTTCTGTATAGCTTTGCTTCCACCATTCGTCCTAGGGTTCTATCCATCTGTTTTTTTCTTTTCTTAATAATTATTTTTTATTTTAATAACTTTATTTTATCTTACTTTATCTTTTCTTTCTTTCTTTCTTTCTTTCTTTCCTTCCTTCCCTCCTTTAGACAACAAATCATCCCAAATTGAGGAGGTGGACTTTGAGAGCAAGATTTAGGATTTTTTCCCCCTTTCCTCTTTTTGTGAGTGTGTATGTGTATGCTTCTGTGTGAGATTTTGTGTGTATAGCTTTGCTTCCACCATTTGTCCTAGGGTTCTATCCATCCGTTTTTTTTATTATTTTTCTTAATAATTATTTTTGATTTTAATAACTTTATTTTATTTTACTTTATCTTCTTTCTTTCTTTCCTTCCTTTCCTCCTTTCGACAATGAACCATCCCAAGTTGAGGAGGTGGACTTTGAGAGCAAGATTTATGATTTTTTCCCCTTTTCCTCTTTTTGTGAGTGTGTATGTTTCTATATGAGATTTCATCTGTATAGCTTTGCTTCCACCATTTGTCCTAAGGTTCTATCCGTTCATTTAAAAAATTTTTTTTTCTTAACGATTATTTTTTAAGTTAATAACTTTATTATATTTTACTTTATTTTATTTTACTTTATATTCTTTCTTTCTTTCTTTTTTCCTTCCTTCCCTCCTTCTTTCCTTCCTTCCTTCCTTCCTCCCACTGTCTCTCACTCCCTCACTCCCAAACTCCCTCCTTTCTTTCTTTCTTTCCTTCTTTCCTTCTTTCTTTCTTCCTTCCTTCCTTCCTTCCTTCCATTCGTTCTTTCCTTCTACTTCTGCTAATTCTTTCTCCCTACATTTTCTCCCTTTCATTCTGAGCCATGTGGATGAAAGGCCCTTGGTGCTGCACCCAAGAATCAGTGCTGTGCCTCTGAGGAGGGAGAGCCAACTTCAGGACACTGGTCCAGAAGAGACCTCCCAGCTCCAGATAATATCAAACGGTGAAAATCTCCCAGAGACCTCCATCTCAACGCCAGCACCCACCTTCACTCAACGACCAGCAAGCTACAGTGCTGGACACCCTATGCCAAAAACTAGAAAAAGAGGAACAAAACCCCATCCATTAGCAGAGAGGCTGCCTAAAATCATAATAAGGCCACAGACACCCCAAAACACACCACCAGATGTGGACCTGCCCACCAGAAAGACAAGATCCAGCCTCATCCACCAGAACACAGGCACTTGTCCCCTCCACCAGGAAGCCTACACAACCCACTGACCCAACCTTAGCCACTGGGGACAGACACCAAAAACAACGGGAACTACGAACCTGCAGCCTGCAAAAAGGAGACAACAAACACAGTAAGATAAGCAAAATGAGAAGACAGAAAAACACACCACAGATGAGGGAGCAAGATTAAAACCAACCAGACCTAACATATGAAGAGGAAATAGGTAGTCTACCTGAAAAAGAATTCATAATAATGATAGTAAAGATGTTCCAAAATCTTGGAAATAGAATAGACAAAATGCAAGAAACATTTAACAAGGACCTAGAAGAACAAAAGATGAAACAAACAATGATGAACAATACAATAAAGGAAATAAAAAATACTCTAGATGGGATCAATAGCAGAATAACTGAGGCAGAAGAACGGATAAGTGACCTGGAAGATAAAATAGTGGAAATAACTACTGCAGATCAGAATAAGGAAAAAAGAATGAAAAGAACTGAGGACAGTCTCAGAGATCTCTGGGACAACATTAAAAGCACCAACATTCGAATTATAAGGGTTCCAGAAGAAGAAGAGAAAAAGAAAGGGACTAAGAAAATATTTGAAGGGATTATAGTTGAAAACTTCCCTAATATGGGAAAGGAAATAGTTAATCAAGTCCAGGAAGCACAGAAAGTCCCGTACAGGATAAATCCAAGGAAAAATACGACAAGACATATTAATCAAATTGTCAAAAATTAAATACAAGGAAAGCATATTAAAAGTAGCAAGGGAAAAACAATGAATAACACACAAGAGAATCCCCATAAGGTTAACAGCTGATCTTTCAGCAGAAACTCTGCAAGCCAGAAGGGAGTGGCAGGACATATTTAATGTGATGAAGGAGAAAAACCTGCAACCAATATTACTCTACCCAGCAAGGATCTCATTCAGGATTGATGGAGAAATTAAAACCTTTACAGACAAGCAAAGCTGAGAGAGTTCAGCATCACCAAACCAGCATTACAACAAATGCTAAAGGAACTTTTCTAGGCAAGAAACACAAGAGAAGTAAAAGACCTACAATAACGAACACAAAACAATTAAAAAATGGGAATATGATCATACATATCGATAATTACCTTAATGTAAATGGAATAAATGCTCCCACCAAAAGGCAGAGATTGGCTGAATGGATACAAAAACAGGATCCATATGCTGTCTACAAGAGACCCACTTCAGACCTAGAGACACATACAGACTGAAAGTAAGGGGATGGAAAAAGATATTCCATGCAAATGGAATCCAAAAGAAAGATGGAGTAGCAATTCTCATATCAGACAGAATAGACTTTATAATAAAGAGTATTACAAGAGACTAAGAAGGACACTACATAATGATCAAAGGATCGATCCAAGAAGAAGATAAAACAATTGTAAATATTGTTTACACCGAACATAGGAGCACCCAACATAGGAGCACCTCAATGCATAAGGCAAATACTAACAGCCATAAAAGGGGAAATTGACAGTAACACATTCATAGTAGGGGACTTTAACACCCCACTTTCACCAATGGACAGATCATCCAAAATGAAAGTAAATAAGGAACCACAAACTTTAAATGATACATTAAACAAGATGGACTTAATTGATATTTATAGGACACTCCATCCAAAAACAACAGAATACACATTTTTCTTAAGTGCTAATGCAACATTCTCCAGGATAGATCATATCTTGGGTCACAGATCAAATCTTGGTAAATTTAAGAAAATTGAAATTGTATCAAGTATCTTTTCCGATCACAGCGCTATGAGGCTAGATATCAATTACAGGAAAAGACCTGTAAAAAATACAAACACATGGAGGCTAAACAATACACTACTTATTAACGAAGTGATCAGTGAAGAAATCAAAGAGGAAATCAAAAAATACCTAGAAACAAATGACAATGGAGACACGATGACCCAAAACTTATGGGACGCAGCAAAAGCAGTTCTAAGAGGGAAGTTTATGGCAATACAAGCCCACCTTACGAAACAGGAAACATCTCGAATAAACAACCTAGCCTTGTACCTAAAGCAATTAGAGAAAGAAGAACAAAAAAAAACCCAAACTTAACAGAGGGAAAGAAATCATAAAAATAAGACCAGAAATAAATGAAAAAGAAATGAAGGAAACAATAGGAAAGATCAATAAAACTAAAAGTTGGTTCTTTGAGAAGATTAAAAAAATAGATAAACCATTAGCTAGACTCATCCAAAAAAAAAGGGAGAATACTCATATCAATAGAATTAGAAATGAAAAAGGAGAAGAAACAACTGACACTGCAGAAATACAAAAGATCATGAAATATTACTACAAGCAACTCTCTGCCAATAAAATGGACAATCTGGAAGAAACGGAGAAATTCTTAGAAAGGCACAACCTGCCAAGACTGAATCAGGAAGAAATAGAAAATATGAACAGACCAATCACAAGCACTGAAATGGAAACTGTGATTAAAAATCTTCCAACAAGCAAAAGCCCAGGACCACATGGCTTCACATGCGAATTCTATCAAACATTTAGAGAAGAGCTAACACCTATCCTTCTCAAATTCTTCCAAAATATAGCAGAGGGAGGAACACTCCCAAACTCCTTTTACGAGGCCACCATCACCTTGATACCAAAACCAGACAAGGATGTCACAAAGAAAGAAAACTACAGGCCAATATCACTGATGAACATACATGTAAAAATCCTGAACAAAATACTAGCAAACAGAATCCAACAGCACATTAAAAAGATGATACACCATGATCAAGTAGGATTTATTCCAAGAATGCAAGGATTCTTCAATATACGCAAATCAATCAATGTGATAAACCATATTAAAAAATTGAAGGAGAAAAACCATATGATCATCTCAATAGATGCAGAGAAAGCTTTTGACAAAATTCAACACCCACTTATGATAAAAACCCTGCAGAAAGTAGGCATAGAGGGAACTTTCCTCAACATAATAAAGGCCATATATGATATGACAAACCCACAGCCAACATCATCCTCAATGGTGAAAAACTGAAAACATTTCCACTAAGATCAGGAACAACACAAGTTTGCCCACTCTCACCGCTCTTATTCAACATAGTTTTGGAAGTTTTAGCCACAGCAATCAGAGAAGAAAAGGAAATAAAAGGAATTCAAATCGGAAAAGAAGTAAAGCTGTCACTGTTTGCAGATGACATGATACTATATATAGAGATCCTAAAGATTCTACCAGAAAACTACTAGAGCTAATCAATGAATTTGGTAAAGTTGCAGGATGCAAAATTAATGCACAGAAATCTCTGACATTCCTATACACTAATGATGAAAAATCTGAAAGTGAAATCAAGAAAACACTCCCATTTACCATTGCAACAAAAAGAATAAAATATCTAGGAATAAACCTACCTAAGGAGACAAAAGACCTGTATGCAGAAAATTATAAGACACAGTTGAAAGAAATTAAAGATGATACAAATAGATGGAGAGATAAACCATGTTCTTGTGTTGGAAGAATCAGTATTGTGAAAATGACTCTACTACCGAAAGCAATCTACAGATTCAATGCAATCCCTATCAAACTACCACTGGCATTTTTCACAGAACTAGAGCACAAAATCTCACAATTTGTATGGAAACACAAAAGACCCCGAATAGCCAAAACAATCTTGAGAACAAAAAACGGAGCCGGAGGAATCAGGCTCCTGGAATTCAGACCATACTACAAAGCTACAGTAATCAAGACAGTATGGTACTGGCACAAAAACAGAAAGATAGATCAATGGAACAGGATAGAAATCCCAGAGATAAACCCACACACATATGGTCACCTTATCTTTGATAACGGAGGCAGGAATGTACAGTGCAGAAAGGACAGCCTCTTGAATTAATGGTGCTGGGAAATCTGGACAGGTATATAATATTTTCTTTATGGATAATTGTAAACTGAAGCTCAGAGAAGTTAAATAACTTGTTTTAAGTCACATAGCTCGTATGAGGCAGACTAGAAGCAAGTTCTTTATAACTCTAAAAACTATACTTTTTCTGCCACACTACACTATCTCCCTAGTTTTCACTTGAGAATTTATCATCCATCCATCCATTCATTCATTCATCCAACAAACATTCATTGGGAGGCCTTCTTGTTTCAGGCCTTATGGTTGGCCCTAGAGTTATGGAGATAAGATATGATCCTTGCTTTTAAAGACCCTACACTCTAGGATAGTTGAATAGAATGTCATCAGTAGCACTGCCTTCAGTTTACCATGTAGAATGCAAGAGACTTCACAACAGTGGCAGGAATATCAGTATTGTTGGGTAGTCATAGGTGTCTACCATAGTCACCAAGTCCAGCTTCGACCCATTCAATTTCTGTGGATTCCATTTTGCCAACTCCTTGAGAATCTTTGTCTTCGCTCATTTCTTAACCTTTTCAACAACACTGATCACTGGGAAGCCACGTTCTTTCTATATTGGTCTCTATTTTTCTACTGGGAATTCAGGTAGGACCATATCCCCAAATGCTTTCTGCTATAGAGTTGGAGAGGCCTCCTGATCTACACATCAAAATCCTCTTGAACCTCATTATTTTCAAGCTGTTGGCCTCACCTCATCTCCAGTTGATTCAGCCTCTTGATGATTACCAAGATATTTCTTGGTCGTCTCTTAACTTGTCACTATGCCTTCATCACACTTCATATTTTGGTCCAATATGTCTTTCTTTTCTCTCACTACTTATTCATCACTTTTTGCCTAATACTTACTCCATAGCCATCCCCTCCTGGACCATGGTGTACTTAGACAACAATATGTTAATACATGTGGGGAGCAAAAGACAATATTCATCTGAATTTCAAGAGCTCCAACTTTAAACTCACACCTCAGCAGGAGGACTTGCTTATCACATCAGCTCAACTTATATTCTCTCGTGGTCTTGGTCAGTGAAGAGCCTTTGGGTACCCCAAAACCAAGAGGTTTTTAAGAGTGCAAGATAGAATCCCTTCCTCTTTATACTTCCAAGAGCCACTTGAAAAGTCAACTATATGACCTTCAAAGGTTCTTTTTGGTATTGCAGGTGTATCCCCTTGGAAGAAAGGAGAACATTGGGACAATGGGTAAAGTACTGCCTACATCAGGACATTTTTACCCCCTGGAAAACTGGGAGCGTACGTCACTACTGGCCAAATAAATGAAATTTGAGTAAACTTATTCTTCAGTGAAAGAGATCAAAACACCCTAAAACAAAGAAAAAAAACTACTTGCATCTATACAGTGATTTAAATTTAATAAAGTGCTCTTACATACCTTATCTCATTCCCTGACAGGAGTTGATGGATCAGGACTTGATGTCAGGTCTTCAGATTCCAAGTCCATTACTCTTTCTGTGACACTAAGCTGACACCAACTGTGGGTGGGTATCAGCTCTCCCATTCTCAAATTCTTTCCTGATTTTCTACTCATTCTGCCAGTGTCCTACTGTACCTTTTACCCTCTTAACTTCTTAGCATTGTTAACTTGTGCCTGGACTATTGCAACAGCCTCCACCCAGGCAGGCCTCTTTGCCTTCAGTCTTTCTTCCACCCCCTAAATCCATCCTGCACATAGCCTCAGAGTGATCTTTCTGGAGTGGAGATTTGATCAAATCAGACCCCCTGCTTTACTGTCTTCCATGTGTCCCCATTGTTCAAGTTAAAACTATCTCCTTAGCATGGATTCTAGGGCATCTACCAACTTACTCTCCACTTCAGCCCCTCATTTCCACTCTTTGGCTTTTGTACCCCAAACCTATTCTCTATGGCTGTTAGGTTCTTCTTTCTCCCCCATTTCCAACAAAGGCTATTTTATTTATCTTCCTAGGCCTATCTTAAACACAATAGTCTCTGACTACTTAATTGAGAGTAATATTTTCCATTATGACATAGCATTCTTTGTCATGCAGTGTGGGTATTTAAGTATCTATATGCCTCCTTCAATGGATCATAAACTTTTTGGTAGCAGAATATGTATTGTACATCAAAGTCTTTGCTGATTAACGTTTCAACCCAATACTCCACCTGGCTCAATACATGTGTGCTCAATTTACATCAATTGATTAGAGGTCTGGAGAGACATTGAAAGCCACAATCGGGGAAGTTACAGAGAAAAAAACTTCCCTTTGTAGCCTCACTGGGAAGGACCATAGAGTAGTCACTCTAGAGTATCCCAGTAAGTGAAGATTCTCTCCCAAGATTTCTCTAAGCTCTTGCAGTTTAATAACCAGGCGAGTCAGAGGTGCTGCGCCACTCACCAGATCCAGCTGGTTCCTCACTTTTAGAAAGCAGCTGCCAAGATAAGGTTCATGACTAATTCTGCCTATAACCAAGAGAATGCATAAAATTGACCCTAGCCCTCAGCTGCTACTACCCCAGTTGCTTCTCCAAGCAGAGAAAATATATCTCTAGGAAGAGACTGTGGTTGGGGTAGAAAACTGTCTGCCTTGCAAAAGTGGAAATCTGAATTCTAATCCCCTCTTTGCCACTGCATAGTTTTGTGACCTTGGCCAATTTCGTTCATCTCTTTGGACTTCAGTATTCCCATCTGAGTGGCTTGGAACAAATGGTGTCTTAAGATCCCTGGAGAGCTTTCATTCTTTAGTTATTTACTCTAGGATGATAATCAAGTGTTTCTCTTAATACCTCCTATCCTAGCTAAGAACCAGATTCTGTTACCCCTATTTCCTTTCTGCACCTAGGGATGTCCCAGAGCTGAGACAGCTGCTCTAGGGATAGGTTTGAATAATGTGGTGGGAACAACTGGGCTGTTTTTCAGACCTTTTTTCCCTTTGACTCCTACATCCTTGCCCTACTCCCTGCAGCCAACATATTTCAATATGACAACCATGGGATAGATGCCAGGGGGCCCTAGGCACAGACCCCAGTGACTCAGGGAGATGAAGAACCTGCTCAAAAATTAAGTTTCCTAAAGCCATTCTTTGCTTCCCTGGACTCAGTTTAAGGTTTCCTGAGCCAGGATGGTAGATGGCTTAAGAGGTATATATCTGGAGGTCTAAGGATGAAATAATATAAATGATCTCTTATATCTCCAAACTGCACTCTATGTATTAGGATCCATTCACATCCTTACTCTATGGAGGTTAAATCCTCAGTTGTATGCCATATCTTATAGATGAAGAAACTAAGACATATATAAAACACTAAGTAACAAAATTTGAAGGTGGCTGCACTGGAACTCAAACATGTCTTCTGGTTATTGCTTTTTGCTGTGTTCCACAATCAGGGTAAGGGACAGGGCTGGAAAATAAACCACATAATTTTTCCATATCTACTATATTTTCCAGACTAAAATTAGGACCCATGAAATGAGAATTGATTTTTTAATAAATTTATTTATTTATTTATTTTATTTTTGGCTGCGTTGGGTTTTTTTTTTTTTTTTTTTTTGCGGTATGCGGGCCTCTCACTGTTGTGGCCTCTCCCGTTGTGGAGCACAGGCTCCGAACGCGCAGGTTCAGCAGCCATGGCTCACGGGCCCAGCCACTCCACGACATGTGGGATCTTCCCGGACTGGGGCACGAACCCGTGTCCCCTGCATCGGCAGGTGGACTCTCAACCACTGTGCCACCAGGGAAGCCCAGCGTTGGGTCTTTGTTGCTGTGCACGGGCTTCCTTTAGCTGTGGCGAATGGGGGTTACTCTTTGTTGTGGTGCACAGGCTTCTCATTGCGGTGGCTTCTCTTGTTGTGGAGCCCGGGTTCTGGCCATGCAGGCTTCAGTATTTGCGGCACGTGGGCTCAGTAGTTGTGGCTTATGGGCTCTAGAGCGCAGGCTCAGCAGTTGTGGCACAGGGGCTTAGTTGTTTCTTGGTATGTGGAATCTTCCCAGACCAAGGATGGAACCCATGTCCCCTACGTTGGTAGGCAGATTCTTAACCACTGCATCACCAGGGAAGCCCAAGAATTGATTGCTACTTGTGAAATTATTCACATAAAAGATGTAAGACAATAGCGCTTTGCTTTGCATTTTAACAAATTACTTGAAAAACTCTTATTCTTCCTCTAGAATCCTCCGTGACACCTTCAGAGTCAATATATTATTTTTCTGTACACTCTTCTATTCTGAGAGCTACCTTTCAGGACTCACCACATTATCTGTTTCTGTGTATCTGTTTCCCTTTACTAGATGGAGAACTTTTTGAGGGAATGTATCATATCTCTATATCTCCAGGGCATAGCACAGCTTCTGGCACAAAATTGCTATTCAATAAATATGAATTCAAAATGGACTGAACTGAAAACATGTGGAAATGGAAAGTCTTGGCAATTCTGAGATTAACGGTTGCTAACTTTCTAGCCTATGGTGTGGGCCTAGGTCCCAAGGCTAGCCCTTCCAAGTGCCATGGTATGGGCATAATATGCCCTCAGCTTATAATGTAGGAACCATGAAAACCAAATTCCTGAAGCCTGTAGACAGGAAAAAGTAGGACCCAGATATTGTCAGCCTAGTCCCTTCCTAGAAGTATTGCCAAAGCATACAATTGTAGTCATAGTGGGTGTGCTCCAAGCCATGATTGCTACAATTTAGCAAGTAAAAAACACTCCAATTTACCCTAAAACCTAACTTATCTCCCTGCCTCAAGTCTTTATCCTGCCATCCTCTACACTGCCACCCGAATGTTAACTTTCCCTTTTCTCATAGACCTTTAGTGCTCTCTATTATGTCATATAGTTCTTATGCCCTCTTATATAGTTCTCATACAGTCTATATATGTGCATAGTCCTAAGCCTGACACTCTAGGTCCTTTGTAATTTATCCCCTAACTGTCACAAAGTTGCCAACCATTCTTATCTAGTATCTACTTTCTTTTCCTACATAGACACTTTAAGGTCTTAAACTTGAGCGTGAATTGGAATCTCCTGGAATGCCTGCTACAAAAATGCATATTCCTCACCCTTCCTCCACCAAATCTGATTTAACAGGCCTGAGGTGAGACCTCAAATATTTGAAAAAACATTTAACACTACTACCATGTGATTCAGAATCAAATGGTCCAGGGACCATACCTGGAGAAAGATTACCAAACACAGTCCAGGATTTCCGGGAAGATGGCGGAAGAGTAAGACGCGGAGATCACCTTCCTCCCCACAGATACACCAGAAATACATCTACGCGTGGAACAACTCCTACGGAGCACCTACTGAACGCTGGCAGAAGACCTCAGACCTCCCAAAAGGCAAGGAACCCCCCACGTACCTGGTTAGGGCAAAAGAAAAAACTAAACAGAGACAAAAGGTTAGGGACGGGTCCTGCACCAGCGGGAGAGAGCTGTGAAGGAGGAAAAGTGTCCACACACTAGGAAGCCCCTTCGCGGGTGGAGACTTCGGGAGGCGGAGTGGGGGAGCTTGGGAGCCGCAGAGGAGAGCACAGCAACAGGGGTGCGGAGGGCAAAGCAGACAGATTCCAGCGCAGAGGATCGGGCCGACCGGCACTCACCAGCCGAGAGGCTTGTCTGCTCGCCCGCCGGGGCGGGCGGGACTGGGAGCTGAGGCTCCGGCTTTTGTCGGAGCGCCGGGAGAGGACTGAGGTTGGCGGCGTGAACACAGCCTGCAGGGCGTTAGTGCACCGCGGCTAGCCGGGCGAGAGTCCGGGGAAAAGTCTGGACCTGCCGAAGAGGCAAGAGACTTTTACGTCCCTCTTTGTTTCCTGGTGCACGAGGAGAGGGGATTAAGAACACTGCTTGAGAGAGCTCCAGGGACGGGCGCGAGCCGCGGCTAAAAGTGCGGAGCCCAGAGACAGACATGAGATGCTAAGGCCGCTGCTGCCGCCACCAGGAGGCCTGTGTGTGAACACAGGTCACTAGACACACGCCCTTCCGGGGAGCCTGTGCAGCCCGCCACTGCCAGGGTCCCGGGATCCAGGGACAACTTCCCCGGGAGAACGCACGGCGCGCCTCAGGCTGCAACGTCACGCCGGCCTCTGCCGCCGCAGGCCTGCCCCACACTCCGTGACCCTCCCTACCCCCCGGTCTGAGTGAGCCAGAGCCTCCGAATCAGTGGCTCCTTTAACCCCGTCCTGTCTGAGCAAAGAACAGACGCCCTCCGGCGACCTACACGCACAGGCGGGGCCAAATCCAAAGCTGAGCCCCTGGGAACTGTGAGAACAAAGAAGAGAAAGGAAAATCTCTCCCAGCAGCCTCAGAAGCAGCGGATTAAAGCTCCACAATCAACTTGATATACCCTGCATCTGTGGAATATCTGAATAGACAATGAATCATCCCAAATTAAGGAGCCCTGTGGATGAAAGGCTCTTGGTGCTGCAGCCAGGAGTCAGTGCTGTGCCTCTGAGGTGGGAGAGCCAACTACAGGACACTGGTCCACAAGAGGCCTCCCAGCTGCACATAATATCAAACAGCAAAAATCTCCGAGAGATCTCCATCTCAATGCCAGCACCCAGCTTCGCTCAACGACCAGCAAGCTACAGTGCTGGACATCCTATGCCAAACAACTAGCAAGACAGGAACACAACCCCACCCATTAGCAGAGAGGCTGCCTAAAATCATAATAAGTCTACAGACACCCCAAAACACACCACCAGACGTGGACCTGCCCACCAGAAAGACAAGATCCAGCCTCATCCACCAGAACACAGGCACTAGTACCCTCCACCAGGAAGCCTACACAACCCACTGAACCAACCTTAGCCACTGGGGACAGACACCAAAAACAACAGGAACTACGAACCTGCAGCTTGCAAAAAGTAGACTCCAAACACAGTAAGATAAGCACCACGGGAAGACAGAAAAACACACAGCAGATGAAGGAGCAAGATAAAAACCCACCAGACCTAACAAATGAAGAGGAAATAGGCAGTCTACCTGAAAAAGAATTCAGAATAATGATAGTAAGGTTGATCCGAAATCTTGGAGACAGAATAGACAATAGAATGGACAAAATGCAAGAATCAGTTAACAAGGACCTAGAAGAACTAAAGATGAAACAAGCAACGATGAACAACACAATAAATGAAATTAAAAGTACTCTAGATGGGATCAATAGCAGAATAACTGAGGCAGAAGAACGGATAAGTGACCTGGAAGATAAAATAGTGGAAATAACTACTGCAGAGCAGAATAAAGAAAAAAGAATGAAAAGAACTGAGGACAGTCTCAGAGACCTCTGGGACAACATTAAACGCACCAACATTCGAATTATAGGGGTTCCAGAAGAAGAAGAGAAAAAGAAAGGGACTGAGAAAATATTTGAAGAGATTATAGTTGAAAACTTCCCTAATATGGGAAAGGAAATAGTTAATCAAGTCCAGGAAGCACAGAGAGTCCCATACAGGATAAATCCAAGGAGAAAGACGCCAAGACACATATTAATCAAACTGTCAAAAATTAAATACAAAGAAAACATATTAAAAGCAGCAAGGGAAAAACAACAAATAACACACAAGGGAATCCCCATAAGGTTAACAGCTGATCTTTCAGCAGAAACTCTGCAAGCCAGAAGGGACTGGCAGGACATATTGAAAGTGTTGAAGGAGAAAAACCTGCAACCAAGACTACTCTACCCAGCAAGGATCTCATTCAGATTTGATGGAGAAATTAAAACCTTTACAGACAAGCAAAAGCTGAGAGAGTTCAGCACCACCAAACCAGCTCTACAACAACTGCTAAAGGAACTTCTCTAGGCAAGAAACACAAGAGAAGGAAAAGACCTACAATAACGAACCCAAAACAATTAAGAAAATGGGAATAGGAACACACATATCGATAATTACCTTAAATGTAAATGGACTAAATGCTCCC
Organism: Pseudorca crassidens; assembly: GCF_039906515.1. Classification (NCBI taxonomy): domain Eukaryota; kingdom Metazoa; phylum Chordata; class Mammalia; order Artiodactyla; family Delphinidae; genus Pseudorca; species Pseudorca crassidens. Next base: position 77,952,657 of record NC_090317.1, on the reverse strand, counting down.
ACCAAAAGACACAGATTGGCTGAATGGATACAAAAACAAGACCCATATATTTGCTGTCTACAAGAGACCCACTTCAGACCTAGAGACATATACAGACTGAAAGTAAGGGGATGGAAAAAGGTATTTCATGCAAATGGAAACCAAAAGAAAGCTGGAGTAGCAATTCTCATATCAGACAAAATAGACTTTAAAACAAAGACTATTAGAAGAGACAAAGAAGGACACTACATAATGACCAAGGGATCGATCCAAGAGGAAGATATAACAATTGTAAATATTTATGCACCCAACATAGGTGCACCTCAATGCATAAGGCAAATACTGACAACCATAAAAGGGGAAATCGACAGTAACATATTCATAGTAGGGGACTTTAACACCCCACTTTCACCAATGGACAGATCATCCAAAATGAAAATAAATAAGGAAACACAAGCTTTAAATGATACATTAAACAAGATGGCCTTAATTGATATTTATAGGACACTCCATCCAAAAACAACAGAATACACATTTTTCTCAAGTGCTCATGGAACATTCTCCAGGATAGACCATATCTTGGGTCACAAATCAAGCCTTGGTAAATTTAAGAAAATTGAAATTGTATCAAGTATCTTTTCCAACCACAACACTATGAGACTCGATATCAATTACAGGAGAAGATCTGAAAAAAATACAAACACATGGAGGGTAAACAATACACTACTTAATAACGAAGTGATCACTGAAGAAATCAAAGAGGAAATCAAAAAATACCTAGAAACAAATGACAATGGAGACACGACAACTCAAAATCTATGGGATGCAGCAAAAGCAGTTCTAAGAGGGAAGTTTATAGCAATACAATCTTACCTTAAGAAACAGGAAACATCTCGAATAAACAACATAACCTTGCACCTAAAGCAATTAGAGAAAGAAGAACAAAAAAACCCCAAAGTTAGCAGGAGGAAAGAAATCATAAAAATCAGATCAGAAATAAATGAAAAAGAAATGAAGGAAACGATAGCAAAGATCAATAAAACTAAAAGCTGGTTCTTTGAAAGGATAAACAAAATTGATAAACCATTAGCCAGACTCATCAAGAAAAAAAGGGAGAAGACTCAAATCAATAGAATTAGAAATGAAAAAGGAGAAGTAAGAGCTGACACTGCAGAAATACAAAAGATCATGAGAGATTACTACAAGGAACTCTATGCCAATAAAATGGACAACCTGGAAGAAATGGACAAATTCTTAGAAAGGCACAACCTGCCAAGACTGAATCAGGAAGAAATAGAAAATATGAACAGACCAATCACAAGCCCTGAAATTGAAACTGTGATTAAAAATCTTCCAACAAGCAAAAGCCCAGGACCAGATGGCTTCACAGGCGAATTCTATCAAACATTTAGAGAAGAGCTATCACCTATCCTTCTCAGACTCTTCCAAAATATAGCAGAGGGACGAACACTCCCCAACTCATTCTACGAGGCCACCATCACCCTGATACCAAAACCAGACAAGGATGTCACAAAGAAAGAAAACTACAGGCCAATATCACTGATGAACATAGATGCAAAGATCCTCAACAAAATACTAGCAAACAGAATCCAACAGCACATTAAACGGATCATACACCATGATCAAGTGGGGTTTATTCCAGGAATGCAAGGATTCTTCAATATACGCAACTCAATCAACGTGATACACCATATTAACAAATTGAAGGAGAAAAACCATATGATCATCTCAATAGATGCAGTGAAAGCTTTTGACAAAATTCAACACCAATTTATGATAAAAACCCTGCAGAAAGTAGGCATAGAGGGAACTTACCTCAACATAATAAAGGCCATATATGACAAACCCACAGCCAACATCGTCTTCAATAGTGAAAAACTGAAAGCATTTCCACTAAGATCAGGAACAAGACAAGGTTGCCCACTCTCACCACTCTTATTCAACATAGTTTTGGAAGTTTTAGCCACAGCAATCAGAGAAGAAAAGGAAATAAAAGGAATCCAAATCAGAAAAGAAGAAGTAAAGCTGTCACTGTTTGCAGATGACATGATACTATACATAGAGAATCCTAAAGATGCTACCAGAAAACTACTAGAGCTAATCAATGAATTTGGTAAAGTAGCAGGATACCAAATTAATGCACAGAAATCTCTGGCATTCCTATACACTAAGGATGAAAAATCTGAAAGTGAAATCAAGAAAACACTCCCATTTACCATTGCAACAAAAAGAATAAAATACCTAGGAATAAACCTACCTAAGGAGACAAAAGACCTGTATGCAGAAAATTATAAGACACTGATGAAAGAAATTAAAGATGATACAAATAGATGGAGAGATAAACCATGTTCTTGGATTGGAAGAATCAACATTGTGAATATGACTCTACTACCGAAAGCAATCTACAGATTCAATGCAATCCCTATCAAACTACCACTGGCATTTTTCACAGAACTAGAACAAAAAATTTCACAATTTGTATGGAAACACAAAAAACCCCGTATAGCCAAAGCAATCTTGAGAACGAAAAATGGAGCTGGAGGAATCAGGCTTCCTGACTTCAGACTATACTACAAAGCTACAGTAATCAAGACAGTATGGTACTGGCACAAAAACAGAAATATAGATCAATGGAACAGGATAGAAAGCCCAGAGATAAACCCACGCACATATGGTCACCTTATCTTTGACAAAGGAGGCAGAAATGTACAGTGGAGAAAGGACAGCCTCTTCAATAAGTGGTGCTGGGAAAACTGGACAGCTACATGTAAAAGTATGAGATTAGATCACTCCTTAACACCATACACAAAAATAAGCTCAAAATGGATTAAAGACCTAAATGTAAGGCCAGAAACTATCAAACTCTTAGAGGAAAACATAGGCAGAACACTCTATGACATAAATCACAGCAAGATCCTTTTTGACCCACCTCCTAGAGAAATGGAAACAAAAACAAAAGTAAACAAATGGGACCTAATGAAACTTAAAAGCTTTTGCGCAGCAAAGGAAACCATAAAGAAGACCAAAAGACAACCCTCAGAATGGGAGAAAATATTTGCAAATGAAGTAACTGACAAAGGATTAATCTCCAAAATTTATAAGCAGCTCATGCAGCTTAATAACAAAAAAACAAACAACCCAATCCAAAAATGGGCAGAAGACCTAAATAGACATTTCTCCAAAGAAGATATACAGAGTGCCAACAAACACATGAAAGAATGCTCAACATCATTAATCATTAGAGAAATGCAAATCAAAACTACAATGAGATATCATCTCACACCAGTCAGAATGGCCATCATCAAAAAATCTAGAAACAATAAATGCTGGAGAGGGTGTGGAGAAAAGGGAACCCTCTTACACTGTTGGTGGGAATGTAAATTGATACAGCCACTGTGGAGAACAGTATGGAGGTTCCTTAAAAAGCTACAAATAGAACTACCATATGACCCAGCAATCCCACTACTGGGCATATACCCTGAGAAAACCATAATTCAAAAAGAGTCATGTACCAAAATGTTCATTGCAGCTCTATTTACAATAGCCCAGAGATGGAAACAACCTGTGCCCATCATCGGATGAATAGATAAAGAATATGTGGCACATATATACAATGGAATATTACTCAGCCATAAAAAGAGACGAAATTGAGCTATTTGTAATGAGGTGGCTAGACCTAGAGTCTGTCATACAGAGTGAAGTAAGTCAGAAAGAGAGAGACAAATACCGTATGCTAACACATATATATGGAATTTAAGAAAAAAAATGTCATGAAGTACCTAGGGGTGAAACAGGAATAAAGACACAGACTTACTAGAGAATGGACTTGAGGCTATGGGGAGGGGGAAGGGTAAACGGTGACAAAGCGATAAAGAGGCATGGACATGTATACACTACCAAACGTAAGGTAGATAGCTAGTGGGAAGCAGCCGCATAGCACAGGGAGATCAGCTTGGTGCTTTGTGACCGCCTGGAGGGGTGGGATAGAGAGGGTGGGAGAGAGGGAGACGCAAGCGGGAGGAGATATGGGAATATATGTATATATATAACTGATTCATTTTGTTGTGAAGCTGAAACTAACATACCATTGTAAAGCAATTATACTCCAATAAAGATGTTATAAAAAAATAAAAAAAATAAAAACCAAAAAAAAAAAAAAACCACAGTCCATCTCCTTTCCTTCTTCAGCAGGTGATATCTGATCTAGGGGTTGTTTGATGTGTTACAATTTAACATAGATGCTTTTCAGTTTGACAGGCTCTGCCTGTTAAGATACCTACTAGCCAGTTGTTCCCAATGTCCTTCCTCAGGCTGATGGGGTCTGCTGCCACAGGCTCCATTTTTATGGCTTTTAGTATCTCTGAATCTGTGGTCACTTGCCAGTTCAATGTCTGGCCTCTGCTGCTGACTCTTTACATGGGACTTGGCTCCCAAGCTTTTTGGACTTTCCCTACCTTCTGATACTCAGGGCTAATATTCAGGAAGTTCAAACCTGTACCAGCTTTTAAATATTGAAGTCTTCCTATACCAGCTGGTAAATAGTCACTGCCCTAATCTCCCTACATAACCCCAACTGCCCTAGTCCCTCACCTGGAACCCCTAAGCCCTCCTAGAATCCAGCAACTAAAGGGGTAATGTTTCTAGAACCTTGTTTCAGCATCACAGGCCTATATTCATTCAGATACTTTGGGGCCATTGCTATACATGTTGTTAAATATTTTGAATATTACTCCTATGTGTGCCCAATCTTTTACAATATACTTGACTACTTGGGATCCTGTCTTGTCCCTAGCTGTCTTGGTTCTAGTATCAGGCCTTAAGATCTCCAAATTTTTGCATTCAAAGCCCAGTTTTGGGGTTCAAGATTTCGTAGTCTATATAAGGAATTCTAGGCAGGTGAGAAGTCCTTGAGAATTTGATGGTCCACTTGCTGCCTATAAAAATCATACTATGCCCAATTATAAACCTATCCAAGGGTTATCCAGGCTGAGATTTTAGAAAATCAGAGGTTGGCTTACTATCAGATGGATCAATTTAAGTGTAGACTCTGTTCCATACTAATTGTGTAACATTAGATGAGTCACTCAATTTTGTGAGTCTCAGTTACCTTGTCTATAAAATTGAGATAATGCTATTATAATAGGGTTATTATATGAAACAAATTAATTGATCTAACAAATACTGAGGTCCTACTATGCGGCAGTAATTGTTCCAGGTCCTTGCTCCTCAAAGTGTCGTCCATATCGACAGTATTGACATCACAGAATACCAGTCCCACCGCTTAATCAGAATCTTCATTTTAACAAAAATATCAATAGACATTAAAGTTTGAGAAGCACTGATCTAAACAGACCACGTTCCTCGAATATAGACATGATCATTCCTAGAGAAAACACCTGTTTGAAGGAGTAGACATTTTGGTTTTGGTGTCCTGGAACCATGGAGTTAGAATAAAAATGAAGGTCAGAGAGCCCTGAAGAGTAGAAATCATGGTTCAGATGTTTGCTGGAGCTAAGCAGGAGCTACTAGGCAGGTGCTATGTCCCTAGAAAACAGCAGGTGCACCCAGCTCCAGTTGATTGTTGCAAGGTGGAAATGCCAGCCTAGGGATGCTAAACCTGATTTTTCAAGAGAAGCTAGAAAGCCAGAGGTCCACAGAGAAGGGCACAAGCTCTTTCAGGTGGATCTCAAATTCTTTCACTTCTACCTAGAGATCTCTATCATCTTGCTATTCAATGCATGGTCTGTGGATGAACAGTATCTGCATCACCTGGGAGCCTGTTAGAAATTCTGAATTTCAGGCCCCATTTCAGACCTTCTGAATCAGAATCTAAATTTAAACAAGATTCCCCAGGTAACTTTTACACACAAAGTCTGAGATGCATGATTTAGCTGCTGGAAATATAATAGTGAACAAGGCCTTTTGTTCTCATGGACCTTACATACTAGTGGGACAAGATATACAATAGAACTGTAAACTAGTGTATAAACAAGGGTAGTTTTGATGGTGATAAATACTATGAAGAAAATAAAATGTCCAGGATGGCTTCTTTCCTCACATGGATGGTGTTTAATCTGGGGCCATAGACAAACTAGAAGGATCCAAAATGGGATGGCTAGAAACACTGGCTTGGCATGTCTCTCTTCATGTGACTTCTCCACATGGCTAACATGGGCTTCTTCATAGCATGGTGATCTTAGGGTAATCATACATCTTACATGGTGGTTAGCTCCACCCAGAATAAGCATTCTAATAGACCGGTGAGGCAACTCATTAGTCCAACAGAAACTGAGGACCTACTCTGTGCAAAGCACTATTCCAGGCCCTTGCTACAAATATTCTTCTGATGTAGCCTCAGAAGTTATACAGCATCACTTCTGTCACATTCTATTAGTTACAAGGGAGGTACAGGACCATTCCAAATTTAAAGAGATAAGCTATACAAGAATACGAAAAATGAAGCAGTGTGATTCCTTGGGGAGTCATCTTTGGACACTGACTACCACAGGAGGTAACATCTGAGCTGAGACCTGAATAGAGCAAAGTTGCCAACCATGCAAAATTCTCGGCAAAAACACTTCAGGTGGAAGAAACAGCCTGTAAAGGCCCTGAGACAGGAGAGAGCTTGAAATATCCAAGAGATATAAGGAGGACAATGTTATTAGAGCAAAGTGCATGGAAGGAAGAGTCATAGAAAATAAAACTGGAGAGGTAGGCAGGAGCCATAATATAGGTGAGAAGTTCATATTTTACTCTAATCACCATGGGAAGGATTGGAGGGTTTAAAGCATGGAAGTATTAAAAGATAACCTGAGGCATATTACAAACTTTGAGTTTATTTGAACAAAAATCATTTGGAATCAGACAGTGCCAAACTGAAAATGGTTAGGAGTGTTCCACGAACAGGAGCTAAAGGAAAGACTTTATAGAGAAAAGGCAGGCAGATGCAAAGAAGAAAACCCATTATTTACTTGGCTATAGTTTAAGCAGTTGCATTACTTAACTGTTTGTGATGGGTTGTCCTTAGGTTTTAATTTGTTAACCTTGAGACATTACAGGCTTAGGTTTTGGTTTGTTTACACAGACGCCTAAGGCATTCAATCCATCTCTGTTTAATGGCTTTCTTATTTAACTAATTTAACAATTTCTCTGTTTTGGTCACCCTATCAGACATGACAGATTGACCAAATATTTGGTATTAGCACTACTCTCAGTCACCATCAGGGTTAAGTTGTTCTTGCCTCATAATTGTTTTTGCTGCTCATCTTGCTTCTGTTTCTCCAAGTGCAGTGAGACCATCTGATGTACTGGTGATGGCTGCAAATATATATTTAATACACTTGAAAGAACATAGCACTCCAGGGAGACTACAGTGATAACTATAAGGAGGAAAAAAATCAAGAGACTGAAATATGATCCTTAGTCAGGGACCCCATGGACCAAACAAATTTGTATCAAATAAAGAATGTACCTGAAGAGGAAGTAACCTGTTTTAGTCAAGTGTCTTGTTTGCTAACTTCTTATATTTGTTGTCATACCATAGCTGTTGATTCAGGTACAGTGGGAGGTATTTACTATGGCACAGACTCCTGCTTGTTCAGCTAATAAGTAATCTAAAGCAATTTTATTATCTAAAACCTTCTGAGCAAGAAAGCCTGGGAATTTTTTCTGTGCGTCTATGACCTTAGTGGTAGATTCAGTAATAGAGTTGCCAGAATTAATATATATTATCTTCCCAAGCATTAACAGAAAGGAAAAATAAAGTAGCAAAAAGGCAAAAGGAATAAAGTTTTCAACTAGATGAAGATATTGATCTGTAATCTTGGGAGATCTTGTCCACCACAAGATGTTGTCTGCTTCTGGGGAGGAAGCTCTCTGGTCAATTTTAATTTTAGGTCTCCAGCTGGTGTGCAGTTGCAAGAGTCTGGAGGAGCCTTTTTAAATTGGGACATGTGGTCCTGAGGTTCAAAGCCTTAAAGTTTGGCTGCCCTCTGGATAGTGAGGATGACCTCATATGGCCCCGTGTATAATAGCAAGTTTCAAGGAGAGTCTTCATCCTTAATGATTCCAAGACAGAAGGTTGGGGAAAAATTGGAAACATTAGTCTGAAGAGTCCTAAACAGATATTTGAGGAAATAAGAAAAATTTAGTATCCAGTCCAGTTTACAGGTAGATAACAAAACCTCAAAGACAATGAACAGGACTAGAAATTAATACCCACAAGAGTGTGCTATAGTTTTCCATTGAAACATAACTTTTCTTTCTACAGTAACACCCATTTCTACCAAAGATAATCCAAATTCTGGAGGCATAAGGTAGGGGGGAAAAGTAAATGTCTCAATTCTGTTTACAAAGGTATACCTTACCAAATATCTCTAAGTTATATATAGCTTAGAAAAAAGATAAAAATGTTTTCCTTAAATGTGGAAAACCAAAACTTTAAAGAACCAGCAATGTTTCAAATAAAAAGTCATTAAAAATGATAATCATCCTCATCAGTTCAAGATATCCCATGTTATTAATTCTTGTTCTGCCTGAATCCAGTTTTTCATTTTTATTTCTTTGTGTTTAAAAAAATTTTTTTTAGTTTTATACAATTTTTAAAGGTTACACTTCATTTACAGTTATTACAAAATATTGACTATATTCCCCATGTTGTACAACACATTCTTGAGCTTATCTTACACCAACACGTTTGTTCCTCCCACTCCCCCACTCCTATATTGCCCATCCCCCTTCCCCACTGAAAACCACTAGTTTGTGAGTCTGCTTCTTTTTTACTATATTCACCAGTTGGTTGTGTTTTTTAGATTCCACATATAAATGATATCATACAGTATTTATCTATCACCATCTGATGTATTTCACTTAGCTTAATGCCCTCCAAGTCTATCCATGTTGCTGCAAATGACAAAATTTTGTTCTTTTTTATGGCTGAGTAGTATTCCATTGTATATATATACCACTTCTTCTTTATCATTCATCTGTTGATGAACACTTAGGTTGTTTCCATGTCTTAGAAATTGAAACTAATGCTGCAATAAACATTGGGATGCATGCATCTTTTCAGATTAATATTTTTGTTTTTTTCAGGTATATACCCAGTAGCAGAATTGCTGGATCATATCAATTTTTAGTTTTTTGAGAAACCTCCATACTGTTTTCCACAGTGGCCAATTCACATTCTCACTGACAGTGTAGGAGGGTGCCCTTTACTTCACATCCTCACCAACATTTTTAATTTGTGGTCTTTCTGATGATAGCAGTTCTGAGAGATGTGAGGTGATATCTCATTGTGGTTTGATTTGCTTTTCTCTGATGACTGGCAATGTTGAGAATATTTTCTTGTGCCTGTTGGCCATCCGTATTTCCTCTTTGGAAAAGTGTCTATTGTTCTTCTGCCCATTTTTTAATTGGGTGGTGTGCTTTTTGATGTTGAGTGGTATGAGCTGTTTATATATTTTGAATATTAATTCCTTAGAAGTTATATTATTTGCAAATATTTTCTCCCATTGAGTAGGCTGTCTTTTTGATTTGTTGATGCTTTCCTTTGCCATTCAAAAGAGTATTAGTTTAATTAGGTCCTATTTGATTCTTTTTGCCTTTATTTCCATTACTCGAGGAGACGTATCCAAAAATCATACCTGCAGTTTATTTTTTTATTTTATTTTATTTTTCTTTACTTCTTTATTGGAGTATAATTGTTTTACAATGGTGTGTTAGTTTCTGCTTTATAACAAAGTGAATCAGTTATACATATACATATGTTCCCATATCTCTTGCCTCTTGCGTCTCCCTCCCTCCCACCCTCCCTATCCCACCCCTCCAGGCGGTCACAAAACACCGAGCTGATCTCCCTGTGCTATGCGGCTGCTTCCCACTAGCTATCTACCTTACGTTTGGGAGTGTATACATGTCCATGCCTCTCTCTCGCTTTGTCACAGCTTGCCCTTCCCCCTCCCCATAGCCTCAAGTCCATTCTCTAGTAGGTCTCTGTCTTTATTCCTGTCTTACCCCTAGGTTCTTCACGACATTTTTTCCTTAAATTCCATATATATGAGTTAGCATATGGTATTTGTCTTTCTCTTTCTGACTTACTTCACTATGTATGACAGACTCAAGGTCTATTCACTTCATTACAAATAGCTCAATTTCGTTTTTTTTAAAGCTGAGTAATATTCCATTGTATATATGTGCCACATCTTCTTTATCCATTCATCCAATGATGGACACTTAGGTTGTTTCCATCTCTGGCCTATTGTAAATAGAGCTGCAATGAACATTTTCGCACATGACTCTTTTTGAATTACGGTTTTGTCAGGGTACGTGCCCAGTAGTGGGATTGCTGGGTCATATGGTAGTTCTATTTGTACTTTGTAAGGAACCTCTATACTGTTCTCCACAGTGGCTGTATCAATTTACATTCCCACCAGCAGTGCAAGAGGGTTCCCTTTTCTCCACACCCTCTCCAGCATTTATTGTTTCTAGATTTTTTTGATGATGGCCATTCTGAATGGTGTGAGAGGATATCTCATTGTAGTTTTGGTTTGCATTTCTCTAATGATTAATGCTGTTGAGCATTCCTTCATGGGTTTGTTGGCAGTCTGTATATCTTCTTTGGAGAAACGTCTATTTAGATCTTCTGCCCATTCTTGGATTAAGTTGTTTGGTTTTATGTTATTGAGTTGAATGAGCTGCTTATAAATATTAGATTAATCCTTTGTCAGTTGCTTCATTTGCAAATATTTTCTCTCATTCTGAGGGTTGTCTTTTGGTCTTGTTTATGGTTTCCTTTGCTGTGCAAAAGCTTTAGTTTCATTAGGTCCCATTTGTTTATTTTTGTTTTTTTTCCATTTCTCTAGGAGGTGGGTCAAAAAGGATCTTGCTGTAATTTATGTCATAGAGTGTTCTGCCTAGGTTTTCCTCTAAGAGTTTGAAAGTTTCTGGCCTTACATTTAGGTCTTTAATCCATTTTGAGCTTATTTTTGTTTATGGTGTTAGGGAGTGATCTAATCTCATACTTTTACATGTACCTGTCCAGTTTCCCCAGCACCATTTATTGAAGAGGCTGCCGTTTCTCCACTGTACATTCCTGCCTCCTTTATCAAAGATAAGGTGACCATATGTGTGTTGGTTTATCTCTGGGCTTTCTATCCTGTTCCATTGATCTATCTTTCTGTTTTTGTGCCAGTACCATACTGTCTTTTTTTTTTATATATTTATTTTACTTTTTATTGAAGTATAGTTGATTTACAATGTTAATTTCTGCTGTACAGCAAAGTGACTCAGACACATATATACATTCCTTTTTATATTCTTTTCCATTATGGTTTATCGAGTATATTAAATATAGTTCCCCATGCTATACAGTGTTATTATTATTAAATTTTTGTAGGAAATGACCAAGTGCACTCCTGGACACTCGTCACCAGCCAAGCCTTAGATACCGCGTGGAGAGTAGGAAAGGGGTCAGTGACACTGGCAGTTTCATTTCTGGTGGGCACCCTCTGCTACTTCAGAAGGCTACATTTATATTTAGGGCACCGGCTGAAAAGGTATGTGGCTATGTCATCTTTAATTTTCAAAAATGCCCTTGCTGTTTAAAATAGAATTTTGATATTATCGTTCCCTTATCTTTTAGGTGGATTGGATATCTGCAGAGGAGATTCAAAAGTAAATATTTTCATGCATATGTTTCCTTATTTTTAAAGTGCAGAGAGGGTTCAAGAAGGGAAAGGAAAGGGAAAATTCACCACCTTGTATCTTTGATTTGGTCCAGGGAACCTCAGTGTGGAGGCAGAAGTTGATTTACTCAGTTATTGTGCAAGAGAATGGAAAGGAGAGACACCCCATGCCAAGCTGATGAGGAAGGTGTGTCTGTTTATACAGCTCGTGGTGGGTGGAGAATTTGTGTGTAAAAATCGGGAAACACGCATTCCATTCTGCTTTACGAAATGTGGCACCAAGAACAACTGTGGCTCTAATTAAAAGCCAAAGAGCTGCTAGACATTGCCTTCAGGCCTTTCACCTAGAGCTAGTGCCTTCGAGGACTTGAGTAAATTAGGCCCGTAATTTCAGGACACTTGAGCGTTGTACCCTTTTCAGCTCCCTGCTGACCAAGCCTATGAACACATCTGCACATGCAGTGGAGACTTCTGTCCTTGAAGGGATTCAGGCACCTTGACATAAAACATTTTGAGGATTTTTAGAACTTTCCATCAGACCAATCTTGGTAAATATTCCCAGCAGTGCTGTCCAACCTTGTCACTAGATATTCAGTCAGCCCTGGACCAGAAGGCTCTGTAGAACAGCCAGAAGTGCATGCCATATGTCTGCACTGGAAGACCATAGAATGCACTTTAGGAAACAAGAGCTCAGCGTGGAATGAGTGTGGTTCAAAGCCAGCGTGGATGAGTGGACCACATGTGGGACATTCAAGTTATATTCCTATCCGGTGTCTCTGGAGAAAATACCACTCTCTTCAAGTCTCGGCTTTTGTCCACTGCTCAGGGTGTGCATGGACTTCCTTTGGGTGCTGGCTTCTCTGTTGGACCGAACTTCATGGGAAGGACCCCAGGGCTAGGTGATGAGAAGCAGCTGGTGTAAACTGACGGTGGGGGTGAAGACCTGAAAAGCTGCGTGAATGTTCTGGAACTTCCCGTATGTGATTCCAAGTAGACACATTTATGACTCCCTGGTAATTAATGACCCACTATCCGCCAGCCACTTCTCTTCACAGGAGCATTCTAACTGTTTCTCAGCATCCAGCCATACGTTGGGTCCCTCTATGCAACTGCAGGCAACCTCAGTTCCATGTTCCCTCACAGCAACTCTTTGGTCTCAAGCAGCCTGAGAGGCTTGTCTGCTCACCAGCCGGGGCGGGCGGGGCTGGAAGCCGAGGCTCAGGCTTCGGTCGGAGCACCGGGAGAGGACTGGGGCCGGCGGCGTGAACACAGCCTGCAGGGGGCCAGTGCGCCACGGCTGGCCGGAGGGGAGTCCGGAAAAAGTCTGGACCCGGAAGAACACACGGCACGCCCCAGGAGGGTGCAACGTCACGCCGGCCTCTCTACCATACTGTCTTGATTACTGTAGCTTTGTAGTATAGTCTGAGGTCAGGGAGCCTGATTCCTCCATCTCCGTTTTTCGTTCTCAAGATTGTTTTGGCTATTCGGGGTCTTTTGTGTTTCCATACAAATTGTGAAATTTTTTGTTCTAGCTCTGTGATAAATGCCAGTGGTAGTTTGATAGGGCTTGCATTGAATCTGTAGATTGCTTTGGGTAGTACAGTCATTTTCAAAATGTTGATTCTTTCAACCCAAGAACATAGTATATCTCTCCATCTATTTGTATCATCTTTAATTTCTTTCACCAGTGTCTTATAATTTTCTGCATACAGGACTTTTGTCTCCTTAGGTAGGTTTATTCCTAGATATTTTATTCTTTTGGTTGCAATGGTAAATGGGAGTGTTTTCTTGATTTCACTTTCAGATTTTTCATCCTTAGTGTACAGGAATGCCAGAGATTTCTGTGCATTAATTTTGTATCCTGCCACTTTACCAAATTCATTGATTAGCTCTAGTAGTTTTCTGGTAGCATCTTTAGGGTTCTCTATGTATAATATCATGTCATCTGCAAACAGTGACAGCTTTACTTCTTCTTTTCCGATTTGGATTTCTTTTATTTCCTTTTCTTCTCTGATTGCTGTGGCTAAAACTTCCAAAACTACGTTGAATAAGAGTGGTGAGAGTGGGCAACCTTGTCTTGTTCCTGATCTTAGTGGAAATGCTTTCAGTTTTTCACCGTTGAGGGTGATGTTGGCAGTAGGTTTGTCATACATGGCCTTTATTATGTTGAGGAAAGTTCCTTCTATGCCTAGTTTCTGCAGGGTTTTTATCATAAGTGGGTGTTGAATTTTGTCAAAAGCTTTCTCTGCATCTATTGAGATGATCATATGATTTTTCTCCTTCAATTTGTAAATATGGTTTATCACATTGATTGATTTGCGTATATTGAAGAATCCTTGCATTGCTGGAAAAAATGCCTCTTGATCATGGTGTATGATCCTTTTAATGTGCTGTTGGATTGTTTGCTAGTATTTTGTTGAGGATTTTTGCATGTATGTTCATCAGTGATATTGGCCTGTAGTTTTCTTTCTTTGTGACATCCTTGTCTGGTTTTGGTATCAAGGTGATGGTGGCCTTGTTGAGTGAGTTTGGGACTGTTACTCCCTCTGCTATATTTTGGAAGACTTTAAGAGAGATAGGTGTTAGCTCTTCTCTATATGTTTGATAGAATTCGCCTGTGAAGCCATCTGGTTCTGGGTTTTTGTTTGTTGGAAGATTTTTAATCACAGTTTCAATTTCAGTGTTTGTGATTGGTCTGTTCATATTTTCTATTTCTTCCTGATTCAGTCTTGGCAGGTTGTGCCTTTCTAAGAATTTGTCCGTTTCTTCCAGGTTGTCCATTATATTGGCATAGAGTTGTTTGTAGTAATCTCTCATGATCTATTGTATTTGTGCAGTGCCAGTTTTTACTTCTCCTTTTTTATTTCTAATTCTATTGATTTGAGTCTTCTCCCTTTTTTTCTTGATGAGTCTGGCTAATGGTTGATCAATTTTGTTTATCTTCTCAAATAACCAGCATTTTAGTTTTATTGATCTTTGCTATTGTTTCCTTCATTTCTTTTTCATTTATTTCTCATCTGATTTTTATGATTTCTTTCCCTCTGCTAACTTTGGGGATTTTTTGTTCCTCTTTCTCTAACTGCTTTAGGTGCAAGGTTAGGTTGTTTATCCGAGATGTTTCCTGTTTTGTAAGGTAGGATTGTATTGCTATAAACTTCCCTCTTAGAACTGCTTTTGCTGCCTCCCATAGATTTTGGGTCGTTGTGTCGCCATTGTCATTTGCTTCTAGGTATTTTTTTATTTCCTCTTTGATTTCTTCGGTGGACACTTCATTTTTAAGTAGTGTATTGTTTAGCCTCCATGTGTTTGTATTTATTACAGATCTTTTCCTGTAATTGATATCTCATCTCATAGCGTTGTTGTCAGAAAAGATACTTGATACAATTTCAATTTTCTTAAATTTACCAAAGCTTGATTTGTGACCCAAGATATGATCTATCCTGGAGAATGTTCCATGAGCACTTGAGAAAAATGTGTATTCTGTTGTTTTGGGATGGAATGTCCTATAAATATCAATTAAGGCCATCTTTTTTAATGTATCATTTAAAACTTGTGTCTTCTTATTTATTTTCATTTTGGATGATCTGTCCATTGGTGAAAGTGGGGTGTTAAAGTCCCCTACTATGAATGTGTTACTGTTGATTTCCCCTTTTATGGCTGTTAGTATCTGCCTTATGTATTGAGGTGCTCCTATGTTGTGTGCATCAATATTTACAATTGTTATATCTTCTTCTTGGATTGATCCCTTCATCATTATGTAGTGTCCTTCTTTGTCTTTTCTAATAGTGTTTATTTGAAAGTCTATTTTGTCTGATGAGAATTGCTACTCCAGCTTTCTTTTGGTTTCCATTTGCATGAAATATTTTTTTCCATCCCCTTACTTTCAGTCTGTATGTTTCCCTAGGTCTGAAGTTGGTCTCTTGTAGATAGCAAATATATGTGTCTTGTTTTTGTATCCATTCAGCAAATCTGTGTCTTTTGGTGGGAGCATTTAGTCCATTTACATTTAAGGTACTTATCAATATGTATGTTTCTATTCCCATTTTCTTAATTCTTTTGGGTTCATTATCGTAGGTCTTTTCCTTCTGTTGTGTTTCTTGCCTAGAGAAGTTCCTTTAGCAGTTGTTGTAAAGCTGGTTTGGTGGTGCTGAACTCTCTCAGCTTCTGCTTGTCTGTAAAGGTTTTAATTTCTCCATCAAAGCTGAATGAGATCCTTGCTGGGTAGAGTAATCTTGGTTGCAGGTTTTTTTCCTTCATCACTTTAAATATGTCCTGCCACTCCCTTCTGGCTTGCAGAGCTTCTGCTAAAAGATCAGCAGTTAACCTTATGGGGATTCCCTTGTGTGTTATTTGTTGTTTTTCCCTTGCTGCTTTTAATATGTTTTCTTTGTATTTAAATTTTGACAGTTTGATTAAATGTGTCTTGACATATTTCTCCTTGGATTTATCCTTTATGGGACTCTCTGTGCTTCCTGGACTTGATTAACTATTTCCTTTCCCATATTAGGGAAAATTTCAACTATAATCTCTTCAAATATTTTCTCAGTCCCTTTCATTTTCTCTTCTTCTTCTGGAACCCCTATAATTCGAATGTTGGTGCATTTAATGTTGTCCCAGAGGTCTCTGAGACAGTCCTCAGTTCTTTTCATTCTTTTTTCTTTCTTCTGCTCTGCAGCAGTTATTTCCACTATTTTTTCTTCCAGATCACTTATCCGTTCTTCTGCCTCAGTTATTCTGTTATTGATCCCATCTAGAGTATTTTTTACTTCATTTATTGTGTTGTTCATCATTGTTTGTTTCATCTTTTGTTCTTCTTTCTAGGTCCTTCTTAAATGTCTCTTGCATTTTTGTCTATTCTATTTCCAAGATTTTGGATCATCTTTACTATCATTATTCTGAATTCTTTTTCAGGTAGACTACCTATTTCCTCTTGATTTGTTAGGTCTGGTTGGTTTTAATCTTGCTCCTTCATCTGCGGTGTGTTTTTCTGTATTCTCATTTTGCTTATCTTACCATGTTTGGGGTCTCCTTTTTGCAGGCTGCAGGTTCGTAGTTCCCGTTGTTTTTGGTGTCTGTCCCCAGTGGCTAAGGTTGGGTCAGTGGGTTGTGTAGGCTTCCTGGTGGAGGGGACTAGTGCCTGTGTTCTGGTGGATGAGGCTGGATCTTGTCTTTCTGGTGGACAGGTCCACGTCTGGTGGTGTGTTTTGGGGTGTCTGTGGCCTTACTGTGATTTTCGGCAGCCTCTCTGCTAACGGGTGGGGTTGTGTTCCTGTCTTGCTAGTTGTTTGGCATAGGGTGTCCAGCACTGTATCTTGCTGGTCGTTGAGTGAAGCTGGGTGCTACTGTTGAGATGGAGATCTCTGGGAGATTTTTGCCATTTGATATTATGTGGAGCTGGGAGGTCTCTTGTGGACCAGTGTCCTGAAGTTGGCTCTCCCTCCTCAGAGACACAGCACTGACTCCTGGCTGCTGCTCCATGATCCTTTCATCCACATGGCTCAGAATAAAAGGGAGAAAAAGTAGAAAGAAAGAATTAGTAGAAGTAGAAAGAGAGAAAGAAAGAATGAAAGAAAGAAAGGAAGGAAGGAGGGAGGAAGGAAGGAAGGAGGGAAGGAAGGAATAAAAGAAAGGAGATGAAGTAAAATAAATTAAAGTAAGATAAAATATAATAAATATATTAAAATAAAAATATAATTAGTAAAAGAAAAAAAATTAAAAAAACAACAACTACAAAAGAAAAGGACAGATAGAACCCTAGGACAAATGGAGGAAGCACAGCTATACAGACAAAATCTCACACAGAAGCATACACATACATACTCACAAAAAGAGTAAAAGGGGAAAAAACATAAATCTTGCTCTCAAAGTCTACCTCCTTAATTTGGGTTGACTTGTTGTCTAAAGGAGGGAAGGAAGGAAAGAAAGAAAGAAAGCAAGAAGATAAAGTAAAATAAAGTTATTAAAATAAAAAATAATTTTTAAGAAAAAAAGTTTTTTAAAAATGGATGTATAGAACCCTAAGACAAATGGTGGATGTAAAGCTATACAGACAAAACCTCACACAGAATCATACACATACACACTCACAAAAAGAGGAAAAGGGGAAAAAATAATAAATCTTGCTCTCAAAGTCCACCTCCTCAGTTTGGGATGATTCGTTGTCTATTCATGTATTCCACAGATGCAGGGTACATCAAGTTGATTGTGGAGTTTTAATCCACTGCTTCTGAGGCTGCTGGGAGCGATATCCCTTTCTCTTCTTTGTTCTCACAGCTCCCAGGGGCTCAGCTTTGGATTTGGCCCCGCCTCTGCGTGTATGTCGCTGGAGGGCGTCTGTTCTTCGCTCAGACAGGATGGGGATAAAGGAGCCGCTGCTTCGGGTGCTCTGGCTTACTCAGGCTGGGGGAAGGGAGGTGCACGGAATGCGGGGCGAGCCTGCAGTGGCAGAGGCCGGCGTGATGTTGCACCAGCCTGAGGCACACCGTGCGTTCTCCCAGAGGAGTTGACCCTGGATCCCGGGACCCTGGCAGTGGCGGGCTGCACAGGCTCCCCGGAAGGGGGTGTGGAGAGTGACCTGTGCTCGCACACAGGCTTCTTGGTGGCGGCAGCAGCAGCCTTAGCGTCTCATGCCCGTCTCTGGGGTCCGTGCTTTTAGCCACGGCTCGCGCCCGTCTCTGGAGCTCCTTTAAGCAGTGCTCTTAATCCCCTCTCCTCGCGCACCAGGAAGCAAAGAGGGAAGAAAAAGTCTCTTGCCTCTTCGGCAGTCCAGACTTTTCCCATGACTCCCTCCCAGCTAGCTGTGGCGCACTAACCCTCTGCAGGTTGTGTTCACGCCACCAACCCCATTCCTGTCCTGGCGCTCCGACCGAAGTCTGAGTCTCAACTCCCAGCCCCTCCCGCCCCCGCGGGTGAGCAGAGAAGCCTCTTGGGCTGGTGAGTGCCGGTCGGCCCTGATCCTCTGTGCGGGAATCTGTCCACTTTGCCCTCCACAGCCCTGTGCCTGCGTTCTCCTATGCAGCTCCGAAGCTTTCCCCCTCCGCCACCCGCAGTCTCCGTCCATGAAGGGGCTTCCTAGTGTGTGGAAACCTTTCCTCCTTCACTGCTCCATCCCACTGGTGCAGGTCCCGTCCCTATTTTTTGTCTCTGTTTATTCTTTTTTCTTTTGCCCTATCCAGGTACGTGGGGAGTTTCTTGCCTTTTGGGAGGTCTGAGGTCTTCTGCCAGCGTTCAGTAGGTGTTCTGTAGGAGTTGCTCCACGTGTAGATGTATTTCTGGTGTATCTGTGGGGAGGAAGGTTATCTCTGCATCTACTCTTCCGCCATCTTCCCGGAAGCCTCCATACCTGCGGTTTATGTCAAAGAGTGTTCTGCCTAGGTTTTCCTCTAAGAGTTTTGTATTATCCTTTCTTACTTTTAGGTCTCTAATCCATTTTCAGTTTATTTTTGTATATGGTGTTAGAGAATATTCTAATTTCATTATTTTGCATGTAGCTGTCCAGTTTTCCTAGCATAATGATGTACTGAAGAGACTGTCTTTTCTCCATTGTATATTTTTGCCTCCTTTGTCATAGATTAACCAACCAAAAGTGTGTGGGTGTCGCTGTGGGCTTTCTATCCTGTTCCATTGATCTATCTTTCTGCTTTTGTGCCTGTACCAGACTGTTTTGATTACAATAGCTGGGTAGTATGGTTTGACGTCAAGGAGCCTGATTCCTCCAGCTCTGTTCTTCTTTCTCAAGGTTGTTTTGGCTATTCAGAGTATTTTGTTTCCATACAAATTAAAAAAAATGTTCCAGTTCTGTTGTAAAATTCCATTGGTAATTTAGTAGGGGTTGCACTGAATCTGTAGATTGCCTTGGGTGGTATGGTCATTTTAGCAGTACTTATTCTTTCAATCCAAGAACATTGGATTTCCATTTGTTTGTGTCATCTTTAATTTCATTCATCAGTGTCTTATAGTTTTTGGAGTACAGGTCTTTTGTCTCCTTAGGTAGGTTTATTCCTAGGTATTTTATTCTTTTTGATGCAAAGGTAAATGAGATGTTTCCTTAATTTCTATTTCTGATCTTTCATTGTTAGTGTATAGAAATACAACAGATTTCTGTGTGTTAATTTTGTATCCTGCAACTTTACCAAATTCATAGATGAGCTCTATTAGTTTTCTGGTGGCGTCTTTAGGATTTTCTATGTATAGTACCATGTCACCTGCAAACAGTGACCGTTTTACTTCTTTTCTGGTTTGAATTCTTTTATTTCTTTTTCTTCTCTGATTTCTGTGGCTAGGTCTTCCAAAACTATGTGGAATACTAGTGGTGAGAGTGGGCACCCTTGTCTTTTTCCTGATCTTAGAGGAAATGGTTTCAGTTTTTTCACCATTGAGAATGGTGTTGGCTGTAGGTTTGTCATACATGGCCTTTATTATGTTGAGGTAGGTTCCCTCTATGCCCACCTTCTGGGGAGTTTTTATCATAAATCGGTGTTGAATTTTGTCAAAAGGTTTTTCTGTACCCATTGAGATGATCATGTGGCTTTTATTCCTTAATTTGTTAATATGGTTAGAGTTTTACTTCCTCCTTTCCAATTTGGTTTCCTTTTATTTATCTATTTTTTCTTCTCTGATTGCTGTGACTAGGACTTCCAAAACTATGTTAAGTAAAATTGGCGACAGTGAGCATTCTTGTCTTGTTTCTTGATCTTAGAGGGAATGCTTTAAGTTTTTCACTGTTGAGTATGATGTTACCTATGGGTTTGTCACATATGACCTTTGTTATGTTGAGGTAGGTTCCTCTATTCCTACTTTCTGGAGAGTTTTTTTTATCATAAATCGATGTTGAATTTTTTTTTTTTTTTTTTTTTTTGCGGTATGTGGGCCTCTCACTGTTGTGGCCTCTCCCGTTGCGGAGCACAGGCTCCGGACGTGCAGACTCAGCGGCTATGTCTCACGGGCCCAGCCGCTGCGTGACATGCGGGATCTTCCCGGACCAGGGCACAAACCCATGTCCCCTGCATCGGCAGGTGGACTCTCAACCACTGCGCCACCAGGGAAGCCCTGGATGTTGAATTTTATCAAAAGCTTTTTCTATTTCTTTGGGAGGTAGGTCAAAAAAGATCTTGCTGTGAGTTATGTCATAGAGTGTTCTGCATATGTTTTCCTCTAAGAGTTTGATAGCTTCTGGCCTTACATTTAGGTTTTTAATCCATTTTGAGCTTACTTTTGTGTATGGTGTTAGGGAGTGTTCTAATCTCATAGTTTTACATGTACCTGTCCAGTTTTCCCAGCACCACTTATTGAAGAGGCTGCCTTTTCTCCACTGTACATTCCTGCCTCCTTTATCAAAGATAAGGTGACCATATGTGTGTGGGTTTATCTCTGGGCTTTCTATCCTGTTCCATTGATCTATATTTCTGTTTTTGTTCCAGTACCATACTGTCTTGATTACTGTAGCTTTGTAGTATAGTCTGAAGTCTGGGAGCCTGATTCCTCAGATCAGTTTTTCTTTCTCAAGATTGCTTTGGCTATTCAGGTTCTTTTCTGTTTCCATACAAATTTTGATTTTTTTCCCCTAGTTCTGTGAAAGATGCCATTGGTAGTTTGATAGGTATTGCATTGAATTTGTAGATTGCTTTGGGTAGTATAGCCATTTTCACAATGTTGATTCTTCCAGTCCAAGAACATGGTATATCTCTCCATCTGTTAGTATCATGTTTCATTACTTACAACAGTGTCTTATAGTTTTCTGCATACAGGTCTTTTGTCTCTATAGGTAGGTTTTTTCCTGGGTATTTTATTCTTTTTTTGCAATGGAAAATGTGAGTATTTCCTTAATTTCTCTTTCACATTTTTCATCATTAGTGTATAGGAATGCAAGAGATTTCTGTGCATTAATTTTGCATCATGCTACTTTACCAAATTCCTTGATGATCTCTAGTAGTTTTCTAGTAGCATCTTTAGGATTCTCTATGTATAGTATCATGTCATCTGCAAACAGTGACAGCTTTACTTCTTCTTTTCAAATTGCATTCCTTTCATTTGTTTTTCTTCTCTGATTGCTGTGGATAAAACTTGCAAAACTATGTTGAATAATAGTGGTGATAGTGGCCAACCTTGTCTTGTTCCTGATGTTAGAGGAAATTGTTTCAGTTTTTCACTGTCGAGAAAGATGTTGTCTGTGGGTTTGTCATATGTGGCCTTTATTATGTTGAGGTAAGTTCCCTCTATGCCTACTTTCTGGAGGGTTTCTATGATAAATGTGTGTTGAATTTTGTCGAAAGCTTTTTCTGCATCTATTGAGAAGATCATAGTGTTTTTGCCCTTCAATTTTTTAATATGGTTTATCACATTGTTTGATTTGCATATTTTGAAGAATCCTTGGATTCCTGGGATAAAACCAACTTGATCATGATGTATGATCCTTTTAATGTGCTGCTGGATTCTGTTTGCCAGTATTTTGTTGAGGATTTTTACATATATGTTCATCAGTGATATTGGCCTGAAGGTTTTTTCTTGTGACATCTTTGTCTGGTTTTGTTATCAGGGTGATTGTGGCCTATTAGAATGAGTTGGGGAGTGTTCCTCCCTCTGCTATATTTTGGAAGAGTCTGAGAAGGATAGGTGTTAGCTCTTCTCTAAATGTTTGATAGAATTTGCCTGTGAAACCATCTGGTCCTGGGCTTTTGTTTGTTGGAAGATTTTTAATCACAGCCCCATTTCTCTGCTTGTGATTGGTGTGTTTATATTTTCTGCTTCTTCCTGGTTCAGCCTCAGAAGATTGTGCTTTTCTAAGAATTTGTCCATTTCATCCAGGTTGTCCATTTTATTGGCATATAATTGCTTGTAGTAATCCCTCATGATCCGTATTTCTGCAGTGTCAGTTGTTACTTCTCGGTTTTCATTTCTAATTCTATTGATTTGAGTCTTCTCCCTTTTTTTCTTGTTGAATCTTGCTAATGGTTTATCAATTTTGTTTCTCTTCTCGAAGAACTAGCTTTTAGTTTCATTGATCTTTGCTATTGTTTCATTCATTTCTTTTTCATTTATTTCTGATGTGTTATTTGTGATTTCTTTCCTTCTGCTAACTTTTGGGGTTTTTTGGTTCTTCTTTCTCTAATTGCTTTAGGTGTAAGGTTGGCTTGTTTATTTGAGATGTTTCTTGTTTCTTGAGGTGGGATTGTATTACTATAAACATCCCTCTTATAACTGCTTTTGCTGTGTCCCATAAGTTTTGTATTGTCATGTTTTCCTTGTCATTTTTTTCTAGGTATTGTTTATTTCCCCTTTGATTTCTTCAATTATCTCTTGGTTATTTCATAGTGTATTGTTTAGCCTCCATGTGTTTGTATTTTTTACAGATTTTTTCCTGTAATTGATATGTAGTCTCATAGCATTGTGGTTGGAAAAGATACTTGATATGATTTCAATTTTCTTAAATTTACCAAGGCAAGATCTGTGACCCAAGATATGATCTATCCTGGAGAATGTTCCAGGAGCATTTGAGAAGAAAGTGTATTCTGTTGTTTTTGGATGGAATGTCCTATAAATATCAATTAATTCCATCTTTTGTAATGTGTCATTTAAAGCTTGTGTTTCCTTATTTATTTTCATTTAGGGTGATCTGTCCATTGGTGAAAGTGGGGTGTTAATGTCCCCTACTATGATTGTGTTACTGTTGATTTCCCCTTTTATGGTTGTTGTATTTGCCTTATGTATTCAGGTGCTCCTATGTTGTGTGCATCAATATTTACAATTGTTATATCTTCTTCTTGGATTGATCTGTTCATCATTATGTAATGTCCTTCTTTGTCTCTTGTAATGGTCTTTATTCTAAAGGCTATTTTATCTGATATGAGAATTGCTACTGTATCTTTCTTTTGATTTCCTTTTGCTGGAATACATTTTTCCATCCCCTCACTTTCAGTCTGTATGTGTCCCTAGGTCTGAAGTGGGTTTCTTGTAGACAGCATATATATGGGTCTTGTTTTTGCATCCATTCAGCCTGTCTATGTCTTTTTTTTTTGGAGCTTTTAATCCACTTACATTTAATGTAGTTATCGATATGTATGTTCCTGTTACCATTTTCTTAATTGTTTTGGGCCTGTTATTGTAGGTCTTTTCCTTCTCTTGTGTTTCCTGCTTAGAGAAGTTCCTTTAGCATTTGTTGTAAAGCTGGTTTGGTGGTGCTGAATTCTCTTAGCTTTTGCTTGTCTGTAAAGGATTTAATTTCTCTGTCGAATCTAAATGAGATCCTTGCTGGGTAGAGTAATCTTTGTTGTAGGTTTTCCCCTTTCATCTCTTTAAATATGTCCTGCTGCTCCTTTCTGGCTTGCAGAATTTCTGCTGACTGATAAGTTGTTAACCTTATGCAGATTCTCTTCTATTTTATTTGTTGCTATTTCCGTGCTGCTTTAAAATTTTTTCTTTGTAGTTAATTTTTGATAGTTTGGTTAATATGTGTCTTGGCATGTTTCTCCTTGGATTTATCCTTGTTGGGACTGTTTGTACTTCTTGGAATTTATTGACTATTTCCTTTCCCATATTAGGGAAGTTTACAAATATAATCTCTTCAAATATTGTCTCAGTCCGTTTATTTTTCTCTTCTTCCTCGGGACCCCTATGTTTCGAATGTTGGTGTGTTTAATGCTGTCCCAGAAGTCTCTGAGACTGTCCTCAGTTATTTTCATTCTTTTCTCCTTATTTTTCTCTGCAGTAGTTATTTCCACTAGTTTATCTTCCAGGTCACTTATCCATTCTTCTGCCTCTGTTATTCTGCTATTGATTCCTTCTAGAGAATATTTAATTTCATTTATTGTGTTGTTCATCATTGTTTGTTTGCTCTTTAGTTCTTATACATCATTGTTAAATGTGCCCTGTATTTTCTCCATTCTAATTCCAAGATTTGGATCATCTTTACTATCATTAGCCTGAATTCTTTTGCAGGTAGACTGCCCATTTCCTTGTCAATTGTTTGTCTACTGAGTTTTTACCTTCCTCCTTAATCTGCTGTGTGTTTCTCTGTCTTCTCATCTTGCTTAACTTTCAGTGTTTGTGGTCTCCTTTTTGCAGGCTTCAGGTTCATAGTTTCCATTGTTTTTGGTGTCTACCTCTGGTGGCTAAGTTTGGTTCAGTGGCTGTGTAGGCTTTCTGGTGGAAGAGACTGGTGCCTGTGTTCTGGTGGATGAGGCTGGATATTTTCTTTCTGATGGGCAGGGCCACGTCCAGTGGTGTGTTTTGGGGTGTCTGTGACCTTATTATGATTTTAAGCAGCCTTTCTGCTGATGGGTGGTGTTGTGTTCCTGTCTTGCCAGTCATTTGGCATAGGGTGTCCAGCACAGTAGCTTGCTGGTGGTTGAGTTGAGCTTGGCCTTAGCATTGAGATAGAGATCTCTGGGAGAGCTTTCATCATTTGATATTATGTGGAGCCAGGAGGTGTCTGGTGGACGAATGTCCTGAACTCAGCTCTCCCACCTCAGAGGCCCAGGCCTGACACCCAGGTGGAGCATGAAGACCCTGTGAGCCACACGGATTATAGGAAAAGGGATTAAAAAAAACAATGAAAGAATAAAATAAAGTTTTAAAAATTAAAAAATTATTAAATATAAAAATTAAAAAGTAATAAAAAGATAGAAAAAGGAAAGAAGAGAGCAACCAAACCAAAAAACAAATCCACCAATGATAACAAGTGCTACAAACTATCCAAAAAACAAAAAAGCACGGACAGATAGAAACCTAGGACAAATGGTAAAAGCAAAGCTATTCAGACAAAATCACAGAAAGAAGCATATACATACACACTCACAGAAAGAGAAAAAGGAAAAAATATATATATATATAAAGGAAGAGAGCAACCAAATCAATAAACAAATCTACCAACGATAATAAATTCTAAATACTAAACTAAGATAAACATAAAACCAGAAACAAATTAGATGCACAAAGCAAACCCCAAGTGTACAGTTGCTCCCAAATTCACCACCTTAATTTTGGGATGATTTGTTGTGTATTCAGGTATTCCAGAGATGCAGAGTACATCCAGTTGATTGTGGAGATTTAATCCACTGATCCTGAGGCTTCTGGGACAAATTTCCCTTTCTGTTCTTTGTTTGCACAGTTCCTAAGGTTCAGCTTTGGATTTGGCCCCGCCTCTGCATGTAGGTCACCTGAGGGCGTCTGTTCTTCACTCAGACAGGGCGGGGTTAAAATTGCAGCTGATTAGGAGGCTGTGGCTCACTCAGGATGGGAGGTGGGAGAGGGAGGGGTATGCAATATGAGGCGAGCCTGCGGTGGCAGAGGCCGGGGTACGTTGCAACAGCCTGAGTTGCACTGTGTATTCTCCTGGGGAAGTTGTCCCTGCATCACAGGACCCTGGCAGTGGTGGGCTGCACAGGCTCACAGGAAGGGAGGTGTGTATAGTGACCTGTGCTTGCACACAGCCTTCTTGGTGGCTGCAGCAGCAGCCTTAGTATTTCATGCCTGTCTCTGGTGTCTGCAGTGATAGCCGTGGCTTGCACCCTTCTCTGGAGCTCCTTTAGGTGGTTCTCTGAATCTCATCTCCTCGCGCACCCCGCAACAGTGGTCTCTTTCCTCTTAGGCAGTTCCAGACTTTTTTCTGGGACTCCCTCCTGGCTAGCTGTGGCACACTAACCCTTTTCAGGTTGTCTTCACGCATCCAACCCCAGTCCTTTCCCTGGAATCTGATCTCTGAAGTCCGAGCCTCCAACTCCCAGCCCCCGCCCACCCCACCGGGTGAGCAGACAAGCCTCTCAGGCTGGTGAGTGCTGGTCGGCACCAATACTCTGCACGAGAATCTCTCTGCTTTGCCCTCTGCACCCCTATTGCTGTGCTCTCCTCCGTGGCTCTGAACCTTCCTCCCCCCCCATCTCCACCAGTGAAGGGGCTTCCTAGTATGTAGAAACTTTTCTTGCTTCGCATCTCCCTCCCAGAGGTGCAGGTCCCATCCCTATTCTTTTGGCTCTGTTTTTTCTTTCACCCTACCCAGGTACGTGAGGGTATTTCTTGCCTTTTGGGAAGTCTGAGGTCTTCTGCCAGCATTCGGTAGGTATTATGTAGGGGTTGTTCCACATGTAGATGTATTTCTGATGTATTTGTGGGGAGGAAGGTGATCTCCACGTCTTACTCCTCCACCTTCTTGAAGGTCTCCTATGGATATTTCTAAAAATACAAATGCACTGGGGCAGGCCCCAGCCCCTGATGCTTCCAATATCTATAGCTGAGGAAGCAGTATATCAGTTGGCTTTCTTTGGGGTTAACACAGCGTGTTTAGCCCAAGACCTAATTGGAGGAAGATATACAGACAGAGGCTACAAAGTCCATAAGTCTTGTGACTTTTGTCTGTCTTCTTCCCACAGGGCTATCCTCTGGAAATAGGAAGCAATGTTCGAATTGCGTATGTGTTAGTCACAGCACCCCAAAGCACTGTGGCACCAACAAATCTCCCAGCAACCCTTCCTTTATAGATGTGCTGGGGACCCCAGGCTTCCAGATGTGTTGGTTGGCAATCTCCTTTGTGTCTGCAGGGCCATCAGGAGGGGCTGGACTGCACACAAGCAGCCTGCCTTTCAGTGCCATGCAGCAGAGGCCAGCTCACCCATAGAGTGTGAATTCCTGCCTCTTCCTTCACACCAAGTCCTGTTTGCTTAGTGCCTTCCTCTCCTTCCCTGTTGTGCCCCTTGTAGCACAGTTCATGCTAAAAATGGACTGAGGAGAGACAGGAAAGTGGCTGTATTGTCCCAACCTGCCTCAGCATCCTCTGGATAAGAAGCAAAGAGCTTGCAGGAAGCAACTCTGGTTAGAAAGAGAAAATTGTACATTGACCTCTGTACTTTTTCTGCCTGAGTTGTCACACCAGTTAGTCATAATCATTTATGGAGCAAGTGAAAGAAGAGAAATATATGGAAGACTTGGTTTCTTCTTTCAAACAGTTCACAGCCATGGCTAAAAGGACTGAGGAGAGTACCTGATATGCTAATTGATTATAATAAATTATAATCAATGTTATTAAAGACAGATTAACTAAATTTAGGATGAAACAGCAAATTTACTTTGGGAAAGTTTGGGAAGATTTCACATTTAGAATTAAATTTGCAGTGGGTTTTGAAACTGAGTTTTGTGTACTGAGGCAGCATAACGTGCAAAGAAATGAAAGGGCATAGCTAATGGAAAGTAATTTTTAATTGCCAGGGATTAGGGTATGTGTCAGTGGGAGAATGGAAGATGGTAGAAGGAGTGACTATGAATAGGATGTTTGAGATCCAAATTTGATGCTGCACTAAGAAGTTGGCCTTATCCTGTTGATGATTGGGAATCATTAAATTCCTATCAGAAAAGTGACATAAACAACTAATTATCAGACAGAAGTATAGAGGATGAAAGGAAAGTTGCAGTTGAAGTCTTGAAAGAAAATTGTTTAAAAAATTAAAGTGAATTAATTTAATTAATTCACTTTAAATAAATCACTTTATTTAAATCACTTTATTTAATTCACTTTAAATAAAATTAAAGTGAATTAAAAAAATTAAAATGAAATAAATAAATTACAAAGACATAGAAGTGGACAAATGAAAATAGTAGATAATGTATGTATTAAGAACCAAATTCTAGCCATAGGATGCCTTATTTGATCCAATTTCTGGCTATGGAGACCCCGGGCAGGTGGTGGAAGTGGCTCAGATAGCTTTTGATTCAAAGACAACCAAAGCATATTGACAAACTACTATACGTCTGGGAACATCCTAAGCAATTTTACATATATTTGATGATTTTCCTCTGGTTTTGGGATATCAGATTTGATTGTTCCTCTATGCCAGGTTACCACTCATCCCCCTCTGTACCCCCTGTCCCAACATGGATGTAGGGATAAAAGCAGGAGAACAAAAATCAGGAGACCTTTGATCTAGTCTCAGTTATTACTTTGCTCTACTGTGTGACCTTGGGCAATTCCTTTCCCCTTTCTGGGCTCCATTTTACCCATTAGTGCAAAAGTTTGAATTATCTCTAAGGATCCTTCCTACTCTGTCATACAATTTTCTAAGTAAGTAATTCAGATACAGTGAGTACTACATAAATTCTGAGCAGAGAGAATCCTATGGGCTGGGCTGATCAAGAAGGGGTTCTTGGAGGAGGTTAAATATGAGCAGAAGCTGGTAGAACTGGGTATGTCTTTCATAACTTTGTTTTCCTTTCCCTATTGTACTGAGAATAGCTGAGAGGCAGGGACATGTACTTAAAAGTATACCATAATAGAAAAATATGAGTTTTGGAGTTGGATGAGTTTAGAGAGGAATCCTGGATCTGCTATATTATGTGACCCCAACTGATACTTCCAGCCCTAACAAACATCTTGATTTCAGCTTTATGAGATCTTGAAACAGAGGACCTCGTTAAGCTATGCACAGACTACTGACCCACAGAAACTATGAGATAATAAATCTGCTAGATTTATAGTAATATTATTACAGAGCAATAGATGACTAATACTATGGAACAAAATGAAATTATTTCAAAAGCATGCTTAGTGAAAGAAACCAGATCCAAAAGTGTACATATTGTGTGATCACATGTATGTAAAGCTCAAGGTCCTTTCTAAATTGAAAATTGCTTGATTCTAGAAATACCATGTCTACCATATAAGGAAGACCCTTACAAATCTAGCTCACATTATCTCCACTTCCAGACACCATAGAGAGTTTTCATCACATTGGCTGGAATAACTTAGCCTCTAGTGTTTGTGTCAAAATGTGATGAGAATTTGGTTCAGGTTTACTTTAAAAAATGTATCTTCAGTTCCAGAGCATTGTATAGAGCCTGGTGGCCCCAATCTTGCTCTTCCAAACAGTTTGATTTCTACTCCAACACAGTATCTGAACATCCAGGCTGGTAGATCCTGTTGCCCAGCTGCTCTCCCTTTGTGCAGCTCAGCCTCAATGCCCTCTGCTCTAAGAACTTGTGAAAAATGGCCTTTCAACTTCCACAAAGAAAAACACTGTCTGGAAATTATAATTTTCCCTTCCTTTCCTTTTCTTTCCTTTCCTTTCCTTTCCCTTCCTTTCCTATTCTTTGCCCTTCCCCCTTGGCAGTAGCAAGGAAGAAGAGCCAAGCAGAGGAAGTGGGTAGTTACAAATTGCTTAGAGGTCTCAGAGCAGCTCATTGGTCATTATGCTTGTTGCTAAGGCAAATGTTCCAGGCTATGAGGTAACTTTTGCAAAAGTATACATGTTCGAGATTAAGACTAAATGACGAATGATGTCAATTGGGGGCCTGTTTATTCTCTAAAGTGAAGGGTAATCATTTGTTAGCTGATGTAAGACAGGGTGCCTTGATGACAGGGAATATATTCAATTCTACTCAACAAATATCTTGTAGGTTCTGCCCCAGATCTGGCTCCAGATCTTTAGCTAGTCACTTCTCCTCTTTCGGTCTCATTCTCCCCATGCATATAATGGGATCTAGATCTTTCTTAGTGTTCCTTCTGAAACCAATATGCTGGAGTTATGTCAGATCTTTACTGTTGAGGGGGAGATCTCAGCTATGATGAGGACTGTTGAAGGTTTTGAAGTATGAGATGTAGAGGAAGTGCACTGAACTTTGAGTTCACAGTCTTAACTTTTATACTAACAAGGAGGATGACTCTGAGCAAACCACCTCATTTCTTAGAATTTCCTTTTCCTCATTTGTAGAACAAGGGCTAGATGATCCTTAAGGCCCCTCCAACTTTGGAACACTACAAATGCATACATTTCCAATAACAAAGACTCTATTTCATGTGCTGTGGAGACATAATTGGATAAGACAATTTTTGCTCTGAAACAACTTCACATCTAGTAGGAAAAATGGATGTTTACTGTAATTGTCCTCCTTATATCATTTGGAATCCTTGGCCCAATTCACAAATTATCAGCCCTCTCCAATTCAAAAATTCATTCAAATGACATTTTCTACTGATTGAGTGATTCACTAAACACATGTTAACATGCTAAGTATTTGAAGAAAATTTATCCTAAGACATATCTTAACTCTTATCTGGCTCTAACCTAGTTATCTCAGTCCTTTTGTATACCTCTATTATCACATAACACATATACTACTAAGATTTTGTGATCTATCTGTCATTCTCCAGGTGGACACTTAGCTTCTGAAGGGCCATGACTAAGCCTTGGTAATTTCTGAGCTCTTTTCATGGCACTTGGCACATAATAAATGCCCAATAAATATATGCTAAACAAAAGAATAAATGAATAAGTGAATGAATGAAACAAATGTAATATAAGTGAGAGGCGTATATAAATCACAGGGGAGATTCTAGCTTCTGGTAACTTGTGACTAGTGGAATTAAAGGAGGTTCCATGGGAAAAAATGTTATGTAACAATGTTATTAAAGATTATTAGAGTCTCATCTTGGGGAGTATTCCAATGGAAGGAGCCAAGTAAAGCCAATAGAATTAGGCAGGGAGGGGTTATGTTCAGAGACTGGGGAGCAGTTCAGCTTGGCCATTCCATGCAGGTTGATGAAAAGGTAAGGAGTGACACAAGAAAAAGTTCTTTGGGAACAGATTATAGTAAATTTCGAGTACCAGGCTAAGGGTTTTTAACCTCCTTCTGTAGGCAATGAAGAGTTACTTGTGGCTTCTGAGCACGTAAGTACTGTAATCCAAGGTGCGCTTGATGGAAAGGATTGTGGGAATGGGGCTGAGGAGGCACTGAAAGTTTGGGCAGTGACATGAGACAGCCTCAGAGACAGGAAGACAGACCCAAGACCCTGCTGTGAGATGACAGAAGAGTGGCATTCTAGCGTGCTTGTGAGAACTCAAACCATCATAATTGTGATAGATGCCAAAAATTTCATGAAGGATGGCCTTATTTTCAACAAATAAATAATGAATCATTCTTTCCAGCTGTGAACACTAGGCAGCTGTGGCCCATATATGTAGTGACAACCACCCGGGACATGACATACCAGTTTAACAGGGGACTCTAAAGTTCTGACTGAGGCTCCCTTCAGCAGTACTAATTCCTGTGTGACTTGGCCCATTCCAGCTGTGGGCTGTTCCCTGTACTACTGGGGAAATTGTTATTGTCATAATATTGCCCTCTAGTGGTCTTTATTCTTCCTACAAGCAGAGGCACTCAACCCCATCTTTAAACTGTTCCCCTTTTCTCGCAAGTTGCAGTTTTCTTTTATGTCATTCTCTTCTTTCTCTCTCATCTCTACTTCCTTTCTCTCCTTCTCTTGTTCCATGGTAGAATGAAGTAAGTGAAGCAGACAGGACTAGACTGTATTCACCCAATATTACAGATAAGGAAATTGAGGCTTAGAAAGTTGAAGTAATTTGCTCTATATCACTCAGTTAAAAAGAGGCTGGAATGGAATTCAAACCTTATCACTTGACGTAGAATTCTGGGTTACTTCCAGGTGTCTTTCCTCATTCTCTCCTCTCCTTTTCCATACTCTCTCTTTTCCCTTTCTTTCTTTCCACAAATGCCAAGTGACTAGTCTGTACCAGTGACGGTGTTAAGACCTGGAGATGAATAGATCCCACCTTAGAGGGAACTCCCAGTCTCTCTCTCAGTACAGGCAGACATATAATAATTATAACCCAATGTGATTAAAGCATTGATAGCATCATATTGAAAGTGCTGGGTCACCAAGGACGTAGAGTAATTTACCTGTCAGAGAACAGGGGGAAAGGGAGATGAGTTCAGGACAAGGGACCAGCAAGCAATAAGGCTTGAGGAAAAGATACGGCATTTTCAGAGAAAGGGTAAAGGGGTGGAAGAAGGAGTGGGGTCTGCAGCCAGATTGTAGCAGCCTTTGTGTGCCAGGCAGAGTACTTTGGACTTTAACCTCTTTATTTACACAATTTCTGAAGCTTATAGTCAAATATGTTTTCTAAGTTATTGCCACCCACCCACACCCCCAGATACACACTAACTAAGCTGTTTAGTTCATTTGTCAGGCAGATCAAAAAATAACAAGAAAATTATTATTACTATTATTAACATCTTTATTGGAGTATAATTATTTTACAATGGTGTGCTAGTTTCTGCTTTATAACAAAGTGAATCAGTTATACATATACATATATTCCCATATTTCTTCCCTCTTGTGTCTCCCTCCCACCCACCCTCCCTATCCCACCCCTCTAGGTGGTCACAAACCACAGAGCTGATCTCCCTGTGCTATGCAGCTGTTTCCCACTAGCTACCTATTTTATGTTCGGTAGTGTATATATGTCCATGCCACTCTCACTTTGTCACAGCTTACCCTTCCCCCTCCTCATATCCTCAAGTCCATTGTCTAGTCGGACTCTGTCTTTATTCCCATCTTGCCCCTAGGTTCTTCATGACCTTTTTTTTTTCCTTAGATTCGATATATATGTGTTAGCATACGGTATTTATTTTTCTCTTTCTGACTTACTTCACTCTGTATGACAGACTCTAGGTCCATCCACCTTACTACAAATAACTCAGTTTTGTTTCTTTCTATGGCTGAGTAATATTCCATTGTATATATGTGCCACATCTTCTTTATCCATTCACCTGTCGATGGACACTTAGGTTGCTTCCATGTCCTGGCTATTGTGAATAGAGATGCAATGAACATTTTGGTACATGACTTTTTTTGAATTATGGTTTTCTCAGGGTATATGCCCAGTAGTGGGATTGCTGGGTCGTATGGTAGTTCTATTTGTAATTTTTTAAGGAAACTCCATACTGTTCTCCATAGTGGCTGAAACAATTTACATTCCCACCAACAGTGCAAGAGGGTTCCCTTTTCTCCACACCCTCTCCAGCATTTAATATTTGTAGATTTTTTGATGATGGCCATTCTGACTAGTGTGAGAGGATATCTCATTGTAGTTTTCATTTGCATTTCTCTAATCATTAATGTTGTTGAGCATTATTTCATGTGTTTGTTGGCAGTCTGTATATCTTCTTTGGAGAAATGTCTATTTAGGTCTTCTGCCCATTTTTGGATTGGGTTGTTTGCTTTTTCATATTGAGCTGCATGAGCTGCTTGTAAATTTTGGAGATTAATCCTTTGTCAGTTGCTTCATTTGCAAATATTATCTCCCATTCCGAGAGTTGTCTTTTGGTCTTGTTTATGGTTTCCTTTGCTGTGCAAAAGCTTTTAAGTGTCAGTAGGTCCCATTTGTTTATTTTTGTTTTTATTTCCATTTCTCTAGGAGGTGGGTCAAAAAGGATCTTGCTGTGATTTATGTCATAGAGTGTTCTGCCTATGTTTTCCTCTAAGAGTTTGATAGTTTCTGGCCTTACATTTAGGTCTTTAACCCATTTTGAGTTTGTTTTTGTGTATGGTGTTAGGGAGTGTTCTAATTTCATATTTTTACATGTACCTGCCCAGTTTTCCCAGCACCACTTATTGAAGAGGCTGCCTTTTCTCCACTGTATATTCTTGCCTCCTTTATCAAAAATAAGGTGACCATATGTGTGTGGGTTTATCTCTGGGCTTTCTATCCTGTTCCACTGATCTATATTTCTGTTTTTTTGCCAGTACTGTACTGTTTTGATTACTGTAGATTTGTAGTATAGTCTGAAGTCAGGGAGCCTGATTCCTCCAGCTCCGTTTTTCTCTCTCAAGATTGCTTTGGCTATTCAGGGTCTTTTGCTTTTCCATACAAATTGTGAAATTTTTTGTTTTAGTTCTGTGAAAAGTGCCAGTGGTGGTTTGATAAGGATTAAAGCAAATTATTTTTAAACTTATCCAGAGACACAGTGTAAGCCCAGGGCCAAAAGGGGACCAAACACTGATATCCTACCTTCCAGGTGTCCTGATGTTGATCAAAATTGAGGAGAAGAGGCCAATGTGGAGAAAGAAATTCAAAAACAATGAGAGATATTCCAAACATCTAGTCCAATCTCAGGTAAA
This sequence comes from Pseudorca crassidens, assembly GCF_039906515.1. Lineage (NCBI taxonomy): Eukaryota > Metazoa > Chordata > Mammalia > Artiodactyla > Delphinidae > Pseudorca > Pseudorca crassidens. Next base: position 77,918,073 of record NC_090317.1, on the reverse strand, counting down.
TAATTATTAGCCTGGGGCTTACCATGAGCGAAGTCCTCTCACAACCACTGGGGTCTTCAACAATCCTAAGAGGGATGTTAAGAGGCAAGTTCAGCTCTTTGTTTTCCAGAAGAAACAAAGGTTCAGAGACTGACTTGCTCCATGCTAAGGGAAGGAGGCAGAACAGGATTCCAAGTTCAGTACTGTTGATAACCATCTAGTTCCTGTCAAGAAATATAATCAAAAGAACACTAAAGCCTCAAGGTTTTTGAAGATTCATTAACAACACTTTAATTTAAAATACCTCAAAGTCAATTTCCATTTCCTGCACATTTTCTTCAGACTTATGTTCTTAGGACCCAGAGAAGCCACATTGAGCCGTGGCTGTGACCAGTATAACACATTTACATTCTGAACCAAAATATCAACAAAGGTCATTCTTACTCAGGGCCAGTTGAGCAGCATTTAGGCCTAGGACTCCAGGAACAGGAAACATACCAAGAAATTGACTTATTTTCCCCCACCAGATAAAACAGTGCTTGAAATTTGTTCAGTGATCTTTAGACATTCTTCTGCCTTTAGATGCTTCTCCTTCATAACTGACTTTCTCTCTGTTTGCACCTCCTAACCTCAGGGCATGGACCTCAGGGATCTGCTACTGTTCTCTAAATGCTCTGTCTTTTTGTGTCTTATATCTCCATCACTCTATGTGTATGTATCCATCTCTAAGAGAGATCTCATCTCCTCTATGCTGAGACTCCCACATGTCCTCATGTGGTACCAAGCCATAAACATTTATAAATTCCTTATAAATCCTTACAAAACACTATGAAGCATGTGTGTAGCATCAATAACGTTTTTTAACAGATGAGGAAACTGAAGCCCAGGAAGGTTAGGTTATTTTTCCAAAGTCAAACTGTTTAGAAATGCAAGATTTGAATCCAAGTAGTAGATTCTAGAGCCTGTATACTAAAGCACTGTCCACGTTATCTTGCTTTTAATTTCAACATTCAGGGCCTCTCACCTCTTGCTTTCACCCCTTGGCCCAATCAGTTATCCTAATATATTAGGTTCATTTCAATCTTTATATATTTGTTTAAGCTGCTTCCCCTACTCCCAACACCAGCCGGTTTTTATTTCTCTGTACCTATACAGATATTTGGAGAATTAATTCAAAGTCCTATGTTTTCCACAAAGCCTTCGCTAAACACTCCAGGATACATAACAACATGATTGCAGTTAGCATGAAATCTTAGAATGTCTTTTCACTGATCTTTTAGTATTCAGGGATAGATATCTTTTCAATTCTATCTTAGTTTTTTCAAGAACAGACACTTCTTTCATGGCAGTCAGATAGCTTTAGCACAACACTTAGGTATATACTTCTAGTGAACCGATTTTCCAAATCTAAGTAAATACTGGTGTGACAACAGGTCAAATTTCTTGAATCTGGAATGAATTGTCCCAGTCCACAGGGTAGACTTTAGCTTGTACAATAAATAATTTAACCAATGGTTAACTAAATAATCGTCTTAGTTAATCAACTCATGTTTATCAGAATGTTAGCAGATTTGTTACAGCAGGCAGATAGCTAGATATGAGCAGAGAAAGGGGGGGCAGGGGCCAGGTGACAGGAAAGCATGCCTCTTGTAAACAGCGGGGGTCCATGGGCAGACAAAGAAAAGTAGGAACCTCCAGACTGACAGGAAACCACACATTTTGGGGGAGAAATGTCCTGGAGGTGGACAGGCTGGACAGGTGGGTGAGGTTGGTCTAAGAGGCTTGTTCAGGCTTCCTGGTGGGAGGTACTGGTGCCTGCCCACTAGTGGGTGGAGCTGGGTCTTGTGCCTCTGGTGAGCAGGGCCATGTCAAGGGGTGTGTTTAGAGGCAGCTGTGGGCTCAGGAAGACTTTAAGCATCCTGTCCACTGGTGGGTAGGGCTGCATTCCTGCCCTGTTGGTTTTTTGGCCAGAGGCATCCCAGCAGTGGAGCCTATAGGCTATTGGGTGGGGCCAGGTCTTGGTGTCAAAATGGCAGTCTCCAGGATGGCTCATGCCAGTGAGTACTCCCCAGTACCTCTGCCACCAGTGTCCTTGTCCCTGCAGTGAACCACAGCTGCCCCCCATCTCCCTAGGAGACTCTCCAAGTCCACCAGGTACGTCTGGCCCAGGCTCCTATGAAGTCACTGTTTTTTATCCTGGGTCTTAGTGTACATGAGACCTTGTGTGTGCCCTCCAACAGTGGAGTTTCTGCTTCCCTCAGTCCTGTGGAGTTCCTCTGATCAAGGCCCACTGGCCTTCAAAGCCAAATGCTCCCCACTAGCTATCTACCTTACATTTGGCAGTGTATATATGTCCATGCCTCTCTCTCGCGCTTTGTCACAGCTCACCCTTACCCCTCCCCATATCCTCAAGTCCGTTCTCTAGTAGGTCTGTGTCTTTATTCCTGTCCTACCCCTAGGTTCTGCCGTATAGCACAGGGAGATCAGCTCGGTGCTTTGTGACCGCTTGGAGGAATGGGGTAGGGTGGGTGGGAGGGAGGGAGATGCAAGAGGGAAGAGATATGGGAACATATGTATATGTATAACTGATTCACTTTGTTATAAAGCAGAAACTAACACACCATTGTAAAGCAATTATACCCCAATAAAGATGTTAAAAAAAATGCCAAATGCTCTGGAGGCTCCTCCTCCTGATGCCAGACCCCCTAGGCTTGGGAGCCTGATGTGGGGCTTAGAACTCTCACTCCTGTGGGAGAACCTCTGCAGTATAATTATTTTTCAGTCTGTGGGTCGCCCACCTAGTGGGTACGGGATTTGATTGTATCACAGATGCACCCCTCCTACCATCTCGTTGTGGCTTCTTTTTGTCTTTGGAAGTAGAATATCTTTTTTGGTAGGTTACAGTCCTTTTTGTCAATGATTGTTCAGCAGGTAGTTGTGATTTTGGTGTTTTTGTGAGAGGAGGTGATCTCAGGTCCTTCTATTCCACCATCTTTTTCTCAGACCTCGTGCCCCAGCCCAGGCTCCCTCACCCAGGGCAGCACCCGCCCATTTGCTGTGGGTCTCTATGAGGAGCACTCAAGACAGAGTGCAGGGCCTGCTCCCGGTGCCAAGGTCACAGTCTTGGAGAGGTGCCCATCCTTAGGTCCAAGCCACAGCAGACCCAGCAGATCCTCTTTATATTTAACAAACATTTGTTTTTCCTTTTCCGTGAAATGCCTGTTCAAATCCTTTTGCTGATACTTCCATTTTGGTTTATCTTTTTTTTTTGAATCACATTAGAGGTTTATATATAAAATGCCACTAAATAAATGTACACAATGTTAGCTTGTGTTAGCATTTTCAATGTTAAGAGGCAAGTGGACTTTTCTTAATATCCATTGATTCTTTTTTCAACTATTTGTTGAACACCTGCTATCTTCCAGACTCCAGAATATATAATGTTGAGCAAAAGAGATATAACTCCTGCCCTCATGAAAATTATGATCAGTTAAATGGGTAGAAAGATATTAATTAAACTATTAATTAAATAGTTACAAATAATTATAAGTGCTGTAAGAGAAAAGTACCTTGACTAAAAGGATTGAGGAATCCAGGCTGGTGGGCCATTAGGTAGGCTGCAATAGAGAAAGGATGAGTAGCAGTGCTCCCATTCAAAGAGCCAGAAGCAATGGGAAAGGATCTCTCATCTCCTGAAGACAATCACCTTCTAAGGCTCTTTCTCATTAGCTCTAGGATCACAGTCTGCTTGAAAAGTATGCTTTATGAAATAAAGTTAGCTATAAAAGTACTGGGTGAATAGAGAATCTAGCACTTCACTATTAATCTTTGGCCAAAAACGAGGAAAAGACTATCCTCTGTATCCCCGGCACAAGTCCACTGCTGGAATCCTTCTAGGAAAGCCAGGAGAAATATGTGATGGGTAAACCAAATGTTTTCTGCAGAAACTAGGGAAACTGTGACTTGTGGAAATCCAGTAGGACTGTGTACTCCATTATAGCACTATCAACACCAGCAAGAGCAATGATATTAGCAACATCAAAACTCAGAGCAATGGCAAGAATATCAAGATGCTTAAAAACAGGAGCAACAATATCAACACGAACAAGAACATCAATCACAACAACAGGCAGTATAATGACAGAGGATGATAAGAGCACCTCAGACTGTTTTGTACTTACTCTCAAGAAGACAGTAACAGCATGTTCAAGGATGCTTGCCACTTCTGTCATGCTATGCACTGAGAAACCACCTTCAACCTCAAGAAACATGGAATGGAAGATAAAGTGTGGGCCCAGAGTGTGATCCATCAAACTCTTATGATCCATTGGAGAGACACCATCCACTGTGAGGAAAACCACAATCCTGAGCAAGAATTGCTCCTAAGAGTTGTATGAGGAAATCCAAAAAATTTGGAGAAGTTGTCCATTTCATCTGGTCTCTACTCCCACATTTCCAGCCTTTCCATGCTTGACTGAGAAACCCATCTAGGCTTGGGACCTAAGAAAGTCTTCCTAGCACAGAAAACAGTTTGGGTTGTGGTAGGCAGCATTGGCCTAAATAGTTTCTATTTATGATGCTTTATAACAAAATAGAATGGCCTTTACTTTAATTGACTCATCATTTTAAGACCTTAAAACTTAAGAAGCAGAAGAATATAAGACTTCAAATTCTCCAGGACTCATGGCTCTCTGGCTGATGCAAGCTTCACAATATGGTTTGAGGCTAGGCTGTGATAAGGGCTGGGCTGTAGTGATCTTGGAAGTTAGGGCTGCTCCAGGGAGAGGTTTGAACCCATAGCCCCTCTAGGGAAATGTGGGGGCCTTGGCTGTCCCAGTTTGTCAATGTTCCTCTCAGAGTGTGGTGCCCATAAGGGAAAACATTCTGTAGTCTGACTTTTTGGCCACCACATTTCACAATTGATGCATACTGAGCTCACTGTCCACCAAAATCCCAAAGCTGTATTACACATGCTTCCTCTAAGCCACATCTCATCAGTGGCCCTTCTCCTTGGATAGTGTCAGCAGCACATCAACACGTTCTTTTGTTTTTGTCTCCTCTTTCTCTAGCCTCAAAGGAGACTATCCCCCTCAACCTCCTGTCTGTTGTGACAACACAACAGTAACTTCAGCCAAATTACAACATAATTGAATAGGTTACTGTTTTCTATATACTAAATTCCATTCCTGCTATGTCTTCCTAAACACTGGACTTGGGACACAACCTGGTCCTTTCATCGAGACTTGGGACACATTCGAGTTCCATCACACCAGTAATATGTGTCCAAATCCCTTTTTCAGGCTCAACTCTTTCTGCAAAAGGCTGAGCTCATATGTTTATTGTTGATTATGTTTGATTCATTTTCCAAACAATCAAATTTGGTCTAATTTGACCTCTCTAGGAGCAAGTAGAGGAGATGGGTTTGGTTGGAGGATGTGATCCTTGTGGGATTTGGCACACCTTCACGATAACTATACAAAGTTCAACTCCTCCAGAATTTATAATAATCAGCTCTTACATACCATTTCTTTTGAAAGGTTAAACAAGTCTGATTTTATTATAAAGAGGCTTTACTATTTATTTATTTATTTATTTATTTATTTATTTATTTAGGGCTGTGTTGGGTCTTTGTTGCTGTGCACAGGATTTCTCTAGTTGTGGCCAGCAGGGGCTACTCTTCGTTGCAGTGTGCAGGCTTCTCATTGTGGTGGCTTCTCTTGTTGTGGAGCACGGGTTCTAGGTGCGCGGGCTTCAGTAGTTTTGGCACATGGGTGCAGTAGTTGTGGTTCGTGGGCTCTAGAGTGCAGGCTCAGTAGTTGTGGTGCACAGACTTAGTTGCTCAGGCAGATTCTTAACCACTGCGCCACCAGGGAAGTCCTTGCATATCATTTCATTTAGTCTCTGTAAGAGTCCAGTGAGATACACATTGTCGCCTGTTTATTGATGAGAAAGCCAAGGTTTAGAGAGACTAAGGGTTGTGTTTAAGAGTTACACAACTAGTTATGAGCAGAGCTGAACACAGAAACTCTCTTGAATAATAATGCAAGACTTTTCTGCCTTTCCATTTGGCTTTACCTAAGAGTTGGTGGGACCTCCCAGCTATGCTACTCCTGCCATGACTATCCTGTTTCTGACTGTTTATGGAGACCTCACAGTGGGACAAAATATGCCTGTGACAAAATCATGTGATGCTTTGTCCAGACCTGAAGTAGAAGAGAAAGGAAACTGGCCTCATTGCTTAGGTTCTGCTGCCAATGAGGTGGCCTGGTCATAGTGCTTAAAGAGGAGGAGAGAGATTTTACCAGACTACTAAGAAGGTCTCCCTTTGCCAGGGACTCATAATGCCCTGAGAGAGACATCAGTGGACAGTGGACTAAAAAAAAAATTGGTCTCTGCCTGTATTAGTTTTTTAGGGTTGCCATAATAAACAATTCAGACTGGGTGGCTTAAAAAACAAACAAAAAATATTTCCTTATAGTTCTGGAGGTTAGAACTTTAAGGTGTCAGCAGTTTTGGCTTCTCCTGAGGCCTCTCTTTTGTCTTGGAGGTGGCCACCTTCTCACTGTGTCCTCACATGGTCTTTCCTCCATGTGTACACATTCTTGGTGTCTCATTTTGTGTCCAAATTTCCTCTTCTTATAAGGATACCAGGCGGATTGGATTAGGGCCCATCCCAATGGCCACATTTTAACTTAATTACCTCATTAAAAGCCCTATATCCAAATACAATCACATTCTGAGGTAGTGGGGGTTCAACATATGAATTTTATAGGACACAACTCAGCTCATAATACTGTTCCTCAGAGTTTGGACTGAATCTAGTCCTCCTTTTAGTTTTAAATACATAAAGAATAGCTGCATAAAGAGACACATAAATAAGGTAGTTTTGAGAAGAAGGATGTGTGGTGAGAGGGGTCAAGATATTGATTACCATCTAGTATCTATACCTGTTCCGCCAGGTTCCAATTCCTTCACCCCTAGGACTAGAATTTCAGAGTTTCTTGGCAACCCCTTATTGTCTTCTTGCTACCAGAATCTTATTTTTCTTGCTGAACTGTCTCTTTTCTCCTGTTTGGCTAATATTTGATTCTTTGAGAAAGTTTGGTTTTCTGGAAACAAGTATACAAAATAAAATTTTGATCTATATTTATAGATCTTTGATCCAAAAATGGACATTCTATCTTTAGGCAGTGATAATCATAAATATGGTAGACATAGATTTCAGATTTCCCAGCATAACTTCAGGTCTAAAAGTTTGGTCTTATTGCTCCCATAATTACATACACATTTGTTAGACTGTTTGTTCGCATCTGGGTTCAGAAAATATACTTCAGGAAGTTACTAAATAAATTTTAGTATTCCCTTCAATAACTTTCCATTATTTGGGGGACAAATACTAAACTCAGCATGACATTCTATGTTCTCAGTGATTTGGACCTGCACATCTATCCAGTTTCATCTCCTGCCACTCCTCAACATAAATTTTGTGATCAAACCACACAGAATTTTAGTCACCCAAAATTACCTGCTTCATCTACATTTCTGCACATGTGTTTTAGGATACTCTTCTAGAATGCCTATGATGCTCTTCTTCCCACCCCTACCCGTAAACTGCCTGCTATCATCTTATTTATCCTTCAAGTCTGATTTAAAAGTTTCTTCTCTGTGAAACTGCTCCTGCCCTCCCCAGGAAGTTAATCACTCCTGTTTTGCCACTGTAGTTTATACATACTATATTACATATTATATATACTATAATATAGCTTATACATATTGTATTACATATTACACTTGAATATATCATAGTGATTAGCACTTTGTACTAATTGAACAATTCTGTTTATTTGGCTATCTTCCCCACTAAACAGGGACCTGACTCAGAGTAAGTACTCATGTGTTTGTAAATTAATGAATAAAAAAATATGAAGAGGACATTGCCAAAGATGTGTGTCTTCCCCTTCTTACCCTCCAACATGATCAACATAATTCCTGTGATTAATGATATGGGAGTGAGGTAGAGATAAGAATAGCTAAACCTAGGCTTCTAACCTGTTTACCAATTATGGGATCTGATCTGATCTAAGCTGAATTACCAATGCTGGGCCCTAAGAAGACCAATCCAAGTTGTCAAATTAACCTAAACTCCAAAAGGTATAAGTAGTTCAGGGGAAGGCAGGATGGCCTGATAGACATGTTCCCAGACAGGCCAAGTGTCATGTTGAGGGTTTCAGAAAACCTGGCTTCTCCCACCTCCATCACCTGAGGTCCCCATCCCAGGGTCCCTGAGACTCTGAGAGACCAGAATATTGCCACAGAAGTGGGGAAATACCAGCTTGGAAATTACCACACATAGGCTTTGGGGAGGTAGTATGGGGGTAGGATGGAGGAAGAATGGTACAGAGGGACTGATGCAAAAGCCAACTGTCATTCTTGAGCAACTGAGGAGGTATGGGCTAGAAGTCCAGACTGTTGTTGCTGGGACTTCCCTTTCACAATGACTCTGCAGTGAGTAACCGCTGGGGAGGCGGTTACAGAGGCCACCTCAGGCCAAGCGTGGGCTAGGGGTGGTGGCAGATAAGCCACCCACTCATGAGTTCCCACACCATCCTACTTTCCTTCTTCACATCTGTTATTACATCAGATCTGACAACAGCCTTGTAGTGTAGGCAGGGCAAAGATTATGACCTTTGTTTTATATTTGAGGATGTTGAGGCCCAGAGCAGTGGTCCGTAAGGCAGCCTCTTTCCCTACTAAACTGCTCAACTACACTCAACTAATGGTCCCTCCATGCCCAGAGCTTGAGCTCTGCTCTTGGTGGAGCCTCATGTCCATCCAACTTAATAGCTGTTTGGCCTTTCCATGACTTCAACTTCTCCATTTCAGCCTAAGCATAACACTGACCCCAGTAATGTCAACTTCTCTCATCCTGACTTATGTTGGGTCAGAGGCAGCAGTCATTTACTCACTAAATATTATTTAATGTCTCCTACCATGTGCCAGGTACTAAGCACTAGCTAATATATCAATGAATAAAACACAGTTTCTGTTTTTCTCACAGAGCTCACAGTCACAAAATGCAGTGTCCAGAACCAGGGAGGTGACCAACAATAAACATGTAAATTGACTCAAAATTAAATTATTCCAAATGGTAGGAAGCAATATACTGTGAAAAAAATCAGTACGGTTTTTACTATGTGAGAGAAAAGGGATAAGGAGAGCTACTCTTGGGTTGGAAGGGGGGCCATCCCATGAAAAGGATATTTTAACACCTGAAGGATGAGAAGGATTCAGCCATGGGTTGAAAGGAATTTCAAAGGTCAGGAGGTAAAAAAGAGCCAGAGATGTACATAGTCCACCTGACTAGGGTTAATAGCCATCTGGAGGCAGTGTAGTATGCAGGAACAGCACTGGATGCAACTTGAGGAATCCCTTTGCTTTTAGAGCCATTCCTGCTAAAAGTTCTTTAAATGGCACAGAAAGGAGCTGGCATTTAGTAAGTGTCTACTATGTGCCAGGCATAAATTAATCCCTTTCCCGCATGGATTTTTAAATTTTGTTCAGCCTCAGTATTCTCATCTGTATAACAAGGAAGTGGGGATATTTGTTCCCTAAGAGCTCTTATAGCTTGGAGACATTAACTAGTCCATGACCCCATCTTCCTGTTAGAAAGTTGAAGCCTGCAGAGATGAAGCGCTTTTGCCTCAGGTTGTCTGATGGATAAGAACATCACTCTTCAGCTCTAGGCCTGATCAACTAAGGTAGGACTGAGATAGTCTCATCTGAACTAAAAACTAAATGGGCACACCGGACTCTTGGCACTGCTCAGGAAGAAGTGTACGGGGGGGACTCCATCTTGGATGCAGAGGGAGGAAGTCATCTGTGAGCCCATTGACAGTATGGTTTTGCCTTTGGATGTCAGCAAAGCTTTTCTTAGCAGCAGATATTTCCAGGAAGAGCAGAAACTGCAACACAGTGTTTTGGGTAGATAAGCTTTATCCTGGTCGGGGCAGAGGCCTTGGAAGAGGGTTAGATATAAAGTCCAAAATCTTTGTGCTTTCATGGGAGGAGATCTGATGAAAGCTTCAAATCCATTTTCATTTGTTTTCTATAGCCCTCTTTTCTTCTACTTCTCCTCTGCCTCCTTCTCCTCCTCCCCTCCCCCTTCCCCCTCCACCTCTTCGCCCTCTTCCTCTTCCCCCTCCCTCTCCTCCTTCTCCCTCTTCTCCTCCCCTCCCCCTCCCCCTCTTCTCTCTGCAACTCAAAGTGCTACAGCCAGTTATAACCTCAGGCTCAGGTTTACCTTAGCACTTAGTCCTAATATCTATCCCATCTCCCAGCTTGAGGGAGAGAATAGAAGAAGATAAAGGAGAGAAGGAGAGGAAAATGGGAGAAGAAAGAAGGAAGAGAAGATGAGAGAGGAAGAAGTAGAAATAAAAAGGAAAGTAGAGGAGAGGAGTGCAGGGGAAAGAAGGAGAGGATAACTTCTCTTTGAACAGTATTCTCACCAATACTGCCTCACCATGAAAGCAATTTCAGCGAGGCCTAAGGCTTTTCCTATGAAATAGTATTTCACCTTGATAATAATGCAACACTTTGGTTACCAAACTTCTCAAATCAATAACCTCAACAGAAATAAAATGCATCTGCAAATCCCCTGAATCTTCCAGAGTCCCTTGAGCTCACTCCAATTTCTATCAGGGGAGAGAGCAGAGCTCTTTGTACATAGGAGTAGGGGCAAAGTGAGACCCTCTTCCTCCTTTCCCTCTACCCAAAGCAAAGGTTCCTCTGAGATTTTGCTCAGTAAAATCAGCATGTACTAGATTAGCCATCTGGAGAAGTCCTTAAGGGGATAGAAGCTCTCACTAATCAAAGTAGGAAAGAACAGAGCCACACAGAAATCAAAAATCTAATTAAGGTGGAATTTCAAGAGGTCTGATAGGATATTAAAGAAGTTCTAGAAGGCTCATCAACAAGATTAGCTCATCTGCAGAAATAACACAGAAGGGTGGGTGGGGATTCTGTATGAACACTGGAAAAAAACAGGACCTAGAGCTGAAAGTGCTCATTGTATCCATGGTAGTGTCTCAGGGACAGAGAAAATAAATAGGTTACCCTGACCCTCCTTTTCACTCCATTTTAGTTGAGGCAGTTTGGGGAAAGGAAGAATTCATTAAGTTCATCTAATGTCCTTTGTCCGGTCTGTGTTTTCATCAAGCAATTTTGTGATTAATTTGGCTTCCAGAATGAATTTTTCTGAGCAAGAGAGAAATTGTTGTTCAGCTAACAACTCCTCAGCTGTTTGGGAATTATATTTGTTCTGGAATTAAAAATACAAAAAACAAACAAAAAACCCTTTGTTATTACATCCATTTCCTGTGATTTTGCCTTGTATGAGTCAGTTCATTGACTACGGTCAGGTCAACTCCAGGTATCTTCTCAGAAATGGAGTTTGGAGGTCATGTAAAACTGAACCCTGTACCCCAAGATGAGAGATCTCTGAGAAGTGTATGGTCAGGTCACTCAAGATGGCTGTTCTCTTGCTTTCTGTACATCCCTGAGTCGACCAGTGCCTGCTTTACCTACACCCTACTAACATGACTGACTTTCCTACATACTTGCCCCAGGCCCCAGCTAGTGACTGTTCTTATCAAAGGGGCTGTGTGGGGCGTTCCCCTCTGCTAGTTTCCCTGGTAACTGGTGAGTTAACCTGACGTCAATTCCCACTATAACTGGCAACCTCCCCTTTACCCCTAGGAGCGAGGCCTGCTGCCACGTCCTGCCCACCTTCCACCCCACACGGTGTGGTGCTGCTCCAGCACCTTGCTTCAGACATGTAAGATCCCCCATCCATTAAACCACTGATGTCTCTGTCGCTGACTCTGCACACTTTATTCAGTCTTGAAGCTGGGCAAGCACAGGGGCTTGTAGGCCCGTGGATTGCAGCCCAAGAAGTAAGCCCAAATCCTTAGAAGGCACTTCTATCTCATTCTGTAATGTCAAGTAGCCAATTTATTTATTTTGCAGATGGGGACAGTGAAGTGCAAGAGGGTAAGAAACTTGCCCAAGTGTGTCAATGGCAAAGCCAGGATCTAGGCCTAGGTCATAACCTTGTTCTACCTAGGCTCTTGTCCTATACCATTCTATGTCTGCATTTTGTAAACTCTCTCTTAGCCTCTAAATAAGGATCAGGAGTTCTGTGAACTCTCAGAAAAGTAGTCATTAAATCAATTGAACCTAGTTACTTTTCTAGTAACTTCCCAAGGGACAGAAGTCTATTTATAACTTTGCTCCTTTTGACTTTAGATGACAGATTTCCTCCCTCTACTGCCCCCACCCCCCATGCCTGGGTTTTCCCTTTTCTCTCATTTAATTTCCTTCTCTTCCTTACTTAAGGTGACAGGAATATAACCCTGATTGAAACTGTGTTCATTCCTTTTCAAATTTTCTATCAGTATGTCCATGGGAAGAAAGTAGAAGTTTAGAAGAAAACCCAATTGCTGTGCCATCCTATTTTCACCTCCAGCCAGAATCTGATTCTAGGTCTTTCACTAAGAGCCTACTCTGGGCTAGGTATGGAGCCTAAGAAAAGAGATAACCCTGTCATCTGAAGAGATTTGGACTGGAGCAAGACTGGAGTTGGAGACTGAACATGTATGGAAAGGATCTTTCAATAAGCATTTTAATCAGATTTAGCAAGAGTTTACAGAAAGTCTGCTTCATGCTGGAACTTACTCTAAAGGCTCTGGGAATCCTAAAACAAGTTAAGTTAAGGTCCCTGCCTGATAGATCTCTCCTTCTAGCCATGTAAACAGATAACATAAATGCAATGTTTTCAGGCCATAATTGGGGTATATACATAGTACAGGAGACTTCGTCTAGGGGAGCCAAGAGTGGTCCCAGAGATGATAATTGAGCTGAGCCTGAAGAACAAACACAAGGTCACCTGTCAGGATAGATGTGACGGGGCCAGGAAACCTTCCAGGTCCACAGAGAGGCATATAGAAAGGTCAGAGGTATACTACTAGCGTATAAGGGGTGTCGTAGTTGGAGCATAGGATGTGTGGATAAGGGTGAAGACATAGGTTGTAGACAGGTTGTGAAGGGTCCTGACTAACTGGCTGAGGAATTTTCAACTTTTAGCTTCAGGCAATGGGGAACCACTGATCCTTTTTAAGCAGTGAAGTAACACCATTAGAACAGTGTTGCTGAAAGACCGTCCTGGCAATAAATACCAAACCTTAAGGAGAAAGAAATCATCAACTGAAAATAAGCATTATATATATATATAAATTATATATATTCATTTTCATCTTAATCATTAAGAATAAGATTATCCTCTCCCTTAATACAGGTGCTCTGGGGGCTGACCTAATTACCACTCATTCATTCAGCTATCATTTCTTAAATGCTAACTTACTTTGTGCCCCAAACTGAGGATACAGAAATTAACCAAGAGACCCTTGCCCTTGAGGGAACTCCAGGCTATAATGAGAGGAAGGCAGGGGCATAAAATATCATGATACAAGGAAGTGTTATAATCAGAGTATTAATAAAAATATATAATGGTGGTCAAAGATGACTGATCTCTCTATCTTGGATTCCCTTCATGGAGATATGGATTCCCTTCAGGATGATGAGAAAGTTTGAGGTATAGGGTCAGGGACATGAGGACTTAGACATTCAGGGAGATATGCTCAATATTCAATTGAATCTACTAATGTAGATGTGAGGGAGACAGAGGGTGAGCAAGCTGCAGACACATGCACATACACACAGAGAAAGATACAGAACTCAGGGAAACACTAATGTAATAAGGAGTAGGAAAAGAAAGAGGAATTCATGAAGAAAACAAAGGAAAGTAGTCAGGAAGATAAGCAAATCAGAGGAATATAGGCAAGCAAATTCAACTATTCTCACCGAACACTACTCTGGATCAGGTGCTGTGTTAGGGACTAGGGAAACAAATGAAGAAAACAGTCCCTGCCATAAGCTATGATCTTCTGGCAGAAAGTTGATCTTTACATCTCATCTGAACCATGCTTGTGTGACACTGATGACAAAATTCATCCTGAAGAGAGAGGATAACTTCTAAACCACAGGACTTTGAGAAAGAAGGAATGGCTGACAGAGTCATCTGTTGCAGAGACATTGAGGGAGATGAGAGCTAGTAAAGAGGCTTTTGGCTTTGTTGAGAAGGCGTTCATGGTAATTTGGTGACACCAGATAGCAGGGTCAGTGCAGAAAGGGGGATAGAAAACAAATAGGAAGCTAAGTTATGGTGAATTAGGAGGATAAACAACGAGTCAACATTTAGAAACTATTTTTGCAAGAACTTTGAGTGAACTGAAGAATGATGGAGTGGGCATTGGAAAGAGATTTTTTTTAAGTTGGTTGTGATCAACATATGAAGGACCAAACAGGATGACATCTGAGAAGAGGCCATTGAGTTGGATGAAGTTTCTGTGAGCAGAGCCAGTGGAGTAATGGAAGCAGGTGAAGTGAGAGTGGCCTTAATCTGAGTTCTGAAATGCCTTTGTTTGGATTAGGAGTCAAAGAGGGAGGTTCAAAAGGAGCACAAGAGGCTGGAGGCTTACAACTCAGGGGCGAATGTTTGGAGGAGAAGTAGGATAAGGGGAGAGGAAGTTGACTTAAACCACAACAGGCATGGTTCAGATGAGATGAGAGGATCAACTTCCTGCCAGAGGAAAATAGCTCATGGCAAGAGAAGTGAGAGAAATTCTGTATTTGCAATCTCCCCAAATTTACAAACAATTCGCCCCCTGCTTTGCAATAAAAATTGGTACTGTCCACCCTGGAGGTAGTGGAAGTTACTAAAATGACTCTTCCAAGTGGCATGTGGTATAGAAGAAAGTGGGAAAGTTGGTTTGAACTTCATACACTCAGCTGCTAACTGAGTGGCTTGAAATGAATCATTTGAGCACTCTGAACTTCATTTTTATCATTTGTGGAAAGGGAAGAACAACTGCTACCTCCTAGAATAGTTGTGAAGGTTACATGAGAGGATGTGCATAAAGCATCCAGCACAGTGCCTGGGACATAGTAGCCATTAGCCAACTGTTGGCACCCTTCCCCTACTTGCTGTATCCCTAGTCCTATCAACACAGTGTGCTGGAGTCTCCAGATGCCAACCCCCTTTCTTCTCCCTGTTTACACTTAATAGATAATGAGAATATGGGAAAACCTGTGGATGCTGGGAATCCATGCCACAATGTCCAAGAGCTGACCATCTCCTGGAAAAGGTCAAGTTGTCCAGAGGGGTCCACAAAGTAACCCTCATCCTACCTCCTTTATCAAGCACTGAGACAAGTCAAGCTGCTTTCCAGGATATCTGATAGCATCAGTGAGTCAGAGAAGTGGGCCTAATATGTAGTTAGGGACACTCTCAGGCTCCAAAACAGGTCTTTGTTTGTCAGAGACAGATGGTATTTGCTTCACACTACTAAAGGAGCAGCAGATCCCCCTATGAGTCTCAGGTTCAGGTTCAGGTTCAGCCTCAAAGGGTCCTGGAGTAAAAGCCACCCACGAAGTTCCAAACAGGTCCAGAGAAATCCCCAGCCACATGAAAAACGTCATCCCTCACATTCATATTATCATTTTATAGTTTAGAAAACTTTTCTCACACATGTTAGGTTAGGATTTATATGTATATGTTTGTGTTTAACATAATATAAATATAGTTTATAATAAAATTATAAATTGTATAATAAATATTATATATAATAATAAAGAATATATAAACATGATATAATTAATATTAATTATATATATAATTAATATTTTATATATATATATATATATATATATATATATATATATATATATATATATATATATATATATATATATATATAAAAGAACCAAGGCCCAGAAAACTTTACTTAGTCTGGATCATCATTCAGATGTCAGTTTTAGGCCGTTTGGAAGAAAGACTTACCTAAACTCTTATATAAGATTAGATTTACTATTATTTTCTCTCATAACACCCTATATTTATCTTACATAACCTTGTATTTTTACTGTGAGATTGTTTGGTGAGTGCTTTTTTCTCATTAGACCATGAGTTCTGGGAGGGTAGGGTTCTAGTCAGTTGCATTATCTTTGGTATCTCTATCACCCAGACCATTTGAAAAATTCTTAAATGGGAGAAGGGGATTCTTAAAGACCATATAGTCCACCACATTTATAAAGAAGAGCAAAGAAGGAAATTTCCCAAGTTCATACTACAAGCCATGGCATAGCTGGGCCTGGAACTCAGTCTTCTGCCACTGTGTCTAGGGCTTTCTTTAATGAATCTCCAATCTCGATTAATTCTGGGTCCTAGGTCATTAGGCACCAGGGTCAAGGGATGGTCAAAGCTTTCAATATTTACATGTCACCTCATTTTCAGGCCTGTACATCAGGAATAATTATTTTTCATTAACAAATATTTATTGAACACCTACTAAAAGCAAGGCATTAGGAATATAGTTGTGAATAAGATAAAATCACTGCCCTCATGGAGCTTGGTAGAAGACACAGACAATAAACAAAAATATAAAATGCTAGAAGCAAAGTCAAAAGACGAATGATAAACTAGTGAAAATATTTGCAATTCTTATTACATACAAAGGGGGGAATCTCTCTAATATATAAAGAAGTCCCAAACACAAGAAAAATAAATTAACAACTTTATAGAAAACTGGATATAACAAACATGGTTCTTGACCTCATGGAACTTGTAATCTAGCGGGAGAACCTCCTTTTCTCCAAGGCTAGGGAGTGGCTGGACTGCATGGTTTTAGGACACCAAAGGAGATGGTGAGTCCTTGAGTAGCCCCTCTCATGTCTTCTTAGGTACACAGCTAATAAAAGTCCAAATATCAACTCTGTCACTTACTAAATATGTAACTTTGAGGGGAATTGCCTTTTTTTTGAGCTTCAGTGTCTTTATTTTGTGAACTGGGAATAATTCTAATTCTACAGGTTTGTTGAGAGGACTGTGATATAATAGATGTGAGAGTATGTGGTACGTAATAAACACTCAACAAAACTTTTTTTCCTTCCATTTCCCCCCTCTCATTCTGCCTAGAACTGAGAATAGAGGAGCAGTGCCTCTTCTTCTGTGAATATTTAGTTTTTTTTTTTTTTTTTTTTTTTTTTGCTTCTTACCATGTAATGTCTGGCCTTGAGAGTTCTCAGTTATACCACTTTCCTGAAATCCCATGAGGTACCTATTTATTAGCTCAGTTTTGAGATGGGTAAATGGATAGTCAGAAATATTAGTAATTTACCCAAGGCCCCACAGCTGGAAAGTGGCAAACTGAAATTCAAGTCCAGGTCTTTGAACTTCAAGCTCAATGTTCTTGTCACTATAGCACAAGGCCTTGGGTGACAATCTGCAATGCCTGCCACCAATCAAGCGCCCACTTTTAACATCTTTGATATTTTTATTTCCCACTTAATCAAACTGTAACACTCTTTATGAGTAAGAGACATTAGACCCTCTACAGCATAGCATCTGCTTTGGGATTAGAAAAGTTCAGGTTATACATTGGAGATTCTGAACTACCTATTGCCATACACATTGTGATGGTTGACACTCTTTAGATGAGACAGTGGAAGCTAACATATGCAAATAAGGGACAGGAGCATTAAGGAAAGCTGTCTGTGGTGACTAACCCTAGAGAGAAGTATGTAAAAATTGACTACCTCCTAAATCAGTGCTAAACTAAGTTCTGGCACCCTAGTTCTAGAAGATGTTTAGCTGTGATGTAAGCACAAAGGCTTGGCCTAAATTCTCTTTTTGTCCCCACAAATGCACCATTCTTGCCCTTTGTTTAGTCAGAGGAAACTCTAAGAAGATGAAAATGGTCTGTGTGTCAAGTCAGTGAAACCAGGGGCACCCATCCCAGTCTGAATTAGAGACTATATATTTTAAAGAAATGCTGTTTTGTTCCTTCCAAATATATGCAATGGACTATCACAAGTTTTTCCTCCTTCCTTCCTTCCCTGTCCACAATTGTTGCCTAGGGGTTTTTACCTTTAGGTGGGCCATTGTGGAAAATAGATGAGTGGTTGGCTAGTTATTTCTTCTGTTATTTCTGTCATAGATGGAAGTTTCTGAAGGACTCTGATTGGGAGTAAGGTATAAGAAGTGAGGAGCACAATCAGTTTACTTTTCTAAGTCTTTAAACTCTCTGGAACTCCTATCTTATCTTATCTACCTTTTTTTTTTTTTTGGATCACACCGCATGGCTTGCAGGATCTTAGTTCCCTGACCAGGGATGGAACCTGCACCCTCAGCAGTGAAAGCGCGGAGTCCTAAGCACTGGACCACCAGGGAATTCCCATTAATTAGTTTATTTTTTTCTTTCCAAGAAGCTAAGCAAGGGTCAGCTCAGCTCAACCCCTCTAATAGTCATAAACTGGAAATTAATTGAGTTTTTTCTGAATAAGACTGCCCTTGTAGACTGAGATGATAACTGACTTGAATTTGCTACTTCTTAACCAGAGCCATATTATATATTTTTGTAGATTGCTTCAAAATTCCTACCTTTCATAAATTGTTGCATAGCATTTGGGCAAGTGACATGACCTCCTTGAACCTCAGCTCCTCTTATGTCATATGGGGATAATTTTAGTATCTCCCTTATAAGGTTGTTATGAGGATATTACTAAACTAATACATGCAAAGGGCTTGAGACAGTGCCTGGCACTTACTAAATTCTCTTGGTAGGTCCAAGGTCTTTGCCTGGTTTCTCCCAGAACACATTTTGTGAGTTGGATAGGCTTTGGGGTGACTATTGTTCTAGTGCATCTATAGATATTCAAAAATATACTTAAGCTTATATTTACCCTGTTACATCAGTTGTCCCTCCATTCACACAAGCTCACCATGTTCTTTCCTACCTCTGCACTTTTACTTGTGTTCTTCTTTTTGTCTGGAATGCTCTTCTCTGACTATTGATCTTACTATCTTTCAAGGCTCTTTTTAAATGCTGCCTCTTCTGTGAAGTCTCTAGTCCACCCAGTTGGAATTAACTTTTTGTTCCATGGCCTAAACTCCAGAATTCCTTGTCTTGAAGATGGAAGAGTATTGCACCACTTGTACATTCTCTTGTTTCTCATGTCACATTGGATAAGTTTCAAACCCTCAACATAGTATACAAGGGCTTCCTCAGTTTGGCCTCCTGTTACGTCTCCCACTTTGCTTTGAGCTATTCTTTCCTTTGCTTGCTCTATTCCAGACCACATCAGCCTCCTTATCTTCTTGGAATATGCCACATATTTTCCCATCTCAGAGCTTTTACACATGCTGTTTCTTCTGCTTGGAATGGGTTTTCAACAATTATTCACTTGGCTCACCTGGTCATTTGTTCTTATTCTTCAGTCGCACTTCAAAGGTCACTTCCTTTGAGAGGTTTTCTTGACCTATCCAAGCCTTGTGGATTAGGTTCCCTGTGTTCTCCTAGCTTTCTGTGATTCCTCCTTTCTTTTCATATTTACCTGTAATTATTTGTTCAATAGCTATTTTCCACCACACTGCAAGTGCCAAGAAGGCAGGCATCTTATGTGTCTTGCTCTCCTCTGTATCCCAAGTGCCTCGCACCATGCTTGATACTTAGAAAACTCTCAATATATATTTGTTGAGTGAATGAATCTAGTCCAGCCTCATTGTAGATATGGCCCATAGAGGGAGAGGGTTTTACTCAAGGTCACACAGATAATCAGTGGCAGAGAATAGACTGTAGTCTGGGTCTCCTGACTTCAGGTGCACTGCTCTTTTCCATACATTCACCTCCACTATAGTATTTGTTCTTTGTACATGCTTATGTATTAATTTGGACCCTGGACTAGGCTGTAAATTCCTTGAGGGCAGGGACTACATTTTATACTTTTGTTGTCCCACATGGTAACTACTAGCTATGTGTGGCGATTGAACACTGGAAACATAGGTAGTCCATATTGTGGTGTACTGTAAATTTAAAACACACACCACATTTTAAAGAGTGTAAAATACCTCATTAAAACATTTTTACATTGTTTACTGGTTAATATAACATCTTGGATGCATTGGGTTAAATAAAATATACTATCAAATTACTTTCACCTATTTATATTTCAAATTTTTAATGTCGCTATTAGAAAATTTGTGGCTCACATTGTATTTCTGTTAGATGTATAATACTGCTCTGCTGTGTATTTATTTTTCCCCTTGGTGCCAACCATAGAGCTTTGCAGCCAGTAAGTGCTCAACACACCCTTGTTGAATAAAGTTGACCTATAGTTGGTAGGTTAATTGCTGCCACATTTCTTGTCATTGTCACTGGGTTTGTGGGGAACCTCACAGTGAAACATCTATCCCCAAGCCCATGAGTACATGAAGTTCTTCAGTCTTGGCCTGGAGGTGCCCTGTACATTGCATCAGTCTTTGTATTTCCTTTCAGAGGAAGCCCCAGTGCAATCATACACATAGCAATCACCAGGGATGAGGTGGAGTGTGTGGACACTGGCTTCTTGCACAGGAAGTGGCCTCAGCTTTGCAGTTGTCCCTGGGGTATTTTCTTGACAGGCTTCCTATAGGAAGTGGGGGTAGGTGAGCACGAAGTTGAACTCAATGTTGAGAGGGGCTTCTCAGTTCCTTCATGAAGGTGAGGTAAGCTAAGGAATGTGAGGATCTTGGGCTCTTTCATTTGCTTATGCACTGATGCATTCACTTATTCACCTCACAGTTCTGGGGCAACTATTTCATCCTTGGACCTGTGAAGAAAGGTAGGGATCAGACACAGCCCTATTTTTGGCAGTTCTTGGTCTTTTTGGAGAGACAGACACATAAATGCAGTGTGGAGAGGTTTTTGAGACTAGAGGCAGGCAAAGCCAGGAGCCATTAATTTTGTCAGGAAAGGGGTGGTCAGAGAAAGCTTTCTAGAGACAGTGAGCATCATTATTTTATTTCCCCATCTTTTAGAATCTAGCTAAAATCCTACTTTTCTGTGAACCTTTCTAATCACCACCACTTCCTCACTCTCTGCCCTGGAAGAATCATGTCTTTCTTACCCACTCTTCTGATTTCACTTTGTACCTTCATCAAATCACTTGTCTCACACTGTAGAGATATATATTTCCTTGGGTGCATGCCTGAATCCCTCTCCCCTCTAGCCTGACAATCCCTCAGTATGATGTAGTGACTGATGCTCAGACAGGCTGTGCATGATTTTTCAAGGGTGTATAGTTAATGTTACAGAGGTTGGTCTATAACCCAGGGTCTGTAACACAGGATCCAAGACACAGGGACTCAGACTCAAAATTCAGTGTTTATTTTCATTCCAGCACTGAGTGAATAAATGCATGTATCTACAGTGTGGGACTTCCGCACTGTCTGCCTGCTCCCCCTATCCAACTCTCTTCTCCCTCATCCCGCCTCGTAAGCATGGTCAAGCCAAAGAGCATCCAAAATGGAAGAACTCTATGTCTTTTGGTTGGACAACAGACCTAAAGGAAAAGTCCCGACAGTGCTGTTGCTGCAAATTGGCCCTTCCAAGCATGCTTTGTGTTTGTGAGGAGCTCTGAGGAGCTCTGAGGAGCTCTGAGGAGGAGCTCTGAGAGGAGCTCTGAGGAGCCCCATGCCATTTTCTCTAATTCAGACCTTTTGCATAGTAGGTATGATTTGTAGATCCTCCTGGCTCCTAATGCTTTTTTAATTCGGGTATAGTTGTTTTACAGTGTTGTGTTAGTTTCTACTGTACAGCGAAGTGAAGTAGAGTTCCCTGTGCTATAAAGCAGGTTCTTATTAGTTATCTATTTTATACATATTAGTGTATATATGTCAATCCCACCCTAATGTTTTTTTTTTCATGGATCTACTATGAAGCTCAAGTTGGCCATCATTAATTACTACTTTAATTGAAGGCATTGTTTCCAGAGGGCCCCTGTTAAAAAGCTAGGAGAGTACCTTAACTGATAAGAGGAAAAAAACATGAGTGGGTAGCTGAACGTAATCTCTAGGATATGAGTAGGGAGGAAGGGTCCCTCCCTAGAAAAGTGCCCACAGGACAACCCTGACTCCACCACAAGCTTTAGTCAGAAACCAAAATAAAAAGGAATTGAATCTTTCTAGAAGCCAGATCTGGGGAAACTGGTTTCAAGGACTAAGCCAATAAATTATTCTGGTAGAAGGAAGTTTTCTGCAGAGTAGTGTGAGTGTAAGTGAATTCCTATCCCAGGTAGTCCCCTAGAGCCTCTAGGCTCTGCATACACAGGAAAGACCATAGTGAGAGAGGGGCAGGTATGGAAGGGGTTATAAAGGAACCAGGGAATGTTTGAGTTGGAGAGGCCACCAAGATCATCTAGTTCAGCCTCTGTTGGTTAAATGGGAAACTAAGACTAAGGGAGGGAACAGAGCTGACAGATCTGGGAGTAGGACACCAAACTCCTGGCTTCCAGGATGTGGTCTTTTCTCTTGAACCCGAATTTATATGACTGTATGTAGCTTAGATAGATTATTCACGGAGGCTTGAGTACTGTCAAGGGTCCTATTTCTTCTATGTAGACTAAGGACTGAGACTTGGGCACTGCAATCATTGAAGGTGATCCTGTAAGTATACCCTGAAAGCATTGCAAGAACTGCCTCTCCCGTCTGCCATATCATCAGGATTTATGATGTAGAGCACTGCATAATGGGAATCCAAAGTCTTCCTGGCTGTGAATGGGGACTGCCCAAGGATTGCAAGCATAAGGCTCTAGGAAGTCATTCACTTTCTTCTCATAACTGTCATGTCCCTCATGAAGCCTAAAGGTCACAGTTGAACTTAAGTGTCTGGCACTATCTTTTCCTTCTCAAGGTCAACCACTTTCTTCATAACCAACATAGGAGAGTAGAAAAAGCCTAACATTTTAAGTCAGAAAGACCTGAGTACAAATTCTGCCTTCTCCATTATTTCCTAGTTTTGTGTCCTTAGACAAGCCACTTTACTTCCATGTGTCTCAGTTTCCTCACCTATAAATAGGAATAATGATAATACCATATTAGATGGTTGTTGATTAAATGAGATAACACATGTAAAACACATAATAAATACTTTCATAGATGTGAATTTTCTTTTTTCTGTCTGTGAGCTCCCTGGATGCCAGAATGTGACCTGTGGGCAGAGCTGTGCTAGCAGGCCCAGCTTCATAGGCATGTGACCTGTAAATTTTCACAGGTCCTCATACTTAGAAAGACCCCAAACTTAGCTTAATGTTCTGCTGTTGCCATCTGGAATTTTTAATTTCTTTTTTACAAAGGGCCCTTCCTTTTCATTTTTCACTGGGCCCTGCTAATTATGTTTGTGTGCCAGGGGAGATAAAATGGGTGTTTCAGGACTAGGAGGCATTCTGACAGGGTGAGAGAACACATGATTTGGAGCTGACAGAAATGGATTCAAATTCTAGATATACCACTAATTTTCTTTTTGATATCAGGCATTTCCTTTTATCCCTCAGGGGGTCAGTTTCTCAATTTTGACAATGGGGATTTTTATTTGATAATGTCTCAGCTTTGACATTCCAGGACTCCTTCAGTAAATCTGGGGAAACCTCCCTGTCCATAGGTCGAGCCTAGGGCAGCCAGGGCTTTCTGCTCAGACTCTCTGCAGCTTGGGGAGTTAGTATCTGTTGGAGTTCAGCTGGCAGTGGGTGAGGACATGGCAGTGAGGACTGTTGCTTCAGTAGGAGACCCTTTCACAACGGCACTCTTTTGTCATTTTGCACCCAGATTTCCGTTGGCTAACCTCAGCCTTATCTTCCTCATTTCTGTTTCCTCTTGAAGACACCAAGGGCCCTTCAAAACATAGGACCTTCCTGCTCACAGCATAAAGCCCAGTTCCCTCTGGTCTCTGCAGTTTGACTCATCACCAGGGAACCTATGCCTCCTACAAGATGAAGGCACCACTCCAGTAACAGGTATAGTATCAACTTGTCCTCTCTGCTTGGATTCCCAAACTGGGGCAGGGTCCATGGCTACCAAATATGGCTTGGATCTGCTCATCCCATTCTCCTTGGACCCTTCTCAGGAATTCTGGATCAAGGGTGGGGGAGAAGAAGTGTCCCATTGGTACCCTTCTCTCCTGGAGCCTATAATGATGAGAAAGGAGGATGACATTTCCTCTCCAAACAGGCTGTTTAGGGGACAGCAAAATGGAAGTGGAATGTTCTCTGGAACCAGGATCAGGATATTTAAATAATGGTCCTGGTTTTGCCATTTACTCATTGTGTATCTTTGAACAAGTCCTTTCTCCATTCTAGGACTCATATTTTTGACCACTTCTGAAAAGAAGAGGAGGGGAAGGATTAGATGGACAGTGTCTAGAGACTCTTTTAGTTTTTATATCCCTTATTTTGATAGTTTTTAGCCCTCTGTTGAGAAAGGACTTGAGAGTGATGCTGAGTAAATATCTCTGGGTAGGGTTGAGCAGGGGGTTGAACTATGCCTGAAAAAAAGTCCATACTGCTCCCAGTATGAGGGGGCCCAACTGGGTCAGTTGCAGAGCAGGTCTTACTGCTTGGTGTGTTAGCCCTCCCAGGGTAGACAGGGAGCAAATGATATTTTATGTAGTATAACAGACCAAGAGAAAACTTTCAGAGACCCTCAGTATCACTCCACGTAGATATCCATCTTTTCTTCCTATGGGTCTGGCCAACCTTCCTCAGCTGAACCTGCTTTCCTTATATACACTCTGTTGGAGAGGCATGGACTAAAACATCCAATGTGGAAATAAAACCAATATAGTTTCAGCTCAGCCACTGCCTCTTTCCATTAATACTGGGGCAAAATGGTCTATAAGGCTCTTAAACTTCATGTACTAAGAAAGAATCTTTAACCTCCTCATACCTGTCTTCCTTTTTGATGAAGTCAGAAAGGGCATTCAGGAGGCTGTGGACATCTTCAGTTTATCCAGGTCTTCACACAGAAGCTGGTAGCCAGTAAGGGTAATGATAGAAGAAAGGCATCAGTCCAGTTCTCTCTCTCCCACTACCCTGAACTCAAACTCTATTAATCAGCTTCCTTGATTGGCTTCCACTCACAGCTCCAGGGACTGAGCCAAGGTGCCTGTGAGCTCCTATATGAGAGGCTCTGGAAAGCTCACCAAACACTTTCCTGACAACTTTGCCAGGTAAGTCTTCTTGTCCCCATTTCCAGAGAAGACAACTGAAGCTCAAAGGGCAACTGAAGCCTAAAGGAAAACTTTCCCAAAGCCATGATTGGCTAATTAGTGCCCCAAGCAGCATTAGAATCCAAGTTTGTCTGATTCTTTCCACTATGCCATATCTGGTGACCAAGATTGTTGCTTTGGCTGAAAAAGCCACACTTCTGGTTGGCTTGGAATGGCTTGGGTAAGTAGAGAGGGAAATGAGGGGATGGAAAATATCATTTAGAGCTTTAGGTTTGAAGTCACTCTCAGATATCAAATTGGAGGAGCATGTCATCTGCTTACCAACATACATTTACCTGAAAGGGTTAAGTGTTTTTTTTTTCAATGCACTATGATTTTTTGCTGAAAGACAAGTCCCTCTGCCTTGTCTTAGCTGGGATAAGGCTTTCTGGCCTCATAGGGTAGTTTTATGTTCCTCGGAATGTTTGCCTCTTTTCATGCCAGTATATAATATAAGCCAGCTACTTTCTCCCAGATCAACTACTACATCTGGAAAAGGGAGGAATTTAACACGGACTATCTGGAATTTTTAACAACAGTATCTGGGTATTGCCAAGTGAATTCTCTCGGAAGTTCCAGGCCTGATCATGCTCCTGGCAGCTTCTTTATTTCTCTGATGGCTGTGGGTTGAATGATCCCAGTACCTCACTGCCAAGTCCACTGCCTATATTTTGCCTTCCGTTTTGATGTGTCTCCCTTTTCCCAGAGAGATATACAGAGCATGGAGGTAAAAGGACCAGTGAAGAAAACTGGAGGGCATAATAGGGTGACATAGGGCACAGCCCCAAACTGTGTACAACTTGTATGATCTTTAGCAACTCTCATCCTCAGTGTGAGCCTTCATTTCCTCATTTATAACATGAGTAGGTGAAACTAGATGAAGGTCCTTTTATAGCTGCTATTCTTGAGTCCTGATTTGTTAAGTGCATCATGTTAGGTAAGTCTGAGACCATAAGAAATTCCTGTTTCATTGTCCTGACCCTGTTAAGTCAGTGGTCAATGGCCCTTGCTTTCCTTGTGGTAGTTCAACCACCTTTTGTTTTTCCTTTGGAGCATTTGTTATGTATCAAATACTGACCTAAGGGCTTTACATACATTATTTCATGTCATTCTCACAATAACTTATTAGGTAAGTACTATACTTACGCCCATTTTGTGGATGTGGAAAACTAGAGCTCAAAGAGATGAAATGATTTATCCAAGATTTCTCAGCTACTCAGTGGAAGAGCCAGAATTCATGCCCATGCTTAAACTCAAAGCCTATGTCCATAGTCATAACACTGTGAGAACATAAACTGAGAGAGTTGGGAAGGTGGGACATGGACATTGACTCTGGGACCTGGTCCTTTCCTGAGGTCAGGGAGGCAGGACAATGACCAAATTGTACATTCTCTGCTGCATAGAGAATCTCATTGGAGCTCCGGATCCCTAGAAATGCCATAGCTATAGGACTCAGGCCTGAGGACTTCCCCAGCTGAGCACTGGGGTTTCACCTGCAGTATCAAGTGGGCTTTTCTTACATACCCTAAGGATGCCTCTTCTGGTTAGAAGCCTTATTGCCTATTTTGTTCACTTCCTTATTCCGGTGCTTCAGCTAGTCCCTATAGCCTCTGCAGTTTCCCTGGTGCTCAGGGTGTGACTCCTTTCTCTTTCTTTCCCTCCAGGGCCATATCTCCCAGGAAGATCTTGCCTCCCCACTGAAGCCCCTGGCCCAGCCTCCTGCAGTGCCACGCTCCGTGTATTTGACAAGCTGAGTTAGACACTCCATGTAGTAGAGTGTCAGTTTGTCAAATACCCCAAGTGCGGCATATGCCTAGCAGCTCCAGGCCAGGACAGTTGAAATACATCTGATAGACTGACAGCTGGATGCAAGAACACACACCAAATACCAACTAAGCTCTCAGAAGTTATTTTCGGTGACTTTGAGGGAATTAAAGCATTGTACCTGAGGGTGTTGGGGGGCGGGGAAATGAAGCAGCTCTGCTTATACACAGTGGGAGCCCTAGGTGGATACAATAGTCTTGAAAAGGCATATGGGCCCCAGGGATGGCAGTACTCCTTTATTCATTACTTTCTTCCTTCACATTCCCCTCCCAGAGTCCCCTAAAAAGGACATCTGAATTCTCACACAAGCATCATCACAGGGCTTAGACACCCAGTTTCTGGGCACTTAACCTTGGCTTCTAAACACACTTTGACCTTACCTATCTCTCTCCTTTTCTTCATGCTTTTTCTCCTCCTGGACACACCTTCTTCATTTCTCTCTTCTTATCCAATTCTTTCCCATACTTCTTGGCCAAGCCAAAGTCCAGTCTCTCCAAGGACTTTTGAAAGTCAACCTATACTCTTTCCTTCTTCATTCTCAAAGCACTCCTTGCCTGGATGCTTGTATGTACCCTTTTATCTCCTACTGCCAAATGGTACACCTTGAATTGTTAGTGGACTTTTGCAGGGGATATTTTTGAATTCCCCACTAGATTGTGAGCTCCTAGAGAACAATACTCTTTCCTTAATTGCTGTCTCCCCATTCCATCCCTACTCCAGCCCCAGAACAGTACTCAGGTAACAGAAAATACTTAATAACTGTTTATTGGTTGATAGACTTTCCACTAGTCTATTAGTTTTGGGCCTTTGGGCCAAATGCTACCCAGGAATTTTGTAAGAAAACAATTAAACTTTGGTCGCTGCAGTGCTATAGGGTGTGTGAGGCAATTGCCAACATGGAGGGTTTTTCTTCCTGAGAAATAGGGTCAAGAGTCAGAGAAGGAAGGCAAAAATGTAGACTCAGAGGGCAAGTAAGTTTTGGAATTACTTGGTAACAAAAAGTTATACAGATGCTTTATTGCAGGATTTTTCAGAGACTTTAATATTGTAATGTTCCACTGGAAATCTCCAAGAGAGGGCCATAGAATGAAGCAGTTCCCATGCTTATCTGATCATGGAAATGTTTTTCTGTGGGCCATTTCCTGGATCGAGTGTTCCATGGAACAAAATTTGAGAAATTGCCTTAGAGGAACTTCATATCTTTCCTCTCTTCTGGAGATCTTGTCTTTTTACTCTTCTACTTTTCTCCACCCAGCTACCTGCCTAAGACAGGTCCTGTTTCATTATACCATTTTTGTTTAGCCTATCCTGCATATTTGGGCTAGCCTTATACTTAGGACTTTCTCACTGGCTTGTCTTGCATGAAAAAGATTATCAGGTTTTAGGCAGAGATGATCTCTAGAAGTTCCCTGCTGCAATAAATATGTGCTCCTAGGTCTGTAATTTTATCTTGTTTTATCTTGTTATCTTGTGGCATTTAATAAACTTGCAGTATCAGTGTCAACCTGCAGCATAGAAAGAGTTTAGAAGTTTACTTTCATTTTTTCCTACTCTGGAACAATTTATGTAGCAACAACAAAAGGCTTATGGGTCCCAGGGATGGATGTACTCCTTGATTCATTACTTTCGTTCCTTCCTGTAAAGCGAAGGACTCTTTGTTCACTTTTATGTATGATTTTGACTTCTGTAATCAATTCATAGGGGAGCAGCTGCTGGTTAAACCTGAGCTGACCTTGGAATTGCATTGTAACCAAAAGTGGCACATGTCAGCTTCCATAAAGGGTGAAGAAGTTGATTTGACATGCATTACCTGAGGGAAAGGAAACAGTGTTGAACTGACCCAGAACAGTTCCTCTCTGAGGACACTGATTTAAAGGTGTATTGTGTGTGCACATATACAGACAGATAAACACACACACACACACACGCACACACACACTCACACTCCTAGTGTTTATTCCTGTTTGAGGAGAGAGACTTCCCTGCTCTGACCTCTACCCCACAGTGTAAGAAGGGGCCAAGAGATAAAGACGATCTATGAAGAGTACAACTACTCCAAAGATTTTAGGATTCTAGGAGGTGGAAATCCTTGAGGGTGATGCATTCATACTTTGGAGAAAGGGGGATCTCTTTATCTCTGCACCCACAGTCCGCTTTTTTAGGTTTCCAATTGACCTGGGAAGAGTCACCCAGGTGGAGCTGGCAGGATGATTAAAAAGGGAATAGAAGGCAGTTGAGTACTGTTTTACCAAATGTTCATTGTGTTCCAGTGAGCTCACTGCTGAAATGAGGTAAGGGTAGCATAGGTGGGAAGAAGGAAAAAACAAAAAAGCAAAGGTGCTATCCATACTCCCAGGGCCCCAACCATCTCAACTAGTCTCACTTTAATCACTCTTGGTAGGTCCTTGAGAGAGGACCAATATGACCAAAGTTGCTGTTATGTTTAGATATTTATTGAGCATCAGAAGAATACCAGAGCACTAGACTCACAGTACAGGAGCAGAACTGAACCCTGGCCTCTTACATGACAATCTCAATTAAAAGCTATCTGGCACTAGAGAAAAGGAAGTGATCCTAAACCTAACTGGTTCCCTGAGCTGCCAGAGCTGAGCCTCCCTCTGGTCATTCAGTGGTAAGAGGCCAAAGTTGACTGGTGTCTGGATGCATGATGACCAAGTCCTAGTGCTATAGGCACTTCCCTCTGGTGTTTGGAGTGAAGCAATGGAAACTCCAGGCAGGGACACTAGAAGGGCCTAAGGCATGATCCAGCAGCAGGCTTGCTTGAGGTGCATATGGTAACTTCTTAGGCAAAGCCATTCACTCTTAGCAACCCCAGTGTTGGCAAGGAAGACACTTTGGACTATCCAGGAATAAAGATAGCAGGGAAAGGGGCCATGCAGAATGCCAGGGATGAATAGGCAATTATGTCAACAGACTTTGGCCCAGTAGGACATTTTTAGCAGCTGCTCTTGCCCTTGGTGACCAGAAGCTCATAATCTGGGGGAACCGTGTGCAGCAGGCGAGCATAGTCACCGTTGATCTGGGCGATGATCTGGTACTCCTGGCCCAGGCAAGGTTCATCAGAGTAGTCGTTGTCCAGTGTCTGGGAAGCTGGCTCTTCACTGGAGCAGCCACTTGTGAAGATGGCCACCCTCATGGTTTCACCAGAGTCACTGGCCTCCCCGGCATGCACCCTGTGTTCCAAGAGCCCACCATCCATGAGAAGAAACTTGAATCTGGTACCCTGGTTTCCCACTTTTCTGCCCCAATTCTTGCCAACTGACCCTCAGGCACTTGCCACCCAGGGATTCTGGGAATGGAGGGCTAGAGGACCTGAATTATTTTGTGTGTTCAATAGGCCAGGACAGTACCACAGAAGATGCTTCAGAGAGGGAAGAAAGTTGTGCCCTGACCCTGAAGGCCTCTGGGCTTAAGATTGGGCCTGTGCCAAACCCCCTTTCCTCTATGCCAGTGACGAACAAAATCGAGGGCAAGGAATGGGTCAGAAGATAAAAGAAGAGAGGTTATCTTACCTGACCACTTCACAGACATGCTCTGGAAAAAAAGGAAGAATCAAGTCAGAAGTCTCCATGGGGAGTGAGTAAGAGCCAAGCATGAGTACTTGTCAAAAGGTAAGGGAAGGGGAGACCGAAAGGGGGATCTCAATATGTCTCAGCCTTCCAACAAATAGGAGCTGTTGGGAAGGTGAGTTGAAATACAGGGATGCAGATTTATCAGGGAAATGAAAAGGAAGCACACTTTATCACTGTCATCTTTGACTGACTCTGGACATTGGGTTGGAGCATTTGCTTGGTATGGTGGGGGGAGGGACACTGGAACTGGATCCACTCTCCACCCAGGAATCTTGCCAAAGATCCCCAGGCAGTCCTTGTGAGAAACTTGGCAGCCATCCAGAGCCCAGGTAAAAGGGTCTGAATTAGTCTGATGTCTGGGACTTTGGTTTGAGCCATTCCCAAATTCACTTATCCCCACCCTGCACCCAGGAAAGATCTTGGAATAAGTCACCATTGCCCCCTAGTGTCAGTGGAGGAGAAGTATCTACATTCCATGCAGGCTTAAAGGCTCTAGCGTAGTACAAAGATAGATATCTCTTGGTACTGCCCTCTAGGAGCTTGTAATCTTTCGGAGATGCAACAGGGAATGCATACATTAAACCACAACAAAGCAAACACGGCATGCTGCAGCAATTTTGCTTTGTGATAGAGCCCTGTATTTCCATGTCTTACCTCCCCAGTTGGCCTGGCAGCTCCTATATTGTAGGGTCTTTTTCATTTTTATATGCCTAATGCATGGTACATAGTAGGCACTCAATAACTACATGTTAAATTGGATTGATGCCCTAAGGCTGTCTCCCTTATAGAGAGGTAGAAAGCAGGAATTCTGGGAAGGCAATCCAGGAAGGAAAAATTATAAAGGCATGAGGTGTGTGGCCAATTTGCCTGCTTGACTCCAGTGTCTGGAAATGAAAATAAGTATAAAGGCATGGTGGGGATTGACAAGATAGGCCAGAGCCACATTATAGAGGGCTTTGAATAGAATGCTACATTTTGACCTCTACCCCCTGAGTCATGAGGAACCCTGGACTGTTTTTGAAAGGAAAATAATCATATGATTACAGTTTATATCCAGTCTCATTGAGACTATAATGAATGTTTTCCTTTTAGTACTCCTGGGATTTGTGACCACTTGAGATATCTCCACATCCAAGTTTAGCCTCATGGGTCGTAGCCATGGCAGTTGGCCAAGACCAGAGCTTACACTTGAGACCCAGGAAAAGGAAACACTCAAGGCTCCCTTCTCCTTTTTGGTTGGAGAGACCCATGGTAGAAACCAGACTATTTGGGAGTAAGAGCTACTACAAACGAAGAGACACACAAATGCTAGTTAAAATAGCTAGTGCAACAGGAACTGAAGTGCAGTTAGGTTTTACTTATAAATCAACATTCAAATTCTTTTTCCTCCTCTGCTGGCAAATAGATGTTAAATGACCCTGACAACTACACTGTAATCATGTCACTCCTCGGCTTAAATATTTTTTAGTAATTTTTAATGCAAGGCTTAGAGAAGAAAGTCCAGATTCCTTAACCTGTCATTCAAGACCTTCTATAATCAGGAATAAGCTTTCCTTTTCCCCTGTATTTCTCTATTGCTTGGTTACATGAATTTTCTTTATTGATGACCCCACTCACATTCATATTTCACCATTTTACCCATTTATTCTTGTAGTTTCTCCTTCCTAGACTATTGCTCCCTTTCAAATGGTTTTCATCCTCCAAGGAATGGTCTAAGCCCCACCTCCTTCTGAAATCCCTTGCTAATTACTCTAGCCCTAACTGACTCCCCTGTCCTCTGGATACCTTTAGCACTGATTGTCTTCTCCAGGCTTTGAGTCCATAGCCTTTATAGCTATGTATTGTTATTGATAAACTCCACGCTTCTACCTTGATTCCATTAATCAAATTGTAAGCAACTTGAGGTCAAGGACTGTGACTTCTCCTTCTCTTGCATCCTCATTAGAAAACTCATTACATAGATACTGTACTCAGTTGGGTACCAAAGATTTGTGAATTAACTTTCATAAGTTGTATTGTCATTGTTGCCTTGCAGGTCTGTCTCTATGGACCCCCTACCCTCACTTTCAAACTAGGCTAGGAGCCCTTTGAAGTGCCTAACATAGTGCTTGATACTGAGTTTATGCTCAACTATACTGCTGAATGAATGAATAAATGAGCAAGAACCACCCAATCATACTTATCACTCACCCTGTTGGGATGTCTTCCGGCAGACCATGATATAAGTCATTGTGGTGACCACAATACAGCAGAAGGAGATGATGAGAATTATGGCAAAGATAGGCAGACCATTTCCTAGGAGGTAAAACAAGACCAAGTGGTATCTGGTTGAAAATGAATCTAGCAACTCCAAGGATCAGTCCAGACCAGCTCACACTTCTTTCTTTTCCATCTTCTCCTAAATTTCTTAGCTAGCCAGAGAGACAAACAAAACCCTAGGCCCATGAGAAAGACTTGAGAGAAGCTAGAGACTCCACGTATAAACAAGTTATTTCAGACCCACTGGTTGATGGCTGATTGGCCTGGGCATTTGAATGACATAGAACATTGTATATAGTGGAAAATTTCAGTTACAAAGTTCACAGCCAAAAGGGAAAGCTAGAAGTCTTAACATTGCCCTTACCTGGCCCAGCACTTGTCTTTCCAACGTAGCCATCCACTTCAGTGATCCAGCCCTGGGATGAGTTCACTGTGGATGTTGCTATGATAACAAGTGTGTTAGGGTTAGAGGCCTCTCTTCCAGCAAGTAACTGTGAGGTGGAGGGTGGCTGCAAAGTCTGAAGTCCTTCTGTGGGTATCTGTGCTAAGCTTTCTGCAATTCCTGGCCATGTCACTGACCACTATTATCATAAAGTGAGGTATCTTAGTTTTTCACTGTTTATGATGGGAAGAACGCCAATAGAGGGGAGACAATATACCTAAAGTCCTATAGCAAGTCAGACTAGGAGCAAAGCAGAAGTCACAGTTTTTTCTTTTTTCACTTTTCCCATGGGATTATTCAAATTCTCTCCTTCCTTTTGCCTCAAACATTTTCACGAAGAAGAATATATATATTCATGATTCCACTTCATCATGACCCTTAAATCTTTCTTATTTCCATTTCTTTACTACTAATTTCTTTCCGGAGAACACAATGACCTCTTATTACCCATCTAATGGCATTGGGCCTCCTCTCTTGGCTTCTATGAAGCCATTTCAGACCTTTCCTACTCCCGCAGAACCCTAGTAAAACTCACCTTCGAAGGGGGATTGCATGGTTGGAGGTGCCTTAGTCTTGGTCTCGAGTGGCTTTGAGGAATCTGCAAGGAAAAGGGAGTCCATTCAAGGGCCCTGGCACCTTTGAGTGAACAGTTGAATGCCTTAGGGAAAATGGGAAGTAAGTTAGGGCCAGTCAGGTCCTTAATTAATCTGGATGGGAAAACATTTTGTTTTAACTAACTTCTGATTGAAATTTAGCTATTCATTCTCTTGAGAGGGTCTTAGAAGGATTACAAAGAAGGTGGGTGTGGTGATGTCAGTAAAAATGGTAGAGTAATGACCTCCAAATATTCACTTCTTCACAAAAGCAATGAAATAACTGAAAAAAATTCATAACTTTTTTCTTTCAGATTTGGGGAAATTAGCCAAAGATTTGCATCAACCCAAGTAGCATTTATGGAAGAAAAACACCCCAGTCGTGTTAAGAACAGGGAGCTCTGTGGCATTTTAACTTACCCCAACCCTATCACCCTGCCCCAGGCCAGTAGTAGCCTTGAAAATAAACCCCATTCTAGGTGCTGGAGTGGACAGAGCAGATTTAATTCCCAAACAATTGTCATTATTTGACCTGTGTGGTGGTTCCCTGAAAGACCTGACTCAAAAGCCTTATATTTATTGGTCACCCAGTGCTAAAACTGTCCCCAGGGAAGGGATGTATTTATCACACAGCTGCCTGAGGCAAGAGATAATAGTTGAGGTAAACAAGAAACTAGCCAGAAAACTTAAAAGAAAAAAAAGTAATTAGTTGTTCATAGAGACTTTGAAAATCTCTGACACATTCCTGGTAATCTAGAAGACCACAGACATGCCTAGGGTTTTGTGCATGCTCAGGAAAGACATGAGAACATCATAAGTTCTTTCCTCTGGCTAACCTTGAGGCTCTGCATTAGCAGGAAGTGAAGGCTACAGCACAGTTATAAACTTCCTGGGTAAGTGTTGAAGACATAGTTCAAAAGGCAACAGAGCCCTGGGAGTTTTAGTGGTTCTAAGTATTTAAGGAGATATCTACCCAATCAGTAGCTGACCACTAAGCAACCAAGCAGAGACTTCAGTGGCAATCCATGACAAAGAATACAAGAGACTACTTAAAATTATCTTAGAAAAGTTACTGAACAAACAAACAGTAACTAGTACAATAAGCAGTGCCAAAAACAAGCCCTGGAGAGAGAAAGGGAGAGTCAGATTTCTAGATTTGCCATATTATATTATTTAAAAAGTCAAATTTTCAACAAAAATATAAGATATACAAAGAAACTAGAAAGTAGAGCCCATAAACATATAAAAAAGCAATGAATACAAACCATCCCTGAGGAAGCAGAGATACTGGACTTACTAGACAAAGATTTTAAATCAACTAAATTTGTTAAAAAAGAAATAAACCAAAGGAAAGATTGTGCAAAAATCTAAAAGAATGAGGACAATTCAAGCCAAATAATGAATATCAATAAAGAGACAGAATTTATAAAACAGGAACCAACTAGAAATACTAGAGTTGAAAAGTACAATAACTGAAAGGATAAAAATCAATAAAGAGAAGAAAAATTCACTAACGGAGATTAAAGCAGGCAGAAGAAGAATCAGTAAACTTGATAACAATTGAAATTAACCAATTAGAGAAACAGAAAGGAAAGTGAATGAAGAAAAATGAGTAGCACCTCAGAGGTCTGTGGGACACCTTCAAGTGTACCAACATACACATAATGGGAGTTGTAGAAGCAGAGGATAGAAAAGGGTAGACAAAATATTTTAAGATATAATGTCAAAAAACTTTCCAATTTGATGGAAAACAATCTGCAAGTACAAGAAGCTCAATGAACTCCAAGTAGGGAAATATTTTTTAAATTCACACCTAGATACATACTCAAAAGCCAAAGCCAAAGAGAGAATTTTGAAAGCAGCAAGAAAGAAGCAACTCATCATGTACAAGAGATTCTCAGTAAGACTAATGGCTAAGACCATAAAATTCCTAGAAGAAAACATAAGCAGAATACTCTTTGACATAAATAATAGCAGTATTATTTTAGATCTGTCTCCTAAAGAAAAGAAAGCAAAAATAAACAAATGGGAACTAATTAAACTTAAAGGCTTTTGCAGCTAAGGAATCCATCAACAAAACAAAAAGACTGCCTACTGAATGGGAGAAAATATATGCATAATATGAATGATAAAGTGTTAATGCCAAAAATACATAGATAGCTCATGTAACTCAATATCAAAAAATAAAAACAAAAAACCCATTGGCTTAGTTTTGTTTTTATTTCCCTTTCTCTAGGAGGTGGGTCAAAAAGGATTTTGCTGTGATTTTTGTCACAGAGTGTTCTGCCTATGTTTTCCTCTAAGAGTTTGATGGTGTCTGTCCTTACATTTAGGTCTTTAATCCGTTTTGAGTTAATTTTTTTGTATGGTGTTAGGAAGTGTTCTAATTTCAGTCTTTTACATGTAGCTGTCCAGTTTTACCGGCACCACTTATTGAAGAGGCTGTCTTTTCTCTACTGCATATTCTTGCCTCCTTTATCAAAGATAAGGTGACCATATGTGTGTGGGTTTATCTCTGGGCTTTCTTTCCTGTTACATTGATCTATATTTCTGTTTCTGAGCCAGTACCATACTGTCTTGATTACTGTAGCTTTGTAGTATAGTCTGAATTCCGGGAGCCTGATTCCTCCAGACCTGTTTCTCTTTCCCAAGATTGCTTTGGCTATTCAGCGTCTTGTGTGTTTCCATGCAAGTTGTGAAGTTTTTTGTTCTAGTTCTGTGAAAAATGCCATTGGTAATTTGAAAGGAATTGCACTGAATGTGTAGATTGCTTTGCGCAGTAGACTAATTTTCACAATGTTGATTCTTCCAATCCAAGAACATGGTATATCTCTCCATCTCCTTGTATCATCTTTAATTTCTTTCATCAGTGTTTTATAATTTTCTGCATACAGGTTTTTTGTTTCCTTTCGTAGGTTTGTTCCTAGATATTTTATTCTTTTTGTTACAATGGAAATAAAAACAAAAATAGACAAATGGGACCTAATGAAACTTCAAAGCTTTTGCACAGCAAAGGAAACCATAAACAAGACCAAAAGACAACCCTCAGAATGGGAGAAAATATTTGCAAATGAAGCAACTGACAAAGGATTAATCTCCAAAATTTACAAGCAGCTCATGCAGCTCAATACGAAAAAAATGAACAACCCAATCCAAAAATGGGTGGAAGACCTAAATAGACATTTCTCCAAAGAAAATATACAGATTGCCAACAGACACATGAAGGAATGCTCAACATCATTAATCATTAGAGAAATGCAAGTCAAAGCTACAATGAGATATCACCTCACACCAGTCAGAATAGCCATCATCAAAAAATCTACAAACAATAAATGCTGGAGAGGGTGTGGAGAAAAGTGTACCCTCTTGCACTGTTGGTGGGAATGTAATTTGATATAGCCACTATGGAGAACAGTATGGAGGTTCCTTAAAAACTACAAATAGAACTACCATACGACCCAGCAATCCCACTACTGGGCATGTACGCTGAGAAAACCATAATTCAAAAAGAGTCATGTACCAAAATGTTCATTGCAGCTCTATTTACAATAGCCAGGACATGGAAGCAACCTAAGTGTGCATCAACAGATGAATGGATAAAGAAGATGTGGCACATATATACAATGGAGTATTACTCAGCCATAAAAAGAAACAAAAATGAGTTATTTGTAGTGAGGTGCATGGATGTAGAGACTGTCATACAGAGTGAAGTAAGTCAGAAAGAAAAAGACAAATACCGTATGCTAGCACATATATATGGAATTTAAGAAAAAAATGTCATGAAGAACCTAGGGGTAAGACAGGAATAAAGACACAGACCTACTAGAGAATGGACTTGAGGATATGGGGAGGGGGAAGGGTGAACTGTGACAGGGCAAGAGAGAGGCATGGACATATATACGCTAACAAACGTAAGGTAGATAGCTAGTGGGAAGCAGCCGCATGGCACAGGGATATCAGCTTGGTGCTTTGTGACCGCCTGGAGGGGTGGGATAGGGAGGGTGGGAGGGAGGGAGATGCAAGAGGGAAGAGACATGGGAACATATGTATATGTATAACTGATTCACTTTGTTATAAATCAGAAACCAACACACCATTGTAAAGCAAATATACCCCAATAGAGATGTTAAAAAAGAAAGATACATGCACCCCCATGTTTACTGCAGCATCATTTACAATTGCCAAGACATGGAAAGAACCTAAATGCCCATCAACAGATAAATGGATTAAATAAGACGTGAGAAGAATGGAATGACATAGAAACAAAGTTTTTATATGCTATTGAAATTAAGTTGACATGAATTCCACCTAGATTGTAGTAAATTAAGAATTAATGGTAATCCCCATAGTAACCACCAAGAAAATAACCAAAAATATATATGGAAGAAACAACAGAGGAACTACATAGTACACTATATTATATTTATTTACTACCAAAGACAGAAGTAATGAAGGAATAAAGGAATGAGAAAAGACAATATATATAGCAAGCTGGCAGACATAAACCCTACCTTACCAGCATTTACATTAAATGTAAATAGCTTAAATTCTCAAATTTAGAGGCTGGCAGAATGGATAACAAAACACAATTCAACTATAAGCTATGTATATGTATGATTCAAAAGACACAAATAGTTTGTAAGTAAAAGAATGGAAAAAATATGCCATGCAAATAGTAACCAAAATAGAGCTGGAGTAGCTATACTAATATCAAACAAAATAGACTTAAAACCAAAAAGTGTTATTAGAGAAAGAGAATCACATTTTATAATTATAAAAGGATCAATCAATCATAAGACACTACAATTATAAATATATATGCTCTTAACAACAGAGCCCCAAAACACATGAATCAAACAGTGACTGAATTTTTAGGAGAAATAGACAATTAAACAATAATAGCTTGAGATTCGAATACTACACTTTGAAGTTTGGATAGAACAATTAGAAAAAAGATGAACAAGGACATCATAGAACTGAACAATACTGTTAACCAATGGACCTAACAGACAGATACAGAACACTCTACAAAGCAACGGAATACACTTACTTTTCAAGTACGTATGGAACATTATCCAGAATAGACCATATGTTAGGCCATAAAATAAGTCTCAATAAACTTGAAACAATTGTAATAAAATAAATAAAATAAATAAATAAATAAAATAAAATTAGAAACAAATAACAGAAGGAAATTAGGGAGATTAAAAAATATGTGGAGATTAAATAACATACTTCTAAATAACCAGTGGGTTAAATAAGAAGTCATTAGGAAATTAGAAAATACTTTCAGATGACTGAAGATAAAAACACAGCATACCAAAACTTATTGGATGCAGTGAAAACAGTACTCAGGGTTCAGATGTAAATACCTACATCAGAGAATAAAAAAGGTTTCTGATAATAATTTAATCTTCCACCTTAAAAATAAAATTAAAAATAGAAGAGAAAACTAAACAGAAAACAAAGCAGATGGAAGAAAATAAATATTTAGCAGAGATAAATTAAATAGAAAATAGAAATCGATAGAGAAAATCAACAAAACCAAAATCTGGTTGTTGAAAAAGATCAATGCAATTGGCAAGCCTTTAGCAAGACCAACCTACAAAAGAAAGAGAGAGAGAGAGAGAGAGAGAGAGAGAAAGAAAGAAAGAAAGAAAGAAAGAAAGATAGAAAGAAAGAAAGAAAGAAAGAAAGAAAGAAAGAAAGAAAGAAAGAAAGAAAGAAAGAAAGAAGAAAAAAGAAAAAAAGCAGGCTCAAATTATTAAAATCTTTGATGAAAATGGGGACATATCTACTAACTTTGTAGAAGTAAACAGAATGACAAGGGAATACTATGAACAACCATATGACAGTGGATTAACTAAGATATAAACAACAAATTCCTAGAAATGCACAATCTACTGAAAGTGACTAAAGAAGAAATAGAAAATCAGAATAGGCAGAACTTTAACAAGTAAAAAGGTTGGATTGCTAATCAAACAACTTCAGATAAAGCAAAGGCTAGGCCCAGGTGGCTTCTCTGGTGATTTCTATAAAGGTGTTTTTTTTTTTTTTTAATGGCAACTCTTCACTAATTCTTTCAAAAAGTAGGTGTGGTAACACCTTCAAACTCAGTATATGAGACCAGTATTATCATGATACAAAAGCATAGAATGACATCAAAACAAAAGAAAACTAAGAACCAATATCCCTTATGAATATAGATGCAAAACTCCATAACAAAATACTAGCAAACCAAATCCAGCAGCATATTAAAAGGATTGTGCACCATGATTAATTTATCCCAGGAATGCAAGATTGGCTCAATATTTGAAAATGAGTCAAGGTAATGCAGTCTCTTAATAGAATAAGGACTAAAAGAAACACAAAATCATCTCAATAGACACAGAAAATGAACTTGACACAATCCAATTAACTTTTCATTATAAAAACACTCAACAAGCTAGGAAAAAAAGAAGTGGTCTCAAACCAATAAAGGGCATCTACGAAAATAAAGGCATCTATCATCATAATGGTGAAAGAAAGAATATTTTCCTGTAATATCAGAAACAAGTCAATTATTTCCATTCTTTCCATGCTTATTCACCATTGTACTGTAGATACTGGCCAGGAAAATTATGCCAGAATAAGAAATAAAAGGCATCCAAATTGGAAAGAAAGGAATAAAATTATTCCTATTTTCAGATGACAAAATCATATATAGAAAAGCCACAAGAATCCACAAAACAGGAGGGAAGATGGCGGAAGAGTAAGTCGCAGAGATCACCTTCCTCCCCTACAGATACAGCAGAAATACATCTATACGTGGAACAACTTCTACAGAACACCTACTGAATGCTGGCAGAAGACCTCAGACCTCCCAAAAGGGAAGAAAGTCCCCACGTACATGGGTAGGGTAAAAGAAAAAACAGAGACAAAAGGACAGGGATGGGACCTGCACCAGTGGGAGGGAGCCGTGAAGGAGGAAAGGTTTCCACACACTAGAAGCCCCTTCACGGGCAGAGACTGTGTGTGGCGGAGGGGGGAAGCTTCGGAGCTGTGGAGGAGAGCACAGCAACAGGGGTGCGGAGGGCAAAGCGGAGAGATTCCCGCACAGAGGATCAGTGCCGACCGGCACTCACCAGCCCAAGAGGCTGGTCTGCTCACCCACCGGGATGGGTGGGGCTGGGAGCTGAGGCTTGGGCTTCGGTCAGAGCGCAGGGAGAGGACTGGGGTTGGCAGCGTGAACACAGCCTGCAGGGGGTTAGTGCACCATGGCTAGCCACGAGGGAGTCCGGGGAAAAGTCTGGACCTGCCGAAGAGGCAAGAGATTTTTTCTTCTCTCTTTGTTTCCTGGTGTTCGCGGAGAGTGGATTAAGAGCACTGCTTAAAGGAGCTCCAGAGACGGGTGTGAGTCACGGATAAAAGTGCGGACCCCAGAGACGGGCATGAGATACTAAGGATGCTGCTGCCGCCACCAAGAAGCCTGTGGGCGAGCACAGGTCACTATCCACAACCCCTTCCGGGGAGCCTGTGCAGCCCACCACTGCCGGGGTCCCGGGATCCAGGGACAAATTCCCAGGGGAAGCACACAGCACGCCTCGGACTGGTGCAGCGTTACGCCGGCCTCTGCCACCGCAGGCTCTCCCCGCACTGCATGACCATCACCCGCCCTGGCCTGAGTGAGCCAGAGCCCCTGAAGCAGCTGCTCCTTTAACCCCGTCCTGTCTGAGTGAAGAACAGACGCCCTCCGGCGACCTACACGCAGAGGAGGGGCCAAATCCAAAGCTGAGCCCCAGGGAGCTGTGAGAACAAAGAAGATAAAGGGAAATCTCTCCCAGAAGCCTCAGAAGCCGTGGATTAAAGCTCCACAATCAACTTGATGTACCCTGCATCTGTGGAATACATGAATAGACAACGAATAATCCCAAATTGAGGAGGTGGACTTTGAGAGCAAGAATTATGATTTTTTCGCCTTTTCCTTTTTCTGTGAGTGTGCATGTGTATGCTTCTGTGTGAGATTTTGTCTGTATAGCTTTGCTTCCACCATTTGTCCCAGGGTTCTATGCATCCGTTTTTTTTTTCAAAAATAATTATTTTTTATTTTAATAACTTTATTTTATTTTACTTTATCTTCTTTCTTTCTTCCTTTCTGTCTTTCTATCTTTCCTTCTTACCCTCCTTTAGACAACAAATCATCCCAAACTGAGGAGGTGGACTTTGAGAGCAAGTTTTATGATATTTTCCCCTTTTCCTCTTTTTGTGAGTGTGTATGTGTATGCTTCTGTGTGAGATTTTGTCTGTATAGCTTTGCTTCCACCATTTGTCCTATGGTTCTATCTGTCCGTTTTTTAAAAAATTATTTTTCTTAATAATTATTTTGTATTTTAATAACTTTATTATATTTTATCTTGTTTTATTTGATTTTACTTTATTTTCTTTCTTTATTTCTTTTTTTATCCTTCCCTCCTTCCTTTCTTCCTCCCTCCCTCCCTCCCTCCTTTCTTTCTCTCTTTCCTCCTTTCTTTCTACTTCTACTAATTAGTTTTTTGTACTTTTTCTCCCTTTTATTCTGAGCTGCGTGGATGAAAGGCTCTTGGTGCTGCAACCTGGAGTCAGTGCTGTGCCTCTGAGGTGGGAGAGCCAACTTCAGGACACTAGTCCACAAGAGACCACCCAGCTCCACATAATATCAAACAGCGAAAATCTCCCAGACATCCCCATCTCAACACCAGCACACAGCTTCACTCAACAACCAGCAAACTACAGTGCTGGACACCCTATGCCAAACAACTAGCAAGACAGGAACACAATCCCACCCATTAGCAGAGAGGCTGCCTAACATCACAATAAGTGCACAGACACCCCAAAGCACCCCACCAGACGTGGACCTACCCAGCAAAAAGAAAAGATCCAGCTTCATCCACCAGAACACAGGCACTAGTCCCCTCCACCAGGAAGCCTACTCAACCCACTGAACCAACCTTAGCCACTGGAGAGAGACACCAATAACAGCGGGAACTATGAACCTGCAGCCTGCAAAGAGGAGACCCCAAACACAGTAAGATAAGCAAAATGAGAAGACAGAGGAAAACACAGCAGATGAAGGAGCAAGATAAAAACCCACCAGAGCTAACAAATAAAGAGGAAATGGGCGGTCTACCTGAAAAACAATTCAGAATAATGATAGTAAAGATGATCCAAAATCTTGGAAATAGAATAGACAAAATGCAAGAAACATTTATTAAGGACCTAGAAGAACTAAAGATGAAACAAACAATGATGAACAA
This sequence comes from Pseudorca crassidens, assembly GCF_039906515.1. Taxonomy (NCBI): domain Eukaryota; kingdom Metazoa; phylum Chordata; class Mammalia; order Artiodactyla; family Delphinidae; genus Pseudorca; species Pseudorca crassidens. The sequence continues at coordinate 77,874,921 of NC_090317.1, read as the reverse complement.
CACAATAAACGAAATAAAAAATACTCTAGATGGGATCAATAGCAGAATAACTGAGGCAGAAGAATGGATAAGTGACATGGAAGACAAAATAGTGGGAAAAAATTGTGCAGAGCAGAATAAAGAAAACAGAATGAAAAGACCTAAGGACAGTCTCAGAGACTTCTGGGACAATATTAAATGTACCAACATTCGAATTATATGGGTTCCAGAAGAAGAAGAGGAAAAGAAAGGGACTGAGAAAATATTTGAAGAGATTGTAGTTGAAAACTTCCCTAATATGGGAAAGGAAATAGTTAATCAAGTCCAGGAAGCACAGAGAGTCCCATAAAGGATAAATCCAAGGAGAAATATGTCAAGACACATTTAATCAAACTGTCAAAATTTAAATACAAAGAAAACATATTAAAAGCAGCAAGGGAAAAATAACACAAAAGGGAATCCCCATAAGGTTAACTGCTGATCTTTTAGCAGAAGCTCTGCAAGCCAGAAGGGAGTGGCAGGACATATTTAAAGTGATGAAGGAGAAAAACCTGCAACCAAGATTACTCTACACAGCAAGGATCTCATTCAGTTTTGATGGAGAAACGAAAACCTGTACAGACAAGCAAAAGCTGAGAGAGGTCAGCACCACCAAACCAGCTTTAAACCAAATGCTAAAGGAACTTCTCTAGGCAGGAAACATAAGAGAAGGAAAAGACCTATAATAACAAACCCAAAACAATTAATAAAATGGGAATAGGAACATACATATCTATAATTACCTTAAATATAAAAGGACTAAATGATCCCACCAAAAGACACAGAATGGCTGAATGGATACAGAAACAAGACCCATATATTTGCTGTCTACAAGAGACCCACTTCAGACCTACAGACACATACAGCCTGAAAGTTAGGGGATGGAAAAAGTTATTCCATGCAAATGGAAACCACAAGAAGGCTAGAGTAGCAATTCTCATATAAGACAAAATAGACTTTAAAATAAAGACTATTAGAAGAGAGAAAGAAGGACACTACATACTGATCAAAGGATCGATCCAAGAAGAAGATATAACAATTGTAAATATTTATACACCCAACATAGGAGCACTTCAATACATCAGGCAAATACTAACAGCCATAAAAGGAGAAATTGACAGTAACACATTCATAGGAAGGGATTTTAACACCCCACTTTCACCAATGGACAGATCATCCAAAATGAAAACAAATAAGGAAACACAAGCTTTAAATGATACTTTAAGCAAGATGGACTTAATTTATATTTATAGGACAGTCCATCCAAAAACAACAGAATACACATTTTTCTCAAGTGCTCATGGACCATTCTCCTGGGTAGATCATATCTTGGGTCACAAATCAAGCCTTGGTATATTTAAGAAAATTGAAATTTTATCAAGTATCTTTTCCAACCACAATGCTATGAGACTAGATATCAATTACAGGAAAAGATCTGTAAAGAATACAAACACATAGAGGCTTAACAATACACTACTTAATAACGAAGTGATCACTGAAGAAATCAAAGAGGAAATCAAAAAAATACCTAGAAACAAATGACAATGGAGACACGATGACCCAAAACCTACGGGTTGCAGCAAAAGCAGTTCTAAGAGGGAAGTTTATAGCACTACAATCCTACCTTAAGAAACAGGAAACATCTCGAATAAGCAGCCTAACCTTGCACCTAAACCAGTTAGAGAAAGAAGAACAAAAGAACCCCAAAGTTACCAGAAAGAAAGAAAGCATAAAACCAGATCAGAAATAAATGAAAAAGAAATGAAGGAAATGATAGCAAAGATCAATAAAACTAAAAGCTGGTTCTTTGAGAAGATAAACAAAATTGATAAACCATTAGCCAGACTCATCATGAAAAAAAGGGAGAAGACTCAAATCAATACAATTAGAAATGAAAAAGGGCAAGTAACAACGGACACTTCACAAATACAAAAGATCATGAGAGATTACTACAAACAACTCTATGCCAATATAATGGACAACCTGGAAGAAATGGACAAATTCTTAGAAATGCACGACCTGCCAAGAATGAATCAGGAAGAAATAGAAAATATGAACAGACCAATCACAAGCACTGAAGTTGAAACTGTGATTAAAAATCTTCCAACAAACAAAAGCCCTGGACCAGATGGCTTCACAGGCGAATCCCATCAAACATTTAGAGAAGAGCTAAGACCTATCCTTCTCAAACTCTTCCAAAATATAGCAGAGGGAGGAACACTCCCAAACTCATTCTACGAGGCCACTGTCACCTTGATACCAAAACCAGAAAAGGATGTCACAAAGAAAGAGAACTAGAGGCCAATATCACTGATGAACATCGATGCACAAATCCTCTACAAAATACTATCAAAGAGAATCCAACAGCACATTGAAAGGATCATACACCATGATCAAGTGGGGTTTATTCCAGGAATGCAAGGATTCTTCAATATACGCAAATCAATCAATACGCAAACAATATGGTGTATGTGATACACCACATTAACAAACTGAAGGAAAAAAACCATATGATCATCTCAAGAGATGCAGAGAAAGCTTTTGACAAAATTCAACACCCATTTATGATAAAAACCCTGCAAAATGTAGGCATAGAGTGAACTTTCCTCAACATAATAAAGGCCATATATGACAAACCCACAGCCAACATCGTCCTCGATGGTGAAAACCTGAAAGAATTTCCACTAAGATCAGTAACAAGACAAGGTGGCCCACTCTCACCACTCATATTCAATAAAATTTTGGAAGTTTTAGCCACTGCAATCAGAGAAGAAAAAGAAATAAAAGGAATCCACATTGGAAAAGAAGAAGTAAAGCTGTCACTGTTTGTAGATGACATGATACTATACATAGAGAATCCTAAAGATGCTACCAGAAAACTACTAGAGCTAATCAATGAATTTGGTAAAGTAGCAGGATACAAAATTAATGCACAGAAATCGCTGGCATTCCTATGCCAGGAATAGGATGAAAAATGATTTTTCATCACTAATGATGAAAAATCTGAAAGTGAAATCAAGAAAACACTCCCATTTATCATTGCAACAAAAAGAATAAAATATCTAGGAATAAACCTACCTGAGGAGACAAAAGACCTGTATGCAGAAAAGTATAAGACACTGATGAAAGAAATTAAAGATGATACAAATAGATGGAGAGATATACCATGTTCTTGGATTGGAAGAATCAACATTGTGAAAATGACTCTACTACCCAAAGCAATCTACAGATACAATGCAATCCCTATCAAACTACCACTGGCATTTTTCACAGAACTAGAACAAAAAAATTCACAATTTGTATGGAAACACAAAAAACTCCGAATAGCCTAAGCAATCTTGAGAACGAAAAATGGATCTGGAGGAATCCGGCTCCCTGACTTTAGACTATACTAGAAAGCTACAGTAATCAAGACAGTATGGTACTGGCACAAAAACAGAAAGATAGTTCAGTGGAACAGGATAGAAAGCCCAGAGATAAACCCACACACATATGGTCACCTTATCTTTGATAAAGGAGGCAGGAATGTACAGTGGAGAAAGGACAGCCTCTTCAATAAGTGGTTCCGGGAAAACTGAACAGGTACATGTAAACGTATTAGATTAGATCACTCCCTAACACCATACACAAATATAAACTCAAAATGGATTAAAGAACTAAATGTAAGGCCAGAAACTATCAAACTCTTAGAGGAAAACATAGGCAGAACACTGTATGTCATAAATCACAGCAAGATCCATTTTGACCCACCTCCTAGAGAAATGGAAATAAAAACAAAAATAAACAAATGGGACCTAATGAAACTTCAAAGCTTTTGCACAGCAAAGGAAACCTTAAACAAGACCAAAAGACAACCCTCAAAATGGGAGAAAATATTTGCTAATGAAGTAACTGACAAAGGATTAATTTCCAAAATTTATAAGCAGCTCATACAGCTCAATAACAAAAAAACAAGCAACCCAATCCAAAAATGGGCAGAAGACCTAAATAGACATTTCTCCAAAGAAGATATACAGACTGTCAACAAAAACATGAACGAATGGTCAACATCATTAATCATTAGAGGAATGCAAATCAAAACTACAATGAAATATCATGTCACACAAGTCAGAATGGCCATCATCAAAATATCTAGAAACAATAAATTCTGGAGAGGGTGTGGAGGAAAGGGAACACTCTTGCACTACTGGTGGGAATGTGAATTGTTATAGCCACTATGGAGAACAGTATGGATGTTCCTTAAAAAACTACAAATAGAACTACCATATGACCCAGCAATCCCACTACTGGGCATATACCCTGAGAAAACCATAATTCAAAAAGAGTCATGTACCAAAATGTTCATTGCAGCTCTATTTACAATAGCCCAGAGATGGAAACAACCTAAGTGCCCATCATCGGATGAATGGATAAAAAAGATGTGGCACATATATACAATGGAATATTACTCAGCCATAAAATGAAACGAAATTGAGCTATTTGTCATGAGGTGGCTAGACCTAGAGTCTGTCATACAGAGTGAAGTAAGTCCGAACGAGAAAGACAAGTACCGTATGCTAACACATATATATGGAATTTAAGAAAAAATAATATCATGAAGAACCTTGGGGTAAGACAGGAATAAAGACACAGACCTACTAGAGAATGGACTTGAGGATATGGGGAGGGGGAAGGGTAAGCTGTGACAAAGCGAGAGAGAGGCATGGACATATATACACTACCAAACGTAAGGTAGATAACTAGTGGGAAGCAGCCGCATATCACAGGGAGATCAACTCGGTGCTTTGTGACCGCCTGGAGGGGTGGGATAGGGAGGGTGGGAGGGAGGGAGATGCAAGAGATATGGGAACGTATGTATATGTATAACTGATTCACTTTGTTATAAAGCAGAAACCAACACACCATTGTAAAGCAATTATACTCCAAGAAAGATGTAATATGTATAAATAAATATATAAATAAATAAATAAGTATATATATATATATATATATATATGTAAAGAAATTATGCCTCCTATAAACAAGAAACCAAAGTGGTTATCTAGGGGTCTGGTTTTCAATGTTTTATATAAAAAAAATGAATCCGCAAAACAATGATTAGAGCTAATAAATGAGTTTAGCAAGATTGCAGGATATAAGTTCAATATACAAATATCTGTTGTATTTCTGTATGCTAGCAATGAACAATCCAAAATTAAATTTAAGAAAATAATTTTAGAATAAAAGCCTCCCAAATTGGAATGGAAGAAGTAAAATTTTCACTATTTGAAGATAGACGTGATACTATATAAAGACAAACCTAAAGACCACCAAAAGTCTTTTAAAACTAATAAATGAATTCAGTAAAATAACAGGACACAAAATCAATATACAGAAATTTGTGGCATTTCTACATACTAATAATGAACTATCAGAAAGACAAATGAAGAAAATAATCCAATTTATAGTTGTATCAAAAATGTAAAATACTTAGGAAAAAATTTAACCAAGATGGTGAAAGACCTGTACACTGAAAACTGTAAGACACTGATGAAAGAAATTGAAGACATAAATAATTGGAGAGATATCCCATTTTTATTGATTGGAAGAAGTAGTATTGCTAAAATGTCTATACTATCCAAAACAATCTACAGATTTGATGCAATCCTTGTCCCAATTCCAATGGCATATTTCCCAGAACTAAAACAAATAATTCTAAAATTTGTGTGGAACCACAGAAAATGCAGAATAACCTAAAACAATCTTGAGGAAGAACAAAGCTGGAGGCATCACAGTCCCTGATTCCAAACTATACTACAAAGCTGTAGTAATCAAAAGAGTATGTTGCTGGCACAAAGACAGACACACAGATCAATGGAACAAAATTGAGAGCCCATAAATAAACTCACACTTATATGGACAATTAATTTATGACAAAGGAGCAAAGATGTGAATAAAGATATCTTGGGTTTTGGAGATTTGGAAGTGATGACTCCAGTTTACAAAGTTATGTTGTGCTAAATAGGGAGAGACAGCCAGTGAAAACTACCGTTTTTAGTAGGTTGGTAGTGGCCATAGGAGAGAGGTGGTGTGGCAGATGAAGAAAACGTTTATTTTTTATTATTTTTAATTTTTTTGCGGAACGCGGGCCTCTCACTGTTGTGGCCTCTCCCATTGCGGAGCACAGGCTCCGGAAGCGCAGGCTCAGCAGCCATGGCTCACAGGCCCAGCCACTCCGCAGCATGTGGGATCTTCCCGGACCGGGGCACGAACCCATGTCCCCTGCATCGTCAGGCAGACTCTCAACCACTGTGCCACCAGGGAAGCCCGAAAACATTTTTTAAAATAACATATATATGTATGTTATTTACATATATATGTATATTAGCCTTACATTATACATATATTATACATACATACATACACACACACGTACATACATACATTTTAGGCTTATGTAGAGGATAATGGGTGAAGCAGGGAGTTGGAGTAGTTGAGGTAAAGAGCTGAGGTAGAAGGTTTACTGTGGAGAGAAGAAAGACACATCTTACTCTGAGCCAAGAGAGAATAGGCAGGGAAATGTCAAAGTAGAGAGGGTGGTTGATAGAATTCACATCTGAGGGCAGGGGTCTGGGTCTTCTCAAAGAAGGAGAAGGTGACCTCATCTTCTGGGAGCAGGGCTGGGGACATGAGATAAGGCAGAAAGTATTCTGAATAGCTGTTATAAGGAATGGAACATAGATGAGCAAATTGATTGGCATACAGCATGGGGACAGGCAGTTGATGTCACAGAGCATGAAACTAAAGTGGCATCAATGCATCTCTGCTTTTTCCAGAATTAAGGAACATCACAGAGGGTGAGGGGATGGATGAGGAGCTGAGAGCTATGTAGGACAGAGATGAAACAAGTGACCAGACTCATGGGACCAGGTTGAGGTGCAAAAGAGGCAGGTAGAGGAAGCCAAGAGATAGTAGCTTGGCTTAGAGAACAGGGAAGGGTGTAACTTCTCTGAGCCTCAATTTCCTTATCTGTCAGAGAGCTCAATTGTGAGCACTGCCTAACAGCTCTGTGACCTGTGAACATGGACTAGATAAGGAATAGACAGGCTGATTAGTTGTGAGCAAGATCCTCCCCAGATGGACTAGAAACAAACTCAGAAAGGTGAGAATGTTCAACTTGTCCCTTTATGAAGTACACATTCTTGAACTTTCTGGCCATGTCTTGCTCTCTCTGCTTGACCAGATTATCGACTCTCAGAGAACTGGGCCAGTGTCCATATAATTCTCTCAGAATGAGACTGCCCTTATTCCCACCTAAACTAACAGACCAAATCCTACAGCACACACATCCTCATTACAATTCAATTTTGGGAAACAAATCCTTGCAGGCGAAACAGGAGTCTCAAACCAACATCAGTCTCCTAACCCAAGTGGAAGGAGACAGTTTGTTCACTTTTGTTATACAGAGTTGGCCTCAGAGGATAATAATTTTCAGGTGGCTCTGAGGATAATCTCCTAAAGGCAGTTAGTACTCAACATGTTTTTGGAAATAGAAACCTTATTGAAATAAGTATCTTTCCTTCCAAGGAGATTTCTTGAAAGGTAACAAGACTCATTTGGACATATCACTGCTGAGCTGATCACTTAAATCCCAGCCTACAATCTTTATGTAAACAGTTTGTAGTATTCCCAAATAATTCTTTAATAAATAATCTGACCTTGATTAAGCATAGTCAATCTTCATCGAGACTTCAACCAGAACTTGCATTTGGCTTTAGGAAAAAAGAGGGGGGGGATTTAAAGAAACTATGCAGAGATCTGGGCTTTATTTCATAAAGCAAAACCAAACAAAATCAACCAAAAAAATTACAACAAAAAACACACCAAACAAAGCACAACAAAAAGAAACAAACAAAAAGTATCCCGAAGGGTGCCCAGGAGCTGGTATAGGTTCCACCATGAGAGGCAATCAGACATAGTGGAAAGAGCATGAAATCTGAGTACAAATACCGCCTTGAACTTCCAAGCTCTGAGCCCCTGGACAAGTAGGTTTCCCTTCCTGACTTTTAGTTTCCTCTTCTGTAAAATAAGGGTATCTCATGAGATATTTGTGGGATTCAATGAGAAGACATGTGCCGACTTCTTGTGCATTGTATCTGGCAAATAAATGTACCAATAAATGTCACTTTTCCCTTTACCATTTTCATCTACTTAACCTACAACATGACAGGCATTGTCTCCACCCCTATTGTCCCCAGTGCAGAATTTTTTCTTTGTGATTTAACAACCCAGGACTCCCTTCCCACCCTGCCCCAACTTCTCTTCTCTGGAATAAAGACATATACTGACGTATCTCTGGAACAAGGTAGTCCATTGAAATGCTCACCAGGAAAGAGAATTGCTCACCTTTGACCACAAACTTCACAGTGTCACTGTGCTGCTCAGAGCCTAACCGGCCCTTGGCAGTACAGAAATAGGAGCCTGAGTCTGTCACCACTGCAGGCTTGAAGAGTAAGGTACTCAAGACTCCTACTTTGATGGGTTCTTGGTTGTTAGTCTGTTCCTTGTACCAAACATAACTGATGGGAGGAGAACCCCGAGCCTGGCATTGAAGGCTAATTCTCATTCCCTGGGGTACCATGAAGCCATAGCCACTGCCAGTCGTCACTGTGGGCTTGGAAACAGAAACTGCAAAGGGAAGACAAGAGAGGAGGCTCTGAGAAGTTACAAGGGTATGGGAACACAAGGCTGAGTCATCCCTGCTGAGTCTAGGGGTATGAATATATCTGCAAAGGGAACTAAAAGGGACTCCTGACATGGGGAGGAAAAAGGGAATAGGACAACTTAAATAAAAAGAACTTCTTTTTGGAAGATTAGGTACCATTTTGGATTATCTGGGGATTTGGGTTATCTGGAGTTAAAACAATCAACTGACTAAAAACAACAACAACAACAAACAGGCTTTGTTGTTGTTGTTTTGCTCAAGTAGAGTTTTTGGATTATATGCAGTTTGGGATTACCAGGGGTCAGAACTCTGTAAAATTGTCAAGCCAGTTAAGCTTATCTTGACTAATCCATGCATTCCTTTTCCCAGAGTTTCTCTGCCAGCATCTATCCACTCTCCAATATCCTGATCAGATATACTCATTTTTATGGATTTTAAGACTCAGAGTCCAAGGAAGCAATCAGGCTATCGATGCAGGAATTTCTGGGACACTTGAAGGGGTAGAGATTTGAAGGCCAGAAAGCCTTCCTAACATTTATTAAATTCTGCCACGAGAGTGATATCACTGAGGATGCTCTGCCTGTCCACTTCCTCTGATTAGCACATATAACTGAAGAGAGACTATGTAAATGTAAACAGAGGTCTCTGGGTTTCTCAGGGTTTTCTAGGATTACAGTCCTTTCTCAGGTTTTTGCTTACCAGTACTTTCCTAACACCCACAGTGACTCACGTTTCTGGACACGGAGTTCAATGATCTTATCTCTCACGACTTGCTTGCCATTAGGGGTCTGCCAAGTGACTTCACATGTGTAGTGGCTCCGGTCATCCATCTCCAGGGTATTCAGTTGGAGGGACACATCTCCTGGAACCTTGTCGTTTACATGCAGGCGGCCCCGGTACTTTGCTTGCTGGATATGGTCTCCAGAAGCGTCACGTAAAAAGATGGTGACTGGGTCTGAGCCACGTTCTACCAGCCACTTTACCAAGATTTGTGTATAGCCTTGCAGAGGACCATAGGTGCAGGGAATATTTACATCCCCTTTCCAAGGCCCTGTCACACTCTCAGGCACTTTCAGGATGGGATGGCCTGAAGAGGGGGAACAGAAGAAGGAAGCAGACACAGATGGCACACCCACCTGGGTGCTAAGATGGCAATGGCAGAGAGGCTTTTGAGAAACACAGCCTTAACTCATAGTTTCAGATTTCCCATGCCCTTTTGTTCTCTGCCAGCCCTCCCATCAATCAGAACCAGTCCTTAGAAGGAAAGCCCTTAAGGTTGTTTAGCTCTTGTGAGTTTCAAGTCCTTTCCCTGTCACTGCCTTGCTGTGAGGTGACCCTGGGTAAGTCACCTTTCACCATGGAGGACCCATTTTCTTTGTATATAATGTAGAGAATCTGAATGGAATGATCTCTAACGATTCTACAAACTCTAACATTCTGTAAATCCATGAAAGATACGTCTTTCAACATTTTGCAAAAGAAGTGTGGAAGCAAATGCTGAGCAGTTGGGTCTGGGCTATTTTACTGTATGTAATTATGTACCTGGAGAAATGTGGTGGCTTCAAGGCTCAGAAAGAAAGGGCTATCTGCCCCACTAATTCCCCATTGCTCCTTCAGAAAGGCTCAGATTGGGTCCTTAGACTAAAGCTCTTTTCTGGAAGGGAGGAAAGAGGCAGACAAAGGACAATTTTGAGGGTGGAAACTTGTGTGAGATGCATTCCTGTTTAACAAAATCTTTAGTTATTGTTAAGTGTTAAACCTGTAATTTGTAAGCTTGACTTTTTTCTTCTGATTTCTATCCTTTCTTTATTTCCCTATTGGTTTCTCTGAGTTCTCAGCAAAGGTACATTGGAAAATTTCATCCTGAGGAGGAATGGAGATGAAAAGGTCTGGAGGGGAAAAAGTTCTGAGTATAATCCTAGAACTGGCTGTGGTAGGAATGATGGTAGGACCAAAGGGTGATTAATTCTTGGCTTGCTGGGAAAGGAAACTAAGGGGGGAAATTTGTGGGTGTTGAGAGAGCCACCACCTTCCATCAGCAGTTTCCATCCATAAGCTAATATCTTGAGGATTTTGTGTTTTATTTAACTGGGGTCAGGAGTGAGAGATTGTATTTAGATATGTCTTTATATCTCTCTCAGGAGAGGTTGTTTCAAAGTGTAAGCTATTGCTGAATAAAAACTTTTTATATAGCCTAGTATTCCCAGGCTTCAGTCAAGCAGATGGAAGTTGGGGTGGGGGCTAGCTCCCATAATGTATTGCCAAGTACCAGGGCTTCTATCAATGAGGTTACTAAAGTTTAGCCTTTGGCCTGTGCCCTCACCTGGGACTCTAGTACATAACCAGCATATTTTGGCCAAGATAAAAGCCTTGAATAAACAATAATAAATAAACATGGGTCCATGTTGCTAGGTCCACCACATTCTCTCTGGAGAGTTTCAAACTGGGCAGAGAGAAAAACTCAGATCCACAAATGGGAGTACAATACAGGCAGATTTTGGTTTTCCCTAAAAATGAATTTTGTAATTAATCAGAGCTGTCCATGATGGACTAAGCTGTCTAGGGCAAGTTCTGAGCTTTGTTTAGGTCTTGAACAGAATTATTCTTTAAGGTCTCTTCCAATCTTAGATGGTTCAGTGCTAATAGACTTAATGAAAGCATAAATTAAATAATTACATGTTCTAGCTGGTGGTGAGCTTTCACCAGGTAGTGGGTTTCACTGTGCTATTGACAGTTCCTGCCTCCATATGCATGCAGATACAGCTTATCATCGTCATGAGCACACATGCCCATATATATTTTTGCTCACCTGTAAGCACAAGCATACCAGCCTTAAGCCCCTTGAAAACCATTTGACCCTTTCAGTTTAATCTTTCTCCAGCCCTCCCAAATATCCTTCTCCAACTCTGAAAAGTATTCTCATACTTCCCTTCCTTCTAGGGCAACAAAACAGCATTTTGCTGTGAGGACAGCTGGAGCAGCCAAAAATGCCTGTCTGTGAATATATATGTTTTCCCTTTGACATAGGGGGGCTGCAAGGCCTGTCATGCATTAATCTCTCTGGAAACTTGCTGGAGATTCTCACATAGCTCACTCTGGTCTGTCAAAAATATGGGCAGTCAGTCCCAATTTCCCAGTCTCACTTCTAGAAGTGGGTCAGGCTTCACTTCTCCATCCCAGAATAGGAGAGTGGGGCGTAGTTAGTAACAAGACATCCAAGAATGGCATATTTTCCCCCTTTTACTCTTTTTCTTCCCTTTTCCTTTATTCCTTTCACCCATTATTCCATCTTGCTCCTATTACTCCTCCTTTTTCTTCTTGTTCTGCTCTCCTCTTATTCTTCCTGTTTCATCAGTAGCATGAAGAGACAGTGTATGGTAGGCACAGGGTATCACAAGAAAGAGGACAATATACCATTCCTCATGTACCCTGACCTCCAAAATGAAGGTAACTTCAATAGCATAGGTTTTTACTTTCCAACTCTTCCTCTGGTGCACAAAGAGCCTAGAGAAACACTGAGTAGGAGCACTGCACCTAGTGAGATCAGGAGGACAGTGAAGGACTGCATGATGTAGTAAGAAGAGTAACACCAATCTAAGTTTAAGGTCTGCCTTACCATATATCTCTCTGTGTGACCTTGGGTAAATTGCTAAGCCTGACTGAGTTTTAGGTCATTATCAGCAAAATAGAGGTAATAGTAAACCTTCCATGGAGTGTTATTATGATGATAAAATGAGCTCATAAGTGTGAAAGCACCTAGCATAGTGGCTGGCATTCAGTAGGTGTGGGATAAATGCTAGTCCTGTCCCATGCCTCAAGAGAAACTTCACATATTTGTATTGATTCTTCTTATCCTAGAAATCCTCAATACGTCTTACCCACGGTGGACAGATTCATTAGATTGGATCATTGTCTGCTTTAATAATGACCTGAAGGAGAAGTTAATACATGAGAAAGTAAGGAGTTTGCCTTTCCATTCTGCTGGGACCTACCAAGTTATGGGTAGGTAATAGGTCATCCCTGGGTTATAAGGAAACCAGAGAGGACACTTTAGCGACAGGACTGGCTTGGCAGCCAATGTGAAATGTTGGCCAAATTAAACAATACTCCTGACTTTCCTGGAAGATTGGGTAGAGGAAAATCTATTTCAGGAAAGTCCCAACTCTTAGGGGGATGCTCTGCCCATTATGGATCTATGCAGACCACCAAATGGTGAGGTACTTGGTACAACAGGGTTTGAAGTATCAGGCAGGAGAGAATTTGGAGACTTCCAGTATGGCATAGCTCAAAGGGCTTTTAGAAACCACTTAGTCACACTCTCTCACGGTACATGTGGACAAGCTGAGGCCCAGAGAGAGAAAGTTGCTTACTCAAAGTCACACAGAGAGCAGGAGCAAAGCTTGGCCTGGAGGCCTAGAATGAAGTCTTTCAGCTCCTACACTGCCTTTTTACTTTTTTAACTGATTAATCCACCAGCCACAACAGAAACCAGCAACCCCTTATCTGGGCCTATTTGACATGGTTTAATGGGTGTTATCCTAGGGCTAGATAATATCCTCCTGACTTCCTGAAAAGTAATTCCCCCATCTGCCAGCTGCTTCCTGAGAAACCTTTCCCAGAACTTCAGAGCTTAGCTCTCCTCCCTCATGGAAGGATTGAATTTCCTGCAAATATTGCATCCCCTCAGAAGAAAGAAAAGGGCTGAGCATGGACTCAAAGGGCTTTGTTGAAAAAAGTTTTGGCTTGAGAAAGGACACATATTACTGAGGCCCACTCTGGTCCTGGGACCTGGACTTTGAAAATCAAAGTTCTGTGGTCTGTGTGATGATACTAAATCAAGAAAAGGCCTAGTTTGGGGTATGTGGCCCCTTTTATGAGATCCATTATGGGTCCCATCTTGAATTTTCCTTCTCCCATCATTAAACAAAGATGGTGAGATCTTCCAATGACCCTGCACCTCTGTGTTTGGCCTCTCTCCCCCTCTTGGGATGCTTCCTCAACAGAGGATTAGCTAAGATAATAGGTATTTATAAAATATTTATAGTTTTTATAAAATGCAAATATTAGGACTTATTTTTATTGTGATTATTTCAACATATGTCTTAGATCTAGAGGCTTTTTAGAAGTTAAGCCACAGTCTTACAGATCTGTCCAGCTGACAGGATCTTCTAAGGCCAGCCAAGCTGATCTAACTATATAGATGGGTTGGGGATACTGAGATGAAGGGAGACAGAAAGCATTATTGGCCATTGAGTTTGTCCACAGTCTCAGGTCTGTGGTGTAAGACCCTCCATGCAAATGGAAGACCTGCTTCCAGGTCTAAAGGACGCTCACAGGCTGTGGAGGGAACATGCACACGCACACATACACAAGTGATTTAAATTTAACATTTACAAAATGTTCCTCTGAGCTCCAGTCCTGCCTCTTTAATTCCCAGCTCAAATCAACAGATTTGGAGAAGGTAGAGTGGTGCACTCTAAAACATGTTAGATAGTGAAAATATTGTAGTTGTAAAAAGAACGGTAATTTTTAGGAACATTAACTCTGCTGCTAATGCTCTGTGCCCTGGAGCAAATTATTTTCCTTCTTGGGTGACTTAACTCAGTGTCTCTTTTCTAACTTTGAGGTTCTAGAATTTAATGGGTCACAGAGCCCCAGGACAAGGTGGTTTAATCTGAGTCAGTTATGGAAAGTTGGGTTCTTTCTAACCACACAAAGCGCACCAAGTTAACACTCATCTAGTCTCTCCCTCTAAGGATATGGAATAAACAGGGGTGCATCAAAGAATCTTTTACCCTATCCTGGATTTCACTTAGCTATTATCAGGCTCAGTTTCCTAAAAAGGCTATTTCAATTTTCAGGGGTATAAATGAGGATGGAGTAAGACCCCACAAAATAATGCTACTATGGGATAGTCAATCCTCCTTTGGGGTATGTGTCCAGCATTAAGCCCCCACAAATAGCCCAGACAAACTGGGCTATGTCCACAGGGAAGTGAGATAACCCAGGAAGTGGTAAGAAACCAAGTTCTGTGAAGAACAGTTGAAGGAGCTAAGGCTGTTTAGCTTGGAGAAGAGATGAATCAAAGGGACATGGTTTCTGTCCTCAGGACTCTAAAGAGCTGTCACAGCATAGAGGGAGAAGATATATTATCTGTGTCTCCAAGAAACAGGGCTGGGGTTTTTGGATGGAAGCCACAGGGAATTTGATTTAGTTCAACACAAGGAAGAACTTTCTAACAGTTGAAGCTGCCTTTTTAGATGGTCTGGACAAGTAGTGAATTCTCAGTCACTGCAAGAATGTGAACAAATATTCTGAACACCTGTTCATAACAGTGAAATGTGGATCTAGGTTACTTCTAAGGTCTCATCTAGCTCCTGACAACATTACTTCTTTTGAGGGTTGTATACCTTAACAAGGATCAAAACCTGGTAGCATAGGGGTAAAGGTATAGTGGTAGAATTTAAGATGAAGGGCAACAGATTGGGGAGGGATTTGGGTGGCATTGGGCACATTTTTAATGCCCCTGAGATATGACAGGTACTAGAAAATCATGTGGATGTTTTCCGAGAGAGAATCCTTTCCAATTTCTACCCAAAATTATCTCCTAGCTTCTTCAATAGACTTCAACCTCCTCCCTTCCTTCTGCCAAAAGCTGAGAAAGCCGGGAGCATTGGCTGAGAACACTCACCTAGTCAGCAGGAGTAGGCTTTCCTCAGTAGGCATTCAATCCCGCCTCTCCCCAACCCCCAGCTTTTTGCCTGTGCCAGCAGTGGCAGCCAGGCCCCCTTTTGCTACCTTACCATAGGTGACCACCAGTAGGTGGCGCAGGAGCAGTAGGCCCAGTAAGAGCTCCATCACAGCCAGAACCACTTCTGTCCTTTCTTCCAGCCTCCTGCTGTCAAAAAGACTTGAACTCCTGATGGCTGCCAGTGTCTGTGCCTGCTCACTTCCTTTTCTTCCCTATATCTCTCGCTCGGACTCCCAGTCCCATCTCAAATTCCCCTTCCTTCCCTATTTCAGCACAAGTCACATGAGCACACCCTTCCCTCCCTTGCCTGGGGTTGGAGGTTTAAGTGTGAGTGAAGCAATTCCTCCCCCTGCTAGACTATTGACTTGACTTTCCCTGGAGCCAATAGGGGTTTCTGGTCTTTGATCTCTCAAGCTGTGTTTACTTGTGTTTCCTCAACAAGATGAGGTTGAGGAATGACTTTTGGGATGAGTCTGCTCCCTTCAGTATGGGAGTGTTTTCCTTTCTGGTGGGCCCAAGTAGAAAAGATCAACTTTGCTGGCCTATGCAATATTCAGCAGTCATAGAGTTAACCCCGTCTGTTCAGCGTATGCAAATAAAGAGTGTTGGAGGTGGGTGCCTATGGGCCTCAGAATACAGAAATTAAGTTCATGAAAGACATTTTTATACACCAATGCTTAAATAATTTGTAAGCCCATGAGTAAGATGGTTATGAGGGAATATACCCCCATATCTCATATAGGGAAAGCTCTTTGAATTACTTTCTCCAATAGCTCTGCCTCTTTGGTGGTAAGGGTACACATTAGTTCCCATTACTGCTCACAAGGAATCTATTATTTATTTATTTTGTGGGAAAGTTAAGTCTAGCATCCAATATACTTGCCAATTGACCTGAGTGGTACGCTCTATTAGGTTGATGTTTTCAGTGGCTTTCAATTGGTACATACCCCTGATCTGTGAGAGAGTGATATTAAGCCTTATGGGAAGCTTAATTACTTCTTTTCACAGGCCCAAGAGTGACTGTAAGTCCACCAGAAGTCTACCTCCAAGTTTGGCACTGACAACAATCCACTAATATTTGAAAATATAAACACTTCCAAAAGAAAAATACATCCAACAAATTCATACTGAAGTGTGGGTAACATCTGAATTTAGCTTTCTTTTTGATTAGAGGGATAGAGAGGACTTGGTTGGGGAGGCATGAGCTTTAAAGAGAGGGGGAGTGGGACTCCAAAGAGAGACATTATCTCCTCCACATGCTTGTCAAAGCATGTTTACATACAGATGATTTGGAGCTGTTCAAGGGCTAAGAGGAGACTTCAGATTTTCAGGCCCTGCCATTATCACAAGGAATTCTGTCAAGCCCCTCTGCCTCCCAGTTTCAATCCCACTTGTCTGGTTGTCCCTTGATTTTTGGTTACTTCATTCAGTCTACCTCACTGGAACTTCTAGTCATTCATTCCCATAGGGTCCTCACTCAGGGAACTCTGAACTTTGGAGAACTCTCCTATTGTATTTTCCAACCAACACCCTACCACACTACCACCATTCACATACAAACACACACTCACACACACACACACACACACACACACTCCTCTTCACCTATACAGTCTTTCCTGATGAAGAGCTGGAAGCCCATGCCCTCTTGGACTGGTGTCAATTTCTGTCTGGCCTGGTGATTGTATTTTTTAACTGCCTCTTGCCTCTTGTTAGGATCTCCTAGATCTGAAGATAAAGAAATATCCTCGAGAGCATGCACAGCATTTCTCTGGGGAAGACTTCCAGTCCTGCAGTGGGCTCAGTAACTGTTGAGCAAGAAGAACATTGAAGGTGAAATTAGGAAGCCCAGAGACAGACCGGGCTCTGCATCTATTTCATTCTGAGACTTTAGACAAGTTAAATCTCTCTGCGCCTCAGCTTCCCCAATTGTAACATGAGCACTGTTAGCCTTGATATTTGTATCTTTCCTGATCTTTAAAAATCAAACTATAATATACATACAATAACAAGTATAACAATGACAGCTACTATTTCTTAATCATTTGCTCTTCCAGGCACTGTACTAAGCACTTAGTGCAGATTATTTCATTTGGCATTTACAGTCACTCAGGTAGGTATTGATATTATTGTATTATTGTACTTACTCTTGTGTCTCTTTTATCACTCTATTCCCTCTTATGCTGTTATTCTTTTTCTTTGTAGAAATCACTTGGCATGTTGCATTTTTATTGGTTTATTTGTTTGTTGTCTGTCTTCCACTCTAGAATGTAAACACTATGAAGTCATGTTCACTGCTATATATCCAGTGCCTAGAACAGCGACTAACATATAATAGATACTCAGTAAATATTTTTTGATGAAGGAATTGAATAAATCACCATTTTACAAATGAGACTGAGGCCCAGAATAGTGAAATCACTTACCTGTATAGAGCTACCTAGACAAGATCCAAATTGTTAAGCACAGTGTGAATGTACACCTTGGGTTTGGCTGAGCTGGAAGGAAGCAGTGGTGCAAAAAGGAAATCCACACAAATCCTGCTCAAGAACATGCATACACACAAACCCATAAACCCACAAATATCATATATAAACATAGATACATATGGACACATAGTTATACATATGTGTATATAATGACCATAGGCATAAAATATTAGCACATTGACACACAATACATGAAATGTACATGCAGAGATACACAGACACACAAAACAGTCATACAGACATGCAAATATACACAGACATGCACATGGACACAAAAACAAGGATTGAAACACAGATCCATTTATCCAAGCAGAACACAAGCAGACAGTACATGCATATAAGCATGTAAACACACAGATACACACATACAAACATTAACCCAAGGAAACATTTAGAAAGAGGGAGATGTATTTAAAAGTAAACTAACAATAACAGGCCTCACATACTAAGAGATAAGGGAATGACAGAAACTTATTTGTACAATGGGAATACAGAGGTGGTAACAAATCCCATGAACTTCATTGGTCTAAGAAAACTTCTGAGAGGAGCTGGAATGTGGGCTGGGACCTGAGATTTGGTTAACACTGTCTAGGCAAAGAGAATGGGGAAGGAATTCCAGATAAGATGGGTAATGAACAAATGCATATTATTTACCTTTAACATTCCTGACACTGTTCTAGGTACTGGGGATATAGTACTGAACTAAACAGACATGGAGCTTATTTTTCTAGTGGAAAGTATCTATTAAACAAACAACCAAACAAATAAATATGGAAATGAAACGTTATATATGATATGGCTCAGCCACGAAGTCTCAGCATCATAAACACTGAATCTTACTCTTACCAATAAAATTATATTTGAATGCATTGAGATAATGGGAAGACAGGAAATATGCATGAGTTTATGTGTGCAGGACTGGAGTGAATGGATACAGGGGAACAAATGAGAGCTAGATTCTCATCTTCTATATAAGATAGAAGAAGGAGTAGCAATATAAGCATGTTATTTAGAGTTATGGAGTCAAAGCTCCCCCAAATCAGTTAAAAGCGTTGATAATATTTGTCTCTGAGGACGGAAAAATGTTTTAACAAGCATCATAGAACTATTTGATTGTTTTGATTACATGCATGTTTAACTAAAACATACGTGTGTTGTATATACTGCATCAGGCGGTGATGAGTACCATGAAGTTAAAATGAAGCAGTGCTGTGGGACAGTGAGTATGGTAGGAAGAATACTGGACCCCGAAAAATGTCTATATGCTAATTCCAAAATTTTGTAAATATGTTAATTTACATGGCAAAGGAGGATTAAATTTGCAGATGGAATTAAGGTTGCTAGTTAACTGATTTTAACAGAGAGAATATTTTGGATTATCCAGGTGATGTCAGTGTAATCACAAGGGTCCTTAAAAGTGGAAGAGAGGGAGGCAGAAGAGTCAGAGTTATAGGAAAATGTTACTATGAAAAAAAGGTGCAGATAGGTGCAACATTGCTGGCTTTGAAGATGGAGGAGGAGAGCCATAAGCCAATGAATGTGGGTGGCCTCTAGAAGCTAAGAAGGACAAAGAAATGGATTATTCCCTTTCAAAGCCTTCAAAAAGGAATGCAGCTCTGCTCACATCTTGATTTTAGTTCAGGAATATCCCTGGCAGACTTCTGACCACTAGAACTGTGAGGTAGTAAATTTGTGGTGTTTTAAGCTACTAAAATCATGATAATTTGTTATGGCAATGATAGAAAATTAAACAGAGAGTAATAAGGTGGCATGTACTCTTGGAGGAAGTAACATTTGAATAGAGGCTTGAATGAAGTTAAACAGCAGGTTTGGCCAATATCTGGGAAAGATAATTCCAGGAAAGGAGGACTGCAAGTGGAAAGATCCTGAGGAGGGAGTATGCCTGGCATTTTCAAGTATGTGTGGTTGGAGTACAGTGAGTGAAGGGGAGAATTGTTAGAGGATGTAATGGGAAAGGGGATGGTTGAGGGGGAGTATATCATGCAGGGTTTTGAGGGTCATTTAAAGAATTTTAGCTTTTACTCTGAGATAAGGAATGATTGGTTGTATCTGAACATGGGAATGATGTGATCTGGATTGTGTTTTAAAATCATTTCCATGACTTCTCTATGGTAGACACTAGAGGGGCAAGGGTAGAAGCAGGGAGACCAATCTGGATGCTTTTGCCACAAATGAGTAAATGTACAATGGTGGCACTTTAATCAGAGTAGAAACAGTAGATGCCAGAGACTGAGGAAAGAAGAGTGGCTAGGACTTGACAATGTGTCAGAGTGAATCATGGCTAAGTGTAAGGTGCAGATATTGTTCATGTGGTAGATCTGGATGGCGTGGGCAACAACAAGGCCACAAGTAAAACTCAACGAATTCTGGACGGGAAGTGGTGGTTTTTATGAGAAAACAGTTTGGAACCAGCTTTATGGGAATAGAAGTGATGGGACTTCTGCACTGAGATGTCCTCGTAGGGAGAATATGAGAGGACTGGAAGTCATAAGAGAGGTCATGGCTAGAGGGAGAACTTTGAAAATCATTTAGAAAGAGATGATGGTGAAGACATGGGAGTTTGCCAAACCGCTGAGGAGAGTAGAGAAAAGGAGCAGAGAGTCAAGGATGGAGAACCAAGAGTTCCTAGAGGACACCCAGCTCCCTCCTTTACCACTAATTCCAGACCCATACTTAGAATCATTAAAGGTCAGAGCCTAGAGAACCTTTGAGGTCACCATGGATCTTACATTGTCTCAATTGTACAGGTGGGAAAAACTGAAGCTTAGAGAGAGAATGGAATTTGTTCAAGTCTACAGAGTGAAGGTCAGTGTTAGAGGAAGGACTGGAACTCAGAATACTTTTATTTACTTATTTACTTATTTTTTTCACATCTTTATTGGAATATATTTGCTTAACAATGGTGTCTTAGTTTCTGCTCTATAACAAAGTGAATCACTATACATATACATTTACCCCCATTTCTCCTCCCTCTTGTGTCTCCCTCCCACCCTCCATATCCCACCCTTCTAGATGGACACAAAGCACAGAGCTGATCTCCCTGTGCTATGCGGCTGCTTCCCACTAGCTATCTATTTTACGTTTGGTAGAGTGTATATGTCCATGCCACTCTCTCACTTTGTCACAGCTTACACTTCCCACTCCCCATGTCCTCAAGTCCATTCTCTACATCTTCGTCTTTATTCCTGTCCTGCCGCTAGGTTCTTCAGAACCTTTTTTGTTTTTTAGATGCCATATATATGTGTTAGCATACAGTAATTGTTTCTCTCTTTCTGACTTACTTCACTCTGTATGACAGACTCTAGGTCCATCCACCTCACTGCAAATAACTCAATTTCATTTCTTTTATGGTTAATATTCCACTGCATATATGTGCCACATCTTCTTTATCCATTCATCTGTTAATGGACACTTAGGTTGCTTCCATGTACTGGCTATTGTATATAGAGCTGCAATGAATATTTTGGTACATAACTCTTTTTAAATTATGGTTTTCTCAGGGTATATGCCCAGTAGTGGGATTGCTGTGTCGTATAGTAGTTCTATTTGTAGTTTTTTAAGGAACCTCCATATTGTTCTCCATAGTGGCTGTATCAATTTACATTCCCACCAACAGTGCAAGAGTGTACCCTTTTCTCCACACCCTCTCCAGCATTTATTGTTTGTAGATTTTTTGATGATGGCAATTCTGACCAGTGTGAGGAGATATTTCATTGTAGTTTTGATTTGCATTTCTCTAATGATTAGTGATGCTGAGCATTCTTTCATGTGTTTTTTGGCAATCTGTATATCTTCTTTGGAGAAATGTGTATTTAGGTCTTCTGTCCATTTTTGGATTGGGTTGTTTGTTTTTATAATACTGAGCTTCATAAGCTGCTTGTATACTGTGGATATTAATCCTTTGTCAGTTGTTTCATTTGCAAATATTTTCTTCCATTCTGAGGGTTGTCTTTGAAGCTTGTTTATGGTTTCCTTTGCTGTGTAAAAGCTTTTAAGTTTCAGTAGGTCCCAGTTGTTTATTTTTGTTTTTATTTCCATTTCTCTAGGAGGTGGGTCAAAAAGGATCTTGCTATGATTTATGTCATTAAGTGTTCTGCCTATGTTTTCCTCTAAGAGTTTTATAGTGCCTGGCCTTACATTTATGTCTTTAATCCATCTTGAGTTTATTTCTGTGTATGGTGTTAGGGAGTGTTGTAAATTCATTCTTTTACATGTAGCTGTCTAGTTTTCCAGCACCACTTATTGAAGAGACTGTCTTTTCTCCGTTGTATATTCTTGCCTCCTTTATCAAAGGTAAGGTGACCCTATGTGTATGGATATATCTCTGGGTTTCTATACAGTTCCATTGATCTATATTTCTGTTTTTGTGCCTATACTATACTGTCTTGATTACTGTAGCTTTGTTGGATAGTCTGAAGTCAGGGAGCCTGATTCCTCCAGCTCCATTTCTCTTTCTCAAGATTGCTTTGGATATTCAGGGTCGCATGTGTTTCCATACAAATTGTGAAATTTTTTGTTCTAGTTCTGTGAAAAATGCCATTGGTAGTTTGATAGCGATTGCATTTAATCTGTAGATTGCTTTGGATAGTATAGTCATTTTCACAATATTGATTCTCCCAATCCAGGAACATATTATATCTCTCCATCTGTTTGTATCATCTTTCATTACTTTCGTCAGTATCTTATAGTGTTCTGCCTACAGGTCTTTTCTCTCCTTTGGTAGGTTAACTCCTAGGTATTTTATTCTTTTTGTTGCAGTGGTAAATGGGAGTATTTTCTTAATTTCTCTTTCAGATTTTTCATCATTAGTGTATAGGAATGCAAGAGATTTCTGTGCATTAATTTTGTATCCTGCTACTTTACCAAATTCATTGATTAGCTCTAGTAGTTTTCTGGTAGCGTGCTTAGGATTCTCTATGTATAGTATCATGTCATCTGCAAACAGTGAGAGTTTTAATTCTTCTTTTCCTATTTGGATTCATTTATTTCTTTTTCTTCTCTGACTGCTGTAGCTATGACTTCCAAAACTGTGTTGAATAATTGTGGTGAGATTGGGCAACCTTGTCTTGTTCCTGATCTTAGTGTAAATGCTTTCAGTTTTTCACCTTTGAGAACAATGCTGACTGTGGGTTTGTCATATATGGCCTTTATTATGTTGAGGTCAGTTCCCTGTATGCCTACTTTCGGGAGGGTTTTTTATCATAAATGGGTATTGAATTTTGTCAAAAGCTTTTTCTGCATCTTTTGAGATGATCATATATATTTTGTTGACAATACAAGAATTTAGGAACTTTATTGGAAATATGTGTGATATACAGTGGGAGCACAGGAGACCAGGACGAAACCTGTAAGTCAGGAAGATAAACCCAATTTTATCTAAGGGAACCTGTCCTAAGCTTTTAAATTAGTAAATTTCCAGGCCCACAAGGCTCTTCCATTTCTTCCAGATCCCCCGTCCCAGTCTGGATGGCAGGTCTCCTCTACACCCTAGAATATGCACTGTGTACCATAGCCTGGCAGGTTATGCAGTGCTTCTCATCTGGGGCAATTTGCCCCCCAAGGACATTTGGCAGTGTCTGGAGCATTGTGGTTGTCACAATGTGGGAGGTGGGTAATGGGGAGAGGACATTGGCATCTAGTGGGTAGAAGCCAGGGGTGCTGCTAAACATCCTATAATGCACAGGACAGCATCCACAACAAAAAAACTATCTGGTCCAACATGTCAACAATGTCAAGGTTAAGGAACCCTGGACAATGGTGATGTCTTCATATTTTATTCTGAGTCAGATGCAAACACAAGCACCTTCACCATTTCTGCCTTAATTCAGAACCACCTTCCTTCATCCATCCATCATATCTAATTACAATGTGTGACCAACCCTTCCAAAGGATAATCTTGCTGCCTATTCTACCGTTTACATTGTCACCTTGGCCTTTGGGGCTTGATGTTGGGTACCATTTTCTAAGACAGGACCCTGGCTATTTCCAGTTCAACCCCCAAGTCCTCTAAACTTGGGGCTGCACTCCTGAAACATGTTCCCACTGGGCTCATCCCATTTCCACAAATATGCCTCCCGACTACCTCTGCTCCCAAACTTGGTCTCCTGCCCCCACCCTATATTCAGCTAAAACTGTGGACACATCACTAAAACTACCACTCCCCAAGTCTCTAACTAGAATCCCTCCCTCCCAAAGGTCACATCCTTCAGCACTACATCTCACTTGGGCACAAACACAGGTGGTCCTAGCACACAGAAAAAGGTTGGGTGAATGGGTGTCACCCATATTTGCCAGCACCTGGCTGGCTCAGGGTATTGACCCAAGGATATGCTTGCACCCAAAAGTTTTGAGTCATTTCCAGTGTCTTAATTTATTTTTATTTTTTATGATTGTGTAGCACAGGGAAGTATATTCAATACCTTGTAATAAAGCATAACAGAAAAGAATATGAAAAAGAATATATATATATAAAACAATCATTTTGCTGTACACCAGAAACTAACACAACATTGTAAATAAACTATATTTCAATTAATATATATATTATATATATGCATATAGTTCACTGATTTTTGACAATGGGGCAAAAACAATACAATGGAGCAAAGGTAGGCCCCTCAACAAATGCCGCTGAAACAACTAGACATCCACGTGCAAAAACGTGAATCCAGATACAGACTTTACACCCATCACACACAAAAAATCTCAAAATGGATCACAGACCCAAATGTAAAACACAAAACTATAAAACTCCTAGAAGATAACATAGGAGAAAATCTAAATGACTATTGACTTGGCAATGACTTTTTCTTTTTTGGGGGGGGTCTAGGGGAATTATTTTTGGTTTTGAATTTTATTTTATATATATTTTTTATACAGCAGGTTCTTATTAGTCATCAATTTTATACACAGCAGTGTATATATGTCAATACCAATCATCCAGTTCACCACACCCCGCACCCCCCTGCCGCTTTCCGCCCTTGGTGTACAAACTTTTGTTCTCTACATCTGTGTCTCAATTTCTGCCCTGAAAACAGGTACATCTGTACCATTTCTCTAGATTCCACGTATATGCATTAATATACGATATTTGTTTTTCTTATTCTGACTTACTTCACTCTGTGTGACAGTCTCTAGATCCATCCACGTTTCAACAAATGACCCAATTTTGTTCCTTTATATGGCTGAGTAATATTTCTTTGCATATATGTACCACATCTTCTTTATTCATTCGTCTGTCAATGGGCATTTAGGTTGCTTCCATGACCTGCCTATCGTAAATAGTGCTGCAATGAACATTGGGGCGCAGGTGTCTTTTTGAATTATGATTTTCTCTAGGTATATGTCCAGTAGTGGGAGTGCTGGATTATATGGTAATTCTATTTTTAGTTTTTTAAGGAACCTCCATACTGTTATCCATAGTGGTTGTATCAATTTACATTCCCACCAACAGTGCAAGAGGGTTCCCGTTTCTCCACACCCTCTCCAGCATTTGTTATTTGTAGATTTTCTGATGATGCTCATTCTAACTGGTATGAGGTGATACCTCATTGTAGTTTTGATTTGCATTTCTCTAATAATTAGTGATGTTGAACAGGTTTTCATGTGCTTCTTGGCCATCTGTATGTCTCCTTTGGAGAAATTTCTGTTTAGGTCTTCTGTCCATTTTTGGATTGGGTTGTTTGTCTTTTTTAATACTGAGCTGCATGAGCTGTTTACATATTTTGGAGATTAAGCCTTTGTCCATTGATTCCTTGGCAAATATTTTCTCCCATTCTAAGGGTTGTCTTCTTGTCTTGGTTAAGGTTTCCTTTGCTGTGCAAAAGCTTTGAAGTTTCTTTAGGTCCATTTGTTTATTTTTGGTTTTATTTCCATTACTCTAGGAGGTAGATCAAAAAGATCTTACTGTGATTTATGTCAGTGAGTGTTCCTCCTATGTTTTCCTCTAAGAGTTGTATAGTGTCCAGTCTTACATTTAGGTCTCTAATCCCTCTTGAGTCCATTTTTCTGTATGGTGTTAGGGAGTGTTCTAATATCAGTCTTTCACATGTAGTTGTCCAGTTCTCTGAGCACCACCTATTGAAGAGACTGTCATTTCTCCATTGTATGTCCTTGCCTCCTCTGTCATCGATTAGTTGACCATAGGTGCCTGGGTTTATCTCTGGGCTTTCTATCTTGTTCCATTGATCTATGTTTCTGTTTTTGTGACAGTACCAAATTGTCTTGATTACTGTAGCATTGTAGTATAGTCTGAAGTCAGGGAATCTGATTCCTCCAGCTATGCTTTTTCCCCTCAAGACTGCTTTGGCTACTCGGGGTCTTCTGTGTCTCCAAACAAATTATAAGATATTTTTTTCTAGTTCTGAAAAAATGCCATTGGTAATTTGATATGGATTACAATAAATCTGTAGATTGCTTTGGGTAGTATAGACATTTTCACAATATTGACTCTTCCAATCCAAGAACATGGTATATCTCTCCATCTGTTGGTATCACCTTTAATTTCTTTCATCAGTGTCATAGTTTTCTTCATACAGGTCTTTTGTCTCCCTAGGTAGGTTTACTCGTCAGTATTTTATTCTTTTTGTTGCAGTGGTAAATGGGAGTGTTTATTTAATTTCGCTTTCAGATTCTTCATCATTAGTGTATAGAAATGAAAGAGATTTCTGTGCATTAATTTTATATCTTGCAACTTTACCATATCCATTTATTAGTGCTAGTAGTTGTCTCGTGGCATCTTTAGGATTCTCTATGTAGAGTATCATGTCATCTGCAAAGAGTGACAGTGTTACTTCTGTTACAATTTGTATTCCTTTAATTTCTTTTACTTCTCTGATTGCTGTGGCAAGGACTTCCAAAACTCTTGAATAATAGGTATGAGAATAGGACATCATTTTCTTTTTCTTGATCCTACAGGAAATGCTTTCACTTTTTCACCATTGAGAATGATGTTTGCTGTGGGTTTGTCCTATATGGTCTTTATTATGCTGAGGTAGGTCCCCTCTATGCCCACTCTCTGGCGAATTGTTATCATAAATGGGTGTTGAATTTTGTCAAAAGCTTTTCCTGCATCTATTGAGATGATCATATGGTTTTTTTTCCTCAATTTGTTAATATGGTGTATCACATTGATTGATTTGCATTTATTGAAGAATCCTTGCATCTCTGAGATACATCCCACATGATTATGGTGTATGATCCTTTTAATGTATTGTTGGATTCTGTTTCCTAGTATTTTGTTGAGGATTTTTGCATCTATATTCAACAGTGATATTGGTCTGTAATTTCTTTTCTTTGTAGTATCTTTTTCTGGTTTTGGTATCAGTGTGATGGTGGTCTTATAGAATGAGTTTGGGAGTGTTCCTTCTTCCGCAATTTTTTGGAAGATTTTGAGAAGGATAGGTGTTACCTCTTCTCTAAATGTTTTATAGAATTTGCCTGTGAAGCCATCTGGTCCTGGATTATTGTTTGTTGGAAGATTTTAAATCACAGTTTCAATTTCATTACTTGTGATTGGTTTGTTCATATTTTCTATTTCTTCCTGGTTCAGACTTGGAAGGTCTCCCCTTCATCGGCACGCAGACTCTCTACCACTTCGCCACCAGGGAAGCCCTCTAGGTATTTTTTGATTTCCTCTTTGATTTTTTCAGTGATCTCTTGGTTATTTAGTTACGTATTGTTTAGCCTCCATGTGTTTGTGTTTTTTAAGTTTTTTTCCCTTTAATTCATTCCTAATCTCATAGCGTTGTGGTACAAAAAGATGTTTTATATTATTTCAATTTTCTTAAGTTTACTGAGGATTGATTTGTGACCCAAGGTGTGATCTATCATGGAGAATGTTCCATGCGCACTTGAGAAGAAAGTGTAATCTGCTGTTTTTGGTTGGAATGTCCTATAAATATCAATTAAACGTGAGTTCTCTACTGTGTCATTTAAAGCTTCTCTTTCCTTATTTATTTTCATTTTGGATGATCTGTTCACTGGTGTAAGTGAGGTGTTAAAATCCCCCAATATTATTGTGTTACTGTTGATTTCCTCTTTTATAGCTGTTAGCAGTTACCTTATGTATTGAGGTGCTCCTATATTGGGTGCATATATATTTATAATTGTGATATCTTCTTCTTGGATCAATCCCTTGATCATTATGTAGTGTCCTTACTTGTCTCTTGTAACATTCTTTATTTTAAAGTCTATTTTATCTGATATGAATATTGCTACTCCAGCTTTGGTTTGATTTTCATTTGCATGGAATATCTTTTGTCATTCACTCACTTTCAGTCTGTATGTGTCCCTAGGGCTGAAGTGGGTCTCTTGTAGACAGCTCTTGTTTTTGTATGCATTCAGCAAGCCTGTGTCTTTTGCTTGAACCATTTAATCAATTCACGTTTAAGGTAATTAATGATATGTATGTTCCTATTACCATTTTCTTAATTGTTTTGGGTTTGTTTGTGTGTCCTTTTCTTGTCTTGTGTTTCCCACTTAGCACAGTTCCTTTAGCATTTGTTGTAGAGCTGGTTGGTGCCGCTGAAGTCTCTTAGCTTTTGCTTGTCTGTAAAGCTTTTGATTTCTCCATGGAATCTGAATGAGATACTTGCCGTGTAGAGTAATCTTGGTTGTAGGTTCTTCTCTTTCAGCACTTTTGTCCCACTCCCTTCTGGCTTGTAGAGTTTCTGTTGAGAAATCAGCTGTTAACCTTATGGGAGTTCCATTGTATGTTATATGTCATTTTTCCCTTGCTGCTTTCAATAATTTTTCTTTGTTTTCACTATTTGCCAATTTGATTATTATGTGTCTCGGTGTGTTTCTCCTTGGGTTTATCCTGTATGGGACTCTCTGCCCTTCCTGGACTTGGGTAGCTATTTCCTTTCCCATCTAGGGAAGTTTTCAACTCTAATCTCTTCAAATATTTTCTCGTGTTCTTTCTCTCTTCTCTTCCTGGGACCCCTATAATGCAAATGTTGTTGTTTTTAATGATGTCCCAGAAGTCTCTTAGGCTGTCTTCATTTCTTTTCATTCTTTTTTCTCTTCCACAGCAGTGAATTCCACCATTCTGTCTTCCAAGTCACTTATCCACTCTTCTGCCTCATTTATTCTGCTACTGATTCCTTCTACTGTAGTTTTCATTTCAGTTATTGTATTGTTCATCTCTGTTTGTTCTTTAATTCTTCTAGGTCTTTATTAAACATTTGTTGATTCTTCTCGATCTTTGCCTCCATCCTTTTTTCGAGGTCCTGGATCATCTTCATTATCATTATTCTGATTTCTTTTTCTGGAATGTTGTCTATCTCCACTTCATTTAGTTGTTTTTCTGGGATTTTATCTTGTTCCTTCATCTGGTACATAGCCCTCTGCCTTTTCATCTTGTCTATCTTTCTGTGAACGTGGTTTTTCTTCCACAGGCTGCAGGATTGTAGTTCTTCTTGCTCCTGCAGTCTTCCATCTGGTGGATGAGGCTATCTAAGGGACTTGAGCAAGTTTCCTCCTGGGAGGGACTGGTGGTGGGTGGAGCTGGGTGTTGCTCTGGTGGGCAGAGCTCAGTAAAACTTTAATCTGCTTGTCTGCTGATGGGTTGGGCTGGGTTCCCTCCCTGTTGGTTGTTTGGCCTGAGGTAACCCAACACTGGAGCCTACCCAGGCTCTTTGTTGGGGATAATGGTGGACTCTGGGAGGGCTCACACCAAGGAGTACTTACCATAACTTCTACTGCCAGTGTCCTTGTCCACATGGTGAGCTACAGCCACTCCCACCTCTGCAGGAGACCCTCCAACACTAGCAGGTAGGTCTGGTTCATTCTCCCGTGGGGTCACTGCTCCTTCCCCTGGCTCCTGGTGTACACTATACTTTGTGTGTGTCCTCCAAGAGTGGAATCTCTGTTTCTCCCAGTCCTCTCAGAGTTCTGCAATCAAATCACACTAGCCTTCAACATCTGATTCTCTAGGAATTCCTCCTCCTGTTGCTGGACCCCAGGTTGGAAAGCCTGACATGCGGATCAGAACCTTCACTCCAGTGGGTGAACTTCTGTGGTATAATTGTCCTCCAGCTTGTGAGTCACACACCCAGCAGTTATGGGATTTGATTTTATTGTAATTGTGCCCCTCCTACCATCTCATTGTGGCTTCTCCTTTGTCTTTGAATGTGGTATATATTTTTTGGTGAATTCCAGTATCTTCCTGTCAATGATTGTTCAGCAGTTAGTTGTGTTTCTGGTGTTCATACAAGAGCAAGTGAGAGCACGTCCTCCTCTGCCATCTTGGTTCACTTTGATCATATGGTTTGATCATATGGTTTGATCATATGGTTTGATCATATGGTTTATATCCTTCAGTTTGTTAATATGGTGTATCAAATTGATTGATTTGCATATATTGAAGAATCCTTGCATTCCTGGGATAAACCCCATTTGATCATGGTGTACGATCCCCTTAATGTGCTGTTGGATCCTGTTTCCTAGTATTTTGTTGAGGATTTTTGCATCTATGTTCATCAGTGATATTGGCCTGTAATTTTCTTTTTTTGT
Source organism: Pseudorca crassidens (assembly GCF_039906515.1). NCBI lineage: Eukaryota > Metazoa > Chordata > Mammalia > Artiodactyla > Delphinidae > Pseudorca > Pseudorca crassidens. Next base: position 77,844,422 of record NC_090317.1, on the reverse strand, counting down.
GGCATCTTTGTCTGGTTTTGGCATCAGAGTGATGGTGGCCTTGTAGAATGATTTGGGTAGTGTTCCTCCCTCTGCTATATTTTGGAGGAGTGTGAGAAGGATGGGCATTATCTCTTCTCTAAATGTTTGATAGAATGCACCTGTGGTAGCATTTGGTCCAGGAATTTTGTTTGTTGGAATTTTTAAAATCACAGTTTCAATTTCAGTGCTTGTGATTGGCCTGTTTATATTTTCTATTTGTTCCTGATTCAGTCTCAGAGGTTGTGCTTTTCTAAGAATTTCTCCATTTCTTCCAGGTTTTCCATTTTTTTGGTATATAGTTCCTTGCAGTAATCTGTCATGATCCTTTGTATTTCTGCAGTGTCAGTTTTTACTTCTCCTCTTTCATTTATAATTCTAGTGATTTGAGTCTTCTCTCTTTTCTTCTTGATGGGTCTGGCTAATGGTTTGTCAATTTTGCTTATCTTCTCAAAGAAGCAGGTTTTAGTTTTATTGACCTTTGCTATCATTTCCTTCATTTCTTTTTCATTTATTTCTGATCTGATCTTTATGATGTCTTTCCTTCTGGTATGTTGGGGTTTTTTTTGTTCTTCTTTCTCTAATTGCTTTTGTTGTAAAGTTAGGTTGTTTATTTGAGATGTTTCTTGTTTCTTGAGTTACGATTGTCTTGGTATAAACTTCCCTCTTAGAACTGCTTTTGTTGCATCCCATAGGTTTTGGGGCATCGTGTTTTCATTGTCATTTGTTTCCAGGTATTTTTTGATTACCTCTTTGATTTCTTCAGTGACCTCTTGCTTATTCTGTAGTGCATTGTTTAGCCTCCATTTGTTTGTATTTTTTTACAGATTTTTTCCTCTAATTGATATCTAGTGTCGTAGTGTTGTGTTTGGAAAAGGTACTGGATACGATTTCAATTTCTTTCAATTCCCAAGGCTTTATTTGTAACCCAAGATATGATCTATCCTGGAGAAAGTTCCATAAGCACTTGAGAAGAAAGTGTATTCTGTTGCTTTTGGATGGAATGTCCTAAAAATATCAGTTAAGTCCATCTTGTTTAATATGTCATTTAAGCTTGTGTTGTGCTATTTATTTTCATTTTGGATGACCTGTCCATAAGGGAAAGTGGGCTGTTAAAGTGTCCTACCATATTTGTGTTACTACTGATTTCCCCCTTTATGGTTGTTAGCATTTGCCTTATATTTTGAGGTGCTCCTATGTTGAGTGCATATATATTTACTATTGTTATAACTTTTTCTTGGATTTTTCCCTTGAACATTATGTAGTGTCCTTCTTTGTCTCTTGTAATAGTCTTTAATTTAAAATCCATTTTGTCTGATATTACAATTGCTACACCAAGTTTCTTTTGATTTCCACTTTCATGGAATATCTTGTTCCATCCCCTCACTTTCAGTCTGTATGTGTCCCTAGGTCTGCAGTTGGTCTCTTGTAGACAGCATATACATGGGTCTTACTTTTGTATCCATTCAGCCAGTCTGTGTCTTTTGGTTGCAGCATTTAACCCGTTTACATTTAAGGTAGTTTTTGATATAGGAACCCTGTTCCTATTACCATTTTCTTAATTATTTGGGGTTTGTTATTGTAGGTCTTTTCCTTCTCTTGTGTTTCCTGCCTAGAGAAGTTCCTTTATCATTTGTTGTAAATCTAGTTTTGCGGTGCTGAATTCTCTTAGCTTTCGCTGTCTGTAATGGTTTTAATTTTTCCGTCAAATCTGAATGAGATCCTTGCTGGGTAGAGGAATCTTGGCTGTAGTTTTTCCCTTTCATTGCTTTAAATATGTCCTGCCCCTCCCTTCTTGCTTTCAGAGTTTCTGCTGAAAGATCAGGTGTTAACTTTACGGGGATTCCCTTGTATGTTATTTGTTGTTTTTTCCTTGTTGCTTTTAATATTTTTCCTTTGTACTTAATTTTTTATTGTTTGATTAATATGTGTCTTGACATGTTTCTCCTTGGATTTATCCTGTTTTGGACTCTCTTTGCTTCCCGGACTTGATTGATTATTTCCATTCCCATATTAAGGAAATTTTCAACTATAATCTGTTCAAATATTTTCTCAGTCCCTTTCTTTTTCTCTTCTTCTTCTGGGGGCCCTATAATTCAAATGTTGGTGCATTTAATGTTGTCACAGAGACCAGAGGTCTCTGAGACTGTCCTCAATTCTTTTCATTCTTTTTTTCTTTATTTTGGTCTGCAGTAGTTATTTCCACTATTTTATCTAACAGGTCACTTATCCATTCTTCTGCCTAAGTTATTCTGCTATTGATTCATACTAGAGAATATTTAATTTCATTTATTGTGTGGTTCATCATTGTTTCATTGCTCTTTAGTTCTTTTAGGTCCTTTTTAAACATTTCTTGTATTTTCTCCATTCTGTTTCCAAGGTTTTGGATCATCTTTACTATCATTCCTCTGAATTCTTTTTCAGGTAGGCTACCTATTTGCCCTTCATTTGTGTTTTGGGTCTCCTTTTCTCAGGCTGCAGATTCGTAGCTCCCATTGTTTTTGGTGTCTGCCCCCAGTGAGTTATGTTGGCTCAGTGGGTTTTGTAGGCTTCCTGCTGTAGGGAATTGGTTCTGGTGTGCTGGTGGATGAGACTGAATCTTGTCTTTCTGGTGGGCAGGACTGCATCCAGTGATGTTTTTGGGTGTCTTGAATTTATTTTGGTGCCTTGAATTTGAATTTATTATGATTTTAAGCAGCCTCTTCTAATGGATGGTGTTGTGTTCCTGTCTTTCTTGTTGTTTGGCATAGGGTGTCCAGCACTGTAGCTTGGTGGTTGTTAAGTGCATCTAGGTCTTAGTGTTGAGATGAAGATCTCTGTGAGATTTTTCACATTTTGATATTACATGAGACTGGGAGGTGTCTGGTGGAGCCATATCCTGTACTCATGTCTCCCACCTCAGAGGCTCAGGCCTGACACCTGGCCAGAGCACCACGATCCTGTCAGCCAGGCAGCTTAGAAGAAATGTGACATATTAACAAACTGAAAGAGAAAATCCATATGATCATCTCAATAGATGCAAAGAAAGCTTTTGACAAAATTCAACACCCATTTATATAAAAACCTGGCAGAAAGTAGGCATTTCCTCAACATAATATAGGCCATATATGACAAGCCAACAGCCAACATCATCATCAATGGTGAAAAACTGAAAGCATTTCCACTAAGATCAGTAACAAGACAAGGTGGCCCACTCTCACCACTCTTATTCAACATAGTTTTGGAAGTTTTAGCCACAGCAATCAGAGAAGAAAAGGAAATAAAAGGAATCCAAATCAGAAAAGAAGAAGTAAAGTTGTCACTGTTTGCAGATGACATGATACTATACATAGAGAATCCTAAATATGCTACCAGAAAACTACTAGAGCTAATCAATGAATTTTGTAAAGTTACAGGATACAAAATTAATGCACAGAAATCTCTGGCAGTCTTATACACTAATGATGAAAAATCTGAAAGTGAAATCAAGAAAACACTCCCATTTACCATTGCAACAAAAAGAATGAAATATCTAGGAATAAACCTACCTAAGGAGACAAAAGACCTATATGTAGAAAATTATAAGACACTGATGAAAGAAATTAAAGATGATACAAATAGATGGAGAGATATACCATGTTCTTGGATTGGAAGAATCAACATTGTGAAAATGACTCTACTACCCAAAGCAATCTGCAGATTCAATGCAATCCCTATCAAACTACCACTGGCATTTTTCACAGAACTAGAACAAAAAGTTTCACAATTTGTATGGAAACACAAAAGACCCTGAATAGCCAAAGCAATCTTGAGAATGAAAAACGGAGCTGGAGGAATCAGGCTCCCTGACTTCAGACTATACTACAAAGCTACAGTAATCAAGACAGTATGGTACTGGCACAAAAACAGAAAGATCAATGGAACAGGATAGAAAGCTCAGAGAAAAACCAACGTACGTATGGTCACCTTATATTTGATAAAGGAGGCAGGAATTACAGTGGCGAAAGGACACCCTCTTCAATAAGTGGTGCTGGGAAAACTGGACAGGTACATGTAAAAGTATGAGATTAGATCACTCCCTAACACCATACACAAAAATAAGCTCAAAATGGATTAAAGACCTAAATGTAAGGCCAGAAACTATCAAACTCTTAGAGGAAAACATAAGCAGAACCCTCTATGACATAAATCACAGCAAGATCCATTTTGACCCACCTCCTAGAGAAATGGAAATAAAAACAAAAATAAACAAATGGGACCTAATGAAACTTCAAAGCTTTTGCACAGCAAAGGAAACCATAAACAAGACCAAAAGACAACCCTCAGAATGGGAGAAAATATTTGCAAATGAAGCAACTGACAAAGGATTAATTTCCAAAATTTATAAGGAGCACATGCAGCTCAATAACTAAAAAACAAACAACCCAATCCAAAAATGGCCAGAAGGCCTAAATAGACATTTCTCCAAAGAAGATATACAGACTGCCAACAAACACATGAAAGAATGTTCAACATCATTAATCATTAGGAAAATGCAAATCAAAACTACAATGAGATATCATCTCACACCAGTCAGAATGGCCATCATCAAAAAATCTAGAAACAATAAATGCTGGAGAGGGTGTGGAGAGACGGGAACACTCTTGCACTGCTGGTGGGAATGTGAATTGGTTCAGCCACTATGGAGAACAGTATGCAGGTTCCTTAAAAAACTACAAACAGAACTACCATATGACCCAGCAATCCCACTACTGGGCATATACCCTGAGAAGACCATAATTCAAAAAATGTCATGTACCAAAATATTCATTGAAGCTCTATTTACAATAGCCCGGAGATGGAAACAACCTAAGTGCCCATCATCAGATGAATGGATAAAGAAGATGTGGCAAATATATACAATGGAATATTACTCAGCCATAAAAAGAAACGAAATTGAGCTGTTTGTGATGAGGTGGATAGACCTAGAGTCTGTCATACAGAGTGAAGTAAGTCAGAAAGAGAAAGACAAGTACCATATGCTAACACATATATATGGAATTTAAGAGAAAAAATTGTCATGAAGAACCTAGCAGTAAGACAGGAATAAAGACACATACCTACTAGAGAATGGACTTGAGGGTATGGGGAGGGGGAAGTGTGAGCCGTGACAAAGCCAGAGAGAGACATGGACATATATACACTACCAAACCTAAGGTAGATAGCTAGTGGGAAGCAGTCGCATAGCACAGGGAGATCAGCTTGGTGCTTTGTGACAGCCTGGAGGGGTGGGATAGGGAAGGTGGGAGGGAGGGAGATGCAAGAGGGAAGAGATATAGGAACATATGTATATGTATAACTGATTCACTTTGTTATAAAGCAGAAACTAACACACCATTGTAAAGCAGTTATACCCCAATAAAGGTGTTAAAAAAAAGAAATGCGAGAAGAAAATGAAAGAAAGAAAGAAAAAGTAATAAAATAAAATAATTAAAAATATATATATTATTAAAAATAGAAAAATAAAAATGTAACAAAAAAAGAAAGAAAGAAGAGAACAACCAAACCTAAAACAGAAATCCACCAATGATAACAAGCGCTAAAATCTATACAAAAGCAAAAAAAAAAAAAAAAAAATGGAGAGACAGAACACTAGGGCAAATGTTAAAAGCAAAGCTATACATACCAAATCACACAAAGAAGCATATACATACACACTCACAAAAATAGAAAAAGAAAAAATATATATATATAAAGAAGGAAGAGAGCAACCAAATAAATAAACAAATCTACCAATGATAATAACCTCTAAATACTAAACTAAAATAATCATAAAACCAGAAACAAATTACATGCAGAAAACAAATCCCAACCCTTTAGTTGCTCCCAAAGTCCTCCACCTAAATTTTGGGATGATTTGTTTTCTATTCACTTATTCCACAGATGCAGGGTACATCAAGGTGATTGTGGAGATTTAAGCCACTGCTCCTGAGGCTGCTGGGAGAGATTTCACTTTCCATGCTTTGTTTGCACAACTCCTGGGGTTCAGCTTTGGATTTGGCCCCACCTCTGCTGGTTGGTCGGCTGAGGGTTTCTGTTCCCCCCCCCCAAACAGGAGAGGGTTAAAGGAGCAGTTGATTAAGGGGCTCTGGAAACTCTGGCCTGGGAGAGAGAAGGGTACGGAATGCGAGGTGATCCTGTGGTGGCAGAGACCCATGTGACATTGCAACAGCCTGAGGCGCAATGTGTGTTCTCCCAGGAAAGTTGTCCCTGGATCATGGGACCCTAGCAGTGGTGGGCTGCACAGGCTTCTGGGAGGGGATGTGTGAATAGTGACCTGTGCTTGTACACAGACTTCTTGGCGGCTGCAACAACAGCCTTAGCGTCTCATGCCCAACTCTGGTGTCTGCACTGATAACCGTGGCTCATGCCCGTCTCTGGAGCTTGTTTAGGCAGTGCTCTGAATCCCCACTCTTCACGCACCCTGAAACAATGGTCTCTTGCCTCTTAGGCAGGTCCAGACATTTTCCTGGACTGCTTCCCAGCTATCTCTGGAGCACTAGCCCCCTTCAGGCTGTGTTCACACAGCCAACCCCAGTCCTCTCCCTGGGATCTGAACTCCAAAGCCCAAGCGTCAGCTCCCAGTCCCCACCCAGCCCAGCGGGTGAGCAGAAAAGCCTCTCAGGCTGTTGAATGCTGATCAGCACCTATCCTATGTGCAGGGATCTCTCTTCCTTGCCCTCTGCAACCCTGTTGCTGCACTCTCCTCCATGGCTCTGAAGATTCCCCCACCCATCCACCCCCCGTCTCTGCCACTGAAGGGGTTTCCTAGTGTGTGGGAAGTTTTCCTCCTTCACAGCTCCCTCCAGTGAGGCAGGTCCCATTCTTATTCTTTTGTCTCTGTTTTTCCTTTTTTCTTTTGCCCTACCCAGGTACGTGTGGAGTTTCTTGCTTTTGGGGAAGTCTGAGGTCTTTGCCAGTGTTCAGTAGGTGTTCTATAGGAGTTGTTCCACACGTAGATGTATTTTTGTGTGTGTGTGGTATGCGGGTCTCTCACCGTTGTGGCCTCTCCCATTGTGGAGCACAGGCTCTGGATGCACAGGCTCAGTGGCCATGGCTCACGGGCCCAGCCGCTCTGCAGCATGTGGGATCTTCCCAGACCGGGGCATGAACCCATGTCCCCTGCATCAGCAGGCGGACTCTCAACCACTGCACCACCAGGGAAGCCCTGTAGATGTATTTTTGATGTATTTGTTAGAAGGAAGGTGATCTCCACGTCTTACTCCTCCGCCATCTTGAAGGTCCCTCCCAGACTACTTTTAACTACATCACACTGCCCCTCATGCTGCTAATCCCCTAATTGCGAAGGTTCTGTTCAATCACCTACAGAAATATACTTGGGAGAGGCCTCTTCTAGCTTGGCCAGAGTGGAACTTCTTTGTCCTTACTGAGCCCCAGTTTCTCTCTCTAAAGTATAAAGCCAACAGAAGTGATCAGTCTAGTGGAATAATGAAGAATGCACTTGAAAAATCAAGACTGGACCCATTGACCCTCCAACTCAGATGGTTTATGTATAATTCTAGATACTTTAAGAAAAAAATACATTGTGTACATCTTGGTATCTGTGAATGACCTTGCTACTGTTGTGAGTAAAACAAGCTCAATCAAGCTCACACTTTTCAGCAACAAACAGGGTGCCCAGAGAAGGGTATTGATTTTTAGAGACCACTAACCCCAGCCCTTCTCCATTACTTCTAAGAGATGAGTTTATTTTATAGCTCCAAGAGCAATAATAATATATCACATAATAATATCTATATCTATAATAATATCTATAATTTATTGAATGCTTACTATGTGAAAGTTTCTTGATATCTGTAATCTAATTAACTTTCAAAAGTAAACTGTGGGGCTTCCCTGGTGGCACAGTGGTTGAGAGTCCACCTGCCAATGCAGGGGACATGGGTTCATGCCCCAGTCTGGGAAGATCCCAAATGCCATGGAGCAGCTAGGCCCGTGAGCCATGGCCGCTGAGCCTGCACGTCTGGAGCCTGTGCTCTGCAATAGGAGAGGCCACAACAGTGAGAGGCCCGTGTAATGCGCAAAAAAAAAAAAAAAAAGAAAAAAGAAACTGTGACACTAGTTGGTTTTATTGTCCCATTTTTTCATATGGAGATAGAATAAGAATCACTGTCACATAGTTAATAAGTAGCAGAGTTGAAACTGCGGCCCAGATTTGTTTGACTCCACAGCTCGCTCTTTTACTGAACACTTAGAATAGGAATTTCAAGAGTATATAAGAGAATAAGAAATGAAGCAGAGGGCGGAGCTTCAAGACAGTGGAAGAGCAAGATGCAGAGATCACCTTCCTCCCCACAAATACAGCAGAAATACATCTACATGTGGAACAACTCCTACAGAACACCTACTGAACACTGGCAGAAGACCTCAGACCTCCTAAAAGGCAAGAAACTCCCAATGTACCTGGGTAGGGTAAAAGAAAAAGCAGACAAAGAATACGGGTGGGTGATCTTAAGATTTTTCTAACTTGTTTTTCTAAAAATTCACTTATTAGATTCTCAGAATTTATGCTTTTAACAACATGATTTCAATCAATATAATCAAAATGAAGTTAGTTGCTCTTAGCAAATGTAAGATCACAAATAAATTTCCAAAGTATTTTCCGTATAATATTAAAAAAATAAAAGAATAGGGGTGGGACTGGCACCAGTGCGAGGGAGCTGTGAAGGAGGAAATGTTTCCACACATGAGGAAGCCCCTTTGCGGGCGGAGACTGCAGGGGGTGGAGGGGGGAGCTTTGGAGCCCCGGAGGAGAGCACAGCAACAGAGGTGCGGAGGGCAAAACAGAGAGATTCCTGCACAGAGGATCGGTGCCGACCAGCACTCATGAGCCCTAGAGGCTTCTCTGCTCACCCGCAGGATGGGTGGGGGCTGGGAGCTGAGGCTTGGGCTTTGGTGGGATCCCAGGGAGGGCACTGGTGTTGGCTGTGTGAAAACAGCCTGAAGGGGGTTAGTGCACCACATCTAGCTGGGAGGGAGTCTGGGAAGCAGTCTGGAGATGCCGAAGAGACAAGAGACTTTTTCTCACCTCTTTAAATCCTGGTGCGTGAGGAGAGGGGATTAAGAACACCACTTAAAGGAGCTCCAGAGATGGGGGCGAGCTGCGGCTATCAGCGTAGACACCAGAGACAGGAATGAGATGCTAAGGCTACTGTTGCAGCCATCAAGAAGCCTGTGGGCAAGCACAGGTCACTATCCACACCTCCCTCTCGGAAGCCTGTGCAGCCCGCCACTGCCAGGGTCCTGTTATCCAGGGACAACTTCACCAGGAGAATGCACGGCATGCCTCAGGCTTGTGTAATGTCATGCAGGCCTCTGCTGCGGCAGGCTTGCCCCACAACCGCACCCCTGCCTCACCGTGGCCTGAGTGAGCCACAACCCCCGAATCAGCTGCTCCTATAACCCCGTCCTCTCTGAGCAAAGAATAGACGACCTCAGGGACCTACACGCAGAGGCAGGTCCAAATCCAATGCTGAAACCTGGGAGCTGTGCAAACAAAAAAGAGAAAGGGAAATTTCTCCCAGCAGCCTCAGGAGCAGTGGATTAAATCTCCACAGTCAACTTGATGTACCCTGCATCTGTGGAATACCTGAATAGACAACGAATCATCCCAAACTGAGGAGGTGGACTTTGGGAGCAACGGTATATATATATATTTCTTTCCCTTTTTCTCTTTTTGTGAGTATGTATGTGTACGCATCTGTGTGTGATTTTTTCTGTATATCTCTGCTTTTACCATTTTTCCTAGGGTTCTGTCTGTCCATTTTTTTAATTACTTAAAAAAGTTTTTTTCTTAATAATTATTTTTCATTTTAATAACTTTATTTTATTTTATTTATCTTCTTCTTTCCTTCTTTCTTTATTTTCTGCCTTTATTCTGAGCCATGTGGAGGAAAGGTTCTTGGTGCTCCCGCCAGATATCAGGGATGTGCTACTGAGGTGGGAGAGCCAAGTTCAGGACACTGGTCCACAAGAGGCCTCCAAAATCCACATTAATATCAAATGGTGAAAATCTCCCAGAGATACCCATCTGAACGACGAGACTCAGCTCCACTCAATGACCAGCAAGCCATAGTGCAGGACACCCTATGCCGAACAACTTGTAAGACAGGAACACAAATCCAGCCACTAGCACAGAGGCTGCCTAAAATCATAATAAGACCACAGACACCAGAAAACACAGCACAAGACATGGTCCTTTCCACCAGAAAAACAAGATCCAGCCTCAACCACCAGAACAAAGACACTAGTTCCCTCCACCAGGAAGCATACACAACCCACTGAAAAAACCTTAGCCATTGGGGACAGACACCAAAAACAATGGGAACTACGAACATGTAACCTGGGAAAAGGAGACCCTAAACACAGTAAGTAAAGCAAAATGACAAGACAGAGAAACACACAACAGATGAAGGAGCAAGGCAAAAACCAACCAGACATAACAAAATGAAGAGGAAATAGTCAGTCTACCTGAAATAAAATTCAGAATAATGATAGTAAAGATGGTCCAAAATCTTGGAAATAGAATGGAGAAAATACAAGAAATGTTTAACAAGGACCTAGAAGAACTAAAGAGCAAACAACAAACAGTGATGAACAACATAATAAAAGAAATTAAAAATTCTCTACAAGGGATCAATCACAGAATAACTGAGGCAGACGAACCGATAAGTGACCTGGAAGATAAAATAGTGGAAATAACTACTGCAGAGCAGAAAAAAGAAAAAAAGAATGAAAAGAACTGAGGACAGCCTCAGAGACCTCTGGGACAACATTAAATGCACCAATATTCGAATTATAGGGCTCCCAGAGGAAGAAAAGAAAAAGAAAGGGACTGAGAAAATATTTGAAGAGATTATAGCTGAAAATATCCCTAATATGGGAATGGAAAATGTTAATCAAGTCCAGGAAATGCAGAGAGTTCCATACAGGATAAATACAAGGAGAAACAAGACAAGACACATATTAATCAAAGCATTAAAAATTAAAGAATACATATTATAAGCAGCAAGGGAAAAACAGCAAATAACACACAAGGGAATACCCATAAGGTTAACAGCTGATGTTTCAGCAGAAACTTGGGAAGCCAGAAGGCAGTGGCAGTACATATTTAAAGTGATGAAAGAGAAAAACCTACAACAAAGATTACTCTACCCAGCAAGGATCTCATTCAGATTTGATGGAGAAATTAAAAGCTTTACAGACAAGCAAAAGCTGAGAGAGTTCCGCATTACCAAACCAGCTTTACAACAAATGCTAAAGGAACTTCACTAGGCAAGAAACACAAGAGAAGGAAAAGACCTACAATAACAGACCCAAAACAATTAAGAAAATGGGAATTGGAACATACATATTGATAATTATGTTAAATGTAAATGGATTAAATGCTCCCACCAAAAGACACAGACTGGCTGAATGGATACAAAAACAAGACCCGTATATATGCTGTCTACAAGAGACCCACTTCAGACTTAGGGACAAATAGAGACTGAAAGTGAAGGAATGGAAAAAGATATTCCATGCAAATGGATATCAAAAGAGAGCTGGGGTAGCAATTCTCATATCAGACAAAATAGACTTTAAAATAAAGATTATTACAAGAGACAAGGAAGGACACTACAAGGGATCCTGATCAAGGGATCGATCTAAGAAGAAGATATAACAATTGTAACTATTTATGCACCCAACATAGCAGCACCTCAATACATAAGGTAAATACTAACAGCCATACAAGAGGAAATTGACAGTAACACAATCATCATAAGGGACATTAACACCCCACGTTCACCAATGGAAAGATCATCAAAAATGCAAAAAAATAAGGAAAAACACAAACTTTAAATGATACATTAAACAATACGGACTTAATTGATATTTATACAACATTCCATTCTAAAACAACAGAATACACATTTTTCTCAAGTGCTCATTGAACACTCTCCAGAATAGGTCATATCTTGGGTAACAAATCAAGCCTTGGTAAATTTAAGAAAATTGACATCGTATCAAGTATCTTTTCTGACAACAATGCTATGAGACTAGATATCAAATACAAGAACGGATATGTAAAAAATACAAACACATTGTGGCTAAAAAATACACTACTTAATAACGAAGTGATAACTGAAGAAATTAAAGAGGAAATCAAAAAATACCAAGAATCAATTGAGAATGGAGATACGAAGACCCAAAACCTATGGGATGCAGCAAAAGAAGTTTTAAGAGGGAAGTTTATAGCAATACAATCCTACCTTAAGAAACAGGAAACATCTCAAAAAACAACCTAACCATGCATGTAAAGCAATTAGAGATAGAAGAACAAAAAAAAACCCAAAGTTAGCAGAAGGAAAGAAATCATAAAGATCTGATAAGAAATAAATGAAAAAGAAATGAAGGAACTGATAGCAAAGATCAATAAAACTAAAAGCTGGTTCTTTAAGAAGATAAACAAAATTGATAAACCATTAGCCAGACTCATCAAGAAAAAAAGGGAGAAGACTCAAAACAATAGAATTAGAAATGAAAAAGAAGTAAGAACTGACATTGCAGAAATACAAAAGATCATGAGAGATCACTACAAGCAACTCTAAGGGAATAAAATGGAAAACCTGGAAGAAATGGACACATTTTTAGAAATGCAAACCTGCAGAGACAGAACCAGGAAGAAATAGAAAATATGTACAGGCCAATCACAAGCACAGAAATGGAAACTGTGATTAAAAATCTTCCAACAAACAAAAGCCAAGGATGAAGGTGGCTTCACAGGTGAGTTCTATCAAACATATAGAGGAGAGCTAACACCTATCCTTCTCAAACTCTTCCAAAATATAGCAGAGGGAGGAACACTCCCAAACTCATTCTACGAAGCCAACATCACCCTGATACCAAAGCCAGACAAAGATGTGACAAAGAAAGAGAACAACAGGCCAATATCAGTGAAGAACATAGATTCAAAAATCCTCAACAAAATACTAGCAAACAAAATCCAACAACACATTAAAAGGACCATACAACATGATCAACTGGGGTTTATTCCACCAATGCAGGGATTCTTCAATATACGCAAATCATTCAACGTTATACACCATATTAACAAATTAAAGGAGAAAAACCATATGATCATCTAAATATATGCAGAGAAAGCTTTTGACAAAATTCAACAACGATTTATGATAAAAACCCTGCAGAAAGTAGACATAGAGGGAACTTTCCTCAACATAATAAAGGACATGTATGACAAACCCACTGCCAACATCACCCTCAATGGTGAAAAACTGAAAACATTTCCACTAAGATCAGGAACAAGACAAGGTTGCCCACTCTCACCGCTCTTATTCAACATAGTTTTGGAAGTTTTAGCCACAGCAATCAGAGAAGAAAAGGAAATAAAAGGAATCCAAATCAGAAAAGAAGAAGTAAAGCTGTCACTGTTTACAGATGACATGATATTATACATAGAGAATCCTAAACATGCTACCAGAAAACTACTAGAGCTAATCAATGAATTTGGGAAAGTAGCAGGATACCAAATTAATGCACAGAAATCTCTGGCATTCCTATACACTAATGATGAAAAATCTGAAAGTGAAATCAAGAAAACACTCCCATGTACCATTGCAACAAAAAGAATAAAATATCTAGGAATAAACTTACCTAAGGAGACAAAAGACCTGTATGCAGAAAATTATAAGACACTGATGAAAGAAATTACAGATGATACAAATAGATGGAGAGACATACCATGTTCTTGGATTGGAAGAATTAATATTGTGAAAATGAATCTACTAATTAAAGCAATCTAGAGATTCAGTGCAATCCCTATCGAACAACCACTGGCATTTTTCACAGACCTAGAACAAAAAAAAATCACAATTTGTGTGGAAACACAAAAGACCCCGAATAGCCAAAGCAATCTAGAGAATGAAAAATGGATCTGGAGGAATCAGGCTCCCTGACTTTAGACTATACTAGAAAGCTACAGTCATCAAGACAGTATGGTACTGACACAAAAACAGAAATATAGATCAATGGAGCAGGATAGAAAGCCCAGAAATAAAACCAAACACATATGTCATCTTACCATTGGTAAAGGAGGCAAGAATATACAGTGGAGAAAACACAGACACTTCAATAAATGGTGCTGGGAGAACTGGACAGTACATGTAAAGGTATGAAATTAGAACACTCCCTAACACCATACACAAAAATAAACTCAAAATGGATTAAAGACCTAAATATATGGCAAGACACTATCAAACTCTTAGAGGAAAAGAAAGGCAGAACGCTCTATTGCATAAATCACAACAATATCCGTTTTGACCCACATCCTAGAGAAAGGGAAATAAAAACAAAAACAAAAAAAAACCAAATGGGATGTAATGAAACTTAAAAGCTTTTGCACAGCAAAGGAAACCATAAAAAAGACAAAAAGACAACCGTCAGAATGGGAGAAAACATTTGCAAATGAAGCAACTGACAAAGGATTGATCTCCAAAATTGACAAGCAGCTCATGCATCTCAAAACAAAAAACCAAAAAACCCAATCCAAAAATGGGCAAAACACCTAAATACACATTTCTACAAAGAAGGTTAACAGATTGCCAACAAACAAATGAAAGAATGCTCAACATCATTAATCATTAGAGAAATGCAAATTGAAACTACAATGAGATATCATGTCACACCAGTGAGAAAGCCATCATCATAAAATCTAGAAACGATAAATGCTGAAGAAGGTGTGGAGAAAAGGGAACACTCCTGCAGTGGTGGTGGGAATATATATTGATACAGCCACTATGGAGAACAGTATGGAGGTTTCTTAAAAAACTACAAATAGAACTACAATACGACCCAACAATCCTACTACCGGGTGTATACCCTGAGAAAACCATAATTCAAAAAGAGTCATGTACCAAAATATTCAATGCAGCTCTATTTATAGTAGCCAGGACATGGAAGCAACCTAAGTGTCCATCAAAAGATGAATGGATAAAGAAGATGTGGCACATATATACAATGGAATATTACTCAGCCGTGAAAAGAAATGAAATTGAGTTATTTGTATTGAGGTGGATAGACAAAGAGTCTGTCATTCAGAGTGAAGTAGGTCAGAAAGAGAAAAATAATTATCGTATGCTAACACATATATATGGAATCTAAGAAAAAAAAAAGGTCATGAAGTACCTAAGGGTAAGATGGGAGTAAAGAAACAGATCTACTAAAGGATGGACTTGAGTATATGGGGAGGGGGAAGGGTAAGTTCTGACAAAGTGAGAGTGGCATGGACATATATACACTGCCAAACGTAAAGTAGATAGCTAGTTGGAAGCAGCTGCATAGCACAGGGAGATCAGCTAGGTGGTTTTTGACCACTTGGAGGGGTGCGATAGGGAGGGTGGGAGGGGGAGAGATGCAAGAGGGAAGAGATATGGGAACATATGTATATGTATAACTGATTCACACTGTTACAAAGAAGAAACTAACACATAATTGTAAAGAAATTATACTCCAATAAAGATGTTAAAAAACATTAAATACAAAGAAAAAACATTAAAAGCAGCAAGGGAAAAACAACAAGTAACACATAAGGGAATCCCCATATGGTTAACAGCTGACATTTCAGAAGAAACTTTGCAAGCCAGAAGGAAGTGGCAAGACATATTTAAAGTGATGAAAGAGAAAAACCTACAACCAAGATTACACTACCCAGCAAGGATCCCATTCAGATTTGACAGAGAAATTTAAAGCTTTACAGACAAGCAAAAGCAAAGAGAATTCAGCACCACCGAATGAGCTTTACCACAAATGATACAGGAACTTCTCTAGACAGGAAACACAAGAGAAAGAAAAAAAATCTACAATAAAAAACACAAGACAATTAAAAAATGGTAACAGGAAGATACATATCAATAATTACATTAAATGTAAATGGATTAAAAGGTCAAACCAAAAGACATAGAATGCCTGAATGGATACAAAAACAAGACCCATGTATATGCTGTCTACAAGAGACGTATTTCAGACCTAGGGGCCCATACAGACTGAAAGTGAGGGGATGGAAAAAGATATTTCATGGAAATGGAAATCAAAAGAAACTTGGATTAGCAATTCTCATTTCAGACAAAATAGACTTTAAAACAAAGACTATTACAAGAGACAAAGAAGGACACTATATAATGATCAAGGGATCAATCCAAGAAGAAGATATAACAATTGTAAATATTTATGCACCCAAAATATGAGCACCTCAATACATAAGGCAAATGGTAACAGCCATAAAAAGGGAAATTGACAGTAACAGAACCATAGTAGGGGACTTTAACACCCCACTTTCACCAATGGGTAGATCATCCAAAATGAAAATAAATAAGGAAATACAATCTTTAAATGATACATTAAATAAGAGGGACTTAGTTGGTATTTATAAGACATAACATCTAAAAACAACAGAATACACATTCTTCTCAAGTGCTCATGGAACATTCTCCAGGATAGATCATATCTTGTATCACAAATCAAGCTTTGGTAAATTTAAGAAAATTGAAATCGTATCAAGTATCTTTACTGACCACAACGCTATGAGACTAGATGTCAATTACAGGAAAAAATTTGTAACAAATACAAACACATGGAGGCTAAACAACACACTGCTTTATAACCAAGAGATCACTGAAGAAATCAAAGAGGAAATCAAAAAATACTTACAAACAATGACAATGAAAACACAATGACACCAAACCTATGGTATACAGAAAAAGCAGTTCTAAGAGGGAAGTTTATAGCTATACAAGCCTACCTTAAGAAAAAAGAAATATCTCAAATAAGCAACCTTACCATACACCTAATGCAATTAGAGAAAGAAGAACGGAAAATCCTGAAAGTTAGCAGAGGGAAGGAAATCATAGAGATCAGACCAGAAATAAATGAAAAAGAAATTAAGGAAACAATAGCAAAGATCAATAAAAGTAAAAGCTGATTCTTTGAGAAGATAAACAAATTAATAAACCATTAGCCAGACTCACCAAGAAAAAAAGGCAGAAGACTCAAATCAATAGAATTACAAATGAAAAAGGAAAAGTAATAACAGACACTGCAGAAATACAAAGGATCATGAGAGATTACTACAAGCAACTCTATGCCAATAAAATGGACAACCTGGAAGAAATGGACAAATTCGTAGAAAAGGACAACCTTCAAAGACAGAACCAGGAAGAAATACAGAATATGAAAAGACCAATCACAAGCACTGAAATTGAAACTGTGATTAAACATCTTCCAACAAACATAAGCACAGGACCAGATGGCTTCACAGGCGAATTGTATCGAACATTTAGAGAACAATTAAGACATAACCTTGTCAAACTCTTCCAAAATATATCAGAGGGAAGAACACTTCCAAACTCATTCTATGAGGCCACCATCATCCTGATACCAAAACCAGACAAAGATGTTACAAAGAAAGAGAACTACAGGCCAATATCAGTGATGAATATAGATGCAATAATCCTCAACATAATACTAGCAAACAGAATCCAACAGCACATTAAAAGGATCGTATACCATGGTCAAGTGAGTTTTACTCCAGGAATGCAAGGATTCTTCAATATACGCAGATCAATCAACGTGATACACCATATTAACAAATTGTAGGAGAAAAACCATATGATCATCTCAAGAGATGCAGAGAAAGCTTTCCTCAAAATTCAGCAACATTTATGATAAAAACCCTGCAGAAAGTAGGCATAGAGGGAACTTTCCTCAACATAATAAAGGCCATATATGACAAACCCACAGCCAACATCGTCCCCAATGGTGAAAACCTGAAAGCATTTCCACTAAGATCAGGAACAAGACAAGGTTGCCCACTCTCAACACTCTTATTCAACATAGTTTTGGAAATTGTAACCACAGCAATCATGAAGTAAAGGAAATAAAAGGAAACCAAATCAGAAAAGAAGTAAAGCTGTTCCTGTTTGCAGATGACATGATACTATACATAGAGAATCCTAAAGATGCTACCAGAAAACTACTAGAGCTAATAAATGAATTTGGTAAAGTTGCAGGGTACAAAATTAATGCATAGAAATCTCTGGTATTCTTATACACTAATGATGAAAAATCTGAAAGTGAAATTAAGAAAACACTCCCATTTACCATTGCAACAAAAAGAATAAAATATCTAGGGATAAACCTACCTAAGGAGACAAATGATCTGTATGCAGAAAATTATAAGACATTGATGAAAGAAATTAAAGACGATACAAATAGATGGAGAGATATACCATGTTCTTGGATTGGAAGAATCAACATTCTGAAAAAGACTCTACTATCCAAAGCAATCTACACATTCAATGCAATCCCTATCAAACTACCACTGGCATTTTTCACAGAACTAGAACAAAAACTTTCACAATTTGTGTGGAAACACAAAAGACCCCGAGGAGCCAAAGCAATCTTGAGAACGAAAAACGGAGCTGGAGGAATCAGGCTTCCTGACTTCAGACTTTACTTCAAAGCTACAGTAATCAAGACAGTATGATACTGGCACAAAAACAGAAATATAGATCAATGGAACAGGATAAAAAGCCCAGAGATAAATGCACACACATCTTGTCACCTTATATTTGATAAGTGAGGCAGGAATGTACAGTGGAGAAAGGACAGCCTCTTCAATAAGTGGTGCTGGGAAAACTGGACAGGTACATGTAAAAGTATGAGATTAGATCACTCCCTAACACCATACACAAAAATAAGTTCAAAATGGATTAAAGACCTAATCGTAAGACCAGAAACTATCAAACTCTTAGAGGAAAAGTTAGGGAGAACACTTTATGACATAAATCACAGCAAGATCCTTTTTGACCCACCTACTAGAGAAATGGAAATAAAAACAAAAATAAACAAATGGGACCTATTGAACGTTCAAAGCTTTTGCTCAGCAAAGGAAACCATAAACAAGACCAGAAGACAATCCTCAGAATGGGAAAAAATATTTGCAAATGAAGCAACTGGCAAACGATTAGTCTCCAAAATTTATAAGCAGTTCATGCAACTCAATAACAAAAATCAAAAAACACAATCCAAAAATCGGCAGAAGACCTAAACAGACATTTGTCCAAAGAAGATAATACAGACTGCCAACAAACACATGAAAGAATGCTCAGCATCATTAATCATTAGAGAAATGAAAATCAAAACTACAATGAGATATTATCTCACAGCAGTCAAAATGGCCATCATCAAAAATCTACAAACAATGAATGCTGGAGAGGGTGTGGAGAAAAGGGAACACTCTTGCACTGCTGGTGGGAATGTGAATTGGTAGAGCCACTATGGAGAACAGTATGGATGTTCCTTAAAAAACTACAAGTAGAGCTACCATACCACCCAGCAATCCCATTACTGGGCATATACCCTTAGAAAACCATAATTCAAAAAGTGTCACATACCAAAATATTCATTGCAGCTCTATTTACAGTAGCCCAGAAATGGAAACAACCTAAGTGTCCATCATCAGATGAATGGATAAGGAAAATGTGGCACCTATATACAATGGAATATTACTCAGCCATAAAAGTAAACGAAATTGAGCTGTTTGTAATGAGGTGGATGGAACTAGAGTCTGCCATACAGAGTGAAGTAAGTCAGAAAGAGAAAGACAAATACCATATTCTAACACATATATATGGAATTTAAGAAAAAAATGTCATGAAGAACCTAGGGGTAAGACAGGAATAAAGACACATACCTACTAGAGAATGGACTTGGGAATATGGGGAGGGAGATGGGTAAACTGTGATAAAGCAAGAGAGTGGCATGGACATATATACACTACCAAACGTAAAATAGATAGCTAGTGGGAAGCAGCCGCATAGCAGAGCGAGATCCGTTCGGTGGTTTGTGACCACTTAGATGGGTGGGATAGGGAAGGTGGGAGGGAGGGAGACGCAAGAAGGGAGAGGTATGGGAACATATATATATATGTATAACTGACTCACTTTGTTATAAAGCAAAAACTAACACACTATTGTAAAGAAATTTTACTACAATAAAGATGTGAAAGAAAAACAGAAAGCTGGAGTAGCAAAACTCATATCAGACAAAATAGACTTTAAAACGAAGGCCATTAGAAGAGACAAAGATAGACACTACATAATGATCAAGGGATCAATCCAAGAAGAAACTATAACAATTGTAAATATTTATGCACACAAAATACGAGCACCTCAATACATAAGGCAAATGCTAACAGCCATAAAAAGGGAAAATGACAGTAACAGAACCATAGTAGGGGACTTTAACACCCGAATTTCACCAAAGGACAGATCATCCAAAGTGAAAATAAATAAGGAAACACAAGCTTTAAATGATACATTAAATAAGATGAATTTAATTGTTATTTATAAGACATTCCATCTAAAAACAATAGAATAAACATTCTTCTCAAGTGTTCATGGAACGTTCTCCAGGATAGGTCATATCTTGGATCACAAATCATGCCTTGGTAAATTTAAGAAAATTGAAATTGTATCAAGTATCTTTTCTGACCACAACGCTGAGAGACTAGATATCAATTACAGGAAAAATTTGTAAGAAATACAAACACATGGAGGCTAAACAACACACTGCCTTATAACCAAGAGATCGCTGAAGAAATCAAAGTATAAAACAAAAAATACTTACAAACAATGAAAATGAAAACACAATGACACAAAACCCATGGGATACAGCAAAAGCAGTTGTAAGAGGGAACTTTATAGCTATACAAGCCTACCTTAAGAAAAAAGAAACATCTCAAATTAGCAACCTAACCTTAAACCTAAAGCAATTAGAGAAAGAAGAACAGAAAATCCTGAAAGTTAGCAGAAGGAAGGAAATTATAAAGATCTGATCAGCAATAAATGAAAAATAAATGAAGGGATACGGAGGGTGGGAGGGAGGGAGATGCAAGAGGCAAGAGATATGGGAATATATGTATATGTATAACTGATTCACTTTGTTATAATGCAGAAACTAACACACGATTGTAAAGCAATTATACTCCAATAAAGATGTTTAAAAAAATAAATGAAGGAAACAAGAGCAAAAATCAGTAAAAGTTGATTCTTTGAGAAGATATACAAAATTGATAAAGCATTAGCCAGACTCATCAAGAAAAAAAGGGAGAAGACTCAAATCAATAGAATTAGAAATGAAAAAGGAGAAGTAACAACAGACACTGCATAAATACAAAGGATCATGAGAGATTACTACAAGGAACTCTATGCCAATATAATGGACAACCTGGAAGAAATTGACAAACTCTTAGAAAAGGAAAACCTTCCAAGGCTGAACCAGGCAGAAATAGAGAATATGAACAGACCAATCACAAGCACTGAAATTGAAACTGTGATTAAACATCTTCCAACAAACATAAGCACAGGACCAGATAGCTTCACAGGCGAATTGTATCGAACATTTAGAGAAGAGCTAACACATATCCTTCTCAAACTCTTCCAAAATATATCAGAGGGAGGAACCCTCCCAAACTTATTCTACGAGGCCACCATCATCCTGATACCAAAACCGGACAAAGATGTTACAAAGAAAGAGAACTATTGGCCAATATCAGTGATGAACATAGATGCAATAATCCTCAACAAAATACTAGCAAACAGAATCCAACAGCACGTTAAAAGGATCATACACCATGATCAAGTGGGGTTTACCCCGGGAATGCAAGTATTCTTCAATATATGCAAATCAATCAACGTGATACACCATATTAACAAGTTGAAGGAGAAAAATGATATGATCATCTCAACAGATACACAGAAAGCTTTCCTGAAAATTCAACACCCATTTGTGATAAAAACCCCAGTAAGTAAGCATAGAGGGAAGTTACCTCAATATAATAATGGCCATATATGACAAACCCAAAGCCAATATCGTCCTCAATGGTGAAAAACTGAAAGCTTTTTCACTAAATCAGGAATAAGACAAGGTTGCCCACTCTCACCACTATTATTCAACATAGTTTTGGAAGTTTTAGTCACAGCAATCAGAGAAGAAAAAGAAATAAAAGGAATCCAAATCGGAAAAGAAGAAGTAAAGCTGTTCCTGTTTGCAGATGACATGACACGATACATAGAGAATCCTAAAGATCTACCAGAAATCTACTAGAGCTAATCAATGAATTTGGTAAAGTAGCAGAATCCAAAATTAATACACAGAAATATCTTCCATTCTTATGCACTAATGATGAAAAATCTGAAAGTGAAATTAAGAAAACACTCCCATCTGCCACTGCAACGAAAAGAATAAAATATGTAGGAATAAACCTACCTAAGGAGACAAAAGACCTATATACAGAAAATTATATCACACTGATGAAAGAAATTAAAGACGATACAAATAGATGGAGAGATATACCATGTTCTTGGATTGGAAGAATCAACATTTTGAAAATGACTCTACTACCCAAAGCAATCTACAGATACAATGCAATCCCTATCAAACTACCACTGGCAGGTTTCAGAGACCTGGAACAAAAAATTTCACAATTTGTGTGGAAATACTAAAGACCCCGAATAGCCAAAGCAATCTTGAGAAAGAAAAACAGAGCTGGAGGAATCAGGCTCCCTGACTTCAGACTATACTACAAAGATACAGTAATCAAGACAATATGGTAGTGGCAGAAAAACCAAAATGTAGAAAAATGGAACAGGATAGAAATCCCAGAGATAAACCCATGCACATATGGTTACCTTATCTTTGATGAAGGAGGCAAGAACATATCGTGGAGAAAAGACAGACTCTTCAATAAGTGGTGCTATGAAAACTGGACAGCTACATGTAAAAGAATGAAGTTAGAACACTCCTTAACACCATACACAGATATAAACTCAAGTCGGATTAAAGACCTAAATGTAAGGCCAGACACCATCAAACTCATAGAGGAAAACTGAGGAAGAACACTCTATGCATAAATCATAGCAAGATCCTCTTTGACCCACCTCCTAGAGAAATGGAAATAAAAATAAACAAATGGGACCCAATGAAACTCACAAGCTTTTGCACAGCAAAGGAAACCATAAAGAAAACGAAAAGACAACCCTCAGAGTAGGAGAAAATATTTCAAATGAAGCAACTTACAAAGGATTAATCTCCAAAACATACAAGCAACTCATGCAGCTCAATATCAAAAAAACAAACAACCCAATCTAAAAATGGGAAGAAGACCTAAATACACATTTCTCCGTCGAAGATATACAGATTGCCTACAAATACATGAAAGAATGCTCAACATCGTTTATCATTAGAGAAATGGAAATCAAAACTACAATGAGATATCATGTCACACCAGTCAGAATGTCCATCCTCAAAAAATCTACAAACAATAAATGAGGAGCGGGTGTGATGAAAAGGGAACCTTCTTGCAGTGGTGGTGGGAATATAAATTGATACAGCCACTATGGAGAACAGTATGGAGGTTCCTTACAAAGTACAAATAGAACTACCATATGACCCAGCAATCCCACTACTGGGCATATACCCTGAGAAAACCATAATTCAAAAAGAGTCATGTACCAAAATATTCATTGCAGCTCTATTTACAATAGCCCAGAGATGGAAACAACCTAAGTGTCCATCATTGGATGAATGTATAAAGAAGATATGGCACATATATACAATGGAATATTACTCAGTCATAAAATGGAACGAAATTGGGGCTTCCCTGTTGGCACAGTGGTTGAGAATCTGCCTGCTAATGCAGGGGACACGGGTTCAAGCCCTTGTCTGGGACGATCCCACATGCCGCGGAGCAACTAGGCCCATGAACCACAACTACTGAGCCTGCACGTCTGGAGCCTGTGCTCCACAACAAGAGAGGCCGCGATAGTGAGGCCCGCGCACCGCAATGAATAGTGGCCCCTGCTTGCCACAACTAGAGATAGCCCTCGCACAGAAATGAAGACCCAATACAGCAAAAATAAAAAAAGTAAATACATTAATAAAGTCCTACCCCCAACGTCTTAAAAAAATGGAACAAAACTGAATTATTTGTAGTGAGGTGGATGGACCTAGAGTCTGTCATACAGAGTGAAATAAGTCAGAAAGAGAAAAACAAATACTGTTTGTGAACACATATATGGAATCTAAAAATAAAGGAAAAGAAAGAAAATTATCAGAAGTACCTGGAGGCAAGACGGGAATAAAGATGCAGACCTACTAGAGAATGGACTTGAGGATATGGGGAGGGGGAAGGGTAAGCTGGGACAAATTGAGACAGTGACATGGACATATGTACACTACCAAACATAAAATAGATAGCTAGTGGGAAGCAGCCGCATAGCACAGTGAGATAAGCTCAGTTCTTTGGGACCACATAGAGGGTTGGGATAGGGAGGGTGGGAGGGAGAGATGCAAGAGCGACGAGATATGGGGACATATGTATATGTATAACTGATCCACTTTGTTATAAAGCAGAAACTAACACACCATTGTAAAGCAGTTACACTCCAATAAAGACATTAAAAAAAAAGCAGAAATTTTCTGAAAAGCACAGCAGAGTTTTCCGCAATCTCATGGAACTAAGTTGGAAAAACTCAAAGTTTAAGGAGGAAGAACAATTTTGGAGTTGATATGTCTATACCTTAATTCTGGTGGATGTTATAAACACACACACACACACACACACAAGACTGGAACCTTTGGTTACATGTATGTACAAAGAATGGGAAACCAAACAAATAAAAAATGAAACAAGTATATGCCACCAGGTCTTTTTTTTTTTTTTTTTTTGACGAAAACATTGTTTCTTGTGTTTTGGTTCTTATGGTGACAGAAAAAAAGGAAGTGAGACATTTGTGGTGACTGTGAGTGGGTGGATGTGATATTCACACACTGCCCAAATATCATGAGTTTCCTACTTCCATTAACTGTACCCACTAACTTGGAGAGTTGAGCAAGAAACACTGATATCCTAATGTCTAGGAAGATCCCTGGCAGGGTGGGTCTGCCTGTCTTTCCTTTACCCCCCTCGTGAATGGCTTTCAATTTAATTCCTATTAATTTCACCAAAATTTTGAAAACTGACTTGTGTCAGGCTTGTCTTATGTTCCTTACAGTGATTGTATCCCTTATTTAACCCTTAACTCTTAAAGCTATGAGGAAGGTACTAATTTTATTCATATTTTACAGATGAAAAGTGTAAGTCTTATGGAATGTAGATAACTTTCTTGAGGCTCTATAGATAATTCGAATCAGAGCTGGAAATTGAACTTATGCAATCTGTAATCCGAGTCCATGTTGTGGCTACCCCTATCTAATACTGTGTCTTGAACTATGAGTTTAATCTCTATAATTCTAAGCCCAGCCAAGGGCCTGGTATGTACTAGATACTTAGTGTCTGTTAGGTTTAACCCAATTGAATGTGGAAGGTGCTATAACTAGGAGTTTAAAGTACTATAAAGTCGGAGGGGAATGAAGAATTAAATCCCCAAAGCATCATGAAAGCCTTTGAGGAGAAGGTGGAGACATTTGAAATGGACTTTGAAGACTTGGTAGATCTTCTATAGGGAGAATTGGGGGCAAATGGAGGGTTTCTTCAAGCTCAAGTTCAGGGTGAAGCAGGACCACTTTTACATGGATGGATGACTTCCTTTTCAGCACTTCTAGTCTTGACTAATATGCTAGATTTTAGCCTCAAGATGTGAGAAGCTGTTTTGCCATAAGACAAGATTTGACCTATGGCACACCAAAAGCTACATAATTGAACACCATGTAATAACATGTCTACTGTATTAAGCATAAGTTTACATTCCCTAAGCACATAACATCTGGAGGGTTTCAAGATATCTGTACCCATATTGGTAGGTAGAAACAAACAAGTTATCATTAAAAGTTCATTAACAGATAGGGAAATTTATAGAGTCAGAAAATAGATTCAGTTGTTGCCTAGGACTGGGAGATGGGGGAGGGGATAAGGAGTGACTGCTAATGGGTACAAGTTTTCTTTTGGGAGTTATGAAAATATTCTAAAATTGATTATGGTCATGATTACACTACTCTAAGAATATACTACAATGATTAAATTGTATACATTGAATAAGTAAACTATATAGTCTGAAATTATATTTCAATAAAGCTGTAAAAAAAGTTCATTATAGTTTTGGAGGAATTTTTAAAGGCCTAGGAAAAAATTTATAATATAATGTTAAGAAGTGAAACATAATATGAAACTGTACATTAACCATGATCTCAATTAGGTTAAAAATATGATGTACTTGCCTATAGTGCTTAAGAAAACTTTTAAGTTTTTGAATTTTCCCATTTTTCCAATGATCATATATTTTCTTTAAAAATTTCTTTTTATAATTATATATGTGGAAATTAAGCATCAAATATTAATACTTGTTTTTAATTGGTGGGCTTAAAATAAGTTTTCTTTTTTACTTGTTACTTTTCATCATTTTCTACAATTAAAATGCATTATTTTAATAAACAGACGAAACTAAAGCATTTGAAAATATCATACAATATGCATTGTGTAACATCTACCAATAAATAAAAATGATTTATATGAACCAATGAAAAAAGTAGCAACCATTAGAGGACAACTTGCACAAGAGGTAATACATTTGGCTAGTTAACACATAGAAATATGCTAAATCTCACCTGTAATAGACAAAAGATGAAAACAGTGGATACTGTCCATTGTTGGTGGAGGCATGGGCAAAGAGGACTCTCCTATGGGAATGGCTAGAGTGTAGACTTGTGCCACCACTTTGGAAGGCAATTTGACAATATCTATAAGGATTTTTTAAAAAGCATATTTACTGAGCTATTGAAGTTTTTAATTAATGTATTTTTTTAATTTAAAAAAAATAAACTATTTTATATTGGAGTATAACTGATTAACAATGTTGTAATAGTTTCAAGTGCACAGCAAAGGGACTCAGCCATACATATACATGGATCCATTCTCCCTTAATCTCCCCTCCTATACAGGCTACCACATAACATTGAGCAGAGATCCCTGTGCTATATGGTAGGTCCTAGTTGGTTATCCATTTTAAATACAGTTTTTAAAAATAATTTTTAAGATATTCTACAGAGGCATTTAGACATGTGTACAATGAAATACAAACAAGGATGTTTATTGCATTATTGATTATAATAGGGAAAATTAGAAGCAACCTAAATACCCATCGATATGGAAGTGAATATGTCCACTGATATGAACTATAATTTAGAATTATTTAAATAATTTAATATAATTTAAATAAATTATAGTTTATCAATATAATAAAGAATAGATGAGGCTATATATATATATATAGAGAGAGAGAGAGAGAGAGAAAGATCTGCATAGCAGAGAATTTAATGTTTAATAATGGACACAATGTTTATTGGCTTGTATTTACACTACAAAAGCAAATATCTGGGGATCTAAATGTCAAATAACAGAAATCCAATAAAGCCCAATAAATAAAAAATAAAAAAGAAAGGGGTAAATCTATATGTACAGATACAGAAATATGTCTATAATATATTCTGAATTGAATAAAGCAAAATTTAAAAGAGAACATACAAGTCCTTTTAAATATATATATATATATATATATATGGCAAATGATAAATTGTAATCTATGGGGTGGATTTACAGGGAACTTTCACTTTGTACTAAGGAGAAGGATTGAACTTTAATCCTAGATCTGCTACTTACTAAGGCCTGAGACCTTATGTAAATTACTCCCCCTTTCTAAGCTCTGTTTTCTCATATGTAACAGAGAGGTAAAATTTGCACATATTTCATAAGGCTGTCTTGAAGACAAAATGGAAAAAGCATGCAACTGCTCAATAAATATCAGTTATTCTGCTTTGTATTGTTCTGATTTTTAATAATTTCATGCATTGTTTATGAGATCAGAAAAAAATATAAAGAAAAAATAGAAGATCCACAGTCATATAATGGTTTGATGGCTTTGTCACAGTAGCAAGCAAGGTCAGCAGAAATTGTCAAAAACCTCTCTATGGGGAAGAGAATATCCAGTAACTTACAAAGGTGTATGCTGGATGGAAAAGCCTTAGATCTCTGGTCTTAAAGATTATTGGAAACTAAAGTATTTTTGCAAGCATTATCCCAACTCTGTCTGTTGTTATTATCACTCTGTAGATGATACAGAGGCTCTGAAGTTAAGTAACTTGGTCAAGGTCAAACATAGTGTAACCAGGAATCTAACCGTGTTCTGTGTGCCTCCAAGTTTGTGCTCTTTCATATTGTACAACACTGTCCAGATTAGTTCAAGTAGAGAGCGAGTAAACTTTCCCTGGTGCATCCCCTTAGTCCCTTGCACAGCCATCACCTTTCACATACCCAGACTATTGCTTTGCTTTAGGGATGAGAAAGTGGAAGTAGAACTCCCTATGTTCTGTTCTGGGACATTTCCAGACTGAGCCAAGAGTAGTTATGTGTCCTGCTAGGTCATGGGCTTTCACTGACTACAGAGGTTGAGAACCCTTGGGCAAACCAAATAATCCTGTCTCTTTGGTTTGAAAGCAAAGCAGAAGTGGCAAAAGCTGACAAAGCCCAGCTGGAGAAGGGATGTTGAAATGGACACAAATAACATGCCCTCATGAACATGACCAATAGAAATGTTTTAAATTTAATTCTTTTCCTATGCTTATACTTTCTCCTATCTTATCCTTAATCTTAGAGGTAGTAGGTACTCTTCCTTTTCCTTTCCTCCCCTCTTTCAGGTGCCTCATTGTGCTGCTCTCAAATGTTTATACTTATAGTCAAATTTCTTATTGAGGTTCTGTGTAGCTCACTGCTGGACTCTTAACAGCTTCTCTTCATGGACTAGCTATCTCAAATTTATCTTTAAATTTATACCAAACACCTTTTGACCATCTTTTCTCAGTCCTTAAAGCTCTTCACCAACTCCTCCTCCTCATCTGGCTTTTATTATCCATGTCCTTAAACCTAGACTTAAATACCCCAGATATTCTAGCAAAAGGCAGGTAGGAGTGGGGAACACAAATATATCTTTCTTCTAATTTTTATTGTCTGCTAGAATGTGAGCTCCCTGAGTGGAGGATTTTGTGTATTATGCTTACTGACATCACAAGTTCCTAGAACAGTGCTTGGAAACTACTGGGGGCTCAATATATATTTGTTGAGTGAATAAATGAGTGAGAATTCTAAGATCTTCTTCATTCTCTTCCTTTCTAGTGCTCAAATACAAGTCAAACCTGTCCCTAAACCTTAGAGGTTATATATTCTAAGGAATAAGACTGTATATTTTCTCAAACACTACTCACTGCTGGAGTTTGTTCTTTTGTCCATGTACTCATTCATTCAGTTGTTGAGTGCCTACTACGTGCCTGAATCTGAGCTGGTGCCAGAAGCACAAAAGTGAGTACAAAATATTCCTGCTTTCGGGACGCCCAAAACCCAGAGTGGGACATAGACACAAAACATCTAACTAGTCTTCTAGGCTGTGTATAATTAGTGCCATGTTATATATACACTAACTAGTCCAGGAGAGGAAGGGGTAGCGATCACTTTTAATTCTGTCCTTTAATATCACCTTTAAATCCAGTACAGGATATCTTTCCTGTGGCAGCTTAAACCCACTAAAGTATTAGCAGAAAATAGTTAGGTGCCATTTAACATAAGTTTCCATGACTGTTAGCAAGAACGTCCACTTCCCTTAATACTCCTCCCAGCCTTTTATTCTCTATAATATATAATCCCAGTTCTTTTAACCATGCTTCACAGGTCATGGTCTCATGACGCTGAGCACTTTCTGAAGGTCCTTATTAGTTTTTCTTCCTAAGGACTATTCCAGTAAGCTATGATAGTCAACCTCATGACTGAGAAGTTGGGAAATTAAAGCACTCTCATTTGTGTTGATTGAGATGGAGAAATTCCCTTGATGACCTAATAGTGAAATCAGCCCTCCACTCCCATAGATCAGATCATGGAGCAACTAGGATGATGTAGCAATAGGGTGAAGTTGAGGGACAGAGAGAGCAAGTGAAAGAAACAACCAAATGGACTTAGAGTCGCCGGAATGCACAGAGTTGTATAGGTCACTAACGCTTGCACTTCCTTGATTGGCTTCTTCATTATCATCTAGAGGAAAAGTGGTGATATTAAATTTATTACTATGCTACTTTGTAAAGCTCTTCCTGGCTGGTACTACTGATGATAAGTCACAAACAGGTAGATCTAAAGATCCAGCTACCTGTGGCAAAACTGGATCAATGGAACTATACCAGTGCTGTGTCATGTGAGGGAGTACTGTCCAACAGTAGATGCTGCTTTCTTCAATATACATTGACCACATAACAACTCAAACACAGCTGTTGCCCATCTTGACTTTGCAGTTAGTGATATTTCCATTTGTCCGTCTCCCTTTAATTGTCATAATCTCTCAAAGTGAGAGTTATACATAACTAAGATGTGAAAAAGACATTTTCAATAGCAATTTATTTTTCCAAAGGCTTGATAAATATTTTATATCTTCCAGGTATATATCTTCCAGGTATTAGGAAGACGTGTGTACTACTTATACTATTTTGGGGCACATAGCCATGCTGTTGCTGGTTGAAGGGACTTCAAGGGTTGAATTTTTTCTAATTACTTCAGGGTAAATTCCCAACTTTATGGATTCAGAAATTTACTATTATCAACTTTGATGAATGGTGTCAAATTAATCAGATATATAAAGCAGTGTTTCTCAGTGTTGATTATACTTTGGAATTATCTGGAGGAAAAAGTCCCAGTGCCTAGATATTACTTCAGACAAATTAAATTGGAATCTTTTGACATGGGTCCCAGACATCAGTATTCTGTAAGTATTCCCAGCTGATTCCATGTGCAGCCAAGTTTGAGAACCATTGCATTAAAGTAACCATTGTGTAAATCCAAATGTAATTTGAGTTACTGTGATGACAGTAAGGTATGATTAGCAAGAATTCCAGGGATTGCCATTTCTTCTTTCTTCCCCCTTTTTGGTATGGACATGCATAGTAAATACTATCCTGGGAAATCAAGCTAAGTACTACCCTTTGTGAGCATGTGATCAAAGTGTAGAGTCAGGGTCTCATTAGTCATGGGAGGAATTCTTATAATTTGGGAAAGTGCATAAATAAAATAAAGGGTAAGTAGAGATTCTGGAATTAGATAACAGATACCAAATACCCTTCCATCCCAGCAAGCCCTAGTATTACTATTACATAATACTATCCTGTATGTAAAGGGATACAATCATATCAACTAATTCTTTGGTATGTTTCCTACTCTATGACTTCCTACTGTGATTTATTTCTTTAATGGAAACCAATGTTACTTAAAATTTTAAGAAATTCATTTCCTATTCAATTTGTTGGAATACATATGCCATAAAACAAGCAATAACTATACTTATCATGCTAAGATAAAATTAATTAGAATAGGGACCTTCTTGGCATGTTTAGATTGAGCCCTCACAGCATTGTGGAAGAAATCCAATTTGTTTAATAAATGAATATTGGATGATAGAAAAAGGAAAGGACATAAAATGGTTAATAACATTTCAATCACAAAAACAAAGGCATAATTTCTTGCTCAGTATGTGGATATCTTCCACAATGAAAGAGAATATGTTTGGGATCTCCAAAAGAGGTGAAATGACCTCTTGTCCTATTTCAAGCACTTTCCCCAGGCATATTTCTTGATGCTAAGTGGAATAATACATACTGAGCATCCAATTCCATTGGATGTAGAGGTAATTCTTTTCCCAAGACCTTGTAGTTCTGTCCAAGCACTATGAGATGACTCTCTCTGCTCAACAGAGAGCTCTTTCAATGCTTCATCCATTTAGGCACCAAAAAACATATATTGAGAGGTTGCTATGTTCTAGATACTGGGGATTGATGGGAAAACAAGATAAAGTCCCTGCTCTTGGAATTTACAGTCTAGTTAGGAGGAATGAACAAGAAACATGTAAACAAATAAAATGGATGTCCTTTAAAGTCTCATCAAATTAAGTATAGAGGGAACATATCTCAAAATAATTAAAGCCATTTATGACAAACCCACAGCTAACATCATACTCAATGGTGAAAAGCTGAAAGTTTTTCCTCTAAAATCAGGAAAAGGTAAGAATGCCCACTCTTGCCACTTCTATTTAACATAGTATTGGAAGTCCAGTCATAGTAATAAGACAAGAAAAGGAAGTAAAATGTATTCAGATTGGAAGGGAAGAAGTTAAACTCTCACTATTTGCAGATGACATGATACTATATATAGAAAACCCTGAAGTCTCCACCAAAAAAAATTGGAAATAATAAATGAATTCAGTAAAGTTGCAGGTTACAACATTAATATACAGAAATCTATTGATTTTGTATACACTAATAATGAACTATCAGAGAAAGCAAAATAAAACCTGTTTAAAATTGCATCAAAAATAATAAAATATCTAGGAATAAACTTAAACAAGTGAAAGAAAACTATAAAAATATAAAATATTGAAGAAGAAAACCAAAGATGGTACAAATAAATGGAAAGATATCATGTGTTCTTGGATTGGAAGACTTAATATTGTTAAAAAGCTCATACTACCCAAAGCAATCTACAGGTAGACCATAATATCTATCTGAATACCGATGATATTTTTCATAGAACTAGAAAAAATAATCCTAAAATTAATATGGAATCACACAAAAATCCAATATGCCAAAGCAATCAAGAAAAATAAAAGAACAAAGTTAAAGATATCATACTCCCAGAATTCAGACTACACTATAAACGTACAGTAATCAAAACAGCATGGTACAGGCACAAAAACACACACATAGATCAATGGAACAGATTAGAGAGCCCAGAAATAAACCCACACACCTATGGTAGATTAATCTATGACAAAGGAGGCAAGAATATACAATAGAGAAAAAGACAGTCTCTTCAATAAATGACGCTGGGAAAACTGGACAGCGAAATGAAAAGAATGAAATTAGAACATTCTCTAATGCCGTATACAAAAGTAAACTAAAATGGATTAAATACCTAAATGTAAGTCCAGAAACCATAAAAATCCTAGTAGAGATCATAGGCAGAACAGTCTTTTACATAAATCAAAGAAATATTATTTTTGGTTCTTTCTCCTAAGGCAAAGGAATAAAAGCAAAAACTTTTTTTCCACATCTTTATTGGAGTATAATCGCTTTACAATGTTGTGTTAGTTTCTGCTGTACAACAAAGTGAATCAGCAATATGTATACATATATCCTCATATCCCCTCTCTCTTGAGCCTCCAACCTACCCCGCCATCCCACCCATCTAGGTCTTCACAAAGCATCGACTGGATCTCCCTGTGCTATGCAGCAGCTTCCCACTAACCATCCATTTTATATTTGGCAGTGTATATATATCAAAGCTACTCTCTCACTTTGTCCCAGCTACCCCTTCACCCCTGTGTCCTCAGGTCCGTTCTCTATGTCTGCATCTTTATTCCTGCTCTGTCACTAGATTCATCAGTACCGCTTTTGTAGATTCCATATATATGCCTCTGCATACGGTATTTGTTTTTCTCATTCTGCCTTACTTCACTCTGCATGACAGACTCTAGGTCCATCCACCTCAATACAAATGACTTAATTTTGTTCCTTTTTATGCCTGAGTAATATTCCATTGTATATATGTGCCACGTCTTCTTTATTCATTCATCTGTCAATGAACATTTAGGTTGCTTCCATGTCCTGGCTATTGTAAATAATGCTGCAATGAACATTGTGGTACATGTCTCTTTTTGAGTTACGGTTTTCTCAGGGTATATGCTAAGTAGTGGGATTGCTGGGTCATGTGGTAGTTCTATTTTTAGTTTTCTAAAGAAATTCCATACTGTTTTCCATAGTGGCTGTATCAACTTACATTCCCACCAACAGAGCAAGAGGGTTCCCTTTACTCCACACCCTCTCCAGCATTTTTTGTTTATAGATTTTTTGATGATGGCTGTTCTGACCGGTGTGAGGTGATACCTCATTGTGGTTTTGACTTGCATTTCTTTAATGATTTGTGATGTTGAGCATCTTTTCATGTGTTTGTTGGCTATCTGTATGTCTTCTTTGGAGAAATGTCTATTTAGGTCTTTCATCCATTTCTGGGTTGGGTGGTTTGATTTTTTCATATTGAGCTGCATGAGCTGCTTGTATATGTTGGAGATTAATCCTTTGCCTGTTGCTTTGTTTGAAAATATTTTCTCCATTCTGAGGGTTGTCTTTTGGTCTTGGTTATGGTTTTCTTTGCTGTGCAAAAGCTGTTAAGTTTCAATAGGACCCATTTGTTTATTATTGTTTTTATTTCCATTTCTCTAGGAGGTGAGTCGAAAAGGATCTGGCTGTGATTTATGTCAAAGAGTGTTCTGCCTATGTTTTCCTCTAAGAGTTTGATAGTGTCTGGTCTTAAATTTAGGTCTTTAATCCACTTTCAGTTTATTTTTGTGTATGGTGTTAGGAAGTGTTCTAATTTCATTCTTTTACATGTAGCTGTCCAGTATTCACAGCACCTCTTATTGAAGAGGCTGTCTTTTCTCCATTGTATATCCTTGCCTCCTTTGTTGTAGATTAGTTGACCATAGATGCGTGGGTTTATCTTTGGACTTTCTATCCTGTTCCATTGATCTGTATTTCTGTTTTTGTGCCAGTACCATACTGTCTTGATTACTGTAGCTTTGTAGTATAGTCTGAAGTCAGGGAGCCTGATTCCTCCAGCTCCATTTTTCATTCTCAAGATTGCTTTGGCTACTTGTGGTCTTTTGTGTTTCCATACAAATTGTAAAATTTCTTGTTTAGTTCTGTGAAAAATGCCATTGGTAACTTGATAGGGATTGCACTGAACCTGTATATCACTTTGGGTAGTTTAGTCATTTTCACAATATTGATTCTTCCAATCCAAGAACATGTTACATCTCTCCATCTGTTTATGTCCTCTTTGATTTCTTTCATCAGTATTTTATAGTTTTCTGAGTACAGGTCTTTTGCCTCCTAAGGTAGATTTATTCCTAGGTATTTTATTCTGTATTTTGAATGGTAAATTGGATTGTTTCTTTAATCTCTGTGTCTGATCTTTCATTGTTATGTATGTGGATGCAAGAGATTTCTGTGCATTCATATTGTATCCTGCTACTTTACCAAATTCATTGACTAGCTCTAGTAGTTTTCTGGTGGCATCTTTAGGATTATGTATGTATAACATCACATCGTCTGCAAACAGTGACAGTTTTACAACTTCTTTTCTGATTTAGATTCCTTTTATTTCTTTTTCTTCTCTGATTGCCATGGCTAGGACTTCCATAACTATTTTGAATAATAGTGGAGATTTTAGAGGAAATGCTTCCAGTTTTTCACCAAAGAGAATGATGCTGGCTGTGAGTTTGTCATATATGGCTTTTATTATGTTGAGGTAGGTTCCCTCTTTGCACACTTTCTGTAGAGTTTTTATCATAAATGTGTGTTGAATTTTGTCAAAAGCTTTTTCTACATCTATTGAGATTATCATGTGGTTTTTCTCCTTCAATTTCTTCATATGGTGTATCACATTGATTGATTTGCATATATTGAAGAATCCTTGCATTCCTGGGATAAACCCCACTTGCTTATGGTATATGATCTCTTTAATGTGCTGTTGAATTCTGTTTGCTATTATTTTGTTGAGGATTTTTACATCTATATTCATCAGTAATATTGGCCTCTGTTTTTTGTGTGTGTGTGACATCTTTTTCTGGTTTTGGTATCAGGGTGATGGTGGGCTCGCAGAATGAGTTTGGGAATGTTCCTCTCCCTGCTATATTTTGGAAGAGTTTGAGAAGGATAGGTGTTAACTCTTCTCTAAATGCTTGTTAAAATTCCCTTGTGAAGCCATCTGGCCCTGGACTTTTGTTTGTTGGAAGATATTTAATCACAGTTTCAATTTCAGTGCTTGTGATTGGTCTGTTCATATTTTCTATATCTTCCTTGTTCAGACATGGAAGGTTGCACTTTTCTAAGAATTCGTCCATTTCTTCCCCGATGTCCATTTTATTGGCATATAGTTGCTTCTAGTAGTCTCTCATGATCCTTTGTATTTCTGTGGTGTCAGTTGTTACTTCTCCATCTTCATTTTTAATTCTGTTGATTTGAGTCTTTTCCCTTTTTTCCTGATGAATTTGGCTAATAGTTTGTCAACTGTGTTTATCTTCACAAAGAACCATCTTTTAGTTTTATTGATATTTGCTATTGTTTCCTTCATTTCTTTTTCATTTCTTTCTGATCTGATCTTTATGATTTCTTTCCTTCTGTTAATTTTTTTGTTGTTCTTTCTCTAATTGTTTTAGATGTAAGGTTAGGTTGTTTAGTTGAGATTTCTTTTGTTTCTTGTGGTAGGATTCTATTGCCATACACTTCTCGCTTAGAACTGATTTTGCTGCATCCCAAGGTTTTGTGTGGTCGTTTCTTAATTGGTATTTGTTTCTAGGTATTTTTTGATTTCCTTTTTGATTTCTTCAGTGTTCTCTTGGTTGTTTAGTAGCATCCATGTGTTTGTATTCTTTACAGATTTTTCCTGTAATCGATATCTAAACTCATAGCCTTGTCATCAGAAATGATGCTTGATATGATTTCAATTTTCTTAAATTTACCAAGGCTTGATTTGTGACCCAAGATATGATCTATCCTGCAGACTCTTCCATGTGGACTTGAGAAGAAAGCGTATTCTTTTGTTTTTGGATGGAATGTCCTGTAAATATCAGTTAAGTCCATCTGGTCTAATGTGTCATTTAAAGCTTGTGTTTCCTTATTTATTTTCTGTTTGGTTGATCTGTCCACTGGTGTAAGTGAGGTGTTAAAGGCCCCTACTATTATTGTGTCAATGTCAATTTCCCCTTTTAGGGCTGTTAGCATTTGTCTTATGTATTGAGGTGCTCATATGTTGGGAGCATAGATAATTACAATTCTTATATCTTGTTCTTGGATTGATCCCTTGATCATTATATAGTGTCCCTCCTTGTTTCTTGTAATAGTCTTTATTTTAAAGTGTATTTTGTCTGATATGAGAATTGCTACTCCAGCTTTCTTTTGATTTCCATTTGCATGGAATATCTTTTTCCATCCCCTGACTTTCAGTCTGTGTGCCCCTAGGTCTGAAGTGGGCCTCTTGTCAACAGCATATATACAGGTCTTTTTCTTGTATCCATTTAGTCAGTCTATGTCTTTTGGTGAGAGCATTTAATCCATCTACATTTAAGGTAATTATTGATATGTATGTTCCTATTACCATTTTCTTAACTGATTTAGGTTTGTTTTTGTAGGTATTTTCCTTCTCTAGTGTTTCCTGCCTAGATAAGTTCCTTTAGCATTTGTTGTAAAACAGGTTTGGTGGTGCAGAATTCTCTTAACTTTTGCTTGTTTGTAAAGCTTTTGATTTCTCCATCAAACATGAATGAGATCCTTGCTGAGTAGAGAAATCTTGGTTCTATGGTTTTCCCTTTCATCACTTTAAATATATCCTGTCACTCCCTTCAGGCCTGCAGAGTTGCTGCTGAAAGATCAGCTGTTAACCTTATGGGGATTCCCTTGTATGTTATTTGTTGCTTTTCCCTTGCTGCTTTTAGTATTTTTTATTTATGTTTAATGTTTTTAGTTTGATTAATATGTGTCTTGTGTGTTTTTCCTTGGATTTATCCTGTATGGGACTCTCTGCACTTTCTGGACTTAACTGGCCATTTCCTTTCCCAAGTTGGGGAAGTTTTCTACTATGATCTGCTCAAATATTTTGTCAGACCCTTTCTTTTTTTTCTTCTTCTACGGGGATGCCTATACTTTGAATGTTAGCATGCTTAATTTTGTCCCAGAAATCTCTGAGTTTTCCTCCATTCTTTTCATTCTTTTTTCTTTATTCTGCTCCACAGAGTTATTTCCACCATTCTATCTTCCAGCTCACTTATCTGTTCTTCTGCATCATTTATTCTGCTATTGATTCCTTCCAGAATATTTTTAATTTCAGTTATTGTGTTGTTCATTACTGTTTGTTTGCTCTTTAGTTCTTCTAGGTCCTTGTTAAACGTTCCTTGTATTTTCTCTATTCTATTTCTGAGATTTTGGATCATCTTTACTATCTTTATTCTGAATTCTCTTTCAGTTAGTTTGCCTATTTCCTCCTCATTTATTTAGTCTAGTAGGTTTTTATCTTACTCCTTTGCCTGCAAGATATATTTCTGTCTTCTCATTATGTCTAATTTCTATCATCTGAGGTCTCCTCTCCCTAGGCTGCAGGGTTGTAGTTCCTCTTGCTTCCATTCTCTGCCCCTGGTGGTGAGTTTGGTCCAGTGGCTTGTGTGGGCTTCCTGATCGAAGGACTGGTGCCAGGTTCTAGTGTGTGGATATGAATGTTTTCCCTCTGATGAGCAGGGCCATGTCAGGTGTTGTGTTTTGGGATGTCTGTGAGCTTAGTATGATGTTCTGTAGTCTGTGTGCTGATGGGTGTGTTTATATTCCTGTTTTGTTGTTTAGTGTGAGGCATCCAGCACTGGGAGCTGCAGGCAGTTGGGTGGAGCCAGGTCTTGGATTCAGATAGAGGCCTCCATGAGAGCTCTCAGTGATTAATCTACCCTGGTGCTGGGAATTCTCTTTTCGCTCAGTATCCTGGACTCGGTGCTTTAACCCCAGAGCCTCAGGTCTGACTTCCGGTCGAGGAACCAAGACCCTGCAAGTCACTCATCCCAGCAGTAAGGGAAATTTTCAAAATTATAAAAAAAAAAGCTGAACAAAACTCCAGACAAATGATAAAAAGTAAAATCAAGCAAACAAAAACAGGAACAAGGAAATATGCACACACAGAAAAGAAACAAAAACAGAACCAAATAAAACATAAAGCAAGAGAACAACCAGACAAATAAAAGAATCCAAAAATGAAATCAATCAATTAGAATCAAAACTAACAAAAATAGCACACTGCAATGAAGAGTAGCCCCAACTCACCACAACTAGAGAAAGCCCATTTGCAGCAAAGAAGACCCAACACAGCCAAAATAGAAAAATAATAAATAAATACATTTATTAAAAAAAACTAACAAAAAAACAAAACCTAAAAACAAAGCAGTGTGCCAACTGAAGGATGAAGCAAAGAAACAAAGCAAACTGACAAAAATGATTTAAAATAAAGAAATAAAGAAAGTGGAAGGAAGACAGAACAACAGAAAAGCAACATAGAAATAGAAATATATATATATAAATAAAAACATATATTGAGGAAAGAAGAAAAAAAGCAGACAAACAAAACCCCAGAGAAATGGTAAAAAACAAAATCAAACAAACAAAAAGAGAAACAAGGAAACACACACTCACAAGAGAAACAACAGAACCAAATAAAATAAAAAGCAAGAGAACCACCAGACAAACAGAACACCAAAACAAAATCAAACAATTAGAATCCGAACTAAGAAAAACACAAAACCTAAAAACAAAACCAAAGCAGTGTGTAAGCTGAAGAACAGAGTAAGGAAACAGAACAAACATAAAAATGATCTAAAAAATAATAGAATAAAACAAAATAAAATGGGAAATATCACAGAACAATAGAAAAGCAAAGTAAAAGTAGAAATATTTTAAAAATGAAAATAAAAGGTATGTTATAAAACTCAAATATCCCAAAAGTCTAAAAAAAACTAAAATAACAACAAACAAACAAAAACAAAAGAAAAAAAAAAAGCCAGAACCAACAACATAATGGATCAAAACATAATAAAGTTAATAGTAATAATTTTGTTTCCCTGGGGTCTCAGCTCTATGTGTCCTTGCACACACTGTGAGCCACAGCCCACCTCCACCTCCCCGAGAAGCCCTCCTCTGCCTCTGGGCTGGTCTCTGGACCTGCTGAGGGCCCTGTGGGGACCACTCAGACTCTGAGCTGGCCCATTTCCTGTGTGTGCCTGCCCCCAAAGTCCTCAGCTGTCAGAGCTAGACAATTTTCTTTTGTGGGAACAGTCATTGTCTACTCAGATAATCTATAGATGCAGTGTCTACCTAGCTGATCACAGGGATTTTATCTGCA
Organism: Pseudorca crassidens; assembly: GCF_039906515.1. Lineage (NCBI taxonomy): Eukaryota > Metazoa > Chordata > Mammalia > Artiodactyla > Delphinidae > Pseudorca > Pseudorca crassidens. Next base: position 77,804,305 of record NC_090317.1, on the reverse strand, counting down.
GCTTATACAGCTGACGGAAAGATTTTCGATCTTCCTTCTTAGTCGCCCCATCCCTGGAGTGGTTCAGCTTTGGTTTAATCCCCACCTCTCCCTGTGGTCCACTCACAGGAGTCTGGTCCTTAGGCTGCCTTGGAGTTCTTGGGTCTGCCTCAAGAAAGACAGGGCACAGAGGTGGTATGACTGCTTGGATCACGAGAGTCTTAGTGGTGCCAAATGCACAGGGAAGTCAGCAGCCATGGGCCCAAGAGATATGGCCCTAGTGAAGTCTTTTTCTGGTACCCGGCATAAGGCATGTGAGGGCCAGCTCTGACTGGGTTTTTTCCAGTGCCCAGCAACAGGCACGTAAGGGCCAGCCCTGAGAGGGCTTCTTTTGTTGTTCATCGGCAGGTGCTGGTGTGTGGGGAGAGGCTACAATAGTGGCTCTTCTCCCTGCGTGTGACTCAGAAGTAGCACCCTGCTCCCATGGCAGTCTGGTCTTCCTCTGTAGGCATTCCTTGCTGCAGATTTCCTCCCTCCTATCCCCTCAGTCCGTATCCCCACATCCAAGAGCAGTTCTCACTCCAGGCCTGTTCTCCAATGACCATGCTCAAGCTCCCAGTCCCCTTGCACACCTGTGAACACACGTCCCAGTCCAGGGCACATAAGGCCTCAGTACAGACTGTCTGTGTATTTCTCACTCTGTCTTGTCTGCCACGGATCAGCTGTTTCACCCTCTTCTGACAGCCTCAAATTCTTCCCTTCTGTCCTGATCAATCTCCCCATTGTAGAGGGGTTTTTCTGTCATAGAGGGGGTTTCCCTGAACTTGGGAATCTCTCTTCTGCTTTAGCTCCCCTTCCCCGGGGTGCAGGTCCTGTCCTGCTTCCTCTACTCCTCCTTCTCCCTTCTTTCATTCATCCTACCCAGTTATGCAGTGATCTTTATAGTCTTTTCTGGTGTCCAAGGTCTTCTGCTAGTGTTCAACTGGTGTTCTGTGAGAACTGTTGCATCTATAGATGTATCCCTGATGCATCCATGGAGAGAGATGAACTCCATATCCTCCTACTCCTCTGCCATTTTAACTCTCAGTCTAAAAGCAAAATTAAACAAATGGGGCCTAATTAAACTTAAAAGCTTTTGCACAGCAAAGGAAACTATTGACAAAACAAAAAGACAACCTACCTACTGAATGGGAGAAAACATTTGCAAAAGATATGACCAATAAGCAGTCAATATCCAAAATATATAAACAGCTTATACAGTGCAATATCAAACAAACAAACAACCTAATTAACAAATGGGCAAAAGACCTAAATAGACATTTTTCCAAAGAAGATATGCAGTAGACTAACAGGCACATGAAAAGATGCTCAACATCGCTAATCATTAGAGAAATGTAAATCAAAACCAGAATAAGATATCATCTTATACCTGTAGGAATGGCTATGATCAAAAAGTTTACAAATAACAAATTTTGGCAAGGATGTGGAGCAAAAGAAGCCCTTGTACACTGTTAGTGGGAATGTAAATTGTTGCATCTACTTTGGAAAACAGTATGTAAGTTCCTCAAAAAAAGCTGAAAATAGAACTACCATATGATCCAGCAATTCCACTCCTGAGTATATATCAGAAAAAAACAAAAACACTAATTCAGAAAGATACATACGCCCCAATGTTCATAGAAGCATTATTTACAATAACCAAGATATGGAAGCAATGTAACTGTCCCTCAAGAGATGAATGGATAAAGAAGGTATATTTAAATATTATCCAGCCATATGTGTGATTAATGTGACTCCCCTAATAGACTAGGCTCCAAGAGGGCTGGGGTTCTGTCTTGCTCATCACTATATCTCCAGTTCTTGTCACAGAGTAAGCATTCTATAAAAATTTGTTAAATGAAAGGACTCATAGCAATAGAAAAGTAGGTGGTTGATTATAAGCTTTTTAATTAGTGAGTTTTACTACTTTGTTCATTCTACTCTGTTTTTGTCAATATCCCCATCTTTTAATATTAGCAAAAAAAAAATCTTGCTTTACAAAACAGCTCTAATTGTCCCTAGGAAACACTGGAATGATATAACGCATTTGCTATAAGTAGAATCAAACTACATGGATTTGCTGATTATTTAGAAAACTGTCATGCTTTGTGGTATTTAACAAAAATTTCTGTTCTAGATATTAATAAGATGTTGGAAGAATGCTGGGAACCTAAAAAGTAACCTTTTTATTCTACTCCTCTCCAACTTTGATGTATTCCCTATCTTTTCCTTGTGGTCTGAATTTCATCCTAGATATTAAATCTTGCTAAAGTACCAGGAGATAACAATTTTAACTGCATTTTAAAATTACAGCATTTAAGAGATGAAGGGAAATACATTAGGAAGCCAAAGATAATAGGATCCCTGTCTATTTTCCAGCATACTTTCTAAGAAAGAATTTCTCTGGATGTCATGTGAAAAATCCAAACTAATTAATTATAGTGCATCTCTTTGGTAATATTTTTTTCATGATTTTATTGTAAGATCAGAAACATAATAATATATTTTCTTTTAAGCTTATATAGTATTTTTCAATGTTCTTTCATATAGATTTTATATTTGATATTCACAAGAACTTATGAAGCAAGAAAAGTGGTTATTATCTTTAGTTTACACAAGAGTAAACTCAGATTCAAAGAAGTTAAATAATTTCCCGAGTCATCTAAACAATCCTAAGACTAGGACATAAGTCTTCTAAACCCTCTACAAGTATGCTTTCATATATATTTTTTAAACTGGCTCCAAGTGGACTTATCCCTCCTTAATTTTTCATTATACTTAAACTCTAGATAGAGAAAGCACTGGCATCTTAAACAACCAATCATTAGAGATGAATTTAAATGCTATGAGTAAAAATCCTATCTCTTAAGAGATTAACAAAAATGAGGGAAGGATATTTTCATTTTCTTTATTTTCTAAAGATTATAGTTTTCTTCACAAACTGTTCTTTAGACAGGAGGGAGAAAATCAACTGATGATGCAACAAGAGCCAACTGTATGATGTAGGCCCAGTTGTCATTTAGCTTGAACTAATACTGACACATACTTTTCTGCTGAGACAGAAATGAATACAGTAAATGTTGAATGTGAACCTGAATAAGACTCATCAAACATACCTAGTCTGTCTGGCAGAAAGATGACTTCTTTCAAGTCATCTTGGCTAAATAATATAGCAAGAAATGATGAATATCAGGGTTTAGTTTCATTACTTATTGATCAATGACCAAAATATAGTTGCATCTAGAGATATTCCCTAGCTGAAGAAGCACAATTATGGGAAAGAAGAAGGGATTTTTTTGTCTAAAAATAGCAACAACAATAATGAGATCTTATTAAGCTAAGAGAAAGAAACTTGTAAGAACAATATTAAAGACAATTATCTGCCAGGAATTAAGTTTCCTTGTTATTCCCAGGAAGTTGAGGAAGAGCTTAATAAAGGCAATTTAAAAAGGAAGATGCCCTACTCTTTTTCATCCTCCTACAATTTCCAGTCATAATTTTGGTCATTTATTGCCTAACTCTGCCTGGTTGAAATGTATTTCTTTGTATAGCTTAAATTTGATTACCTATCCAATATTTGTACAGTAATGCATTTAACATTTAGATACTTAACCATGTCAGTCTAATATGCACAGATTTCCCCTTTATCAAATGTTCTCATTAAAATACCACAAACTTATGGTATAAAAGATGAAGTATGTAGCCTAGGATATGAAGTACTGTTAAAAAAATAAAGCAGATTAGTAATGTGTTAATGCTAGTAATTAAGCTGTATATGTATACACATATATACATATATATGTGTGTGTGTGTGTACACACACACATATTATTTTTTTCTGACTGAGAAAATGCTTTTTAAATTACTTCCTGAATTATGCTCCACAATCTCCTTAGTCACAAGTGGCAAGTACTCAAGTAAGTTCTGTTATTCGACATGGTAATTAGAATAAAAGCCCACTAAATTAGACTTATTTCCAGTGTTTGATCATATAGACAGAGGTAGAATAAAATTCCTGTTTGTATAATTCATACAGAAAGCAACTAAGAAAATCAGCAGTTTACTTAAGGGAAAAAAATTGTCAATTATTTTGATCCGTAGCCATTTGCAAACGTGGGAACAGAGAATTTCTACTTCACTACTTATGTCTCATGTATCTTGCATGTACACCAAAGTATTGAAAAAGTTTACTAATTTAGACTGGACTTTTTGTAATTAGTCAATTTTAAGGCAGAGGAGAAAAAGCATGTGTAAGGCGGTGGGAGGATATAGATGGCATGCTTTAAGCCATCTTGTTTCATGCACTTTGTTAAAAAGTTTTCTTGCTAATAACCAAATATCATGGTGATCTTCATCAGTATGGGTACAATTCAGGTCCTTACAGCTGGGTGGTATATAAAAATCAATATAAAAGAATAGAGAAAAGAATCTATTTTTTAAACATATTTATTGGAGTATAATTGCTTTAAGATGGTGTGTTAGTTTCTTCTGTATAACAGAATGAATCAGCTATACATATACATATATCCCCATATTTCCTCCCTCTTGCATCTCCCTCTCACCCTCCCTATCTCACCCCTCTAGGTAGACACAAAGTACCGAGCTTATCTCCCTGTGCTATGTGGCTGCTTCCTGCTAGCTATCTATTTTACATTTGGTAGTGTATATATGTCCATGCCGCTCTCTCACTTCATCCCAGCTTACCCTTACCCCTCCCCGTGTCCTCAAGTTCTACAGCTATTTCTGCCATGACATCCATATTGAAAAGTTTCAGTTTCACTTATCATCAAAGTGGGAAGTTCAGAACTGGCCGGCTGAAAAAAAAAAAGAATTATAAACAAGATTTTCTAAATACGGTAACTTAAGTTCTAAACCTTTAGTTATGGTGAAAAACTATTTTACACAATAGTGAAGAATAATGTGACAAGAAAAGGAACTTTGCATACATGAAAAACTATTATTAAAGCATCACAATTCTGCACAATGGCTACCTTCAGCTTGACTATTTTAAAGTTATTAAAGCAAGTAAAATCACCACATAATAACAAATTAATTTTGATATTAGTGTGGGGAAGAGAGGCTATAATAGCATCTTCATTTTCCAGTTCAGAAAATCAAGACATGAAAACCGTATACAGTAAATCATTGAAAAATCCAAGATAAGAATTCAGATATTCTTGTATCTCAGGCCTAATATTATCCTCAGTGTCAACTGTCATAGTTAATTCTCTATTTTTGTTGAAGAACCTACATAATGCAATAAAATCTTAAAAATGAATCGATAGGCTTACCTCATTGATATGATTAGGGTCATAATTCATTTCTTACTGATAACAATGACTTTTGCTTCACCATTTTAGCTTCAATACATTACATGTGTATCTCATCCCTTAAATGACAAATGGAGGGGTGAGGAGTCAATAAGTTCTGCTGCCAAGAAGAATGGAAAAAATAGTAATCTAACTGCCAGGAGACACACAACCCTGAGACTAATACCAGAGTCAATCTTTGAGAAAATACCACAAATGTAATATATTTCACAGATTGTTTCAAGTCCTCAACCAAGAAACCACAAACCATATAGCATTTTCCAGTTACAGATATTTTACTTCCTGAAAAATAAACCCTACTGTTAGTCATAAAATTTCAGTACATAATTCATTGGTTATAATTCAGGCAGAGTAGCCCTCTTTCAAGTAACAAACCAGAGTTTGTAACCTGAAGAGTACCAGAAAAGAAGGATTACAGAAAAAAAAACCCACATTAATCTGGATTAGATCCTAGGAATCCCGAATATGACCTACTCTTCAACCCAGGGAAGCTCTCAGCCCAAAGGAAGCCTTTTTGCTCATGTGGTGCCAGGTAAGACAACAAATCACTCCACTATCCCATATCAGAACAAAATGAGGTACAAGATACTGTGACATTGTAGCTGGCTAATCCAAATGACTTCTACGGTCTTCCTGTCTATGAGATTCTATACACATGCAACTTGGGCTTTAAAATTACTGTATTCCTCACAGTGAACAGCATTCAGTCTGAATCTCAGCAGTAGATGAGAGCCTCAGACTTAGGGGGAAGAGGACATATATCAGGTGTCAGTGAGCAAGAAAGTTGCCTATTTTGACTTTACCCTATGGCACAGCTACTGACTTTATTTTATGGTTCCATTCATTAGGAAAATCAGGTGCTCTGAAGGCCATTTATGATAGTGCTGACAACTACTACTATTGATCCTTATTTCAAGAGGCCCAGATGCCAGTAGATTCTTATAGCCCACTAACAAAGGAAATCTTTGGTGTTCCCCATAGTATTTTCAATCTAGCAGAACTGGAACTCAGCTTTGGTGGCCAACTCTGGCTTTTAGTGTTAAAGCTATCCAGAATAACCATTAACTGACAGTTGCTGTGACCAGTTAAGGTTCTGAGGAGCTCCAGTTCCCTGAAGTATAAAGATTGTTTCATTGTCTATATTAGTTCCTTTTGATACAGATCCAAGGGCATGGTCTGCAATGAAGTTTGGGATCAAGCTTAGAAAGCTCACGGGGCTCCTTTTTGGGTGTGTTTCTCAGGAAGCTGTTTATGTGAAAAGATCTATCAAGACTCAAATCTGACCTTTTTCTCCTTGGGGGTGGGCAGTAAAAGAGGGTCAGTAGCAGGGAATAGTATAAATATAAAGTGATAAAGCATGTAAACAGACAAATGTAAGCACTGCTGATGAAGGTGAAAATTAGGCAAACTCCCTTCCTCCACATGCCACTCAGGGTTTTCATGGGTACAGATTTGCTGACGATAGTGCCTTTGTGGCTCCAATTTCGTAGTATTTCTGCTGAAGCACACACAACCTCCTAGTTTCAGGAAATGAAGACATCTTTTTTTTTTCCTTCAGTTCTGTGCCAAGCAGGAGGTTTCACCCTACTTAAAGAGCTAATTTCAGATACAAGATGGATGATAAACTACACTATTGATTTATTTGACTCTCATTTGCAGAAGACCACAGAGGGAGAAAAAAGCAAAGAGTGCATCTGTGGTATATGAGAAACAGTGATAATGTTTGGGAGTGAAGATGTAAGAAAAATATTTCCTTAATCCTGTTTTGCTCTCCTCACCACAATACTACCCTTTGGGCTAACAGGTAATTTTATAATCCCAGAGGAATGTGTCTGAAAATCAACATCCAGATCTCCTCAGAAACACAAGCCATACATCAGAGCTAATTCCTGGTTAAGATGTTAACCAAAATTTAGTTTTTTCTCTAAAAAGTCTATTTGGGAAAGGTTTCAAATTGAGTGTAGATTCAATATTCAACATAACAACCATAAGTATAACATAAAATTATGTTACCTTTCAGCTAGATTTGGAGGCCACTAGCTATAGACTTGGATTTCCAAGTCCCCATAACTATTCTAAGTAATGTTCCTGGGCTTCTCAGAAATGAAAGGGAAAGGGCGGTAGAGGGACCCCTCAGATACTCTGTAAACTATTGTTGATATATATATCCCTACCTTTCCTCTGTCCAAAGTAATTTCAAAGCTATGAAAAAATTTAAAAAATACACATCTTTCCTCCAAACAAGTGGAGAACACCCTAGGTTAGAGAAAGAAGGGATTATATGCCTGTCAATTACAGTGTTACACTGAGTGTCTGATTTGTCCTCAAGATTGGATCATTTTCCTGAGAAGGAGATGACACTAACTCCAAAGGAATGTATTTAGTTTCCTGTCCAAGGATTTCTTGGTCATTAGTTCTTGGAAATCTGGTATGACCGAATGCTAACCAATGGCCAGTGAATCTTCTCTCATAGGTATTTCTTGAATTGACATTACAGGGTCTTTTCTGAGAAATAATCAACACAGGAAAATATTAATTCAGCATGTTTCCAAGAGGTCAAATTATATGGGCTGTTGCATACCTACCAGTCACATAAGATCAGAAGATTTACAATATTTAGGTCAAATAACCTATGATATGCCAAAAACCTCTTCCTTCATTTTATTTACATATTATATAATACAATGTCCAAAGATTCTGTTCATTTCATCACCTTAATTTAATGAAAAATATAAAGACACCACACCCCAAATGGCTGTAATAAAAAAGACAAACAATAACAAATGTGGACAACAGATGTGGAAAGTGGGAACCTTCACTTATTTCTGGTAGAAATAAATGTGAAATGGTATATATAGCTACTTTGAAAAACAATTTGGCAGTTTCTAAAAGTTAAACATAATTTACCATATGACATAGCAATTCCATTCTTAGGTATTTACCCAAGAGGAATGCAAATATATTTCCACACAAAGATTTGAATGTGAATGTTCTTAGAAGCATTATTCATAAAAGCAAAAAATTGGAAAACAGCTCATGTTTATCAACTGATGAATGGGTAAATAAAAAGTGGTATATCCATACAATGCAGTATTATTTGAGAATTAAAATACTAGAAGTATTGATCCATACATGATATAATATGGATGAACTTATTGTGTAATTCCATTTATATGAAATGTCCAGAATAATCAAATCTACAGAGACAGAAAATAGATTAGCTAATGGTCATGGGGCATCTTATTGGAGTGATGAAAATGTTCCAATGTGAGATTATGGTGATGGTTGCACAACTCAGGAAATTCACTACAAATCATCGAATTGTACATTTAAAATTGATAAACTTTATGCTAAATAAAACTATATCTCAATAAAATTGCTTATATATACTTATGTAAATCTTAGTTGTATATAAATATTATGTGTATATATATATTTAGCTATCACATGTATACGTGTATATAAAGAGAGATATACTTATTATGTATATATAGCTATATATATATATATAGATGTATATCTATTTATACAGACGTAATTTATAGAGGCTATATTGAATGTAGTAAATAACACAGCAATGTAATGGCACCACCGGCGTCAGCACTCATGGCCCAAGTTCCCATTCTGTAGTGTAGGCCCTGAACCCTGTTATCACAATTTTGACTGGGAAAAATAGAATGGGACAAATATATATTTTTTCTTATAAAGGAAGAAGTCTAAAGAGAAGATACGTGATTCCTGGACTGTTCTCTCTTATTGCTTACAAATTTACGTATGCTTATCTCAGGGCTCTACAAAGAAGGATGTAAAAACTAAAGTTTACAGTTTACACTAAGCTAAAATAAAGATGCAGCAGAGTTTAGTTTTCCCTTAGAATTAAATATTCAGTTTCAACAGGGTAATTAAGTTCAATAAATAACTACATATTTACATATTTTTTCTGACTTGATATTTAAGAAGATTGCCAAATATTTGTGAATGTACAGCTTTCCTGAAAGTTTAATTTAGCTTGTAAAGTTCAGTGTGCATATGTTTTACTTTTAAAATATGATCTATTAGAATTATAACATTCTAGATGCATAAAGTCTAAGATCTATTAACGTCTTTTTCTCTGATATCATTAGGAAAGATTTTCTTATTTTTCCTTCCAGTTTTGTTAAGGTAAAATTGACATAAAACACTGTATAAGTTGAAGGTGTACAGTAAAATGATTTGACAGTTACATCATGAAATGATTCTCAAAATAAGTTTAGTGAACATCCATGATCTTATATAGATACAACATTAAAGAAATAGAAAAAATTTCCTTGTGATGAGAACTGTTAAGATTTACTCTCTTAACAACTTTCATATATAACATACAACAGTGTTATATTTATTATGTTGTACAGTACATCCCTAGTGCTTATTTATCTTATAACTGGAAGTTTGTAACTATTAACTGTCATCATCTGATTCCCCCTCCCCCCACCACTTACCTCTGGTAACGACAAATATGATTTCTTTTACTATGAGTTTGTGTGTTTTGTTTTTGAAATACAATTGACCTATAACACTATGCTTGTTCCTGTTACACAACGTAGTGATTCAATATTTCTGCACATTTCAAAATGATCACTATGATAAGTCATTACAATATGTCACCATACAAAGATATTACATAGATATTGACTATATTCACCACACTGTACATTTCATAACCATGACTCATTTATTTTGCAGCTGGAAGTTTGTGCCTCATAATCTCCCTCACCTATTTCTTTCCTCCCCCCACACTTCTGGCAACCAACTCTTTGTTCTCTGTATCTATAACTCTGTTTCTTTTTTATGTTTGTTCATTTGTTTTGATTTTAGATTCCAAATATAAGTAAAATCTTACAGTATTTCTCTTTCTCTGTCTGACTTATTTCAGTTAAAATAATGCCCTCTGGGTCCATCCATGTCACAAATGGCAAGTATTCATTATTTTGTGTAGCTGAATAATATTCTCACATCTTCTTTATTCATTCAGCTACTGATGGATACTTAGGTTGCTTTTATATCTTGGCTATTGTAAATAATGATGCAATGAACATATATCTTTTCTAATTCGTGTTTTCATTTTCTTCTATAGAATATCCAGGAGTGGAATTGCTGGATCATGTTATAGGTGTTTTTTTAACTTTTTGAGGAATCTCCATACTGTTTTCTGTAGTGGCTATACCAATTTATTGATATATTCCCACGAACAGTGTAGGAGGATTCTCTTTCCTTCACATCCTTTCCAATCCTTGTTATTTGTTGTCTTTTTGATAATAGCCACTCTGACAGGTGTGAGGTGATAGCTCGTTATGGTTTTGACCTGCATTTCCCAGATGGTTAGTGACGTTGAGTGTCTTTTCATGTGACTGTTGGCCATACGTATGTGTTCTTTTGGAAAAAATGTCTATTCAGATATTCTGTGCATTTTTTAACTGAGTTCAATTTTTTGATACTGAGTTGTGTGAGCTATTTGTATATATTATAGTTTTGGGTATTAACTCCTTATCAGATATATTGTATGCAAATATCTTCTCCCATTCATTAGGTGGCCTTTTAGTTTTGTTGATAGTTTTTTTGCTGTGCAAAAGCTTTTTAGTTTGAAGTAGTCCCCTTTGTTTATTTTTGCTTTTTTTTTCTCTTGCCTTGAAACTAAGCAGGACCCGTGAGCCTTTCTCAGTGACAGGCACTCTGTGTCCCCTGCCACTTTTTTGTAGAAAAGCTTTAGCATCTTCGGCCTTCCCTGAGTTCCAAACAGAAAATTTAGTCAGAAAAGTGAGAAAATGAAGAAACAGAGGACAGCAGTCAAGCAAAACAAAATAATAACAATTTAACTATAAAAAAGTCAAGGACCTTTAGTTTGTCCTCAAGGGCTAAAGACAATATCCTGAGCCATATCCTTAAGTTGTTTTGCACACATTAAAACCCCCACCAGTTGGAAGAAGTTAACTGCATGCTGACCACAAGCCTGTAGAGCCCAGAACAATTGGAACAAGAAGGCTGATGATTGAGATTCCTGATACATCACGGTGTTACCTCACTGCTAACCAATGAGATGAAATTCTATGAACTTGTCATACACCCTGCAAAACCCACTCTTAATGTTGTTTTAAAAACCCTTCCATGTAAGCCATGGGGAAGTTCGGACCTTTTAAACGTTAGCTACCTATACTCCTTGCTTGATGCCTTGCAATAAACTGTACTTTTCTTCACCACAACATGGTGTCAGTAGATTGACGAGTGCATCAGGTAAATGGACCCAAGTTTGGTTTCGTAGCAGGCTGAGGAGATATCCCAAAATATATTCATAAGACTGATGTAAAAAAAAAAAATGCCTGTTTTCTTCTAGAGGTTTTATGGGGTCAGGTCTTAGTATGAAGTTTTAATCCATTTTTAATATATATTGGTACATGGTATGAGTGTGTAGGACAATTTGATTTTTTCATATTACTTCCCAGTTTTCCTAACACCACTTATTAAAAAAGCCATCCTTTCCCCATTGTATATTCTTGCCTCCTTTGATATGGACTAATTTCTCATACAAGTGTGGGCTTATCTGTGAGTTACTTACTCTGTTCTATTTATCTATGAGTTTGTTTTTGTGTCAATACCATACTGTTTTTTGTTTTTTTTCAGTTATTTCAAGAAAGATTGTATTTTACTTTTTTATTGAGATATAAATGATGCACAATATTATGTAAGTTACAGGTGTATAATATAGTAATGAATAATTTTAAAGGTTATATTCTATTTATAGTTATTATAAAATATTGACTATATTCCCTGTGTTGTAAAATATATTCTTGTACCGTATTTATTTATTTAATTAATTAATTTCTTTTACATATTTATTAGAGAATAATTGCTTTACAATGGTGTGTTACTTTCTGCTTTATAACAAAGAGAATCAGTTATACATATACATATGTTCCCATATCTCTTCACTCTTGCATCTCCCTCCCACCCACCCTTCTTATCCCAACCGTCCAGGCGGTCACAAAGCATCCAGATGATCTCCCTGTGCTATGCGGCTGCTTCCCACTAGCTATCTACTTTACATTTGGTAGTGTATATATGTCCATGCCACTCTCTCACATTTTCACAGCTTACCCTCCCTCCTCCCCATATCCTCAAGTCCATTCTCTAGTAGGTCTGTATATTTATTACTGTCTTTATTTACCCCTAGGATGTTCATGACATTTTTTCCCTTAAATTCCATATATATGTGTTAGTATACTGTATTTGTCTTTCTCTTTCTGACATACTTCACTCTGTATGACAGACTCTAGGTCTATCCACCTCAAGACAAATAGCTCAATTTCGTTTCTTTTTAAGGCTGAGTAATATTCCTTTGTATATATGTGCCACATCTTCTTTATCGATTCATCTGATGATGGACACTTAGGTTGTTTCCATCTCCTGGCTATTGTAAATAGAGCTGCAATGAACATTTTGGTACATGACCCTTTTTGAATTATGGTTTTCTCAGGGTATATGCCCAGTAGTGGGATTGCTGGGTCATATGGTAGTTCTATTTGTAGATTTTAAGGAACCTCCATACTGTTCTCCATAGTGGCTGTACCAATTCACATTCCCACCAGCAGTGCACGAGTGTTCCCTTTTCTCCACACCCTCTCCAGCATTTATTGTTTCTAGATTTTTTGATGATGGCCATTCTGCCTGGTATGAGATGATATCTAATTGTAGTTTTGACTTGCATTTCTCTAATGATTAATGATGTTGAGCATTCTTTCATGTGTTTGTTGGCAGCCTGCATATCCTCTTTGGGGAAATGTCTATTTAGATCTTCTGCCCATTTTTGGATTGGGTTGTTTGTTTTTTTGTTATTGAGCTGTATGTGCTGCTTTTAAACTTTGGAGATTAATCCTTTGTCAGTTGTTTCAATTGCAAATATTTTCTCCCATTCAGAGGGTTGTCTTTTGGTCTTCTTTATGGTTTCCTTTGCTGTACAAAGGCTTTTAAGTTTCATTAGGTCACATTTGTTTATTTTTGTTTTTATTTCACTTCCTCTAGGCGGTGGGTCAAAAAGGATCTTGCTGTGCTTTATGGAATAGAGTGTTCTGCCTAGGTTTTACTGTAAGAGTTTGAAAGTTTCTGGCCTTACATTTAGGTCTTTAATCCATTTTGAGCTTATTTTTGTGAATGGTGTTAGGGAGTGATCTAATCTCATACTTTTACCTGTACCTGTCCAGTTTTCCCAGCACCACTTGTTGAAGAGGCTGTCCTTTCTCCACTGTACATTCCTGTCTCCTTTATCAAAGATAAGGAGACCATATGTGCGTGGGTTTATCTCTGTGCTTTCTATCCTTTTCCATTGATCTATCTTTCTGTTTTTGTGCCAGTACCATACTGTCTTGATTACTGTAGCTTTGTAGTATAGTCTGAAGTCAGGGAGCCTGATTCCTCCAGCTCCATTTTTCATTCTCATGATTGATTTGGCTATACAGGGTCTTTTGTGTTTCCATACAAATTGTGAAAGTTTTTGTTCTAGTTCTGTGAAAAATGCCAGTGGTAGTTTGATAGGAATTGCATTGAATCTGTAGATAGCTTTGGGTAGTAGAGTCATTTTCACAATGTTGATTCTTCCAATCCAAGAACATGGTATATCTCTCCATCTATTTGTATCATCTTTAATTTCTTTCATCAATGTCTTATAATTTTCTACATACAGGTCTTTTGTCTCATTAGGTAGGTTTATTCCTAGATATTTTATTCTTTTTGTTACAATGGTAAATGGGAGTGTTTTCTTGATTTCATGTTCAGATTTTCATCTTTCGTGTACAGGAACACCAGAGATTTCTGTGAATTAATTTTGCATCCTGCTACTTTACCAAATTCATTGTTTAGCTCTAGTAGTTTTCTGGTAGCATCTTTAGGATTCTCTATGTATAGTGTCATGTCATCTGCAAACAGTGACAGCTTTACTTCTTTTCTGATTTGGATTCCTTTTATTTCCTTTTCTTTTCTGATTGCTGTGGCTAAAACTTCCAAAACTATGTTCAATTAGAGTGGTGAGAGTGGGCAACCTTGCCTTGTTACTGATCTTAGTGGAAATGCTTTCAGTTTTTCACCATTGAGGACGATATTGGCTGTGGTTTTGTCATATATGGCCTTTATTATGTTGAGGAAAGTTCCCTCTATGCCTACTTTCTGCAGGGTTTTTATCATAAATGGCTGTTGAATTTTGTCAAAAGCTTTCTCTGTATCTACTGAGATGATCATATGGTTTCTCTCCTCTAATTTGTTAATATGGTGTATCAAATTGATTGATTTGTGTATATTGAAGAATCCTTGCATTTCTGGAATAAACCCCATTTGATCATGGTGTATGATCTTTTTAATGTGCTGTTGGATTCTGTTTGCTGGTATTTTTTTGAAGATTTTTGCATCTATGTTCATCAGTGAAATTGGCCTGTAGTTCTATTGCTTTGTGAAATCCTTGTCTGGTTTTGGTATCAAGGTGATGGTGACATCGTAGATTGAGTTTGGGAGTGTTCCTCCCTCTGCTATATTTTGGAAGAGTTTGAGAAGGGTAGGTGTTAGCTCTTCTCTAATGTTTGATGGGATTCGCCTGTGAAGCCATCTGGTCCAGGGCTTTTGTTTGTTGGAAGATGTTTCATCACAGTTTCCATTTCAGTGCTTGAGATTGGTCTGCTCATATTTTCTATTTCTTCCTGATTCAGTCTTGGCAGGTTGTGCATTTCTAAGAATTTGTCCATTTCTTCCAGGTTGTCCAATTTTTTGTATAGAGTTTCTTGTAGTCATCTCTCATGGTCTTTTATATTTCTGCAGTGTCAGTTGTTACTTCTCCATTTTCATTTCTAATTCTATTGATTTGAGTCTTCTCCCTTTTTTCTTGATGACTCTGGTTAATTGTTTATCAATTTTGTTTATCTTCTCAAAGAACCAGCTTTTAGTTTTATTGATATTTGCTATTGTTTCCTTCATTTCTTTTTCATTTATTTCTGATCTGATTTTTATGATTTCTTTCCTTTGCTAACTTTGGGTTTTTTTGTTCTTCTTTCTCTTATTGCTTTAGGTGCAAGGTTAGGTTTTTTATTCAAGATGTTTCCTGTTTCTTAAGGTAGGATAGTATGGCTATAAATTTACCTCTTAGAACTGCTTGTGCCGCATCCCACAGGTTTTGGGTTATTGCGTCTCCATTGTCATTTGTTTCTATGTATTTATTTTCCTCTTTCATTTCTTCAGTGATCACTTCGCTATTAAGTAGTGTATTGTTTAGCCTCCATGTGTTTGTATTTTTTCCACATCTTTTCCTGTAATTTGTATCTAGTCTCATAGCATTGTGGTTGGAAAAGATACTTGATACAATTTCAATTTTCTTAAGTTTACCAGGGTTTCATTTGTGCACCAAGATATGATCTATCCTAGAGAATGTTCCATGAGTACTTGAGAACAATGTGTATTCTGTTGTTTATGAATGGAATGTCCTATAAATATCAGTTAAATCCATCTTGTTTAATGTATCATTTAAAGCTTGTGTTTCCCTATTTATTTTAATATTGTATGATTTGTCCATTGGTTAAAGTGGGGAGTTAAATTCCACTACTATGAATGTGTTACTGTCAATTTCCCCTTTTATTGCTGTTAGTATTTGCCTTATGTATTGAGATGCTCCTATGTTGGGTGCATAAATATTTACAATTGTTATATCTTCTTCTTGGATCTTTCTCTTGATCATTATGTAGTGTCCTTCTTTGTATGTTCTAATAGTCTTTATTTCAATGTCTATTTTCTCTGATGTGGAAATTTCTACTCCAGCTTTCTTTTGGTTTCCATTTGCATGGAATATCTTTTTCCATCCCCTTACTTTCAGTCTGTATGTGTCTCTAGGTCTGAAGTGGGTCTCTTGTAGACAGCATATATATGAATCTTGTTTTTGTATCCATTCAGCCAATCTGTGTCTTTTGGTGGGAACATTTAGTCCATTTACAATTAAGGTAATTATTGATATATATGTTCCTATCCCATTTTCTTAATTGCTTTGTATTCGTTACGGTAGGTCTTTTCCTTGTCTTGTGTTTCTTGCCTAGAGAGGTTCGTTTAGCATTTGTTGTAAAGCTGGTTTTTTGTTGGTGAACTCTCTCATCTTTTGCTTCTCTGAAAAGGTTTTAATTTCTCCATCAAATCTGAATGAGATCCTTGCTGGGTAGAGTAATCTTGGTTGCGGGTTTTTCTCCATCACTTTAAATATGTCCTGCCAGTCCATTTTGGGCTAAAGCGTTTCTGCTGAAAGATCAGCTGTTAACCTTATGGGGATTCCCTTGTGTGTTATTTGTTGTTTTTCCCTTGCTGCTTTTAATATGTTTTCTTGGCATTTAATATTTGACAGTTTGATTAATATATGTCTTGGCATATTTCTCTTGGATTTATCCTGTATGGGACTCTCTGTACTTTCTGGACTTGATTAGCTATTTCCTTTTCCTTATTAGGGAAGTTTTCAACTATAATCTCTTCAAATATTTTCTCAGTCCCTTTCTTTTACTCTTCTTCTTCTGGGACCACTATAATTCAAATATTGGTGCATTTAATATTGTCCCAGAGGTCTCTGAGACTGTCCTCAGTTCGCTTCATTCTTTTTTTCCTATTCTGCTCTGCAGTAGTTATTTCCACTAATTTATCTTCCAGGTCACTTATCCGTTCTTCTGCCTCAGTTATTCTGCTATTGATCCCATCTAGGGTATTTTTAATTTCATTTATTTTGTTGACCATCATTGTTTCTGTTTCATCTTTAGTTCTTCTAGGTACTTGTTAAATGTTTCTTGCATTTTGTCTATTCTATTTCCAAGATTTTGGATCATCTTTACTATCATTATTCTGAAATATTTTTCAGGTAAGCTGCTTATTTCCTCTTCATTTGTTAGGTCTGGTGGGTTTTTTTCTTGCTCCTTCATCTGCTGTGTGTTTTTCTGTCTTCTCATTTTACTTATCTTTCTGTGTTTGGGGTCTCCTTTTCGCAGGCTGCAGGTTAGTAGTTCCCGTTGTTTTTGGTGTCTGTCCCCAGCGGCTAAGGTTAGTTCAGTGGGTTGTGTAGGCTTCCTGGTGGAGGGGACTAGTGCCTGTGTTCTGGTGGATGAGGCTGGATATTGTCTTTCTGGTAGGCAGGTCCACGTCTGGTGGTGTGTTTTGGGGTGTTTGTGGTCTTATTATGATTTTAGGCAGCCTTTCTCTTAATGCGTAGGGTTGTGTTCCTGTCTTGCTAGTTGTTTGGCATAGGGTGTCCAGCACTGTAGCTTGCTGGTTGTTGAGTGAAGCTGGGTGCTGGTGTTGAGATGGAGATCTCTGGGAGATTTTCGCCATTTGATATTATGTGGAGCTGGGAGGTCTCTTGTGGACCAGTGTCCTGAAGTTGGCTCTCCCACCTCAGAGACACAGCACTGACTCCTGGGTGCAGCACCAAGAACCTTTCATCCACATGGCTCAAAATAAAAGGGAGAAAAATTAGAAAGAAAAAATTAGTAGACGTAGAATGAAAGAAAGAAAGGAAGAAAGAAAGAAACAAAGAAAGAAGCAAGCAGTTTTTTAGAAACCTCCATACTGTTTTCCATAGTGGCTACACCATTTACATTCCCACCAACAATATACAAGGCTTCCTTTTCTCCACATTCTTGCCAGCATTATTTATTTGTGTTCTTTAGATAACAGCCATTTTGACAGCTGTGAAATGATATCTCACTGTGGTTTTGATTTGCATTTCTCTATGACAGTGATCTTGAACATCTTTTCATGTGCCAGTTAGCCATCTATATGTCTTCTTTGGAGAAATATGTATTCAGGACTTCTGACTATTTTTATAATCTGGCTATTTGGTTTTTTGAAGTTGAGTTGTATAAAATGTTTATATATTTTGGATATTAGCCTGTTAACAGTCGTATCTTTTGCAAATATTTTCCACCATTAAGGAGGTTGTCTTTTGGTTTTCTTGATGGTTCCTTTTGCTGTGCAAAAACTTTTAAGTTTAATTGGGTTCCATTTGTTTATATTTGCTTTCATTTCCTTTGCTTTAGGAAAGAGATCCAAAAATATATTGTTATGATATATGTTATAGCGGGTTTTGACTTTGCTTCTCCTAGGAGTTTTATGGTTTCTGGTCTTACATTTAGGTCCTTAATCCATTTTGAGTTTTTGTATATGGTGTTAGAGACTGTTGTAATTTCATTCTCTTACATGCAGCTGTCCAGTTTTCCCAGAACCACTTATTGAAGAGACTGTCTGTTTTCCATTGTATATTCTTGCATTCTTTCTTGTAGTCTAATTGACCATAAGATCCTGGGTATATTTCTGGGCTCTTTATTCTGTTCCACTTATCTATGTATCTATTTTTGTACCAGTACCACAGTGTTTTGAATACTGTCTCTTTGTAGTATAGTTTCAAGTCAGGGAGCATAATTCCTCCAGCTCTGTTTTTCTTTCTCAAGATTGTTTTGGATATTCAGGTGCCTCTTTTACCCATACATATTTAAAATTATTTTTTTCCATTTCTGTAAACAATGCCCTTGTTAATTTCATAGGATTCCTTTGAATCTGTAAATTGCTTTGAGTAATATGGTCATTTTAACAACATTAATTCTTCCAAATCATGAAAATGGTATATCCTTCCATCTGTTTGTGTCTTCTTCAATTTCTTTCAGCTCTGTCTTATAGTTTCCTGAGTACAGGTTTTACCTCTTACATATGTTTATTTCTAGGTGTTTTATTCTTTTTGATGCAATTATAAATGGGATTGTTTTCTTAATTTCTCTTACTGATAGTTTGTTTTTAGTGTATAGAAAACCCAGAGATAAACCCACGCACATATGGTCACCTTATTTTTGATAAAGGAGGCAAGAATATACAATGGAGAAAAGACAGCCTCTTTAATAAGTGGTGCTGGGAAAACTGGACAACTACATGTAAAAGAATGAAATTAGAACAGTCCCTAACACCATACACAAAAATAAACTCAAAATGGATTAAAGACCTAAATGTAAGGCCAGACACAATCAAACTCTTAGAGGAAAACATAGGCAGAACACTCTATGACATAAATCACAGCAAGATCCGTTTTGACCAACCTCCTAGAGAAATGGAAATTAAAAAAAATAAACAAATGGGACCTAATGACACTTCAAACCTTTTGCACAGCCAAGGAAACCGTAAACAAGACGAAAAGACAACCCTCAGAATGGGAGAAAATATGTGCAAATGAAGCAACTGACAAAGAATTAGTCTCCAAAATTTACAAGCAGCTCATGCAGCTCTATAGCAAAAGAACAAACACCCCAATCCAAAAATGGTCAGAAGACCTAAATAGACATTTCTGCAAAGAAGATACACAGATTGCCAACAAACACATGAAAGGATGCTCAACATCACTAATCATTATAGAAATGCAAATCAAAACTACAATGAGGTATCACCTCACACCAGTCAGAATGGCCATCATCTAAAAATCTACAAACCATAAATGCTGGAGAGGGTGTGGAGAATAGGGAACCCTCTTGCACTGTTGGTGGGACTATAAATTGATACAGCCACTATGGAGAACAGAATGGAGGTTCCTTAAAAAACTAAAAATAGAACTACCATACAAGCCATCAATCCCACTACTGGGCATATACCCTGAGAAAACCATAGTTCAAAAAGTGTCATGTACCAAAATGTTCATTGCAGCTCTATTTACAATAGCCAGGATATGGAAGCAACTTAAGTGTCCATAGACAGATAAACGGATAAAAACATGTGGCACACATATACAATGGAATATTACTCGGCCATAAAAAGAAACGGAATTGAGTTATTTGTAGTGAGGTGCATGGACCTAGAGTCTCTCATACAGATTGAAGTAAGTCAGGAAGAGAAAAACAAATACCGTATGCTAACACGTATATATGGAATCGAGAAAAGTAAAAGAATAAATGGTTCTGAAGAACCTCAGACAGGACAGGAGTAAAGACTCAGACATAGAGAATGGACTTGAGGACACAGGGAGTGGGAAGGGTAAGTTGGGACGAAGTGAGAGAGTGGCATAGACATATATACACTACCAAATGTAAAATAGATAGCTAGTGGGAAACAGCTGCATAGCACAGGGAGGTCAGCTTGGTGCTTTGTGACCACCTAGAGGGGTGGGATTGGAAGGGTGGGAGGGACATGCAAGAGAGAGGAGATATGGGGATATATGTGTATGTATATCTGATCCACTTTGTTAAAAAGCAGAAACTATCACACCATTGTAAAACAATTATATTCCAATAAAGATGTTAAAAAGAGAGAAATGCAACAGATTTCTGTATATTAATTTTGTATACTGCAACATCACCAAATTCATTGATGAGCTTTAGTAATTTTTTGGTGGTGACGTTAGGATTATTCTTGATCTTTTATTTCTTTCTTTTAATCTGGTTGGTGTGGTTAGGACTTCCAATCCTATGGTGAGAGTGGGTATACTTGTCTTTTTACTGATCTTAGAAGAAATACATTCAACTTTTTATCTTTGAGTATGATGTTAGTTGTGGGCTTGCCATATATTGCCTTTATTATGCTGAGGTGTATTCCCTCAACATATAAGGGTATATAGGTGTATTCCCTTTATATTCCCTTTGTGGAGAGTTTTTATCATAAATAGATGTTGAATTTTGCCAGAAAATTTTTCTGCATCGATTGAGATGATTATATGATTTTATTATTCAATTTGTTAATGTGGTATATCAAATTGATTGATTTGCAGGTATTGAACTATTTTTGAGTTCCTGGGATACATCACTCAATCACAGTGTATGATACTTTTAATGAATGATTGAATTCAGTTTGCTGATATTTTGTTGAGAATTTTTGCATCCATGTTCATCAGTGATATTGGCCTGTTATTTTCATTTTTTATTATATCTTTGTCTGGTTTTGGTTTCAGGGTGATAATGGCATCATGGAATCAGTTCTTAGTGTTCCTTCCTCAGCAATATTTTGGAATGGTTTAAGAAGTTTACATGTTAACTCTTCTTTAAACGTTGGGTAGAATTCATTTTGAATCCGTCTGGTCCTGGACTGTTGTTGTGAGATTTTAAAATTACTGTTTCAATATCAACACTGGTAATTGATCTATTGATATTTTCTACTTCTTCCTAATTTAGTCTTGGGAGATTGCTTATTTCTATGAACTTCTCCATTTCTTCTAGGTAGTCTTTACTGTCATATAACTGTTCATAATAGTCTCTTCTAATCCTTTTATTTCTATGGTATCTGTTGTAAGATCTGATTTTTCATTTTTGCTTATATTAGTTTTGCCTCTCTCTGTTATTTTCTTGATGTATCTGGCTAATGATCTATCTACTTTATCTTTTCAAAGAACAAGGTTTAATTTCATTGGTGTTTCCTATATTTTTATTTTTTTATTTTCTAGTTCCTATTTCATTTATATTTTGCTCTGATCTTTGTGATTAGCTGCCTTCTATTAACTTTCCATTTTATTTGTTTTTCTTTTTCTAGTTCCTTAAGGTGTAAGGTTGCTTTGTAAATTTGAGATTTTTTTGTTTGTTTCCCAAGGTAGGTGTGTACTAATATAATTTTCTCTCTTCGAATTGCTTTGCTGTGTACTGTAGACTTTGGAACATTGAGTTTTCATTTTCATTTGTGTTGAGGTATTTTTAAATTTCCTTTTTGATTTCTTCAAGTCATCCATTGGTTGATTAACAGCATATTGCTTAGCCTCAACATGTTTGTGGATTTTTTTGAACATCTTCATGGGAGTATAATTGCTTTACAGTGTTGTGTTAGTTTCTGCTGTATAACAAAGTGAATCAGCTATATGTATACATATATCCCCATATACGCTCCCTCTTGCACCTCCCTTCCACCCTCCCTATCCCACTCCTCTAGGTGGTCACAAAGCACTGAGCTGATCTGCTTGTGCTATGTGGCTGCTTCCCACTAGCTATTATTTTACATTTGGTAGTGTATATATGTCAGTGCTACTCTCTCAGTTCATCCCAGCTTAAACTTCCCCCTCCCATTTTCCTCAAGTCCATTCTCTATGTCTACGTCTGTATTCCTGTCCTGCCACTAGGTTCTTCAGAACCTTTGTTTTTCTTAGATTCCATATAAATGAGTTAGCATACAGTATTTGTTTTTCTCTTTCTGACTCACTTCACTCTATCTGAGAGACTCTAGGTCCATACACCTCACTACCAATAACTCAATTTCATTTCATTTTATGGCTGAGTAATATTCCATTTTATATATGTGCCACATCTTTCTTTTTCCATTCATGTGTTGATGGACACTTACATTGCTTCCATGGCCTGATAACTGTAAATAGTGCTGCAGTGAATATTGTGGTACATGACTCTTTTTGAATTATGGTTTTCTCAGGGTGTATGCCCAGTAGAGGGATTGCTGCATCATATGGTGGTTCTTTTTAGTTTTTTAAGGAAACTGCATACAGTTCTCCATAGTGGCTGTATCAATTTACATTCCCACCAACAGTGCAAGAGGGTCCCATTTGCTCCACACCCTGTCCAGCATTTATTGTTTGTAGATTTATTGATGATGGCCATTCTGAACAGTGTGATGTGCTACCTCATTATGGTTTTGATTTACATTTCTCTAATGATTAATGATGTTGAATATCCTTTAATGTGTTTGATGGCTGTCTGTATATCTTCTTTGGAGAAATGTCTATTTAGGTCTTCTGCCCGTTTTTGATTAGGTTGTTGTTATTGTGATATTGAGCTGCATGAGCTGCTTGTATACTTGGGGGATAAATCCTCTATCAGTTGCTTCATTTGAAAATATTGTCTCCCTTTCTGAGGGTTGTATTTTTGTCTTGTTTATGGTTTCCTTTGCAATGCAAAATCCTTTAGGTTTTATTCGGTCCCATTTGTTTATATTTGTTTTTATTTCCATTTCTCTAGGAGGTGGGTCAAAAAGGATCTTGCTCTGATTTATGTCATTGAGTGTTCTGCCTATGTTTTCCTCTAAGAGATTTATAGTGTCTGACCTTATATTTAGGTATTTAATCCATTTTGAGTTTATTTTTGTGTATGGTGTTAGGGAGTGTTCTAATTTCATTCTTTTACATGTAGCTGTCCAGTTTTCCCAGCACCACTTATTGAAGAGGCTGTCTTTTCTCCATTGTATATTCTTGCCTCCTTTGTCAAAGATAAGGTGACCATATGTTCATGGGTTTATCTCTGGGCTTTCTATCCTGTTCCATTGATCTATAATTCTGTTTTTTTTTTAACAGTACCGTACTGTCTTGATTACTGTAGCTTTGTAGTATAGCCTGAAGTCAGGGAGCCTGATTCCTCCAGCTCCATTTTTCTTTCTAGAGATTGCTTTGGCTATTCGAGGTCTTTTGTGTTTCCATATAAATTGTGAATTCTTTTGTTCTAGTTCTGTGAAAAATGTCATTGGTAGTTTGATAGGGATTGCATTCAATCTGTGGATACCTTTCGGTAGTATAGTCATTTTCACAATATTCATTCTTCCAATCCTAGAAAATGGTATATCTCTCCATCTTTTTGTATCATCTTTATTTTCTTTCATCAGTGTCATAGTTTTCTGCATACAGGTCTTTTGTCTCCTTAGGAAGGTTTATTCCTAGGTATTTAATTCTTTCTGTTGCTATGGTAAATGGAAGTGCTTCTTTAATTCCTCTTTCATATTTTTCATTGTTAATGTATAGAAATGCAGGAGATTTCTGTACATTAATTTTGTATCCTGCTACTTTACCAAATTAATTGATTAGCTCTTGTGGTTTTCTGGTGGCTTCTTTAGGATATTCTATGTATAGAATCATGTCGTCTACAAACAGTGACAGTTTTACTTCTTCTTTTCTGTTTTGGATTCATTTTATTTCTTTTTCTTCTCTGATTGAAGTGGCTAAAACTTCCAAAACTATGTTGAATAAGAGTGGTGAGACTTCCGGGAAGATGGCAGAAGAGTAAGAAACGGAGATTACCTTCCTCCCCACAGATACACCAGAAATACATCTACACGTGGAACAACTCCTACAGAACACCTACTGAACGCTGGCAGAAGACCTCAGACCTCCCAAAATGCAAGAAACCCCCCACGTACCTGGGTAGGGCAAAAGAAAAAAATAAACAGAGACAAAAGGATAGGGACAGGTCCTGCACCAGGGGGAGGGAGCTGTGAAGGAGAAGAAGTGTCCACACACTAGGAAGCCCCCTCGTGGGTGGAGACTGCAGGTGGTGGAGAGGGGGAGCTTCAGAGCCGCGGAGGAGAGCACAGCAACAGGGGTGTGGAGGGCAAAGTGGAGAGATTCCAGCACAGAGAATCAGAGCCGACTGCCACTCACCAGCCGAGAGGCTTGTCTGCTCACCCGCTGGGGCAGGCGAGGCTGGGAGCTGAGGCTCAGGCTTCAGTCGGAGCACCAGGAGAGGACTGCTGTTGGCGGCGTGAACACAGCCTGCAGGGTGTTAGTGCACCGCGGCTAGCCAGGAGGGAATCCGGGGTAAAGTCTGGACCTGCCAAAGAGGCAAGAGACTTTTCTTCCCTCTTTATTTCCTGGTGTGCGAGGAGAGGGGATTAAGAATGCTGCTTAAAGAAGCTCCAGAGACAGGCGCAGGCTGCGGCTGAAAGTGCAGACCCCAGGTACAGACATGAGACACTAAGGCTGCTGCTGCCGCCACCAAGAAGCCTGTGTGCGAACACAGGTCACTATCCACACCACCCTTCCGAGGAGCCTGTGCAGCCCGCCACTGCCAGGGTCCCGGAATCCAGGGACAACTCCCCCGGGAGAACGCATGGTGTGCCTCAGGCTGGCACAACGTCACTCCGGCCTCTGCCGCCGCAGGGTCGCCCTGCACTCTGTGATCCGCCCTACCCCCGGCCCGAGTGAGACAGAGCCCCCGAATCAGCGGCTCCTTTAACCCCGTCCTGTCTGAGCAAAGAACAGACGCCCTCCGGCAACCTACATGCAGAGGCAGGGCCAAATCCAAAGCTGAGCCCACGGGAGCTGTGAGAACAAAGAAGAGAAAGGTAAGTCTCTCCCAGCAGCCTCAGAAGCAGTGGATTAAAGCTCCACAATCAACTTGATGTACCCTGCATCTGTGGAATAAATGAATAGACAACGAATCATCTCAAATTAAGGAGCCGTGTGGATTAAATGCTCTTGGTGCTGCAGCCAGGAGTTAGTGCTGTGCCTCTGATGTGGGAGAGCCAACTTCAGGACACTGGTCCACAAGAGGCCTCCCAGCTGCACATAATAACAAACGGCGACAATCTCCCAGAGATTTCCATCTCAACTCCAGCACCCAGCTTCACTCAATGACCAGCAAGCTACAGTGCTGGACACCCTATGCCAAACAACTAGCAAGACAGGAACACAACCCCACCCATTAGCAGAGAGGCTGCCCCAAATCATAATAAGTCTACAGACACCCCAAAACACACCACCAGATGTGGACCTTCCCACTAGAGAGACAAGATCCAGCCTCATCCACCAGAACACAGGCACTAGTACCCTCCACCAGGAAGCCTACACAACCCACTGAACCAACCTTAGCCACTGGGGACAGACACTAAAAACAACAGGAACTACGAACCTTCAGCCTCCAAAAAGGAGACCCCAAACACAGTAAGATAAGCAAAATGAAAAGACAGAAAAACACACAGCAGATGAAGGAGCAAGATAAAAACCCACCAGAACTAACAAATGAAGAGGAAATAGGCAGTCTACCTGAAAAAGAATTCAGAATAATTATAGTAAAGATGATCCAAAATCTTGGAAATAGAATAGACAAAATGCAAGAAACATTTAACAAGGACCTAGAAGAAATAAAGATGAAACAAACAATGATGAACAACAAAATAAATGAAATGAAAAATACTCTAGATGGGATCAATAGCAGAATAACTGAGGCAGAAGAACTGATAAGTGACCTAGAAGATAAAATACTGCAAATAACTACTGCAGAGCAGAATAAAGAAAAAAGAATGAAAAGAACTGAGGACAGTCTCAGAGACCTCTGGGACAACAGTAAACGCACCAACATTCGAATTATAGGGGTTCCAAAAGAAGAAGAGAAAAAGAAAGGGACTGAGAAAATATTTGAAGAGATTATAGTTGAAAACTTCCCTAATATGGGAAAGAAATAGTTAATCAAATCCAGGAAACACAGAGAGTCCCATACAGGACAAATCCAAGAAGAAATACGCCAAAACACATATTAATCAAACTGTCAAAAATGAAATACAAAGAAAGCATATTAAAAGCAGCAAGGGAAAAACAACAAATAACACACAAGGGAATCCCTATAAGGTTAACAGCCGATCTTTCAGCAGAAACATTGCAAGCCAGAAGGGACTGGCAGGACATATGTTAAGTGATGAAGGAGAAAAATCTGCAACCAATATTACTCGACCCAGCAAGGATCTCATTCAGATTTGATGGAGAAATTAAAACCTTTACAGACAAGCAAAAGCTGAGAGAGTTCAGCACCACTAAACCAGCTCTACAACAACTGCTAAAGGAAATTCTCTAGGCAAGAAACACAAGAGAAGGAAAAGACCTACAATAACGAACCCAAAACAATTAAGAAAATGGGAATGGGAACATACATATCGATAATTACCTTAAATGTAAATGGACTAAATGCTCCCACCAAAAGACACAGATTGGCTGAATGGATACAAAAACAAGATGCATATGTTTGCTGTCTACAAGAGACCCACTTCAGACCTAGAGACACATACAGACTGAAAGTAAGGTGATAGATAAAGGTGTTTCATGCAAATGGAAACCAAAAGAAAGCTGGAGTAGCAATTCTCATATCAGACAAAATAGACTTTAAAATAAAGAGTATTACAAGAGACAAAGAAGGACACTACATAATGATCAAGGGATCGATCCAAGAAGAAGATATAACAAGTGTAAATATTTATGCACCCAACATAGGAGCACCTCAATGCATAAGACAAATACTAACAGCCATAAAAGGGAAAATCGACAGTAACACATTCATAGTAGGGAACTTTAACACCCTACTTTCACCCATGGACAGATCATCCAAAATGAAAATAAATAAGGAAACACAAGTTTTAAATGATACATTAAACAAGACGGACTTAATTGATATTTATAGGACACTCCATCCAAAAACAACAGAATACACATTTTTCTCAAGTGCTCATGGAACATTCTCCAGGACAGATCATATCTTGGGTCACAAATCAAGCCTTGGTAAATTTAAGAAAATTGAAATTGAATCAAGTATCTGTTCCAACCACAATGCTATGAGACTAGATACCAATTACAGGAAAAGATCTGTAAAAAATACAAACACATGGAGGCTAAACAATACACTACTTAATAATGAAGTGATCACTGAAGAAATCAAAGAGGAAATCAAAAAATACCTAGAAACAAATGACAATGGAGGCACGACGACTCAAAATCTTTGGGATGCAGCAAAAGCAGTTCTAAGAGGGAAGTTTATAGCAATACAATCCTACCTTAAGAAACAGGAAACATCTCGAATAAACAACCTAACCTTGCATCTAAAGCAATTAGAGAAAGAAGAACAAAAAAATCACAAAGGTAGCAGAAGGAAAGAAATCATAAAAATCAGAT